>NC_088172.1:20611584-21252886 GCF_028769735.1 Zonotrichia leucophrys gambelii | reverse complement strand
GGATTAGTTATGGAAAGGAAAATTGAAGAGCTTCTTTTCATTACTGGATTGTTCTGCTAAACCGGCATTATACACCCTGAGGCATAGCCACTATATTTCTGAATTTGAGACTGATAGTGTGCTAGAATAATTGTCTGAGTCTGCAGTTTCAGAACATTGTTTTCACTGACATTCTAACCTTTTCAATTACTGTAGAATAAGAAATGAGCTAAATGAAAGTTCATTATTCTCTTAAATTAATTATTATAAATGCTTTAAACAACTGTTTGTGGTGTTTTTCTTAAGTTTGTTAGTTTGCCCCCCCCAATTTCTGTATTAAATTGTTTCTTCCTTTCCCAGGACCCTGTCAGTTGGGTTGCTATGGAAATGAAACTGCTCCCCCCTTTGGGTTTTCTCTTATAAAGTGAAAGTTGTTTCCCCTTGGGCTCAGTAAATTTACCCCTTTTTCTCCTCCCGGGTTTCGAGAATTTTTTTTTCTCGGGAGTTAGGGTTTTGGCTGAGCCCCAGAGCCCCTCCTATGATTTATAACATTTAAGTTACTTTAGTAAAATCAGTTATTTTTTGTCCCCCTCCAAATATTATTTCTATTGGATAGCCGGGTTTCCCTGCCTTTTTCCCCCCTTTTTCCCTTTAAAAAAACCTCTCCTACCCCTTTTTGGGGGGCCTTTTGGGGGGGGTGTTTCCCCTCCTTGTTGGTTCTTCTGTAATAAACCGACAGTTTACCCCCAGCAATTGGTCGCCTCCTAATTCTCTCTCACCGCGCGCTCCGACCCATCACCCAGCCACCCCAAAGGGCCAAGACGCCGAGGGGGGCTTTTTCTGATGCCGGGGGGCCCGGGCCTTCCCCCCTCACCAGATAAACCAGATTCCAGGGCCGTTTACGCCCCGCGCATTAAACAATTTATAAAAATTTAGACCAACTCAGATTCACCTCCCATGCACTACCTTTCACTATCCCTTGAAAGCAGTAAGGTTAAAGAATGATTATAACATAGCACTTAAACTGAAAATTAGAACTAAATCTTTAGCAGCAACATAATACCATGAATGCTAAACCAGTGCATCATGTCCAAAAAAAGCATTTAAAATTTCTTTCCTTAAACTGAAAAGTATCTTCAGACCAATGAAGAGAATATTTTAAAACTACTATCTATGCTAAATATAAAGAATCATAAATGCAAATGAAAATATTAAACCTCATTAAAAAGAAAGAAATTCTATCCACGCATGATCCTAAATCTGTGCTAAGTTCTGTGGACTGGAGCATAGCTCAGGGGCATGAACTCTTCTGAAAGAAATGATAGCTATGGAGAATTCTGCTTTCAGAATGGTCATCATGGTCATCATGGATTCACAATTTGAGGATGTTGCCATTAAATTATGATTTGGATCTACACAACATTCACTTTCAAAAATACAAATTGTTTGTAGGATTTTTTCCAGCCCTCATTTCCATTTTAGCACAGAAGTGAAGGAGAATGTCTAATTTCACATCACAATGAAGTGAAGGATAAAAATAAAAATCAATTACTGAGGAGCTAACATGGAATCTCATTTTTAATCTATAGCAGCAAATCATGGAGAGATCAGAAATCTAAAATCTAGCTAAAGAGTATGGAACAAATTCCTAAATAATTTTCAGACTTTAAAAAGTCTGTAACTAGTTCTTCATGTTTCTGAAACATAGAGGAGTCTGTTGAAAGGCAGAATATAGTACTGAGTGGGCCAGTGCAGCCAGGCATGTTCCTACAGATAGTGTCTGTCAGTATTTCTGGATGGACCCTTCCACTGACTTATTAGAATATATTTAAAGGTTTAATCTGTGGATAAGTGAAGCTTTTGCTTCTATTATTTACTGCACAGGACTGGGAGACCATGAAATTGCCATAGATAGCTAGATAAGCTGCTCCTAAAAAAGAAGATGTCTAGATAAGGTCCAACAGCAACTTCATGCTATTTCAGACAGACAATTGCCAGTAAAAAGCACATGGAAAAATCCCTCAGGGCTCAGAAGAGTCCAAGGAGCAATTCTATAGTGGTAAAGGTCCTTACACATCATGAATATAGACATCCATCATCAGGCACCATGAAAAGAAATTTTAAGATTTCTAGATGGTACTGTGAAGGGAAAGAGTGTTTTCTTCTCAAATGTTTGGAAACTTCACTGAGAAAATTGTGCAAGCCCACTACAGAGCTGAGTGATTTGTGATCTGTACAAGACCAATAGATCACACAGTAGCAGCATTAGGGACTACTCAGAGGGTCACAAACCATTTGTATGTGATATGCATGATAAAATGTGTGATGAGTGAAATCACTATTAAATTTCTTCTCGTGTCACGACTGCGATAGGGGAGTGGTTAGGCATGGCAGGGAGACTGTCTGTTTGTTATTCAGAAGATGTACTGAACTGCTCCTTTTTTAAAGCTACAGGCTGTTACTTTTACCAGACAGCTGTGTTTTGCTTTTTCTGCCTGTCACTGTGTGGCATCAATAAGATTTGGGTTTTATACAAATGTCAATTTAACATTAAATGCCATTGACACAACAGCACAAAGCACTGGCATCTTTATATCAGAATGGAGAAATCTTTTAACTGAGCTGTGAACAGGAAAAGCTGTGGGAATCCCGGTATCTAATCTTCTCTACCCAACAAAAATTAGAGGTGTCTGAGGAAGAATAGATTTAATCAGATGAGGGAAACAGATTCCCTGAATAAGAAAACTGCAATTATGAAAGAAAAGCAGACATTTTCTAGAAATCAGAAAAAAAAAAAAATAGCTGTCACATGTGTCAATAAGCGTACACTTAAATTTTCACATGCAGATCGCTACTGATGTCCTCTACTAGCAGGGAATTAAAGTCATCAAACTTATGTTGCCATTTCCTCAGCACAGAGATATAAATGTCCACAGTCATTCCCTCTGACAGCTCTGTAGAGATCCTGGAAGTGGACACTTTACCACATTCCTCCTAACATACTATAATGAAATAGCTCATATAAACTTATTTTACACAAAGCCAAGAAGCTGCCTTCTTTGTTCCTCACTTTTCTTCTCTGGTAGACTCACGTTCAGCTATTGCTCAAATTACTATTTCATTGACTCTTACTCCACCAATTTCAGGCTAAAATATTCTCCATATTCTCTGAAGTTCTTTCCTTAAATTAAATCACTGTAATTTTAGTTTTTACTCAAAATATTTCATAGTTTCTCCAAACAGTTAACTTGAGAAAGAGTACAGATGTTTTCATGGTCTTTTCTAGTTAAAAAATACCTCTGCCTGGCAGGACAAATCTATTTACTTGAAAGCATCTTGTAGTTATAGATCAAAGAATAAGATAACTATAATTTCCAGCTTCCAATCAGTATTACCTGAATTGATTTCCTCTGTAGAAGATTTCATGAGAAATTTCATCAGATTTCATTTAGAACTTGAATATTTTATAATTTCCTCTTAATATCTGCTTATATTCTGATTTGTACAGTTTATAAAAACACCTTGGATTCTGAGTTTATGAAATTTGGTTTTACTATGTTGTTAATGAGATTCTGAAAACAGAGATACAAGTTTCTTTATCCACATTACTGTCCTCATGGATCATTAGCTTTTTCTTCTACTGTATTTTTGAATTTAACCTTCAGAATTCACACCATCAAAAAGGATGGAAAGGTAGTTGCACACAAACAAAATAGCAGACTTTCACATTAGTCTTTTTAATAGCAACCTGCAATTTTACTTCTTAATTTCAATAGCAATAGTAGAAAGAAAAGTACTACAAAACCAACAATCAAGGGCAATTGATGATGCCTTGTAGGTAACAAAAACTCAGCAATCACATAGGAAGTAACCTGAACTAATTAACCTGACTTATTAGACCAGCACTTCTCCTATCTCTGTTTTATGATACTAATTATTCAATTTCATTCACTCCAGCATATATTTCTCATTTCCTTCAGTGAATCTATATTTTAGCACCTTTTTGATTTGTTTTAGTATTCTTAAAGTATCTGGCATTATGGCTCAATCTGAAAAGTGAATAAACGTCAGAGTAATCTTTCAGTTAATTCTGCTGTAAACTATAGCTGCTTTAATCCAAAAGATAATTATAATTTACTGAATGAAAAATGGACATATTTGTTTGGTAACTGAATTTTAAGTGCATCAAAAAATTCAAAATCCATGAAATAATGAGTATAAATTTCTGCTATATATAATCTCTAAGATATTACTAGGATAGGACTTTCAGAAAAAGAATGTGAGTCAGCACTGCAGCCAGTTTTCAATGCACTGCAAAAGAATACATCTTCTGCTTGTATTTTACTTTCATTAATTTTTGAATGGTGAAAAATATCACACTGAAGGGTTTGGAAATAAGTAGGAAGGAAATCACCTAGTTAGATGGTCACTGTCTCAAAATTTATTATATTGAATTTGGTTTCCTGAAAATAGATATGAGAAATAAAGTATTAGTTTGTGTTGAAAACTGGGGATTGTCTCATGTTAGAGAAATTAGGAAGAAAAGTCCATAGAGAGAAGCGTTTCAACATGAATGGCTGCAAATTGAAAACATATGATAAAAAAATTAGACGCTTGGCAACCAAAATAAAATAATATAAAGTGTTATGCAGATATAGGAAAATAAATTTTGCCTCTCTACCCAGTACTAAAATTACTTAGAAGATAATTACGTAGAATCTTAGTTAGAAGATTATGTCAAATTCAGTCTACACACTGCAGAAAATGTGGAAATACTTGGAAGAACAGAAAACACAGTTTAAAAACGAAGCAAACAGTCGGGAAAAAAAGCCGTAAGAAATGAATTATAGTATCTTATTTTACACAGAAATCTATGGTGTAGGAGAGGAAATCTTAAAATAAAGTGCAACAAAATCAAGCATTTGGATGTAGAAATTAGACAAAATTATATTTTTAAGTAAAATTACATTTGTAAACAGTTGAAGACCCTTGAAATCAGAGCCCTTAAAATAAGATTGTTTTTAAAACAGATCTTTTGTTCCTTTACTTCCAAAGGAAAATGTCTGCAGTTTCTCTAGGCAAATTAGAGCAGGTTTCCCTAGCCATTCTTCAGTGGTTCTGTAAGAAAAAAAATCTAAAAGAATATTCCACAGCTTGCTCCAAACCTAGGAGAAAACATCAGATGTAGTAAACTGTGCAATGATTCAATTTCTGTGACACACTATGTTGTGGTGCTCTGCTCTGCAAGATTCAACAGCAATTCATGGAAAGTAATGTATAAGATAATAAATTGAAAGTAAATGGAACTTGGAGATTCCTTGAACCCGGAAAAATATCCTTTTATGTGTGTTGGAAACAAACTAGTTATCCCCAAAATTATTCCCTGCAAAAAACCATTGTTTTTTCCCAGCAAAAAGGAATTCAATTAATTGCATACAGTCTGTGGGACAAGTGCATTGTTTGTCAAAACTTGTTCATTCTGGTCTCCTTCCAGTATATACTCCACTCTGATTCTGACATGCAGTCAGGCCAGATTAAGAGTGTATACCCAGGTACTCATTCTTTTTCTTTTTCTTTTTCTTTTTCTTTTTCTTTTTCTTTTTCTTTTTCTTTTTCTTTTTCTTTTTCTTTTTCTTTTTCTTTTTCTTTTTCTTTTTCTTTTTCTTTTTCTTTTTCTTTTTCTTTTTCTTTTTCTCCTCTCTTCTCTTCTCTTTTCTCTTGTCAAAGTTGACTGACTGCAGAGATTTAATTTTCCACTTGCCATGACTTTCTGGTAATTTTCTGCTAAAATTTAACAACTAATATATTCAACCCACATATATGTCACAACATCATAACTAAATGTTAAAAATAATTATGCTTTCTAGGTTTAAAAATGCACACATTTGCTTTCAACAGTGTTTTTTATATTACTAACACCTATCCAGTCATGTAGACAAAGAAAGCACAGTCTCTTAACCATAGTATATTCTAGGAAATTACCTTCAACATTCAAAAAGAAATCACTACAGCTGAGAAATAAAAATTTCCCAACAAAGCAATCAATCAGATCATATTTATGAGCTACTTACTTGTATAAGTCAGCTGAAATCCTTGGTCAGTATCAGATCCATTGGTATTAAACTCTATCCACATATGGTTAGAGGTGCTATTAAGAATAACTCCCATCATGTCATTTTTGGTGAAGATTCCAAGAGAGCGTGAAGAACTGTCTTTTCCATCATACACCTTGCAGAAATAAGAGCATGAAATTGGACATCAAATATATATGAAAGATTTTAATTTATACAATAATTCCAAAGTTAGCAATGTATTGCCAATAGTTTTTCCAAAATCTTAATGTATCTATTTTGAAAGATATATAGCCCTGGGTTATACAGTTCAGGGAAATCTTAAATATTCTGTGCCCCTTCAAGTGTTTTATTTACTGAAAAGTCTTTTGCCTTTTCAGTTTTGTAAGCTCATCTTGAGAGAAATTAACATTTATATGCAATTCTATCTTCTGAGGTTTGAATAACTAAGATTGCTTTCTGGATTATTCACAAAGGCGAACAGGAATATAAGTTCTGAAATTACCATTCAAGGTAAACCCTTACAGACTACTCTGTTCTCTCCTGTCTCAATATATCAACAGCAAAAATGAGATTCTAAGTCAAACTGTCATCTTTTATCTCAGGCTCTAAGCCTGCAGCAATTTTGGTTTACTATCAGATTTAACAAAGACTGATAAATTTTCAAAAAGATATGTGAGTCTATTTCCAAATTAATTGTAGAGATGTTCCCATTTGCCATGTTACTTTAGTGAAAACTTTGAACAATATCAACATATGTACTTTTTCAAATCCTGAAATTCTTAAGAATGCCATTTTGACTGTTCACAAATACATGAGAAGTACAAAATCCTGCCAGGGACATTATTTGTTTTCTTATTGCAAAACCTTGAAACCCACAAAGTACAAAAATAGCCTTCTGCAGTTTTGTTTTGCTTGTTGGTTTGTTTTCTCAAGATGACCTTAAAGAGCTAATTTCTTCTTTAAATTAAATAATTCTCCTCTTCTTTCTCACGGAAAAATAAAGTACAATATAAAGTGTGTAAATACACACCATATGTGAAATGTCATGTCAGTGCTTATACAATAGAAAGAAATGGATTTGAGCAGCTGGTTTCTGATTTGAAGTGATAGTTTGTCCTTATCTCATGTGTCCAAGAGTGACTGGAGAGAACCAGCACAAAAGCTACCATTACAGTAAAAGCTACCATTACAGTAAGTATTTCAAGCACTGGATCTTTGTCCCTCCACTAGCAGACCTTGTGGTACGGTGCGGATTTACACTGATTCCAGTGAGAAGCAGGAGTGACCCATTTCACAATCTAAATTGCTACAACTGGGTCACAGGCAGTTCTTCCTATTTGAATGCCCAACTTGATCTATTAACAAAATTTAGAAATGCTTCTGTTGAGATGACAGACCATTGCAACAGTTGAAGGTGAGGGTGAACAATTAAAAGCAGTTCTACTTTTTCTGTGGAGAAAATACCAGCATGCCATCCATACGTAGATGTCTTGAAAGTACCATGTTCATCTCAAATGTCATTAACAAAACAAAATAATAAAAACAACCTGCATAAAGATTTTTTTAAGAAAATCCACGTTTACTTTTATAAACCAACATAGATATAAATAATTGCTTACTCTAAAGGAAATTTAAAAAAAAATAAATTAAAAAAAAAAATATTGTGCCAGCAATTGATAGAAGAATACATTCCATCTTTATTATTGATGCAAAGATTGTCTTATACCAAGGCACACAGATGAGATGCCTCAGAAGATACAACCCATTATATTTAAGGTTCATACAAGCAGTTACACGTACTTAAGGTCCACCTTTCTTGGAAGAAATATAATTTTAGGCTGTGCTAAGAGTATCTGAAAAATTACTTGGAAGCTTCTAACCATTGTCTTGGGACAGAGCTACTGATCAATTTCATGGACAGATTATGCTTTATTTATCAGAGCTGGAAATCTGTTGTACAAAGTAAAGAATCATTTGTTCCCCATAAGATTTATTTCAATAGATATATTATACTTGATCTGGGAGATAATACTTGAAATGGAATGCTCTAATAATTGTAATTAATTAATAATGCTTTAATAATTGTCATCAATTAAAAATGCTGCCTATGTTTAAGAAAATATTTTTATTCATCTATAAAACAAACAAACAAACAAACAAAAACCCCCACAGCTAAAGATTACAGACATCTTGTTTCAACAGTGTTCTACCTCACTGACTATTAGAGATACTCTTCCTACCTGAGGACTAACAAGTAAAGCAATAGAATCCCTCAAGATTAATCTAGACCCAAATGAAAAGAGCGTTTCATGAAATTAAAATTAGATATGAGAGATCCTGTGAAAACAGCCGTAAAAAAAACCCAAACCAAACAAAAAAACAACAACAAAACCAAAAAGGCTGGAACAGTTTTGGTGACATTTGTCCATCTGTTGTTCACATTACAGACATAAGCAAGTACTTATGAAGTAAGTGAAACATCATTAGTGAACAAATGCAAGCATTCAAGCACTGAATCTCCCTTGTCCACACTTAAAAGTTGGTTGAACCATCCTCAGAAAGAGAATGCTTTTTCACCACTGCTTGTGATGCTAATTAATGTGGGCCCAGGATCACTCCCAATAGCTTGTGTACCACCATTGTGTCATGTCATATGCCACTGATTCCAGAGGTACAGAATTTCATAAACTAGCCTAGACTATTTTTCACTATTCATTCATATTTAGTACATACATTTAACCTATTTAGGAGAACCCACTTGAAATACAATTCACATGCTGCAATTACAATTTCCTCAGTCATGAAGGAAAAAAAAGGTCTATTTTGCAAAAGAGATGAAAATCAGAATATTACATTCTGCTTTTCCTCTTACCTTTGAAAAATTCACTGCAATTGCATTATAAAGATTCTTGCATAAGCAGCCACTTTAAAGAACTGTGAATCTTCAAGTGGCAGTTAAAACAGGGAGAACCAGGAGGATGAAGTGTTAGTGAGTGAGAAAGGATAAGCTCTAAAATAAAGCGATAATCCAAGTATTCACTTTTGTCATATGTCCTTCAAAATGGTGAAACTGTTTCTATTACTTACTTGAATTGAAATTTCTATCCCATTAATTCATGTTCAAATTTTGTCACAACTATAAAACATTTTCCCACAAATTACAGACATTAACCTGCACATATTCTTCTTGAAAGCAATAGGTTTGACCCTTCCTCACGCACTTGTCTTACTGATGCCAGAAATACTCTTGCAAATTATATGCCATTCCATACACTCTACAGCCACAATATCCAGCCTCAATGTTCCCACTTGAATACTGAGCTGATATATAGAGCTGCAGATTAGTTTATATTTTCAAAGCAAGTAAATAGTAATAGAGTAGGAGTCAAGTCATCACGACTTGATTGTCTACACAGTATCTATTGTCAGTGCATCCCTGGAACACATTAAAGCAGACTTACTAACACACCTTCACAAATCTTCCCTGAGAAAGCATAGGTGCAGAGGCTGCATAGGCCAGGAGCTGTTTCTGAGACACAGCTCCAGTGAGCCACCTTATTGTGCAAGGTGCAAGAATTTAACATTAGAGATGAAGAAACTGCAGAAGCTGGTCTGGGGGACAGTGAGGGAAGATCACAGCGTTGTTTGGAGCTATGTTTAGAATTAATTAAGCCAAAGTATTCAGGGATGCCTCTTTTTCCCTATTTTTGAGGAACTGAAAGAGTTTGTTTTTCTCACTAGGGCTAAAAATGCAGACAAAAGAACAGGACAGCATTGCAGTTATTCATGAGGAGAGATACTCCAATAACAGTGTTAATGTATCTGCACCTGCTGTGGGAATGTACAACTCTCACCTGAAGGAGAAGGAAATGCTGGCTAGAGTTTCTTGACGTTTCTTGAAGTTTCTTATTCTCACAGGAAAAAGAAATTACTTACAACTAAACTTACCCAATTTCCTTAACTGCAGAGATTTTATAGCGTAAAATCATTCCAAAGGACACACTTTTAAAATATTCCTTGGAAGCTGGGCAGGCAAGGCCTGTATAGTTTGCTGACACTGCTAACATTCTGAAATCCTTTCACTACCCCCTCATGGAGTTTGAAGTGATCTTACCTCAAACTGTAATGTTATATGCTTTGTCTGACACTCCTGGTGGGTTGATCTTGGGATTCTTAGAGATGAGCAATGAGGTGATTGGCTCCCACAATTAAAGGGTGAACATCACATGTATGTTAAGGGAAGTTTTGTAAATGTATAGTTCTGTTACTGTAATATGTCTTCCCCCTTGCACTGTTATCACGGGATGCCCTTGATAGTCAGGGAATTTGGGGAGGGTTAGCTTGTTACTATGGTAACACCTGACTTCCAATCAAGATATAAGAAAGTGATCTCCACCACTGGATGGCAAGGAAGGAGTTGACTGACAAGACTTTAGGAGGGACTAGAGGTATAAAAGGCAGAGCATCCATTTGAAGATAAGCACATGGCAGATAGTCACAGGGGCTCCCAATGCTCTAATTTTTCCTTATTTAGTCCTTTTATTGTATTTTCTGTTAAGGTTTAATAAACCCTTAAAATTTTAAAATTGAGCAGTCATTTTTCACAGGATTATTACATTATTGTTACAGGCTTTTATTGTCCCACTTTATCATGTACTTCTGTGCAGCATTTTTTGCCCTTCTTTAGCTACGTTTCCCCAAGGTGCCCCTGCCCTGGCCATGGCTCACTCATGCCCTGTGGTGGGCAGATGGATTCGGCTGGAACCAGCTGTGCCCAGCTGTAACTGGCTGTGTCTGGCTGGAACTGGCAGTGTCTGGCTGGAACGTGCTGCGCCGGGCTGGAACCTGCTGTGTCTGGCTGGAACCGGCTATCTCTGGCTGGAACTGGCAGTGCCTGGCTGGAACTGGCAGTGTCTGGCTGGAACTGGCTATATCTGGCTGGAACGTGCTGTGCCTGGCTGGAACTGGCTATATCTGGCTGGAACGTGCTGTGCCTGGCTGGAACTGGCAGGGTCTGGCTGGAACCGGCAGTGCCTGGCTGGAACCGGCTGTGTCTGGCTGGAGCAGCCCCGGCCTCCCCTCACAGAGCTGCAGCTGCTGCCAGGGATGGGCACTCACACCCAGTGCGACATTATGTACATAGAGATTTTCTTGTAAAGCAGAGTGAGATACTGAGCTGGGAAAATGCCCTGTATTTCAGCATAAGGTTTATAAATACTCTTAAGCTTAGTGCATCTTGCAACTTCCACAGTGGAGCACAAGATAGGCTGGGGTTTATAACACATTTTGCTCATATTTTGGGTGCACATAGGAAAGAAAGCAAGCTTTAAAGTCCATAACCCTGCCAACATGCCGATTCCAATGGAAATATGTAAAAGGACTTCCTGGCATGGGAATAGAGAGGAAATAGACTTTGTTTTCATCAATGCAGGTGATAGAGAGACCTTAATTGGTGGAAGATAGCTTAATTGTATAAATGGAACCTGTGCTGAGGGAGCTGACTCAAAACCAGAGAACAGTCCTTGCAGTTCAGACATCACCACAATTTTGCCTTTGCTTCCTCTGGATCCTCTGAAGCATTGTGCTAAAAGGTCTGTAAAATAAAGTATCTAACAGTTTGCTCAGAACAGTTTTGTCTCAGGCAAATCTTTCTTGTATCTCCAGGGAATATCGCTAAGTATGCTGGACACATTACTCATGAGGTTTTCTGAAGGATAACTGAGTTTCTTGAATGTTTCTTTAGAGTCTTCTAAGGGATTTTTTGTTTGTTGTAGATTTTTAAGTAGTTTATTAAATTATTTACAAACCATATATCTGCAAAGCTTCTGGGAGACTTATGTACCACATTCCAGCAACTCAGAGGGCAATTAAGTTCTTTCTTCCCTGCTGCATCTCTTCAAAGCAAAAATACTTTTGGGGATCTGCACTGTCAGACCATGGATAATAGGAGCAAAGGACAATACAAACCACATATTTCGTCCACCTACTCAATTCCCTTTGGTCTAAAAGCAAAACCAAGGTCTTGCACTGTTTTATACGTGGTAGCATTTATTATCAATGTTTTTGTGGGTAAAGATGGAAAAAATGCTGTTGTTTTGATTGTAATTTTCTAATCTCTAAACTGAACTATAAGTTTTGCTTATTTCGTGGTCAAATGAAGTACTTGTGGAAAAGAAGAGATATAATAACAAAGATATAAATGTCTATATTAAAATGAAGCCCTTTTTTCCTCTCCACCTTCATCCTGTCTGTAAATGCCTTGTTTTTTGCAGGATATTAATTGTCACACTTAATTATACAAGGAAGCTCTTAAGATGATGAAATGCATAAAAGTATAGCCACCAATATTTGATCCATAACAATTATATCTTTAAACTCCTTGTGAGAAGCACTCGGTGCAAATTAAAAAAAATTAAGAGACAGCAATTTCTAACATGTTAAATGGGTTGCTGGAAGATATCCAGAAAGGAAATTGCTAACTGAATTCTGAATACTCTGTGATTTTAAGTATTAATTAACCAAAAATTTGGGGACATTAAAATTGAAACACTAATTTAATGTATGGTCAGTACTTCAGATGAATATTAGGATTTTCAGTACATACAAGAATGTAACAGCTACTATTAGGAAAAAGCAACTTATTACCATGCTGTAGAAAAGCACATGCTCAAAATCTATATATATTTAGACCATGTTTCAAATGGTGCCAGCAGTGCAAAAAATGAAAGACAGCTTCTATAAGTTATAGCTCTATAAGTTATAGTCAATATTGTAATGTTAGTTTCCATTTAGGGAAAAAACCAAAAATCCCTGTGCTACACTTATAAATATTGTGTAAAGAGAGAAAAATACTACATATTCAAAATCCAAGTTCAAATTTTAGGTTTCCTTTTAAGATTTAAACCACTTTAAACCGTCTAATACTTCTGGAAATGTAATTGAAATCACAATGTCTCTGATAGTTTCCTTGAATCTAGTATCAAGGCAGTGACGCTATGCACCTATTGGATATGAAAAGAAAGATAATTGCCATTGGAAACAGATTTATTAATGCAATGTGAATAGTTAGCATAGAAAGTGAAATAATTTTTCTTATTACCTTAACAATATCTCCCTCATGCAGCTGAAAGGTCCTGGCTCTAAGACGGATCCCTTTTCCCGCCTCAGTTTCAATTTTATAGATACATTCATGGTTGTTGTCATAATTAGATGGAAAATTGGGAGACAATAATGTTCCTTCATTTCCAGAGACAGTTGCTCCACATTCAGCTAAAGAAAATAGACACATTAAAACAAAAGAAGTGAATTATCCAATTCAAGAAAATATGAGTTATTAGCAATAATATTTAGACTCTATGAAATCTCTAACAGGCTATCTAGGAAAAGTATATTTCTATCAGGTCTCATCTGTAGTATCAACTCCTAGAAACCCTATCAAAGCTGCCATCTCCTGTATTTCACTGGGTCTGTTTATTATATGCACTTACATGCTTTTACCTTCAATTTATCCCCTAGTCCTCCCATCAGACTAACAATAATGGAGGTTAGCCTGGATACAATAAAAATTGAATGCTTTTTTGAAATATAGTTATTGTGGTAACATTTCAAATAAGCATAATATTGATTTTACCTCTGTATTCAGGTTTACAAATAAGTATTTAAAAAAGCAGACAGTAAGCTCAAAAAAAGAAAACAAAACCAAAAAAACAAATCAAAAACCAATCTGATACTAAATCAAGAGCATTCAAAAATGTTTTTCTCTACCTGGAATAAAACAGACCAAAAAAAATAAACAAACCAACATTTATTGACATCAGTCAATGCCAAGGAGACATATCCTTTCCTTTCTGGGTAAAGAGTAGGTGAGTCTTTTTCACAGCCATCTGTAGTAGGCACCAATTGACACTTTCATTAGACATTTCTTGTTGTAGCTCCCCAGTAAAGAAAATAATAAAGAGCAGGAGGAGTGGTATGTTCCAGACCATGGCCTCAGTTTGAATTTTGAATAAAGACTAATAAAATTATGCCAAATATGACAAATATGCAACATAAATTCCACCACATAGATGAAAACATCTAAACAGACAGCAAATAATATTGGTGTACTGTTCAAACAGATATTAAAACTACTTAAAAATGACCTAAAAATACCTTATAAAATCCCACATTATCATTAACATACCAGCAATTAATCTTCAGGTTGTTTTTAGGTGTATGAAATTGATATTGATATCTCATTTTTCAGTCTAGGGATAAAATACCTTGTGGTTTTTTGACCAAAACATCATTAGACCTCATTTGGAGTTTTGTAAAAACAAAACAGATAAAATAATAATAAATTAATGTATTGTACAATTAATTGTAAAATAACAGATACCCTATCAAAGAAGGTGTAGGTGTAGAAAAAATCTGTATTTTTTCTAAAAATATTTAATAGATTTTTAGGGGTTTTAGGATGGTAAAGCATTTATTTGAGAAGAATTCAAGAAGCAATATATGATTTATATTTGCAAAGAAACTGTCTAAACATTTTGGTTTTATATTTCCGAGGCTTCACAGATACCAATTTATGTCCCTCTTGCTTTTGAAAAGTATAAAAAGAGAGTATTTTTTTACTTCCTCCCTACAATGAATCTGAAAAAAGAAAGGGAGTAAGAAGGAGAAGGAGAGGACAACAGGGATGGACGAAGGGAAGTGGAAAGGAGGGAAGTAAGGATGAAAGGGGAACAAGGGAATTGGGAATGAGCCAAAGACAATCTTACATGAAGCCTTATTTTTAGTCTGTGTTTGGGATCTCCTTAGGCAAAGTGAAAAAGGAAATCACCAATAAACTGGTTTAGGATCTTTATCTAGCCTGTTAAGTTAGAGCTCATTCGCTGTTTTAATGTAGAGCTTTATATTCTCCCCTTCCTTACCTTCAAATTTGTGCTACATTATATTTAACAGGCAGAAGGATGTTGGAGAATAAGAATCCTTGCCACCAAGCTTCAGACAGATGAACTCTCTCCTTGTTGGAGAGTGTAGAATGCATAAGGTATTTTCATCATGTTCAAAGTCACTTTAGATTGCCTAAATGTTTCAAAGAACTGTAGTACACTGAGAAATTAGATTTTTACTTCAATACTTCCATGGTAAAGCATGTCAAATGTGTGATACTTATCACATATGGCTTCATATAAATGTCTCTCTGTACCTGTTGGTGTGTACATATCCATATGTAGCTATTTTTGTCTTGGATTTTAGGAAGAAGGTGGGACTGATAAGGTTTATAAAATGTAATTCAAAGCAATGCCAAAATTAATGCCACATTAATGTAAAACATTTACAACACCAGTACTCTACACTACATTTCTGCAAACAAGTGCTTGCCTAGGTAAAGGCATGCAAAAAAACAACAGTCCCTTAGGCCTCATCAGTATCTTCTTATCTACCTCCTTTAAAGAACTAGAAAAACACAAGTACATTGTTGAAGAGAAAAAAGTATGGAAGCAAAGTATTTTTTCTTACTTAATCTTCATGCAATATTCTATGTTTTGTTTCAGTGACTGTAAACCACTAAGACATATGCAGTTATAGAGAAAGTGTACAATGAGCTTTCCAAAATCTAGAACTCTTGATCCAATAGGTCTATGTTCCAAGGTTCAAAGCCATGGTAATTTTAGATCTGTGAATAAACTATTCACATGTAAGGGATAACGAGAGTTAAAAACTAAAATCAAAATACTATTACCCTTCTAAAATATGGTACTCTCAGAAAGAAGCAGATGTATTCTAACATTATCAATTATTTACTAAACTTCAATTACATGGCAAAGTTCTCAGAACTCAAGTTAGCACTCATCTACCTCCAGTCCATGCTATAAAACCATATTCATGTTACCCTTTTTCAAATCCCTTGCAAATACGTGACAGCTATTCAATTTCATCAGGTCCCATCACTCCGTTCATTATCATGACGAAGGCTTGCTCATGTCATCTGGCCAGTCAGGTTCTCTACCTCATCTTGTGTCAGTCAGCAAATCACTAACACAGACCCGAGAAAGAGGCTTTCAAAGGAAGTTAAGCCCTTCTTTGTAATTTCCCTTCCTCAATATATTCAAAGCCTGTCACAGCTCAGTTTAAAGTTTTCTAGAGGTATTTTGCTAATCTTAGGATATCAAGTCAAGGCCATGTTTAATTAGCTCCCCCAATTTCTTGGCTGGGAGATTTAGGTGACTTTTTTTGCAAAGAAATGTTGTCCTCATCCATAGAAAAATTCCTTTTTTCTCCAGGCTGTTGGAGCTTCTAAGTGTGCTAATTGAAATCTCTGCTATTTGTGACCAATGCCCAGATACAGAGCAGACCTTATGCCCCAAGGACTTCAACTGACCATTTTTCTAACTGCTCCCACACACTGCCATCCAGAACTGCATTGCCACGCTTCCCATAATTATGAACTAGAAACTCAATGAAAGGCAATACTGAGTCTAGCCTTGGCAGCAGGAAAAGCTTAAGCAGTCAAAGGCATGTCTCCTCTTCAAGGCCCTAATATTTTACTGAATAGTATGGGAAAATGGCATGGGAAAATGCTTTCATGTTTTTTCTTTAAAAATATTTACACTAGCTGATACTGCTGCTACTTCTTTATATCATAATTAACACATGCAGCCAGCATGTGTGACACCTAAATACAATTCATTTTGCCTCTGGGGATTTGAACATGAATCTTCTATGAATTCTGCCTCACACAAAGAGACTTGAAAATCAGTCACAAAGCAAACAAATGTTGACTAATCTCTTTAGCACAGTGGGTCGGGCATTAAATAAGGGAGAAGGAATACTTCTTTGAATAAACTCATGCATTAAACAGTTGGGAAAAAAATCTGAAGTAACTCATGGTTCAATATTCACTGTTACCTTGTGAGCACTGAACTACTAGACTGGAAAAATATATTCATGTTCACTTCCATTTTTTTCACCTCTAATTTTTTATTCCCTAGGCAAAATAAAACAAGAGCCTTTGGTAACACTGACAAGATGATTCTGCTAGCAAGCATTCAGATACACTTTAAAATTCTTTTATAGATACAAAGCAAATGAAGCCACACCTCTTATATTCTAATAGAGAGATCCAGCTGTAGCAGTTTTGTGTAAAGAAGGGACATAGCTTGTCCACCTATGGTAACTGAAAACTAAAGCACTGCCAGCCTTGAAAGATGTAATGCAACATTACCTATCTAGCATATGTGTTCCATGAGTAACTACTGACTTTTTTATCTCAAACAGAAAAATGCTATCATGGTATATCAGAAACTAAAAAGCTCTTTAGTTCTTGACTGCAGAGGCCACTTCCATACTTCAGTGCCTTCCAGATACCTGCTCAGTTCCAGAAACCTGCTTTCATCTTGACAACATGAACTGCCTCCCCAGCCCAGAAAGTTGAAAAAGATTTCTCACTCCCCCACATAAGAAATAATATCTCATATGTGATTGTAATTTCATTTATTAACTACAATTCACTGAATATTACCAATATGCACCATTTCTTCGATAAAAATCAACTATATCTGTATTAGTATCTACAAGTCTTAAATTATGCAAACATTGACAGGTATGGAATTTGCCAGGAGAAATAATCTTTACTGATCTTGAAGTAATTACTTTTGATATTCTCTCTCCATATTTTGGTCCACAACCTTGTGTTGGAAGTCAGGGTGAATTTAGGTGAACAGGTGAACTACAACATAACCACTGAATATGCTCTATGTAAATAGTATTTTCAGGACTAACACCTCAAGCTGTAGCCTTTAAAGAAAACGTATATATTTCACAGTGCTCTCTGTGTGGTTATGTGATATGCATAGATTAGTAAAATGTAGGTATAACTAAAGAACTTAAAATCTGCATATGATACAATACCTAAAAAGTGTAGCACTGAAACACGTTATGACACAACAGAAATGTCTTCTCTGTGCTGCATATCTCCCTTTCCTTTGTTTTTTGTATCAATCTATTTTACTTTTATGTATTTACTTTTCAAGATACAAAGTACATTGATTCAAAATTTTAGGGATTTTTACTATCAATATGGTCAGTAACACCTAAAGCTACTCTCTATATTAAAAAATTAAGATCCAGTTCTCATTTTGTATATTTCAATTTAATCATGTATTTCAAATATATCCTGTGAGCAAAAAGAAGTGTAATCCAACATATTTTTCATCAGAGAATATGTAAAAAGTATGCCAAGAGAAAAAAAAGAAAAAGAAATTGAAAAAAACCCCACCAGTGAGCCAGAAAATCATAAAAGCAAAAGAAATACTCATATTGACTGTTTCCTCCTTTAAAAGATTTTAGAGGAGGAACTATATGCTTTAATTACTACAGTTTCCAAGTTGCCTGTTATAACCTTGGTAAGAAGTGCAGCAGACTGAAAAATGCTGCTTTATCAAACTGTTCTTTAATTCCCTTTCAGAGAGAGCAATCTGTCTGGAACAGATACTTGACCCCATTCTTTGTTCTTGTGCTTAATGAAGTCACAAAATTCTATCTAAATAAGTACCTTTTGTCTTTCTTTCATTGTCTCACTTGAAATTGGATAAAAGGAAACTGCAGAGGGTAGATCTTTTGAAGATCATCAAACACTTCCTAAATATGAACACAAACTATAAAACAAAAAAAAATTCAGGGATTTTTGAAATGCTTTGAAATTCAGTTCATGTAAAATGTAACAATAACTTTGTTTAATGGAAAAGTTTACTTTATTATTTTTTCTTCCATACATCTTGCTAAAAGGTTTGACAGGATTTTAAGCAGATCTCCAAAGCAGAGATCAAATAAAAGTCGTATGTTGTCAGTTTAAAGGCTTCTCTGACACAAAGCACTCTACTGAGTGCAGAATACCTTTATTGTATTTACAAAATTGTGCAGCAGTTCATGAAGTATGAGAAGAAGGTGAGCTCAGACGTTCTTTGTATTTCTGTTTGACAATACTGTTATCCAGTAGGATGGTTATGCAACATTAATAAAAGAGCAAAGGGGTTCACAGATAAAGCATCGTATGCTCTGCCTTCACATAATAGCAAAAACTTAGGGTTCCCCCACACTCAGTGAGGGGTCTCTGAAGCTGGGCATATGACCTCTTCAGGGCAGACACAATACATGACGGGACTCAAGCATGGATTCATTTACAAACTGTGATACAGTGCTAGGAGCTGAAACTTCCTCTTAACTGGAACACTGCATCAAACTGAGGTGCACATGGAGATTCCACAGCAACTCACTACACAGTGTCTGAACTGTCAGCAGTCTTTCATCTCCAACTCTGCTGCCTGCCCTCCACGCTGAGGGTGCACCTATAACCTTTCATCTGCACAGCGCCAGGTGGCTGCAGCACTACCTTCTCTCTGGTTTCACAAGTGCTGTTTTTCTCACCTGGAACTACTGTGTCTGGTTTTCGGCTGTTTGGAGGGCCTGGAAGGGCCCGGAGTGGCCTTGGGGCAGCCCGCGTATCAAAGGACGAGAAGAGGCTTCAGTTCTTCTTTCGGTCTTTATGTTTATTAATTGTTTATCTAAAAGATTTTCTTTCGGCTTGACAGAGCTCTGCTCAGCAGCCAGCCATGAGTACACTGTTCTGCTCTCTGGACAGTCACTTATTTTTATACTTATAGTTACGTGTACAATATTTATTATTTTTCTCCAATACTTTTTATTTTTATTGTCTGGTGCACTTTTAGTAATGATTAATTTTAAAGTGTCACTATCACTACAGAAGATGGAGGAGAAGAAGAAGAAGAAGAAGGACAGGACACGCTTCAATTTTTCTATCTTACTTCTCTAAACTCTTCTGTACAGAAATCTTAAACTCTGTGTCTCACTCTCTAATTAACTAATCTTTTCACCATTCACTCCGGTGGGATCTTCTTACCTTCATACAGGTGTCGTCTCCTGTGTAGGATCAAAGTCTAGCTACTAGACACTTCTGGCAACATTCTAGGACTCCCGAGCCCCCCAAGGGTGGTCTCGGTGACTCGGTACCTCAGTCTTGAGGTGCTGAGATCTCACATCACTGAATTTCCAAACAATGTCATGATGGGTTTCTCCTAAAAAGTGATTGCCCTTGATTCTTAAATCACACTGTTCTCATCTCACTGCTCATTTTTCAGCCTTGTAATTTTTGCCTGCAACTCTACCCAAAGATCACATAATTCCAGATCTGGTAGTGTTTATCCTGTAACTTCATGCTTGAAGAGAACCTTGTAGATAATGAGCAGTTATTAGTTATTTTAATGCACAATAGATATTATACAATAAAATATATGCACAAATATATCACATTAAATACTATTTAGTCTGCAGCACACACATGTGATCTATTTGGTGTAAACAGTATCATAAGCTACCAGTGAGAATCTTGAGAAGGCCTGCATGAAAAATGTAACTGTACCAGGGAGAAAGCAAGAAGATATGGGGTTTTAACTCATTACTATTATCATTATTATTGCCACCACTACCTTTACTGGAGAGAGGTTTTTGTCCCAGGATTCTTTCCTCACTCTTACCAGTTGGCACCTAAGGAGTGGCATGCCCTGTTTTTTCTTTCTCTTTTCTTCCCTTTGCTTCTCTAAGATGGATTTCAAGTAATGTCATCAGCTGTGGACTGCATTACTAAAGCATGGTCATGTCAACCTCTTAGAATTCTTTAAGCAACACCTGTATGATGGTGGTGAGGTTAGAATGCCTCAGTGAAAACCCTACTGAAATTCTTTGCTGAGAGCAAACCTCTTATTCTGTATTTTTGCACCATTCAAATGCACAAAACAATGAAGCAGGAAAGGAAGGCCTAAACAGCAGCAAATCCTTTTCTGTGGTTTGCTTAATTAGTTCTCAATCCATATGCCACTGAAAAAAGGCATTACTCACATTCTCAAAACAAACCCTATGATGTTAATTGGCCTCAGGGGATTATTGGCACAAACCAAGGTATGGGCATTTTTTTTGTATTTAAATTATTTTGATATTTTTGTCTACTCTTTCTAGTATCATCTGATAATAAACTTTAGACATAACATCTAGATTATTTGTCTTGGCAGGAAACAACACATAGCAGACATAACCTTAAACCGTAGAAAGAAGGCAAAAGGGTTACTTGAGGCAATCTTTATTCCTTCTAACTTTGAGTGACTATTACTTCACACCAGGCCTCAGATAAAGGTAATTGATGTCTCATAAAAGTCACTTTAACTGAAATCTGTAGTAATTCCTGAATACTAAAGTTTCAGCTTTCAGAGACAACTCAAACCTGTTATTATTATATGGCAAATATATTTTAAAGATTTTATTTTATACTTTTTAAAAGATTCAGACAGTAAGACTCCAAGACTAACTCAAGCAAATTCTCAATATGCAGTCAAAAACTGAAAGAAGGGATTAAATAATGCAACCTTTTGATTGTATTTTAAAAAAATGCAGTGTTTTAAGAGAAAAAACCCAGAAATTATCAAAAACATCAAATAACTATGAAATATATAGTATAAAACAGAAAACAGCCTATAGACATAATATAGCATTTAAATAAAGAATTCTGAAATACAGTGGATCCTGAATGCATGAACATCCTTATTTCTGTCTGAAGATAGATTCAGCTACTGATGTTATATAAGGTTTCTTGTTCATGAGCAGCTCTTCTGCCTAAACTCTACCTAAAAAGGAACAGCAATTTTCAGACTTAGTTTGACTCCTTAAAGGTGAACTCAAATCCAGATTTTATGCTACAGAGACTTTAAAGAAAACAATGAATGTCAGATCTCAGGGGCCTCACAGAAATTTCCAGTGCTATTCACACTAAAAGGGTTTCCACTTGTTTCAGTCTCACTGGAAATTAACTCAATGCTACAGCATGACAGAGTATATTAATTACAATTGATGACTTTGCAATGAATACTAACTAAACTATTAAAAAGAAACAGTTTATTAAATGGTGTCAGCATTTTGTTGTAGCACCCCACCAATTATTCAAGTAGTATTTAATATAACAACTAAATGTGATAAATTAACGTGATATTAATGTGAATATCAGTGAGCAATACCTCAGTGAAGTTTTTACTCAAATACTATTAAAAATAGAGTGCCATATAAAATTTAATAAAGGAGCAACACTACTTAAATTCAAAATGAAAATATATAGGGGCACTTTCTATTCAGCTTTACCTTTTAAGTTTTTTACAGCTTGATTTAGGAATTGATTTAGGGATTAGGACAGTTTGAGTTGAAATGACTCATCGGGGACAGGAAATAACACAGGTTAAAAATCAAACCAAACAAAAAAGACCCAGCACTCAAAACTAAGATTTTATAATATAACTATTTTATACTATAACTACTCTTTTATATGTTGTGTTTGAGCTCTGTTCAATCCTTAACATTAAAGGCTTATTTGAGCTGAATATAGTGTACACTACACTAATGTGTAGTGCACAAATAATATTTTCATTATATATCATATATACGTAAAATTACACAGTTTCTTAAAGAGATAGTGAGCAGGGAAAGTGTAGACAAGCAGACAGAATTGCAAATCAAATAATATAATGTTTAAGATAATCACATAAAGAAGAGCTGAAGAACAAATTCAAATGTTTCTTCCCTCTTATGAGAGACTGGAATGTTAAGGGTTAATAACTCAAACAATCATTCATTTGCAAAAGCAGCAGGGTGCTTTGCTGAGGCCAGGTTTGCACCCCCCTCGGAGGAAGGGGAAGAGAAGGAGGCATTTTGGATGCATGGTGATGAAACCTCTGATCTGCATAAGAGCAGCCCTCGTGCAGAAGGGGTGAGGACCCATCACCAGATGATGACCAATACAAACCAAACTTTGTCTAGCAAAAAGCTGGCTTTTGAGCCAGAGAAGGGAAAAGGCAACTGGCTCAGATGAAAAACTTCATTCCCAGGGGAGTTATCTAGACATTCACACATAGGCCTGAAGTTATTCACCCCTTCTGATAAGGCATGACTGGCTACACTATGCTGAGAAACATTAGAAAATGTCATAAATGGAATAAACTATCAAAGACCCTCTGAGCTTTATGTTGTGGGGGCTTTCCCCATCCTCAATGGATGAAGACCACAATCATCCCTTTGAGCAATGGACATCTAAGTTGCAGTAGTCTCATTGATGGATCCTTGTGCAGTGATAACTTTTCTCTCTACTTCTGTTGTTTCTGCTGTTTCTTTCTCTTTTCTATTTTCCTGTTATATTTTCTTAAATGATGTTTTTATATATTTCTATAGATTATAACAACAGTGGCCACATACCTTCTGTCCATTGCAATCAAACTGCTGTAAAATAAACCTGCCACACACCCACATAGAGATAGACAGATAAATATATATATTCTGGTAATTCAGTGTCGTTTCAATCTAGTCTTGAGAATTCTTGTTGTTTCTGTCACATACTGCCCAGAGTCAATCAAGCTACCTTCCCCTAAACCCACTGGCCAGACCAGAACATTACATAATTGTAAAATCTCACAGGATCCCTTGGATGTGGTGGAGTGATCAGTAGGGTTCAAAGATATTTAGGGTTTTCTGGTGTGACCTAGACCAACTGAAGGGTTTTCTGTGGGACAAAGTCAACCTCAGAGAGGGTTGTGATGAGAAGCACATTGACTCTCAGTAGGTCACTAAAGGGTACAACTACCAAGAGCAAGTCAAATGATGACTGTCATTTTTTTTTCTGAAATTTTAATGATAATGTTTTTCCCCTCAGTATGACCTGGGTACTGAGACCTGCTGGAAGGTTTTCTGGTGTAACCTGGGCCTTTTGAAAGGATTTCCCTGGAAGAAAGCTAAGCTGACTTCTAAGAGAAGACATTTACCCTCTGCAGATCAGAGACAGGTTTGAAAGAAATGACCACACAAGAGGAGTCAAATGTGGCTCATGCCCTCCTGATGAAATTCAAGTCCTTTGAAAAGAGAAGGCACCTACATCTGAGCTCCATACTTTGTAATGAAATCTTGACACCAGTTTCTACACCTTGCCTTCCATAATCAGTCAACAGGGTATCTTTGTCAAATGGGAAGGAAAGAATGAAATGTCTCCTCTCTTTCAGAATTTCATCAGTATTTCACAGTGCACCATATAAAGGAATACCAAAACTAAAAGGCTCATTCTCACATTTTTAGAGGATTATGGCAAATGATAAAGTCACATTTTCAAAAAGTACTAAGAAGGTAATTTCAGTGTACATCAGGTGCATGCATTTGACACAGTGGCCTAAACTCCCTCCTCTGCCTCAGCCCCTCCTTCTCGGCCACCTCTCTCTTGGAAGTGGGCATACTCACAGGTATCTTGTTTTGTTAAACATTTCTGCTTTTGCACATATCCTACTCCTCACAGAGTCTGAGAAGACACAGGTAAGCATATAGATTTTTTTTCCTTTACAGAAAGATTATTAAATGACCTTGTCTTTGAATGCTGTGTTTTGGCAGACTTCCATAGTTGGCAGATGTGGGAAGTGAAGAATCTAAATTGGATCCATGTAAGCAGCTGATATTTACAGAACAAATTTTGTGTACTATGTGCTAGTTTAAGCTGTGTGACAAGTGATTTAGATGTGTTTTAATAGGAAAGCATCCTCTTAATTTTACAGATCTTGTCAAAACACAGTAGGTACTACTTCAATTATTTCTCCAAGAATTAATGTATGCATGTCTTTTTCTTCCCTTCCCTTCCCTTCCCTTCCCTTCCCTTCCCTTCCCTTCCCTTCCCTTCCCTTCCCTTCCCTTCCCTTCCCTTCCCTTCCCTTCCCTTCCCTTCCCTTCCCTTCCCTTCCCTTCCCTTCCCTTCCCTTCCCTTCCCTTCCCTTCCCACTCAAAAGAATTGTGTGTAAATTGAAACAATTCCTTTATATCCTTCCTCAAGGACAGAAAAGTCCCTCCTACCCCTGAAAATAGAAGCTTTTTGCCATTTCCCATGACCTCTAATGAACCAGAAGTTCATTTTGGTTTCAGGATCTTCTGGTTCACTGGTTTGTTTGATTTTTCAGGAATGTCTCGCTTAACCTATGAATCTTTCAATTAATTTTCTAATAGCAATAAAACTCCAAGACAGAGTATTAGAAAGCTCCTGAATAGTTTGACTTAAAGAAAACTCTAAAGTAAGAAAAGTATGATTAAGAGCATAGTCTTGGTTTGTTAGATGAGATTTAGAAAATCTGCTTTAGTAACAGATTTCCTGGAAATATGGAAGGTGGGTCCTGTTTAAAAGGTTAGTGATGACAATATGGTAACATCGGAAATCCGATTTTGATCATCTCCTTCAGGTGGACATTAGCCTCAGAATCAGGGACTTCAATAGACTTCAACAAGGAGTTGTTCCACCTCATTTCTGGACACCACTATTCACCAAGCTTCTGAGATTCACACAGCTTTGTGGATATGCAGAGGTGCGTGACTGCCTTGAAACTTTATTCTTGGATCTGTACTCTAGGGGGACTGCTCACTAAAAGCTGAGGTTTGTCCTCAGGAAAAAGTAGTCAGCTGTGAAATGTAAATGAAACTATAATAGAACTGTGTAATTATAGAGGTAGAGGAAAAAAAGAGTTATTGCTGGAAGGAAAAAGGTGGTAAGAATATCCATCCTGAGATAGTTTTGTCTTCACAGTTATGAGATAAGTAAAAAGGAAGATATTTTTAAAGGTATATACAACATTTGCAATTATGGAAAGCAAATGGCATAACGGGAAAAAATTATATGTGTAGAAGTAGTGTCAGCAATCCATCACAACCATAATAACTAACAAAATACATGTTTTTGAATGATTTTCTGGCAAACACTAGAATAATAATTAAAGCAATAATAACAACAAAATCACAAATAATAACACTAGATAAAATATAAGCAAATGAAGGGAACGAAAGCTGTTTTCTGGTTGCATGTCTCAACTAGACTAAAGATAATCAGGAAGAACTTGTCTGTACTCCAGTAGCTTGTTTTTCACCAACACACATAATATAAACCCAGTAATTTTAAATGATAAGCAAATTATCAAGAAGTAGATCTGTAAAATTAAACCATCACACATTGTCACGCACCAATTATAGTAGCATACCAGATGATAAGGTTAACATCCTCACAGGTCACAAGTTATTTCAGACCAGTTAAAACACAAATATTTACATCAATATTCTCAAATCAAAAGATATGGGCTAGTGACATTTCTTTTCAAGATCTTATGCATGCTTATCTTCCAGGTAGCCATGTGTCAGTATTGCTAAAAAGATAGTTTTCTCTTGACATTATCTATGAGTAATGTGCTCATGACTCAATTTTGTGAATTGCGCAAAATAGAAAAGTAGCAGAGTTCCCCTTAATGTCACATTCCTCTCAGTTATGGAGAATTTTGAGGAGAGGGATAAAAAAAATTACTGTGAATATCCATTGAGACAACATCTCTCAAATAACAGCTATATACAGTTAGACAGACTCTTTTTCATTCAAATTACGGTCTATGTCCTTTATACTGTGGGAAACTGCAGAAAAGCCTAACTGTAGCGTATGCACTGCACTGAGTCACCAGTTCAGTAAAAATCGTGTGATAGTTCTCCCAAATGCAGTTACCATGTCTGGAAAGATGGGAAGCAGATGAAAGAGTAGAATGTGTCATCTGCAGTTATCAGCTACTAGGACAATTGTCAGGGAAACTACCATTGTTATTTGAGTGTTTTGAGGAAGCTCTGAGAGGAAATAAGATTTTTTTTATGGATGACCCCACTACCTTCCTATAAACAATTCAAGAATGAGAAACTCCCCATGAGGAGATTGGCAGTTCCAGTGTTCCCACACTTGGTATATAGAGGTGGGGGAACAGGATGTTCTTGAAAAGCAATATCATGTCAATGTAAACTGAAAATTCACTACAGAGGAAGGGGATTTGCTTCTATAGGAAAAGCACCCCTTTAAAGAAAAAAAAAAAAAAAAAGAAAAACTTTAATCTTCTGAGATGGGGAAAATTTGACACCACCTGGGGTAATTATATGTGCTCTTTAAACAGTGTAAAGGGAGTCAGCCTTAAGGGCCTGGATCTTCTGCACACTTTTCAACCATAAAGGTTTTTTTCCCAAAAAGTAGCAAGTATGTGGCTGTAGGCACAAACTGCTTTCTAGTCAAGGGACAGATCCATCTGGAGGACACATTTAGAAATGAGGTGATGACTCAAAGGGAAACCCTAGCTAGTCTCTTCAAAACTCTTGTGGTCAGGTGGAATAGTATGCAAAACAACTTGAAGGGCATAGTTGAGCTACACAAAATCATTCTAATTGAGAAGATAAAAGAGCAAATGATTGACACAAGGAAATAAGATTTACAAGTCCACCTGTTTATGAATATGAATCTGATTTTGCAGGTGGACTTGGTGGTGTCTTTTGTTGTGAGAAGGAGGGTTCTTATGGCAGAAGAGGGTATGCTGCTTTATTCTGAGAGCCAACCAATTTCCAGGAAATCAGATAAAGAAATCCAGGGGAAGATCATCTACCTGCATAGCATGGAGAGAAGGATACTGAAAGTTATGATAATGTCGTTCATAAAGGACTCAAATTAGCAATGGCAGCCTCATGATGTTAGGCTAACAACACCTCCCAAGCTCTGCTTTTCCTTTGCCTGGAAAATAACTCTTTAAAGAAGATGAAAGGGTAGAAAGGCACAAATAGTTCTCTGATCAGGAAAAGTGCACAACATGCTTGTTGTTAGATAACTCCAGAGGAAGGATTTTAAATTATTTACGTGGATGGAGACGGGCAAGACTTTTGGAAACCCTGTTGGTTTATTGGTTTTTTCAACAGCAGATGAAACTGAATACAACTTTTGTGATACAAATCAGCATGTGCTCATGTGAATGTTTAGTTTATAAATTAAGTACAATTAAATTTGAAAGGCTTTCATCCTGAATCTGATTAAAAGTATGATGAAAGACTGTATTACCATATGTCATAGAAGGACTTGAAAATTCTTGTTGATGCATATATATTCTGTATGAGAGTTTGGTCACTGTAGAAATGACAATTAGGAAGTAATAATCAAGAGACTACTGAACCCAGTAATGTACTGAATTGAGACTAGATTTAATTCCAAATACAGCAGATTTCATGAACACTCATTGCTTTTCACTCTTCTGAGAATGAAGCCTTTGTGTGAGCTCCTTTTAAGAGTAAGAGGATATCTTCACCCCTAATGTCTTAGGTGCCATGGCAACAAGAAAAGGGACTTCTGTAAACCCTCTTAGTGTTAAGAAAAAAATAATTTCTTAAAGCAGCTATGAAGGACACTGAGTATGCCTTTCCCCTGTTTCACTCAGCTGCCTAGCAAAGTTTCTTTCCTTGCAATTTCTTAGTTGCATTGTTGTGGTGGTTTGACCAGGAAGAAGTGGGAATTCTGGGAGGCTGTGGTCAAACCAATGGATGTTCTGAGTTTGAGACTGGCACCTGGTGTAGCCAGTGGGGTTTGGACACACCTCCGAGAATACACAGGGGTTAAAAAGCAGAGCTCTGGCCCTGGGAGGCTCTCTTGGGACATCGAGGAGAAGAGGTCAGATCTCCCTCCCCTGTCCAGCCGCTGCTGCTGGGCGGGGGAGGGGCAGCCATGCGGTAGGCCCGGGGCCTGGACAGAGATGGGGGTGAGAAGGCCCTCAAGGATGGAAGGGTGGAGGAGCAGCCCCAAGAGACATCGGGCAGACATTTCCCCCCCCCAGGAGGGAGAGTCGGCGAGACAGAATGTGATAGCAGCCGGCCCAGGAGGAGAAAGGGGGGAGAAGGGTGCAGCCCGGCCGGCCGCAGCAGCAGCGCGTGTGGGAGTATCGTCGTTCTGAGACAGGCAGAGACTGAAATTTTTAACCCCTTTCTTTCATGACTGGGGCCTTGCAAGAATGCTGATCCTCCTCGGAGCTGACTAAGAAGGGAGATAAGAGATAAGATGAAACAAGGACCTGGCCCGAAGGACGTAGAGAAGACTGGCTGAGTGAAGAGAGAGATGCTTGGAGTGGCCTTTTGGCTGGACTTTTCTTGTGGCCATGGACTCAGTTTGTTCCTGTGACACAGAGACTGCACTTAGGGGGAGGCAGTGCCTCAGAACCAGGAGGGTTCATCGTGGGGACCCCTCGGCCCCAGGGGGTTGGAAAAATATGGGGGGGACAGATGTCCCAAAGCAGAGACTGTGCCTTTTTGGAGTGAGACAAGGCATCCTTAAAAGACAACCCTAAAAGCAGCTCTGGTCCATGCATGGTGGTGAGAGCACTGGGCATGGAAGGAAGATGTCACAAGCGGCAAAAGGACTTTCCGGGTGGTGCCGAGTGACATTGGAAGCACAGAGGTTTCAGCGTGTTTCCAGGGGAAGCCTATGGAACAAGAAGGACTCCTCTCCTCTTCATGAACTGAAGTTTGAGTATACTAAAGTGTGGTGCCAGGCTGGGCAGTTGGTGATTTGGGAGAGTGTATCGGATTGAGAAATTCAAGTAGTGGGGAGGAGGAAAGTGGTTTTTTTTTGTAAGGTTTTCAATTTTTTTTTCTTTTCCTTATAGTTTTTCCCTATTTTCCTGTAGTTTAGGTAATAAAGTGTTCTTTATGTTTAAGCTGGAGCCTGTTTTGCTTATTCCTGGTCACATCTCACAGCAGACACCAGGGTGAGGCATTTTCATGGGGGGCACTGGCTCTGTGCCAGGCTCAAACCATGACAATTGTATATATCTTTGCCTTGCTACACTACAAGAGATCAAATTAAGACATAAGTTGAGTTAAAAGAGTTATTTATATAATCTTATTTTGGAGAAGTGCCACTTGTCTTTGCATATTTTATAAAAGGTTTTACTAATCAGTTAGAAGGTGGGATCTCATACATGGATCGAATGATGTAAGTGTCTCAAGGCCAGTTGACAAATTTGCTAAAAACTAAAGAACAAAAAGGTAATGTTGGGCTCTCTGTAAATAAATTCTTTGTCAATGAATGGCAGACATATCACGTATACATAAGATAGATGTGTATCACTAAATTATGCTTGGGAGAACCTACAGGCAGAACATACATATCTGTGTCTGGCACAGTAAATGGTTGCATTAGTCCTATAAATTCGCAGCTAATTCAATGGCTGATACTTCATTAAGCTAATTATTGATACTTTGATAATCATTGTAACTTTTCAATGTGTCATTTGCTTTATGAGGATAGCCAAGTGAGCATTTTCAAGATATCGGGTATAAATCTCTTATTACTATAGATACTGTAGGAAAGGCTTTTTAAAAGTTAACAAAATTTACAAAAACATGCATCATGTAGAATGTCTCTTTTCTTCAGCACAAGATAACAATATTTCTGCCAATGACTAAAACGTTATGATATCTAAAATAAACTAAGCATGTTTGAGTGGAACACAGAGAAACCCCTTAGAAATAAAGAAACCCCAAACAACCCCCAAACCAAGCACCATATCCCTGGGCTGAAAATAGACTAGGATTTAAATCTAGAATTTCCAAATAAATTGCAAACTCCATATTATTTTGGTTTCTGTCTCATCTGCAACATCATTTTATCATGGAATAAATAACTCCATTTTAAAACAAAATTTGAGATACTTTTTTTTTCCTATGTATCTTACATGCACAATGTAGGTGACTTTTTCAGATATAAAGATCCATCTTTTATAATAAACAAAAGAAAGAAGCTATAGCTGAATTTCTCCCTTCATTAAATAAAATCTTATTTAAAAACAAGAACTTTCTTAGGGAAATCCATTTAGAGCTGTCTGGAAGTATTTGACTTTTCAGAACCATTATGTCAATAGCAGCTGATGAGATTCACTTGACATGGTGGAGAAAAACCATCTCAGAAATACAGCAACTGCACAAATTTCATAATATACAGTCCCAGAGCTTTTCCAAGAAAAGAACTGTTCACTCAATTTGAATTCAGTTACTGATGTTTAAGAACCGCACACTAATTTTAATAAACAACCTTTAAAAACATTGCGATGCAGTTTATAAACTGTAAAAATCCCAAAAGCTTAGAATTACAAGAATAACAACACAGTAGGAAAAAAAAGACCCTTAAAACCAGCAGCAGGGCTCTAAAGCAGGGTATTTTCACCTAAAAGTTCTAAACATCATTTATCTACCCCAAAAGACAAAGTATGAAATTTATAACTTAACTGTGCCAAACATAAAGTTTAATAATTACTTTTACATTTTATCCCACATGACATTTTGATCTTATTTGCTGGCATAATTCTAATTATCCCTCTGTATTTTTTGTTCTCTATATAAAAGAGACATGCATTACTTCTATCTTGACTTTCCAGTTTTTACAGCTTGGGGATCAACTGTTTCAACCCAAGCACTTTGTTCCCTGCCCAGTATTCTGACACATGCCATGTGCTATTAAGGATTTGATGAATGAAATGAAAGCATGTGACCACCTACCCACACACCTTGGCAGAGGTGCACTCCACACACGCCGACCCCCTCCCAGGCACGTGAGCTTGTTAGCACCTTCCAGGCGATACCCAGGGAAACAGGAAAAGATCAAGGAATCTCCAACACCAAAATGAAAACCGATTCGCCTACTGAAGGCAGGAACACCAGGATCATCACATGGCTCCAGATCATATTCTGCAGACAATAAAACATAATATGTTATTATCTGGACAAGTTGTCCACATGGAAAAAAAGCAAACTTAGTAAATTGCTTGCATTGTGTGAGCATGGAACAGCTGGAAAACATGTATTTTAGAGCTGTGTTCTCTACTAAAACCCAATACACTTTCTATAAGTCTATTATGCCTATATATACAGTAATTATGTATTTAATGTGTTCTATCCATACTACATCTATTTTTTTAATTTCAAGAGCTGTAATCAGCTTGTACTGTAAGTGGTTTACTATAATTTTGTTTAATTACTTCCTTTGTGTATAATTCTAGTTTCTTTTAATCTGAACTTCCAAACAGCTTTACAAGTGAGCCTTACAGTTGAAAGAAATCATTATGTGATGAAGAAAATCTAATTAAAAAACAAACAAAAGGTTAGATGAATGAAAGGCATATGAATACATTTTCCAAAAGTGTGCTTTTATAACTGCACATCAAGAATAATTCAGCAGGAGGAGTCAGAATAGACTAATGGGGAAAAAATCAGGGCTGTTACATAGGAAGCAAATCAAACTCAGAAAATATATGAGCCACCCATTTCCCCATCTCCAAAGAATATGCTGTGGAAGTATCACTTTTTTTTATCCTGTTTTTCCATATTTTTTTCCTTAGATATCTATTACCAACTACTTTAAAAAAAGATGTTGAAAGAGAACAACTTAGCATCTAATTGAAAAGGTTTGATTTTATATTCTTCAGAATATGATCCAAAAGACCTAAGAGATCCCTTCTGGCAACAGATAAGAAAAAATGTTTTCTAGAACTTGGAGGTCAGTGGAAAGTAGGGTGAAATCTTATTTAGAATAAGAGACTCCATTTAGTCAGGGAAGAAACTAAACCAAAGTTTGTGAGTGAATCTTTAAACAGCTGGTAAATCAAATAAAAGGAATAAATAAATTCTTCCCTTTAGTAACTGTCTTGTAGGAAAGTTCTGGATATTTGAGGCAATCTATAAACTACATCAGTTTCTGCTGGCAAATGTTGTAAGTTTAGAAAACACATGATTTACTACCTCTGCTCAGTAATGTGGGAGCTAAGCTAGACATGGAAATACCCTGTAGTGTACCTTTAGAAACAGGGCAGTTTTCATGACAAATTTCAATGTTTGATGACATTCAAAACAGGTGTTCTCACAAAACACTTCTTACTAAGAAGAAATATATTCTGGTTGTGTGAAAGTACCAAAACAGAATCAGCTATTTGTTTCATAAAGGTAATGTACCTCCTAATATTTCTCAAAATGTGTATTTAATATAAATGATGGCATATGCTGTCTCTGTATGTGGTAGCAGTAGTAGATAGGACATAAACCTCCAGTCATGTTCCAAAAGTTCCGTGATCCATATCTTTTGTTACTGCACAGTTTTTCTCCTTGCATCCATAATATTTTGTGCATTTTTCTACAACTTGGCTAGTGCTCTATTCTTTTTATTTAGATTTAAAAAATCAGTGAAATAATTAATATTTATATTTACATTTCAAACTAGTAAAACTGCTGACCTCTGCTTTGGTGAGTTCAAAGTCTCTGGAATGAATTTATTTTAGCATTTAATAGGAGTAAATCCAACACTATTGCTCTAATCAGTGAGGTAGATTTTCCTTTTTTAAATAAGCAAGCTAAATGAGATACATTACTCATAAATATCATGGCCATCTGTAAACATTGCCAATTCTCAACAAAACTTATTGGCTTTCAGTTCCTGAAAAATGATGTAGGAGAGTTGGATGAGAGTTGCTTATGTACTCTTTCCATAAAATATACATGTGCATGTGCATTTCAACCAGCACTTGATTCATTCATATGTGTCATGGGACAAGGGGAAGCTTCAGAAAAACCCTGCCTTAGCATCAGAACTTGGCAGCATCTTAAATTTAAGAACTCACTCTGGTCCACAAGTTTGAATGATGGCAAATCAGGTCTATTTATAAGAATAATTATTTATTAAACAGACAGAGATAATACACCAAAGATCCTAATTAGAATTACTATGCAATGTGAAACTACAGAACTACTAGTGGATTACAGCCTAGCATAAAACAGAGCACTATTTCAAAGTAGCTATAATTAAAGCTAGCAACAGTATTGTAATTTACCCCAAAATTGACAACAATGAACACAGATTTCTTCACTTAACCCCTGGGGAATAACTGTAAAATTAGCATCCCTACTCATGGGAGGAACTCCACACATTTTCAGGATCACGTATCGAGGACTTCTGCTTTGTCAAAGTTTGGTGTGGCTTTTCTAGTTTGCCAGTGAGGTGTCTGTCAGTAAGAAATCCAGCTTACCTTCCAGATCTCACTTCAAAAGTGAGGCAGCTGGGAGATGCCAGAGCACTGGCCGTTTTGGCTATGGTGCCAAAATAACTCACTACAAGACAGCTCATCCTGTTTATCTGACCAGCTAATAAACAATAGATGAGCTCTTGTTGGGAGGTGAGATGCCCTGCTACATCTGTAATTCTACTTCCTAGTAATGGAGATAGGCAAAGAAAATTACTGAGAAACATATATTAGATGTCATCTAGTTTTAGAAGACTGTAAATAAGAAGCAGTAACAAATGTTTCCCTTATCTTAAAGAGATAACTTGTAGAAAACATCAATAGCTAATAAGTGTTTTATCTATATATACACATTTTCCATTTCAAAATCAGTCTTCAATTTAGAGTCCTTTGTGAACTGAGTCAGCATACCACTGCTTTTTAAAGTTTCTATACTTCAGAAAAAGTTAGTTCATTTTTTCTGAACCAGTACCTTCTATCTTTGTAATTTTTTCCCCTTAATTTTCTCCCAAATTTCTTTTTGAACAATTTTAATGCTTGTGTGAGAACAGGGCAAACGTATAACAGTCAAATCACCAACATTCTTCTTGATTCCTTTTCCCACCTTTTTAAACCTTAAACAGTTTTTTTTTATGACAGACTATACAATTCAGATAACAAGGTTTTTTTTGTTTTTTGGTTTTTTTTTGGTTTTTTTGTTTTTTGTTTTTTGTTGTTGTTGGTTTTTTACTTTATAGTGTTTCATAATATTTCTGTTATCTGCAAGTGAAATATCATCTGGAACAGTTTCAGGATATTTAGCAGAATGGAATTCATTACCTGAAAATGTTATGTTGAAACCTTCATAAGAAATTGAAAAATCAGATATAAACCGAAGCTGTGCAGTAAAATTTCCAAAGAGGCCGGCTTTAATTGTAGGGGGTAAGACTGAGCCAGTTAATCTGGCTACTGGTTCTGTGAAGCTCCCATCTTCTGTGATGAGCAAATAGTCATGAGAGCTCTCAAGGTGAAAAGTATGAAAAACCAGCTGTACACCTTTAAAAGAATTAAAAAGGGAGGAAAGAAAAGCATTTAATAACAAGTTTTTCTGTTCCTTCATATGTAGGTGACACAGAAAGCAATTTTTATGTTACATAGAAACATTTCGAGAAAAAGTCAGAATCAAAACCGGAAATTCTGAAAATAAAGTTTGCAGAAAGCACATGAGCTCAGCTGAATAATATGTGCAATGAGGATGCTTGTTTAGCTCACCTTAAACCAAGAGTTCCTATAAGAGAATTGATGGCATTCAGTGCTACTTTTTTACAGCACTCTGAAAATTCAAATTTGCATTATTTAGGTGCTATTCATGTTTGTGTGATTCTCTTTTACTTATAATATCTTGATTTCATTATTACCTAAGAGATGTACATTATTACTTGGCTGAAATTTTCTATTTGTGTTTTATTTTCGCATTTCCTCCAACACAATTCTGGCTTTTAATTCTAAGCTTCAGGGAAGTTTCCAAATACAAGTACAAAGCATACAGAAGTTTTATGTGCAGTCATACATAGATACAGATTCCTATTTTCTGGAACTGATCATTTACCTGACATAATGACTGTTTTTTGTTTTTTTTTTTTCATTTGCCAACTTCCAATTCAATAATGAATTAAATTTTGATTTACAGTTCAGTATTCAAATATAATAAATTTTCAAAAACAATACATATGATAAATTTAAAAATTTACTGCGGGGAAAAACATTCTTCTTAGCACATTTACTCATATATTTTTCATTTAAAATGTTTTATGAGTTCTAAACAAAAAAAAAAAAAAAAACACAAATAACTCTTTAAGAAGATTTTAAAAAGTAGAAACTTTCCCTATACTTCTCAGTAAATTTTTTACTCAGATATTACTCTACTGTATATGTAACATAAAGATATGTATGTTTTTGCTCTAATGGTTTAAGTCTGAAATCTTAGGTTAACAATACACAGATCCAATCTGTTCCTTTATGCTCAATAATAGGAAAGAGCCATCAATAAGATCCTGACATCTTTGACTGAAAGAAATTTAGAACTATTTAACCAGTAGCTATTTTTTCCCATTTTTTATCTATTTCATTCTTTCCCATTTTTCTGAGACTAAAACACACTGTCTCTGGCAACTTTAAAATTAATTCTTCCTTAGAAAAATAAACACAAACTGGAAATCATCTTACTTACCCTTGCCATGGGACACTTCTATAGTCCAAGTGCAGTTTAAAGAGTTTGGGTAAAAATCAGGGAAACCTGGAGAAAGAACAGTTCCACTCTTCCCATGAATATATCCACCACATAAAGCTTAAGAAGAGAAAAAAAAAAAAAAAAAGACAATCATACAAAAACCCTTTCTTGTAAAAGAGTTTGAAAGAGTGAAAAAGAGAGAGGGAGAAAGAGAGAGTTCATTTTTTACCTACACTTAAAATTAAAAATAGAGTAAAGGATTAAAATAAGAAGTCAATTAATCCAAAGCTGCAACATTCATTTTGACAACAATTTGTTTTCTTCTAAATTAGTCCTTGAAAAGGAGTTTATTTTTTGCTGACAGTCTCTCTTGTTAGTTAGCAGAACACACACAAAAAAATTATTGCAAGTATCAATTCCTATTGCAGTAGTATATAAGAAATAAGAAAATATTTTTGTGAAATAATACAAAAAATATCTTGCTGCTATATTTCTTTCACTAAATATTTTGAAAGGCATACATTCAACTGCATTTTTAGCAAACAAAAATACTTCAGTAAAAAGCACATTTTTTCAAGTAAGTAAAAGTTTGATGATTACTGCAACACTCAGGGGAAAAAAGAATTGTAACTTCCTCTTTTTCAAAAATTTAGATTGTCCCATCATAAGTAATTTATTTGGAACTGAATATTTTGGAAGACATGAGAACTATGCTAGAAAACATTTTATGCATACTAGAATTTGCTAAACTAGGCTGTTCAAATTTGCATAGCAAATTAATTATTGTTTAAGATTTGCATTCTGAATTGCTCACAGATCTTATAAATACAGCATGACTGTGCTTTTCACTCATCTCTTGCTGTCCAGTTTTTATGCTGTTGTTTTTTAAAATTTTAATATACTAAATATTTAAACAATAATGCAATAAAACATTAAGATGCTTTTAGTCTTCTTCCTCACATAGAGTGATACACTTTGCCTTTAACTGGATGGAAAATATAAATGAAAAAATATTCAATAAACTTGCAGTACCTTTATGTAGATGTGTGTATATATATACATATACTTGGTTTATAGCTTAAGTTCCTTTTTTTTCATTTCTTATTAGACTAAGGTTTTTGTTAAAGTTTTTAATGTTTTTTAAATTTATGTAACTTTTATATATTTATAAGTAAGTAAAAGGAAAGGAAATGCTTCCAGCCTGGTTTTACCTGAATATAGTTATTTCTGCATACTAAATTCATATTTAAGTATGAATTAAAACACATTTGACTAAACCCACAGTAAATATATGGTTGACAACAATGCTTAATAATAAAGAACAGTGTTACGGATATCAGGTTTACAGTGCCATAAATGAAAAATAATACATTAATTCAAAAATCCTTATCTTAGTCTGTAAACACCACAGAAGGAAGAAAAATATTTGACTGTGCAACATTACTTAAAGGATATACAAGATATTTAAAAAATCATTTCCTTATTTTAAACAAAATTTAAAATATGGAATTGATGTGCTTTAATTTACCTGTCACTCAAAAATTATTTTCATGTTCCACCTTGTCATTAGCATATTTTGAGATTGACACATTACTTAGGGGGAACTTTAACCACCTTGTATTTGTATGCAGGTTTTTTTCTTCTTTGTTGGCATGAAACAAAGCAACATGATTTTCCCTTAGGCATTATTCTGCTAAATTAATTTCTGAAGTAAAAATTTTGAGAACATCAGTCCTCAAGAGATGAGTGCAAAATGCTCATTTCCACCTCAGTTAAATCTGTTACAATCAAAAAATCTGGGTTACAACTTGTTGAGGCTCAGAAGGCAGATAGACTAACAGAATGATTACTTCATAGAGTGTGAGGTCTGTGCCGTGTTAGACTAGTTAATATAATGGAGTTTAATCTGTGAGGAGAAGAATATACTGAATGTATGTTGAGCCCTTCCTTATGTGTTGCTTGCTTAGCGAACATACTCCAGAAAGGCTTGATATTTTCTTGACATACACTCACATGAAAGTGGGTGAAGGCCCTGGGGGAAAAAAATCTCTTTCAATGAGTGAAAATTAAGTAGATCTTCCTAAAGATCAACATTCATATGCAAACAAAAGAGTTAAATATTGATATTTTAACTCAAAAATACATCTACACATTTTATTAAAAGTAAGTAGAAAAAGAAGAGAATACTATTCAAGCTTAAGATTTCTTTGCATTTGTCAATCCATCACAGCAAAAAAAAACAAGGAAAGAAATCCATAAAAACAATGAAAAAATTTTAAAATGCTTTGTGTCTGTACTTGTAAAGGAGGAATGGGTTGTGGTGATTACAAGGTGAGTGAGTCTGAATGCTACATTACCTAACTTCTATAACAGTCTTTGGTGGTTTATATACTTTGAGAATGGGGCCAGAAGGCTGTAGTGAGTTAGAAGAAGACTAATGCTCAGATTTAACAAAAAAGTTTAAAACAGAGTGAGAAACTGAAATACTTTGCTGAATCTAAGTTTGTCCTCTGACATTCCACTGTAATCAGTGAAAACCTTGGACCTGAAAAGCAAGTTAGAAATACATTAATGTAAGTAATTCACTAAAGCAAGAGCCTTTCTTTGCCATTGTTCAGTGGTTTCTGTAAGAGGGATTTTGTAGCAACTATACAAGGATTCCATTAAGAATTTAGGTTGATTCAGTGGTTGACAGAAGCAGAACTTAGCCAAAAAATCCAATTACAAAAAAGAACACAGAAATATTTGGGAACACAGTTGTGCTGATGTATAGCTATTTTTCTTCTCAGTATGGGGCTGTGTTTTGGATTTGTGCTGAGCATAGGGTTAATAATATAATGATGCTTTTGTTATTTCTGAGCAGGGTTTGCACAGAGCCAAGACTTTTTCTGCTTTTCATATGTCACACAGGTGAGGAAGTTGGGGGTGAGTGGGAGATTAGAAGGAGACACAGCAGGAACAGGTGACTGTAGCTAATCCAAAGAATACCCCCCAGCATAAGGCAGCAGGCTCAGTATATAAAATGGGGAGAAAAAGGGAAAATGGAGCAGTTCAGATTGATGATATTTGTCATCTGCTCTTCTGGAGATGACTGAACACCTACTGTGCTTGGGAACCAGTGAATAAATTCCTTGGTTTGCTTTGCTTGTCTGCACAGATTTTGCTTTTCTTACTAAACTGTCTTTTATCTCAACCCAGGAGTATTATCACTTTTTGCCTTCTGATTCTCTCCCTGATCCTGCTGGTGGGAATGAGAAAGCAGCAATGTGAGGCTTGGTTGCGGGCTGTGGTTAAACCATTAAGAAATTCAACATTTTAAAAAATGTTTCATGAAAGCTCTACACAGTTTCATACTTCATATCCAACAAAACAATTATTAAACTAACCAAAGTTTCAAAGGAAAAATATGTTAAGAAAATTAATTACATTGGCTGATCATGGTTTATCTGCTTTAGTACTAAGCATCCTAAATTTTAAACAATCATTTTGGCATGCAGTATTAAGAGTCTAAAATATAAATTAATTTTATTGGCTTTGTGTTGAAAGTATTAGTTGTATGGCACCATTTTGATTCACAGTTGAATAACGGAACCTTCCAAGAATCTGAATTTTTCTATTTGTGAATATGTACCTGGGTTTTTTTTAGTATTTCACTAAAAACTGATACAGAGATGTAAAGCGTGGCTTTTAATAACAACAAAATAATTTTTTAAAAGTGTGTTTCTTACTGAAATTAAAGGGAGGTAGCAGCAATGACAAGCTTAATTAGTTCTGCAAAATAATAGATTAACTTTTGTGGACTTTAGACCTGCTATCTGAAGAGCTTGACCCTTACCATCACAGCTGGGTAATGCATGATTCCACTGATGGTTTCTTTCACATATGAGTGGTTCTTCATCACTCAGTGTATATCCTGGATCACAGCTGAAGGTTACTGTGGAGCGGATATTAAAGTTGTTACCATGGCGATGGCCATTCACAGGAATTCCTGGGTCAAGGCAGGAATCTGATTCCAGAGTAACACCTGAAACACACAGATTTAATTTTGGTTTTTTCACCTTTAATTCAGATAGTAAAGAGAAAAAAAAAGACCCAAACAAAATACAAAACAAGAAAGACAGGAGAAAGAAAGAGCCTCCAAAAATCCTAGTTAGCATTGCCTGAGAACCAATATGGGATATATAACCTTCTTTCTAGCTGTTGTCTGACATACAGAATGGTTTTCCCATTTTAAGTTTCATAGAATAGGAAAGTCCAAATGAAATAGAAGAAGACTTGCACTTCAAGGTATTTTGTCAATCAATTAAAAACACCAAAACAATAAAATTACTGGACATCTGAAACTATAGGAAGGTACTACAGTTTAAAGTAGGAATAAAGATTTTGCAAGTATAAAAGTCATATTTGATTATTTCATCTATTCAGTTTCTGATACTGCAGGACAACTCAATTTTCCTCTGTATAGTTATGATCATTTGGTACAACAAGAAACACTGTCAAAAAACTGTAATTGAAGATATCACAAACTGCTGAATTCTTACAGATATTTTCCTATGTATGAAAAAAAAAAAAGAAAGACAAATAATATAGCTTTTACAATTTTATAACTCTTATCTGACAGAAAGAGTCTCTGATAATTATGTCTTCTAGAGACATTAAATAGTTTTTGGTGAACAAACCTGGAGCTATCCGCTGAAGAAAAATCCCTAAAATTATCAAATGAAGGCTCATTAACTGAACATTATACATTGTGCTTCTAGTGACAGCAAATGATTGTGGAATTTAATAATATAATGAACAATAACGTAGGCACATGAGGGAAACAAATAGAGACGCACTATTGGGATGACAGGAATTTCTTTTATTTTCTGTTACTATGTGTGGTGAATTGACCTTGTCTGGCTGCCAGTCCCCCACTCAGCTGCCCTCTCATTATCCCCTTCAACAGTACAGGGGGAGAGAACAAGGTAGAAAAACAACATTAAGAAATTCAAGGGCTGAGACAAAGACAAGCAGATCACTTAATAATTACCATCACAGTCAAACCAGACTCAATTTGAGAAGAAATTATTTAATTTATTGCAAATTAAAAATAGTCTAGAATGGTGAGAAACAAAATCAAAATAAAATACCCCTTCACCCTCACCCCTGGGCTTGTATGGACAGGTCTTAGTTAGCAGACAGGGGTGGCTACAGGAGTGGTTTCTGTTAGGAGCTGCCATGAACTTCCCACATGTCCAACAGAACCAATGGCATCTGGCATCAGGATGGGCCTGCTGCTGGCAAAGGCTGAGCACCTCAGGGATGGTGGCAGAGCCTCTGGGATAACATAGTTAAGAAGGACAAAAAAGTTCCTGCAGTAAAACAGCAGCCATAGAGAAGAGTGAGAATGTGAGAGCATGAATTCTGAGAGAATAAGGTCAATGAAGAAGAAGAGGGAGGAGGTGCTCAAGGTTTGGAAGCCCCTGCAGCCCGTGCTGGGGATCATGGTGAAGCAGCTGTCCAACTGCAGCCTATGAAGGTTCACAGTGGATCAGAGATCCCCCTGCAGTCTGTGCAGGACTCCACCCTGGAGTAGATGGACGCTCAAAGGAGCTGTGATCTTATGGGAAGTCCACAATGGAACAGAGTCCTGGCAGGATCGGTGGCCTGGTGGAGACAGGAGCCCATTCTGGAACAGCTTTGCTGGCAGGATTTGTGACGCTGTGGGAGACCTACACTGGAACACTCTGTTCCTGAAAGATTGCACCCCATGCCAGAGCCATTCATTATGAGCTCTAGATAACGGGAAGAATTCAAATTTTAACTATTGATGGAAGGCTGTCTCCTGGGTGAGAAACCCAATGCTGGAGGAGAAGTAGAGTCTGAGGGATCTTCCACCGAGGAGGAAGGGGCAGCAACGATAATGTATGATAAACTGATCACTTCATGCCCTGTCCCCCTGCACCTCTCAGCAGGAGGAGGTAGATAAAACTGATAGTGGAGTTCAGCCAAAGAAGAACAGAGGGGTAGGGGCAAGGTGTTTCTAAGATTTGGGAACCTGGGATCTAGCAAGGTTACTCCACCACAACTGCCTTCTTCACAGGCATTTCCTAGTTTCTTAGCCCTCTAAAGGGTGAAGAAGGTGATGGTCCTCTAAGCTGCTTGTGCACCTCTAACTCTTTCTGTGGAAGCTGTACTCAGTTTACTGCTCCTACCTTGCCCTGTTTATCCAGGACTATCATACAGCCTTAGAAACAAAGTAGGAGGAGTTCAAAACTAAGGAAAAAAATTGATTTATCAGGGCATAAAGTGAAGGGTTCAGAACTATATGAGTGTTGGAATCAGGACTACAAATAAAAAAATCATAAAGAATGACTCTAGCTTTCACAGAAAAATATTCTCTGTACCTTCCAGCTCTTTTTATATCTCACTTAGAATTCAGATTTGAAAGCTTATGATCCAGTTTTCATGAGGTAACCCTGACATACTTAAATTCTAGATTAATAAGTTCCTCTAGACTTGACTGCGTATTCTTAATGTAAATATACTGCGTTAGCTAACAGTGCATTTTTAGATTTGCTTCACATGGATAAAACTGCTTAATAAAGGCTCAAAGAAACCATTTAAGTCTATAACATTCTGCATTATAAGTGCCCTTAATTTCATCTAGATGAAATTTTAACTTTGATGCACATTAGGTTTTTTCAGATAAAACATGCCTCATATTTTGAAATATGTTAGTGTAGGTGGAGGTCCCCAGCAGCACTCTTAAAATTCCTTCCTCTTAGGGCAGCCTACCACCCCTGTCTGAACACATCAGCTGCTTTGGCATTCTGAATCACACACAACAGGTAAGCTCATCAGGTTATTTTTGAAATGATAATTCAAATTTACATTGACTCCATTGTTTCACATTTTTGCAAGACCAAAACCTATAGAAAATTTATCAGCTTCCAATTTCCTGACTGAAGTAGTAGTGTTAAATATATAAAATCAGCTCAGGCAAAATAGTTTCATTCCCAGGGAAAAATATTCAGTATGTAAGTTTCAGCAATCATGAACATAGCTGAAAATAAATATTTTTTTCTTTGCTTCTTTGCCTGAAGATTTGATTGTTTTTCTTAATAGGAGATAACCTAAAATTAAATACTGGGTAATTCTTTGATACGAGAAATATGGCACAATTCTGGCACAACAGTGATAAATGTAGTTGGAAAATAATTGTAAAGAGTTGATTGAGAAGGAGCACAGGCAGTAGATCAAACTCTAGGACAGGCTGCAATTATGAGCTACCTGGGACCATGACACCATTATCAGGCTTTACCCCCTGCCTGCCAAGTCATGCTTCTTCTAAAAAACCACAAACCTTTCAATGACTCTTTATGTGTCATATTTTCCATGTTAGCAATATTCTAGTCTTTTTAAACTGTGTCACAAACTGGACACAATAGTCTCCCTGGTCATCAAATGAAGTGAAATGATTCTTGAACAAATCCTAGAGAAAACAAAAACAATTTTATTCTCGGAAATTGTCTTTTGGCTTTTTAGATGGTTAAATACAATGTCTAGAAGATTCAACTTTTTGCAATACGACTACATTTTTCTCTAGATTATGTAGGTTCTGAGTGATATCCAAATCTTTTTTTATTGTATTTCTATTTTGTATTTGTGCATGTTACTTCTCCTTCCCCATTTAGGCTTAGCATGTTTCTTTGCAGAATCAAATTGCTTTTGTTTTACACTCTTACTTCAGTTCATCTAGCTTGTTTTGAATTCCAACCTTCTCAATCATAGTGCTTAATATAATTGTAGATTGGAATCATCCTCAAATTGTAACTGTTCTTATACAGTCATCAAAATTTTTTTTTTCACAGCACCATAGAAATCACATAACAATTTAGGCTGGAAGGAACCTCTGGGGTCATGTAGTGCAACTCCCCTGCTCAAGCAAGGTCACCTAAAGCTGGTTGCACAGGTAGATCCATTCCTGTATGTATTTTTAGTGTCTCCAAGGATGGAGATTCCACATAATTTCTGAGAAAATTTTTCCAGTGCCTATTGTACCTCATTGTACATTTATTGTACTGCAATAATTGCATCCACATTAAATGTCTATGTTCTTCTCTGAAAGACTTCTAAGAGCCTTATGAATGGCAGCACGGAACTATTTCCTCCCCTTTCCATTTCCAAATCTACTAAAGCAGTGAACCTGTCAAGAAAGAAATTAAGTTGGTTTGACATAATCTGTTTTATCAAATACAAGTAATTTATTTCTTATCATTATGTTTATCAGCTTTAAACTAGTATCTTTCAAGAGCAAAGATAAAACTAATGTCCTTGATCCTTCTGGTCCAAATATCTTCTTTTTTTTTTTCCTCTCCATCCTTGCTTGGAAAAGTGTGTGCCTTTCTGAATTTCTTTTAAACTTCCTGACAGATTTGAATTTTCAGATATAATTTTCAGTGGAGCGGTCCTTCCACTTTGCCTCTCAGTATACCACAGGGAATTTCAACAGTCTCTGATGAATAAAACATATTTAAATATTTCAATATTGTGTAGTACTCTCTCTAGAGATGCTGTACTCTTACCTTGAAAATGTTCACTTAATTATGTTAAGTATATGGTAAAAATTATTTGTTTTCTGTAAAAGCTTCAAAACAGGAACAAAACATTTAGTCTTGCCTGTGACAGCTGATTTTTGGTGAAGCTTTTTTTGAGTAATTTTTTTCCCCTTATTTGAATATATTTGTAGATATTTTTGTTACAGTCTTTCTGTTTCTTAGGCTTGGAATTAAATATGCAGTTTATCCTAAGAGATCTGTGTAATTCTCTGATTGCTATCTATAGCAATATTTGAATATATCTAGTATCTACATTATTAACTCTATAATTACATCATTAAAAGAGATTTTTAAATAGCTACAGAAACCTTTCTCTAAATTAAAAACAAAATTTAAAAAAAGAAACGAAACAAACACAAAAACCAAAATGAAACACAACAAGGGAAAGCCATAACAAAACAAACAAAACCAAACTGAACCAAGCCAAAACCACCAAAAAATGAATAATAGTTTTCTCCTGTACTTTTCATCAATTTCTTTTATAAATGACTTTAGGAATTCATTTGTAAGGACTCAAGGACATTCACCTTGAGTGAATGTCTACAAATTTGGTGGTTTCAATTTTTGAAAACCATTAATTTATTCACCATGTTGCTTCATTCCTTCACTTCTTACCAGTCATAAACTCTATTATTTTATGGTCACTTCCCCAAAATCTTCCTTTCCTATTTAGCCTCTGTATGGATTCTTAGACATAGTAAAACAGACTGCTGAAAAAAAAAATGTTCCCCAACATTTCAAATCTTTTTCCATTGACTGTATCCTGCCTCATAAAATTGTATGAATCCTTTCCTCATATCCAGACTATTCAAAGAATTATCTTTTTAATCAAGTAAAAAAGTGTTAAGTATTTTGATGCTATGTTATCACAGCTAAAATTGATTGTGGGCCATCTGACTGGTTTCAACACTTTGTCAAACCCCTGAAGATTGCATATTTCTGAGCAAAAAAAGTTATTTTCTGAAACCTAATCTAAACAAATACCTCATTTTATCCATTATGAATAATGGATTATGTCTATTTTTTAAGGTCTGACAATTTTCACTACTAAAATCACAATATTGATTTTGGGGTTTTTTCAATTTTTGTAGATTTTTTCAATTCCTCAACAAGGAATTTTTTTACTAAGATGAGTAATCTTTGATTTTTAAACAATTTTGCTGACTGTGTAAGAGATTTGTAATTATCAAATATATATAGATGTAGAATGTAATTTGACTGTCTCAATACATGATTAAAATATGATCTATTTTTCAGATAAATTTTAAGATAGAAGGAAATATTGGTCCACAAAAAGCACAGAATTTTAAGTAAACCTTTTGAATTGAAGAATTAATTGATCAATTTGCTTTGCAAAGTATCATGTTCTCTTACATGAGGAAAGAAAAAAATTCAGATATACTTTAATAAACAAAGGAGCAATTTACATTACAGGAATCTGCAGGTAAAGTATTTCTATCTGTTCTCAATTAAGAAAAACACTAAGATTGCACAATCTACTTTACAGAATGAGGAACAAAAAACTCCTGACAAAAGCAAACAATCAAAAAACCAACCAACCAACCAACTAAACAAACCCTACTCAAAACACAAAACTAAGGAAGCTGACAGATCGGGAAAATGTAATTGAGGTATGAAGCACACTTGCTAAAAGATTAATCACTTTAAAAACAATATTTTATCAGTAGTTTTACTTAAGAAATATTTTAGGTACTTCATTATATTTGCTTAGATGCATAAGACTTAATCTACACTGTCTTGCATTAGCTATTCTGAAGTGTCATCAAAAGGCTGAATGACAGAAATTTAAGGAGAGGAATGAACAAATTATCTTTACATCCTTCACAGTACCTTTAATGGGTTACATATTCATTAAAGCTATATTACAGTCATATTTTAGCTTAATAGTATGTATTAAGCTAAAATAGAGTGATATCTCAGGTTCAACTCAGTTTAGCTTATGGTGAACCTTTTATTTTAAACAGGTTAAGACCCTTCTGCTTCACAGTGCAGTGATTTACTTTATCATCAAAGTTATGACTATAACTGGAAGATTTTTAAGATACTTTCAAATAAGGTATTTGAACTTCCAAAGAAAATATCCAGAAACTTTTCTTAAAATTCAAAATTGACTACCTTGCCTTCTACAAATGTAAGAAATGTGAAACAAATAGAAGTTCTGTTGTGATATCTTTAAAATGAGCAACTTCTATAGTTATACCTACAAACAAAATCAAAATACGATTTTAGTCTCCTGTGTTCCTGGCAGATTACCCAATGCTTCAATTAGTTCTTTACACCTGGTTTTTCTCCTGGAAAACACTGACTTTATCTGCTTAGTATCCCCATGTTACTAGTTATTGTGATGCTCCTCACTCTGTGATGTACACAATTGCCAGTATACAGTAAAGGGTCACAGAAATGCTGCAGAAGCTCCTGATGCTAGCTCAATAAGATAGACTCTGCAGAAAATTTCAGCTGTGTTACATGAACATATAGAACACAAGGCAAAATGGAGGCAATTTTAGCTCCAAATGTGTGAAATCCAATGTGGGAAAAAAGACAATATGAACAGTGAGGCTGAGATTAACTTAAGTCTTGTGGAGCAAATGCACTGACATGGGTGTGAAGTGTTCAGCAAGGTTTCACTGTGCAACTTTTTTATAATATTTGGACAAGCCTTGATGCCAGATATAAAATATATCTGGTCACTATTCCAGATTCAATATTACAGCAAATGTACAGCAATCAGATTAGTTTCCAAATACAAACAACTGATAAAAGTGATGCTACTAGGTTGGTACAACTGCACTAAACACATAAGCTCTCTTCAGTAAATAATTAAGTGAATGGTTGTACTATCATATAACGACTAGTGTGACTTCAGACCATTTAATATATGTCATTTTATGCAGTTAATTGAAAAAAAATGCTATTATGATGATTCTTTAGTATGCATGGAGATATTATTATTAATTTATTTGCATAAAACAGAGAAAGAGGAAAAGAGAAAGAAAGAGAGAAGATAGGGGACAGCCAAATAATATATGTTTACCCAGAAGGGAAAGCTTCTAAAATTTTGCATTTGATTAAACAGCTAGGTCTGTAAGGACTCTGAATAACTCTGACTCTTCTCATAAAAGAACTCATGAAGAAAAAATTTCCAAAATGAATACTTCCAGAATTATCTGTCACTACAACATAGAGTAAACATAATTTGTTCTTACACAAATATAACTACTGAATTTTATTTGTTCCCATTTGTTTGCTCACTCTCTAATTAAAGAAATATTTTTAAGATTAAATAAAACTATTTGAGAAATACCAGACTTACTCTCATAGTGAATTAGGAAACCAACACTGGAACGACTGTTGTCCGTAGTGAACAGCAGATACATATAATTTCCAGTACTAATAAGGAACTGGGGGGCTTGTGTTCCATGGTATTCTCCAATTAATGGTGATGAATTTGCTGGCCCATCTCTGACTTCCAAAGTGTCATAATTAACTTCAGTCTGGAATCTGAAAAAGAATACGCAAGTCAGCTAGTGGATGGACAAGTGGTGTTATTTTCTTCCATAGAAATGCAACCCACTTGTAACTGACCAAGAATACCATACATAAAAAAATTAATAGCTACAAATCCATCCTTGTACTACCAAGAATAAAATTAAAGAGGGTTTAATGAATCATTTTCCTTGATTTTTTTGCAGTATCATAAAAAAAAATTTAAGGCATTCAGTATACTTCAGATCAGCCATATGACTGGCATTCAGAAAGACATTTAGTGGATACAAAAAAGCAAATTGTCTCAAACAGAATTTCAGTATGAAGATCCAAGAAATATTTTGCCCTCAGGTTAAGAAATATTTGAACACTCTAGGAACATCTTAAATAACACTTCATTATTTCATCTCAATAATTTCATTATCTGATATTTGCTATTTGGCAAAAGCTGTTTTATAGATCATCAAGTGTTGATTTTTTTTTAATCCAAAGCTCCTATTCTAACATAGCTTGTTACTTCACTTTTAGGTAATTGTTTTTGTCCTATGAAATAAAGCAGTAAAAATTGCTAGATTTAAATCAAGCCTTTATTTTGAAATTTGTTACTGTTATAATAAGCATGACTTCTTTAGTGTCAAAAAAAACCCCAACAGGTAACATAGACTAGAATGGAAAGTAAGGAGACTAATGAGGTTGATTTACAAGAAAAAATAACTTTAAAATCAACAGCAGAGTCAATGTGTCTGCCGATCATTAAACCACATCACATTTCTCGAGTTCATAATGGATCTCTATGTCATCTACTACTTGTTCTTAAATTGAACAGCACAAACCTGCTTTTTTTTGAGATGAACTTGAACTGGCATTTTTTACATCAGATGTCTTTCAATATAGTTTGTGGTTATATTAGATTCTGATATGGTGTAGCATCTAAACCATGCACACATAAATTTTCCTGTCAATGAAGTTTGTGCTATTATACAGATATTTACACTGCTCTAAATATATTTGCATGCAAACCCAATATTCTTATTTTCATCTTTCAGCAATGCATATGCTGTGAGTTTTTTCTCTTCTATTCCCATAAGTCTTGTTAGTTCAACTTCTGAGAGCAGCAGAAATCCCTACACAATACAATACATTTTCAAAGTGAACACCCTTAGCTGTCTTGCCAATATGGGGCACATGTAGTGGTCTAGAGATAAGAGAGTGTATTCTTGTAATTTAAGAAAAGTGCGAAATATTGAACACTTGAGAAAGGAGAAATACATGTGATATTCCTTCGAAGTGCAAATAAACTTTATACTTCATTGAGAAATGATGACAGAATGACCAAGCTCCCATCCCATTACATTTTCCAGAATAAATAGCATTGCTCTTGTAAAAATATTCTTACAGACACATCAATAAAAGTAAGAAAAAGCTCAGTTTTAGCCAGTATTTAATACTCTTTCTAGTTGTTCTCTCATGGTTCCCTGAAAACAAAAGCACAGCCATAAGTCAGAAAGCTTTTGCTTTGCTATCAGAGCTAATGACTGCTTGGAAACTGACTTAGGCACTTTGAATCATTCTTCCCTCTTCACACAGAAAACTCTAGATTTATGGTACTTTATTTGGATAAGCTGGATAAAATCCAGATGATTGCTTTACTGCTATCTATCCACTCTGACAGTGGAATACAGGGCTTGCAGGTTTGCTAATACATTAAGTATTTTCAGGACCCATTTCTGGCAATGAAATCAGCTAGAATGGAATGGCCCACATCCAGACTATTAAATATATCCTTTAGACTCTCAAAGAAGGAGATACTATTCAAATTTCCTATTATGAATGGTTGCTTGCCCACAGTAACTCCTGGCTCTGTTTGATAATTATTTGGGAGAATGCTAGTTGACAAACTCAAGAAGCATGTTGGACACTATTTCAACAATTTAGCGGCATAAACACATCAGATTTTGTTCCTGGAAAGGCTCACTGAGTACTTAATTTACCCAAATAGACTGTTACAGAGGGCATCACTAAAGTACTTGACAGTTTTTCAGTACTCTTCTGTAATTTCAGAGATTATACATTGATTTATCCCGCAGCAGAATGATGAAAACAGACAGATACAACTAGGCTGCTTTAAATACTTTATTTGTACTCATAATGAATAGACTCAAGATTAGTAATTGAACAGTTCAATTATTTTGACAGTTATGTTTGTGAGGCAAACTAATTAGGAATAAAGTGCTCTCAGCCAGCAATTGCAGTTTTCTTAGCAGGGCAGTATGACAACAATGGATGGCAAATCCTTGCTGGAGACAGAAACCAGAAAATAACTCTTAACAGCAAGTGCTACTCTGACAATGATCTTTATTCCCAGTGGATTCCTGCTCATGTCAAACTCAAATGTGACTTTATAATTCACTTATCAGATTTTGGGGGTTTAAGGGAATGAATTGTCTTTTGAATTGGTCTGGTTTTGTTCCTGGTTTTTATTTTTAGTCTTTGCACTTTCCCAAAAGTGATAAATCAAGACAATTTGTTATTGGAAACTACTGAAAGTATCTAATTAATGGTTACATTTTTGGGTTTTAGTTTATTTTAATGTTTATTAGCTTGCTCATATTAGTAAGAGGTAGGATGTCCTCCAAATGTACTTACATAGTTTTAAAAATACTTAAAGGATGTTGTGTTATACTATTCTTCATACAGTTAGGTTGGTTATGGATACAAAGGTTAGCTGTATAAATTATCAAACTATTTTTTAACAATATTCAAAGTACCAAAGATCTTCAGGTCAGCCACTATTCTTCTACCCCTTTCCTCATGACTTGATTCAATTAGATTTTATTTTTCTGTTACAGTTCCAGGCATTAAGCGCAATTTGAAATGCAAAATTTTTCAATGTAATATAATCAAGGGTCATGAAGTCACTTGCTGCTACTTCTGGAAAGTTTCTAAGGACTCTGAAAAGGCACGTTTGTCTAGAAACATTAAAGCTTCATTAGCTCAAGAGTGAGATAATTTACATTATTAATATCACATCTGTACAAAGCTTCTTTCTTTTAGGTATGTCTTCGAAGCCAAGTCATATATTGAAGTATAAAAGGGTTCCATTTTCCCAAAATTAGGCCATATACTTGACAAAAATATTTTATTTGTTGATTAATTGACAATATCAATTATTGATTTGCAACTTGCTATATCAGACGGCAAAGTCAGTTTTTCTTGTAAGCAATAAAAAAGGTTTTACATGGAATTTTTAAACAATACCTTGTTGACAAAAGAAAATAATTTTATTGCAAAAGCAAGGTTTTACTAATATTAACAAGCATAACACTTTTAATAAAAATTATAATGTGATGCAGTATAGTTAGACAATTTTGTAAACCTTCCAGAAAAGCTCCATAAAGCTCCAAAGAAAATATGAAAAGTTTTTTCTTTGTCTACCAAAACCAAAATGCAGAATATTAATACTGCTTTGCAATAAAACAATTAGGGAGCAGCAACAGAATCCATGTGCTATTAATGCTAAGATAATGTTGAAGTAGATTAATTGTGTATCTGCTGTACTTCAAAAATGATATGTGATCAGAATTCTCCATTTTATAAACTCCAAGTTCTTGTTTAATGTCATTTCAGTTCAATTTGTCTACAAAACTCCAGAATTCTGCAATGGAAAATGTGTGTGCATCTGTCTAAAATTCAGCAAATTGAGTTCTTAAACTGCACCACATGTCACAGAAGCCTATGTTTCTCATTATTTTCTCAGAAATATTGGCATCACACTGCACTCATGTGCATTCAACTTCAGGCAATTCATTTCTTCTTATAAAATTTAAATGCTCCGTCTTATGACTTAAACTTATACTTCCATTTAAGAAGACATCTCTGAAAACCTCAGGCTTCTGAACATTAATTAAAAAAAAGATTGCAAATAAATATAAGCCTATAAATACTATGAAGTCTTTAATGAGGGAAAAAAAGTCAGCATCCTAAATTTCTGGAGCTTCCTGCTGAGTACAATGGAAGCAAACAACACATATAGAAAAACACATTTAATTGCCTACTTGTAGGAGTAGTATTGTGACTGTTGCTATGAGGTTCCTTTTTATGGTTTGAGTTCTTAACATATATACTTATTCTTCAATACTAAAGCAAGTGTGTATGCTCAGACCTTACTTGTTTACCTTTATGATACTCACTTGTCAAAAGTGATCTTAATGGAATTTCCTGGTCTTGCTTCAATCACCCATTCACAATTAAGTGAGTCCTTGTAATATCCTGGCCAACCTGGTGGCAAGATAACACCACTTGATGCTGTCAAATGTCCACCACATGGTGCTGAAAGAAAAAAAAAACAAATATACATATATTTATAACATACAAATTATTTCTAATATATTATATTCAAAGAAATTGAAAAAATGAAACTAAAATGCATATAAATATGTTTTATCTAGTTTTAATATTTTAACAAAGCACTTTGATTTCATCAGACTCATAAGGCCTGCAATGTGTCTTATCATTCTCTTGTTATATATTTCAACACACAGAGCATGGCACTTGGATCTGCCAGCCTTCCTTCTGTTGAAAAGCACAGTATCATATTAAAAAGTGATACTGTCTCATCACATTTAAATCCAGTATGATTCCACATTGACATGGAAACATCAGACAATTTGTTCTAAGTAATTATTACCACTGTTCTGTGCCACCTTTTTGAGCAATCACTGAGCTCAGTGGAACTGGCAGTTGTAAATATTCCATTGGATCATAGAATGGTTTAAGTTGAAGGGAATGTCTGGAAATCATCTAGTCCATTTCCTGCTCGAAACAACAGACTGCAAAGAACCATGCCCAGTCAGGATCATGCCTTCCCTCCAAAGTCGGACACTCCCCACACCTTCTGGACATGTTCGATCACTCTCACAGTGCAAGGATTTTCTTATCTTTAAACCGAAATCCATGTATTTCAGTTTCTGTTAATTGCCTCTTGTCAGGTCATTTTGCACCACTGAGGAGAGTCTAGCATTAGTCTAGTCTTCTTTAAACCATCCTATCAGTTACTGTACACATAGACAATATCCCTCTTGAGTCCTGAGTCTTTTCTAGTCAAGACAAGCACAGTTCTTTCAACCTCTTCTTGTATGACAGATGGTCCAAGTCCTTACTTATCTGTGTGACCCTTCACAGGACTCACTGCAGTTATGTCCACATTTCTCTTGTACTGTGGATCCCATGAGTGCACACAGTGCTCCCAACACAGCCTCACCAATGCTGAATAGATGGGAAAGATCTGTCATTTATTTTCAGCCCATTTCTCCTGCCTCTCTCATCCCTCTAAACAGCAGCACAAACATCTGGAACACTAGCCAGTCCCCCAGTTTTACCTCATCTTCAGACTTGCTCAGAGTACATTCTGCCTTAGCATTCGGTTCAGTACTAAAGGTTTTAAACAGTATTGGATAGGGGATAGACCCCTGGGCTACACCTCTATCAATTAACCTCCAGTTGTGACACTGGCTACAATTCTATGAGCCAAATAGTTCAGTCCATTTCCAGTCCACTTCACTGTTCACTTCTCTAGTCCCTACTTCCTCAGTTTGTCATTGAGAATTTTGCATGACACAGTGCCAAACACGTTACTAAAACTGAATATCCATTACTCTCCCCTCATCCATCAGACAGTTCATCCTAACGCAGAAGGCTATTAGGTTGGTCAGGCATGATCTTCCTCTTCATAAATCCATGTTGATTACTCCCAGTCACCATAGTTTTCTTCATTTTGTCCTAGTTTTGGCTTGGACAGAGTTAATGTTCTCTCAGTAGCCTTGAGGGGGCAGAGTTTGGAGCTATGTGGGCAAACCTGGGTGGTTATTCCATACACTCACACCATCTCTGTGGCTCAGAAGTCAGGAGGAACTTCACTTGCAAGAAGAAGAGAATGTGAATATGACATGGGGTGGAGGAAAAACTTGAGCAGGTGGATCTGGGGGGCATTTTATCTTTGTCTTGGTGGCCACCCACACTTGGAGACTGGTTGGGTGTGTTGGTCAGTCAGGCAGTGGGTGAGCACTTTTTTGTATGCAAATCGCCCTCTCCTACACTTTTGTTAATAATATTGTTGTTCTTACTAGCTTATCTCATTGCTGCTTCCCTATCTCAGCTCAGAATATCTGCCTTTTGTCTCACTCCCACAGGAGGGGGTGGAGGGAGAAAGAGCAGCTGCCTGTGGCTTTATTTCCAACAGGGTTTAAACCACAGCACATGGTTCGGAAATGGTTTCAAGGAATATTGCATCACCTTTCCCAGTGATAGAGATAAGACCTGTAGCTATTCAGATCTTCTCTCTTTCCATTCTCCAAGACTGGAGTTTGCTTTCTTCCACTCCTCAGGGATCTACCTGTTTTAAACCAGCTTCCCAAGATATTGAGTGACCTTGTGATGTCATCGGATGGCTTATTCAAAAATCTTGGCTGCATCCCATCAGACCCATTCCTCTATGTCAAATTTGTTTGAACGTTCTCTAACCTGATCCTCCTCCATAAAAAGTTAAAAAAAAAAAAGAGTATTGCAAGAGGGTGAAAATGACAGGGCTATACAGAGGCATTTTTCAGAGTAAAATTAAAGGACTTTGGAACAGGATTAAACAACAGCAGAAATGACAGAACAAATTTAGGAAAACATGAGTGCCTTAAAAATTTAAGCTGTCATGGCACAGGGCCTTGGGATGTTATGTTTTACTAAAGGCTATGGCACAGCATAACAGAGGAACACTTTCAAGGTCAGGTAAATGTATCTTAGTATCATTTATACTGTCCTCATAGAAGAAGTCAACGATATCATTATCAGAAAATTCTACATTTCAGCACAGGAAATCTTTCTAGATTTCTTCTGTTTCTCTAAGCAGTGACAAACCTACCTATTATTCCATATAGAAATGGATGGCAACATGAATTTGTGAGTTGTAAATTATTATGTCTAATTTTATTTCAATGTTTTTAGCAACACAAAAAAATTAATCAGAGAGGGGTTTTTTATTTCACTTGACTTGCACTCATCTCAAGGAATTTTTTCCAGATTAAAGTGATAAAAGCAACCCACAAATCCTGAAACACACCAAATTTTCTTTGAAGCAAAATGACAGGCCAGTAAAATGGCATTTACCTTATATGTGTATATTTAATGAGGAAATCAATTTATTCCATAGTGATTTTTTAAAATTAATATCATCATACTATGAACAAGAACAGTCGTAAGACTGTTAATCCTCAACTAATTATAGCACTTCATGTACATCATTTACTTCATGTATTTCAGGTGTTGCTTACAGAGACAGTTATGTATGAAAAAAAATACAGAGCATAAAAAGAACAAAAAAACCAACAGCTATTTAGAAATCTCCGACAGCTAGAAGCAAACTAAATCATGCTTAGGATTCTTTGTCCATAATCAAAGCTCAGAAACTCCTTCAATTATCAAGAGAATCCACATCAGAAAGGAACACATCCTGAAGCTAACTACTGTTTCTATAAAAGAAACAAAGAACAAAATCTTAAAAAAAAACCAAAACCAAACCAACAAAAAAAAAAAAAAAAACCAAAAAAAAAAAAAAAAAAACCCAAGCCAGTCTATTAGTTTAATCTTTTCCTCATTAAAAACCAAGTACACATTCCAAAAGGATAACTGAGGGGCACTTATATGTTTTCTGGAAAAGTATTTTCTGTAATTTTTTTTCTCTCTTTTTTTTTTTCCCTTCAAAGTTCTCATCTTTGGTCCTTTATCTACACATTTTCAAAAATAAAATTACACAAAGATTACACTGAATACTTTAACAATTGAATCTTCAGTTTCAAAATGAGAAAAAAGTCTTCTGACAGAAAACAACACCCTACTCCCTGCTTTGGAGTTGGCTGGGTTTGCTCTAAGATAAAAAAAAACCCTGCTCCACTGTAAAACATGCTTTAATCAGGGTCAGAAATTTTGCTAGTACAACATCCAGGCTCACATACACTTTTAACAGGCTGCAGACATGGAAGGGTTCTTAAATATTTTAATATTTTCTTTGAAATGCACAGTCCTATGAAACTGAGTTCTCAAATGGCCCAAATAACAAGTGATATGATCCAGATCCTTAAGTAATTGCAATGAAACTGAAATTAATGGAAATGTGAAATTTAGAAGGTTTGGATTAGTTGTCCCAAAAATCCTTTTAAATTGGAGTCTGTCTATGTATCTATGTATTTATTGTTTAATAAAATGTATACACTTTGTACATAAGTTTTAAAAAAAACATACTTTAGTCATTTATTAAATGCACTCATCTGCCTTGACTTTAGACCTATCAGTTAAGCATCAAGCAATTCTTCTTGCTGTATTTCATTCTAAGGAGAGTTTTAAACCTTAGTAGATATCATCTTAGTCTATTTATTCACCTAAGAAAAGAAAGCAAATAAATATGTAAATTTTTTGGGAATATCATGGATATTAAACATAGCTCTGGTTTTCACCATATTTCTCAGAAATAAGTGTCCTGCAGGCTATATTATTACACATAGAAATGCAGGTATACTTTCATTTTGAGAAAGTTAAAGGGGTAAATTTTCAAAAAAGACTTCTAAATAGAAGCTTTATTTACTTTCTATGTGTTATATAATTGTTCTTCAGTATGTACAGCCAAAACTGTTATAGCAGTTATAATTCACAACTGAGTAATGATGGTGACAATCAGAACTTGGAAACAATAGCAACCAGATTTTTAGAATGCTAATTTATTCCAAGAATATAAAAGCAAGCTATCTTGTTTCTATTACTGTGCTCTCACTTGACTGGAAGAGTGTTAAGATGAATTAATAACTTCAGGTAAAGCAGTCTCATTTATGTGCAAAATGTAAAATGTAAGCTAAATTTAAATTGTGTCATTATTCAAGCTGTAGGTGCAAAGTAAAGATTGTGCCTTTACCTTCACAACGTGGGACAGTGGAGCTCCAAACTACATTTCCATCTTGCATAATACAGGTTATGGATTCAGAGCCTTGAGTCTTCACAAAGCCATCATCACAGTGAAAGGAAACAGAACTTCCCAGAAGGAATCTGTCTCCAAAACGCCTCCCATTTATAGGAATGCCTGGATCGTGACACTCATTCTGACCAAAGGCTGATAAAAATAAAGTAATAATGTTGGTAATAAAACCCACAATAGGAGCAATAATAAAACCCATCCATTTAAACTTTGTGTCTTGTTTTTTTGGAGGAGGAGGAGAATAATATGGCAGTTGTAATACAGGATATGTAACATGTATAACATAGTAATATATAATTCAAAGTATAGAAAATTTCTCAATAAAAAGATTCAAATCCAATGACATGCAACATAGTTGGAATTCAGAAGTTTTTAGGTATATGTGACTTAGGTACACAAGAATAGTTTGCCTAAATTTTCCTCTGGACAAAATCCAGCTGTTTTGCCTCTAACATAAGGGAATTGGGATTGTCTAACCCAAAGAAAGGGAGGTTGACGGGGAGCCCCCATTGCTCCCTACAGCTACCTGGAAAGAGGTTGTAGCAAAGTGAATATTGGCCTCCTCTCACAGGTACTAAGTGATAAAACAAGAGGAAAGAGCTTCCTCTTTTTTCTTCTTGTCATTTTTCTAAGGAAAAAAAATTATCCCCCCCTATAAAAGCAAAAGAACAATTTAAACATCTAGGACTTAAAAAAGATTGAAATCAATGAATTCCAGCTTTATGTGGGGATTCTTTCCAAACAATGCAAGAAAACACCTTGGCCAAAAAAACTATTATTTTAATTGGCACAACACAGAAACAGTGCAAAAGATCTCAAAGACAACTTTATGGTCGATTAACTTCTATACCCTTAGAAGAAAATTTCTTCAGTTAAAATGATAACCTCTGTATAAGTAGTGCCTTTGAATGACTCATAAAACTTTTAGGAGAGTTAGCAATCTACAGCAAATGTAAAAATGTTTTCTAGAAGACAATACTGCTACTGCTTTTCTATTGAGGGTATTGTTTAGTAATATCTTTTTATATAAACAAAACAGAGGGCCATCTGTAGCCAGATATTTCTTGGCCTGGTTGCCCAAACAGGAGACACTTATCTTCTCAGCAGCTCTCTATATGTACATGACCAGTAGGCCCACATTTAACAGCTTTTGGACTGGTTGTCAAGTTACAATTAAACTTTGTACATTTGAGAATTGCCTTCTCAAAAGTAGCACATTCTTAAAATTTGTAAAGGGATAGGAGCCAGGTAGAAGAATGATTCTAAATTCGTGTACTCTTATAGGAAAGACTTCTGCATCAGTTCAGCTCTATTCTAGAAACTAGAAAAACCACAGAGTGTAACTGCTATGTGTAATGCAGAAAAGAGATCTCTATTTTTAGGGATTTGAATTAGATTCCACCCCATTCATCTAGAAAAAAACATACAAAAGCAAAACACCATCCCACAACTATTTATTTGTATTGATGATTACTATTATGCTTTTCTGATTACTATTTGGGATCTAAGATTAATACCTTTATGAACTTATTCCTGATGGGTCCCCTGAGAAGTATATTAAATTACATGCACTGGATACTTTGATGTGAAAGACCTGGACTTTAGTTATGGAATCTGCACTTACACAATATGAATAAAAAAGAAAAATAATAATGAAGGGAATTCCTCAGCATTGTAACAATTAAAATAAATAAATGACAAAGATTCAGATAAGCTAATGAATACAAGGAAAACATCTGAAAATAGTGCAATTATACAATCATTACAATTTACTTCTGTAATAAATATAAATATAAATATAAATATAAATATAAATATAAACATAAATATAAATATAAATATAAATAGTCTGTTTTAATTATTAAAAAGAAATCATAAAACTAAGCATAAAATAAAAAGCAATTCTTACTTGTGTAAGTGATATTAAATCCTCTTCCTGTGGTAGAATGATCTGACTGAAATTCAAGTCGTACTATGTGCCCACTACTAGCCAGCTGAGAAGGGACCTCATTGCCAGAAAATGTGCCAAGAGGTGGTAAATCTGAAATCCCATCATCTTTGATTGTAAGGTAGTCAAATTGAGGTTCTACATCAAAGTCGTTGAAAATCAGATGGATTCTGCTTCCTGGCTCTGAGATAATTAACCAAACACAGTTCATATTGTTCCCATATTCCTCAGGATAATTTGGAGAAAGGATAATTCCAGATGGTGTGGTGAAGTTGAAGAAACATGAAACTAAAGGAAAGGACAAGAAGGGGGAAAGAACAACAAGGAAAGAAATAAGATTCTCAAAATACTATCCACAAACCTTATAAATGTTTGTCTTTCTAATTTTTTTATTATTATTCTTGTGGAAAAGGATGATTTTGAAGCCTGGATGTCAAAACTACTATACATACAATCAGAAAATATTGAACACTTTCAGAACAGTTCTCCAATGTTTTGTCTCCCAAGTGAATCTGAGTGATTTAAGAGATTTGCATGTAGGGAATACTAAGAAAGTAAGAGTAAGAGTAAGAGTAAAAGTAAGAGTAAGAGGAAGAATAAGAGTAAGAGTAAAAGTAAGAGGAAGAGGAAGAGGAGGAGTAAGAGTAAGAGTAAGAGTAAGAGTAAGAGTAAGAGTAAAAGTAAAAGTAAGAGTAAAAGTAAAAGTAAAAGTAAAAGTAATGCTTGATGCATCAGAATTTGAAAAACACTGGCAAGTTTGTTCTAAAATGAAAATATGATCTCCAAATTTGAATGATTTTTTTTCCAAATATGCATTAAACTATTTAACAATCAAAATAATCAAGCACAAGGGCCAGTTTTGTCTGTAGTATACAAAGTTCATTCTGATCTAAATAACAGTGGAAATTTAAATGTGACTGAATCAAGAAATCTTAAGAGTATATGGTCTGAACTTATTTTACCCTAGTTTTCCTCTGATGTGTAGAACAAAACAAAAAATGATTCATAGCTATAATCCTTTGTTACTATTTTGAGCCAATTTTCTTCAAGACATTCAGAGTTTTGACCTTGTGACTGGTACTGTAGGCAGAAGTACAGTATATTCAGAAAGGGTAAGACTCACTGAATATTAGTTAACACAAAGGACAACCATTATTCTGCTCTTCAAATGTGTCAAACTGAACTCAGTGTGTGTAAATAGATGCTTTTTCATGGGGCATGTGCATATGTAACACTGGAAACACAGTAAAATAATTTACATGGCCAACACAAACTGATACAGCAATCGAATGCAATACAGCACCATGAAGAAACACAACTTCTGTCTTCCAAGGGATCTGCAGCTGAACTGTCTCTGTGCTTAGGCTTTACATGCTAAGACACAATTCAGCATTGCAAGGCCTATTGAGGATTATTCTGGTCCAGAGCAATCTTGCTTAGTTTGTTAAGTCCTGTACCAACACAGTTTCAAAGTACATACAAGTCCAAACAGAACAGGACACCTCACACAGGTTGTGATGGTTGTCAAATCCAGTACTGATTTGTATGACTCTTTATAGGAAAATTTAACACAATCTGCACAACTGGAGTGCCTAATATACCTGAGTACTTGAAAGATTTGCTCTATTTGACAAGAAAGGAGGAAAAAAGAAAAGGAAAAACCTCAACCCAACCCAACTAAACTGTACCCCCCCAAAAAACCCACACAAACAAACAAACAAAAACAAAAAAAAAACCCCAAGCAAACACAAAAAAACCCCTAACCCATCAACCCTCTTTTAACAACAAATATATTTTATCTTTTAAAACAAAAATCACAACTAATGACCTTTCCTAAACTTTTCCTATGTTTGATATTCTTAACTTCTTTATATTCATATTCACACCTTTGTGATATATCACATAAAAAAAAAGAAAGCCAATCTTTCCTTATGTGGGTTTGCAGGCTGTTTTGCACTGCCTGAATGAAACCTGTACGTGCCACAGAGTCCTTTTGAATGCTTTTCTGTTATTAGGAATTGCTCATTTAGAATCTAATTCAACATGTATTTACATGAAGAGTGTTAAGTGGTTCAATTACATAGAAAATGAGTGTAAAGAACATTCTAAAAACAGTCCTGCTTGACGTAATGAGCCACCAAGACAACTGGGAAAAAAAAAAAAACCACATGATGGAAAAAGTCTTCAAGGTACTTTGAAGTATTTTCCTGTTGATTAGTCACAAAAGTTGAGAAATGTGAGAGGTTAAGGTCAGAAAAATAACAGAAAAAAGTATAATAATTCTTACAAACACAGCTGGGTTTGTTGCCAGACCACTGGTTATTTTGTTGACATGTAATCGTTCTCTCTCCCACCAATTCAAAAGCTGCTTGACATTCAAAGGTAAGTGTGTCTCCATGCAGAAAACTGCTGCCGGTCCTTTTCCCATATGATGGAATTCCAGGATCTCCACAACCTCCTTTCTCTATTTCTGAATATTGAAAAAGTCAAACACAATAATAAGGAACATACATTTTCAATCAATTTTCAATCAAATTCATATGTCAGTATCAGAAATATTTTCAAAATATTTGGTGTTTTACATTAAACTAATATTTACAGCTGAAAATGAACTAGAGGTAAATGCTGTGCAACAGCCTCAAAGATGACTTAGGATCTAAAGTTCTTTCACAAGCTAATAGCTTCCATACCTGCATTGCTGCATTGCTGAAAATAACAAAATACTTATATTGAACTGCATGATTGCACCAAATTACCACATATTTGAAGGTAAAATTATAAAGCCACAGTCTCCATCCTACCCATGGAGACATAGGACATGTAGACCATTTTTTGCAAAGAAGTACTCATACTAAAGAGTCTCTTAACTCTCACATTTGCAATCCCATTTATAAGTCTATTAACAATATGAATAAAATGATAAAATTTTCTAATAGAGCCAATAGATTTCAGTTTAAAATAGCTGAAGTATAATAAAAACAAAATTGAGGAATTATTTCTTAATCACAAACCTCAAATTAGAGCCCCATTTTTCCCAGCTGCATTCAGCTATGCTGAAAATAAATTAACATTTTGGATAATACTTCAAGATATTCTCTAGGAGCTCTGTTTCTTAAATTATTTAATTTGTAGATCTCAAATCTACATAAACCAGATAAGGAGATAAAAATTAAAGTCTTATGAAATTTATGAATACCATAAGTATTAGAAAAGAAAACATAAGTATTAATTGCCTGTGACAGAATCATCTTACAAAATACTATACACATGGCTGCTCATCAAAAACTGAAGGCTCAATTTCTTTGCTATTAAATTGAAAACAATTTTTTTTTAATTAACTTGCCTTTGATGAGAAAAAAATAACAACAAAACACTTCTGATTCTATAAACTGTGTTGCTGCACATGTAATGAAATTATGTAAATCTGATTCAAAATGAAAGTACAGATAACGTTCTTGGTATTTAAATATTTTAGTTCAGTCTAAGGTATGAAATCAGAAACATACAAGATAACAAGAAAATTCAACTCACTGAATTAAATATTAACATAATTTAACACAATTGAAAATGTTTGCTGTCAAATATTGTTAAATCAAATTCTGTTAAATCCTGGCAGAAGTGTATACCTTGACTCAGCAACAGATTGTTGACAGACATGTTGAGATAGGTATGGCACATATTTCACAATGTGATAGCTTTTTAGATCTTCTAGTGATGATATGCCTGATGCACCCATTATTATTTTATTTAAATAATTTGTCTGAGCAGTAAGTTAGAATGTATAAATTATTAAAAACATTTTCCAAAATGCCCAACACACAAATACAAAACACAAATAAAACATTGTGAGAGAAATTTTATAAAGAATATTTATAAATAATGATTCAAATTATACCTACAAAGGCCTTAATATAGCTCCTATTTGTCTGCTCCTACTGAGATATTGACTTTTACTTCCACAGAATAGCACTGAAAACCTGTGTTTTCAGCTATGCACATATCCACATACTTCATGAAAATGTGGGGAGCCACAGAAAATTGGAATACACATTTTAATGACATTTTAGAAGTTCATCTTCCCCACTGACAGCAAGCTGTATCTAATCGATCATGTGAGAATGATCATAAACTCTTTGCCAAACTTAGGAGACAAACCAAATCCTCTTTTCTTCTTAATGTATCACCCTTCATCCAGGAATGTCCATATGGGCATATAGTGGTATATAATTCAGATTTGTAAATATATTATTTTAAAGCACAAAAACCACACACAAATTAAAAATATTCACACTAAATTCAGATAAAACATTTAAAATATGTTTCATTCCTTGGAAAAATAATTTTAATAAAATATGTCCTATAAAAAGCAACTGACTGATAAATTTCAGGTTTTGTAAAACACAATAGAAGGATTTTTTAATCAATTCATTTTATATTTAAAAGCCAAATAACTCCAAAAATGTCAAAAATAATTACATTAACTTTATTTATATTTAAAGATTCGGGGTCTGTGCATGTTTGTTCAACATAAAAACAATACAGAAAATATGGCTGATTTATAAAACACTTCTGAGGATGTCTTATTTGCATTTTGACAATAAATAGCTTGAAAAATTCCATCCAGGTGTAGGAATCCATTTCTTCGTAAACCTTAAATTGAAGACTGTATGTATCCCTAACAGGAAATCTACTCTAGTGAAAAGTTATTCAGGCTGAGAGACAACACTCATTGTAATTCACAGAATCATCATAGGATCATAGAATTTGGGTTTGAAGGGGCCTTAAAGATCTCCTACTTCTAGCCCCTTTGTCATGGACAGGAATACCTTCCACTAGGCCCAAGTTCCTCAGAACTGGCCTGGCCTTTAATGCTCCCAGGCATCAGGTATCCACGACTTTTCTTGGCAACCTGTTCCAGTGCCTCAGTACCCTCACAATAAGGAGTTTCTTCCTAAATTCGAATCTAGAACTACCCTCCCATTGGAAACAGGGAGCCCTCGACCGAGGAATGAATGATGAGTAGTACTCCATGGATATCAGAAGGCTAATTAATTCCTTTATTATACTATATTATGCTATACTACATTACACTATGTTACATCACATCTGAACTGAATCTGCCAAGCACCCACCAGAATCCCATGACTGTCAGCTGACCATCCCAATACACATACACATGGATTCAATGGGTCAGTGAATCAAAACACTCACACTGGAATCCAATTACCAATTCCCTTCAGGTAAACAATCTTCCACAATGCGTTCCACTTCGGCACAACACAGGCGCAGGAAGTGAGATAAGAATTGTTTTGGTCATTCTTTTCTCTGCTTCTCTCACTGCTTCTCTCTGGTTCAGAGAATGTGAATCCCACACCCTCCCTCAGTTTAAAACCATTCCCCCTTGCCCTGTCATTAGATGCTGTCTTTATGAAAAGTCCCTCTGCAGCTCTCGTGAGGGCTCCCATTAGGTACAGGTAGGTGCTCTAAGGTGTTCACAGAAAGGGTTGGCAGCATCAAACCAGGCTACTCAGGGAAGTGGCTGAGTCACCATCCCAGCAGTATTTAAACAATATGTAGATGTGGCACTGAGGGACATCACTTAGTTGGGGAACTGGGTTAATGGTTGGACTGCTGATCTTAAATGATTCTCTGATTCACTTTAGTCAAAAGCTACATTTCATTACATTAACAATTCAAAACTAAGGGAAGACACAGAAGTCTACAGTAATGGTTTTGTATTTACACATAAAGAATACACTTTCTTTAGATCTAGAGTAGTAGGTGTTTAGCAATTTTCAAAATTTTTCTGTCCTCTGTGGTTTTGTACAGATTTTTTACCTGTTTGACTTGTACTGATTTAGTCATTGAACAATTTTATAAAATGTCTAAATGCAGCTGACATGCATTGTGCGTATTGCTCCAACACATGTATGGATGATTGTGTTTCATAAATTAAGAAATGCCCTGTATTAGCTTGCTAAAAAAGAGAACATTTCAGACCAATTCCATTGAAGTTATGTTGAGCTCTTAGAAAAATCCTATGGGATAGAAAATGTTCTTAAAATAACAAACATGAAAATAAAATCTATGCTAACCTATTTTGCATGGCAATTAAAGCCCTGGTTTTCAGGATGATTCTGTGTACTCATTCAATGTTGAACCTCTTTTGATGTGAGTTCTTAGAGCTCCGTGAACTTCATGAAGTTTGCACATAAACTCTCAAGCCTAAATTTAAACATCAGCTCCCTCTGGTTATCAAAATATTAATATTAATCTTATGCAATTGTTCTTGTCTTTCATGTACCCTCTTTCAATAGCCTTGGGAAACAGACTTTTCATCTTGTTTGTAAACTAGAAATATTTACTCAGTTTCAGGGAATATTCTTTCTTTCATGTTAGAAGAATGACAACATTAGATTTCTGACTGCAAGGTCGTATCTCTCTGAATTTAATTGAAAGACATTTCTGTTGATCTGTTTTCTTTCAAATGAAGTAATATGGTGGTTCAAAAGTCATATTAAGCATTTAAATATGCATCATGACTACTATTTGAAAGGTGTCACATTGCAATTCAAGTATTTTTTGATGTAAGGACTTTGACTATGTTATCTGAAATGTTTAATAAAATAATTCGTGGCTTAGATTTTGAACTCTTAAATTTGCTATTCAGGGAAAGAGCAATTAATTGTTTTTCCTCTCTTGTTACTAGACTATAAATACACAGTTTAAATTAAATTCTTACTGTTGCTGTATTTTCATTCACACTATCCAATAGTCTAGCTTAGACAATTAGTGAATAATCTAATCATTAAATCTGAATCTCAATACAATCCAAAGAGTATAAATAATAATCTTACACATTAATAATTCAGATTAATAAATACAATTTAAACTAATTACGTGTTTTTAACACATGACATGCAAAAATCAATTTTTGAGATATAAAATAAACTTTTTATCAGAAAGTTGATATCAATAGCTTTAAAACCTAATTATTTTACAATATTTGATAATTATCATCTTTTTTACAGTCAAGATAGATTAAGGGAAGCTGTGAACTGGTGCAGGTATACATTTACCCCCCCACCCCAAAAAAAAAGAAAAGAGAGTTTAACATTTAAACTCCATGAGGTCACAGAAATTCATGTTCCATATACGAGAAAAGTGATGATTTATTTTATTTCCTCTTATACCTCATGCCTCCCTGTGCTAACAGTCATAATAACTAATGTAGTTTAAAAACACAACGGAGATACTCTTATGCAAGCAAACCCTTAAAAAATAAGAAGGGATAGAAAGATGCTCAGGATTGCAGAAGAGGACATGAGAAAAGGAATATTATATACATGATTCCTGCAATGGAACATAGGAACTACTACTAAAAAAGAGAATGGGAAATCAAAACTAATACAAAAAAATATTTCAGATAGCGCATAATTGGACTGTAAAAGTGGCTATTAAAGCTAAAATGAGGTTGGCCTACCACTAAAAAGAGGATGGCCTTACATGACAAGTTTATAAATGATCACAATTTTGTCATTATTCCAGTAAATTTCTTCAAAGAAATTTAACAGTACAATTTATTATCATTCTCCAAATATAAAAAGAGAAGGCCTTCACAGATCATATAGTGCCCTGCTGCATTTTAAGAGGCTCTCACATTTTCTCTGAAATGTTTTGTCCTTGATGTTATCAAAAAGACCACAGATCATATCCAGTAGATTAATTTTCCTGCTTCCACCTTATTGCATTCTGTATCAATACTAAAAAAAAAAACAAACAAACATGTCTTTAGAATCAGATTGATGAAAAACCCAATTTTTCTAGGAAGTCACTTTAAACTAACAGCTCACTATCATAGCATATGGCGGCTTGCTGGTAATAATAACACTGTATTGCATCATATCTTATAACAATCCTAGAAAACAATAAAGCAGAAAACAAACTTTACAATATGTTCTTTAAACTAATATATACTGTGTGCTTAAATATTATGGATGTTATTACAGAAAGCAGAAGAATGAAATGTTGGTTTGTTTAATCGATGTTACATGTTCAGGGGTTAATGCAGATCAAATATGAACAGCAATGAGGAAAAAGGTTTTTGTTACTTGTTGCAAAAAAATGTATGATACCTAATAACCATGCATGCTAAATTGATTACCACAATTTGTAAAAAAATTAATATGGGAAAAAAATCATTATTATGAGTTTGCAGGTACAGTGATAGGTTCTGATTTGATTAGGACTAGGACTCCAGCAACAGAGGCTCTGGCATACTAAATAATTCTATGAAACTGTAAGCTATTGAAAATGTTAAGAATTATTAGGAAAGGAGCAGTGAACAAAATAGAGATTATCATTCTGTCCTCACACAAAAACATTCACAAATTTCATTTGCATGTTGAATTTTGCATATAGTACTGCTCTTCCATTTAAAAAAGATAACATTAGAACTAGGGGAGGAAAACAAAAGGTCAAAGTTACTGAGGAAATGAGAACCAGTTAAATAGGCTGAAAATCTCTTTTTCGGGGCAGAGAAACACGTGTTCAAAAAGTTGTTGGACAAATACATGGAAGAAAATCTTCTTGGGAGACAAATTTTTTAAGGCATACATCACTGGTAACAGAAAATATTCTGTTTCTTAATTTATCACCATACAATTCACCATTTCCTCCTTAAACACTTATTATTGTCAAGTACCAGTATGCTTTTGGTCTCACTGTAGATTTGTATTCTAATGTTTTGTGATAAGAAACATGATATTGTCCAAATTATAGTGTTCATCTTGCTTCACTACTAGAAAGAGTAGGGCCTGTCAGCACAAGGGACCGAGCAGCACCCTGAACAAAAAGTTAGCATGGAGTTATTCCTGTGGAAATAAACTTGGAATATTATGGAAAATGGGGAGCATGGGAAAAACAAAGTGCAGCTGCCTCAGAAATTGTCAGAATAAGGTAAGGGTGAATATTGTGAAAAGGCAAACCACAGAATGAGGCAGAAGGCAGTGACAAAACTTGTAGAATTAAACTGTCCTTAAAATTAGGAGAAAGAAAAATAGCTTGCAGGAAAGGAGAATGAAGAACACTTTCTTTTATCTACATAAAAATGTTTAAGTAAAATTAAAAGAGGGGCAGGATAGGAAGAGAACAGCTTAAAGACTGTTTAGAAAATGCAGACACATTCAAGGGAACAGGGCCCAATTAAATTCAGTACTGAAACTGAAGCAGTCAATGAACTATTAGCAATTATCTTCAAGAACTTACGGAGAACAAGGGAGATCCCACATGACTGAGCAAGGTCACGTGTATTAACTGTCTCAAAAACTGGAGAAAAGAACCAAGGGATTAAAAAAATACCTGTGTATCAAATTGGTCTCCTCCAAATAGGAAAATTTTTTATATGCTTTATCTTCCTTTATAAGGGAGTACCCTTCAATATCTGTACTTAAAATTATCTTAAATCCTGGCAAAAAAGACATGGTAGCTCTCTAGAAAGAAAATCAAGGAGCTGCAACTAGCAAATCATTTGTAACGGGATTGTAAAACTAACACGATCCTTAGCAAAGTGATGGAACCACTAACATAAAAACACTATATCTAAAGGGTTAAAAGACAAAAATTTAATTTCCAGTATTTAACATGGTTTTATGGAAAATGTGCCACATCATACAAAAAATATGTTATTCAGATTATAAACTCAGATGACACAATATATTTGGACTTTTAACCTTTTAAATTAGTGGCACATGGCATTCTAATTAAGAAGTGGCATCATAGCAAATTAATTTAGTACACAGTAAATGGATTGCAATTAAATAATTATAGCATCTTGAAGCAAAAATGTGAATAAAGAATAAACATTAGACAACAGAACTGCTTCAATTAATTTAATCTGTACTTTTTAATCCCAATCCTAACAATTTATTACAGAAATATTACAGAAAAATAGGTTAACAACACTGCCACAGTATTTCAAGATGCTTTAACCTGACATATATAACGGGTGTCGTCTTCTCAAGCACATATACCCATATAAGCACTGCTTTTTCTCATACTCTTAAAATAAAGTCTCACCAAAATCTCAAGCCTATGGCAGCTGAGAATTTTGCAAAATAAAATTAATGTTAAATGGGAAGACCTTATTTTCGCTGAGTATCCACTTCATTACCTTACAATGGATGTGCCTCCACTTTAAAGACCAGGAGTGATAAGTACAGATCCATAGTAGAAAATGAAAGATTACAATCATGGGTGTATTTGCTGGAGCTACAACTCAGTACTTTTCTAATGCTGGTTGTAGAAGCAGTAAGCGCTCAAACAGAAAATGTTAGCTTTGGAAGCAACTGAATGTACCAATATTAGCACAGAGTGGACATCCAAATAATTTTCCCTTATGATATTTCAGCAAAGAAGAAAGAAGAAGGAAGCATTGCTCCAAAAATATTCTTCTGAAGGAAGAAAAACCAAGAAAACCCCAACATCTTTAGGCCTTACACTCATGTCCTACACCATGCCCCTGCGGGACAAATCCTGCCTTCTAGTGTTGGACTCAGTCCAGCACCTCTTAACTTTTTTTGGCAATGCACAATTTATCAAGATCTCAAAGTTTCTCTCTTTGATTAACTTTGAGACTTTAATGCATGGACACTCTTTCTATCTAGAGAAAATTTCCTTTTTTTCTTATCTATATCTTGTATGTTTCAAGTATTTTTGCTGTGCCTCGAGCCTTGTTGGCTCCTGTCCCATTGGTCACCCAAGAATTCTGGGGTGGTGTCCTAGGGACAGGTGGGATTAAGCAAGACAAACTTTCCTTCTCTTTCCAAAGATGTCAACATGGCCAAGGTTGGAGGAGGTCTTTTGGTTGTTTTTTGTTGTTTTTTTTTTTTTTTTTTCCCAAGAAAACACACTTTCTGAGGAACATAACACAAAACTACTGTGTAGACAAGTAAAGGAAATCTCACAGCTTTCAGTCTGAAATTCATTCTGGAAGCTATTACATATAAACATACCCATATGTACATGTAAATTTTTGTAGGCAAAGTATAAATTCACAAAAATAAATGAATAAATAACTAAAATTCATGTGCTTGTTTCAGTGATAGCAATTAAAAACTGAAATTTCACAGAGGCACATAGGGGAGATTTCATGAGCATTAACTATCTATTTGATTTTGATTAGATAGACTGGACTTAGTCTTAAAATTCCATTCAACGTTGTGATTTTCCATTTTCACACCCAGAAGGAAAAAGGAAGGAGGACAGGTTGGGTTATGATGGGGATTTAACAGTATTGGTTATTTTGCTGAAAAAAAGCCTCTCTGAATATGGTTTGTATGTAGAGGTTAACTGAACAAATCTAAAAACCCCATCAAACTGCTACATGGAAATCCTGTGTCTGTTACCATATAGCAAAGCTTAACTGTAGCCTTCATAGAGTAACCAGGATACAATTAAAATCCCTTCATTAAAAAAGAAATCATAAAAAGTTATTTTAAGAAGTGTTTGACAAATGCAATGTTGTTTTGGTTTGCTGCTTGTGAGTTTTTGGTTTTGATTTTTTCCCAAATAGCACAAGCCGGGGAGAATGTAAATTTTTTTTTTAATACTGTTCCTATCAGGTACATGTTCTGGTGAAAATACATCCAAATGTCTATAATGTAGACAAGCAAATAGATTAGGAATGCTCAGATTATTTTATATACTTTCAGTAGTGGCAGATTAAAGGACCATCCCAATAAATAGGTTGCACTCACTTTTCTTGAGCATATTGTGAGTTGAAATTACGACTAGAATTAAGTGAATGAACAGAAATTAGGAAAAAAATAAAAATTGAATATTTTTTTACATCTGATTCTTGCTAAAATCTGTTAAAATTCAACTTCCTTCCTCTGCATATTAATTTTACAAAAAAAAAAAAAAAAAAACACAGGAGGAACCTCTGGCCATGGTTCCAAGCAGCTGATTAGATTTTGAACCAAATTTAATATTAAAATATTTGGAAACACAGTCCAGCAAAGTTCAATTGCAAGCTGAATAAACTTGAGAAATGATACTCACCAAAACTCATTCACCTTTTCTACAGCATGCTAATGCAGTACAATAGAAAAATTAACAGATGAAATCTTTTTTATCATGTTCTCTATAAAGGTGACTGCAGAAAAACATTTTACTGTTTCAGAGGTCATACAGACATTAGAAAACTGAATGTGGCAACAAATATTAGGACCCTGGAATTGCCAAAGACAGATAGATTGAAATGCAGTGAGTACTGCAAATCATAGGAAATACCAAAAAATGTTTGCATTTTCTAGCTTTTTTCTTTTTGAAGCACCTAAAGTCTTAGCTCTGCAAGGAAGGCTATGCAAGTGAACACATGCTAATATCATGGTCTAGCATTGAAACAAAGCCAAATTTATTCACTACCTGAAAGAAATGGTCCTAAATTTCTTTTCTTTCAAATGATTGGAAAAACACATCAAGAGGCATGACTGGAGATACAAACTGGAAACAGTTTACATATGTATTTACAAGGACTCACGCTTCATTTATTTTTTATATTACAACTGATACTGTGAAAGTATTTGCAAAACATTCATTGCTTTCTTTTGCATCTACTTGTGATGATTTTGTTTCAAAGTAAATAATGCTCTGCTTTCCAAAAGTTTCTTCAGCATCACACTATTCTTTGGACGCTGAAAGGTCCTTTGAAAAGACTACTAATGCCAAGCCTATGAGTGAATTGCAAAGGAAATGCTGTTTTAAAATCTTTCCAAGAAGGGTGCATAACGTCCTACTGAAGAGAGGCCTGGCCATGGCTATGCTGGCCCAGAAAGGTCAGAGGAGAGGTGAAGGTACAAGTCAGTAGCAAACTGTTTTTCACTGGATTCAGCTTCACCTGCACATATATCCCATTTAATGCAGTTAATTACTTTTTGCACTTAAAAAACTTCAATCTACAATCTTTTATGAGTGATGTGCTGATAACAACAAGACTCCATATTTCAGATGATCCATTTTCTAGTAAATGTTGTTAATTCTTTATTATTAGAATAAAATTGAGTTTTCAGAAATGTTAATATGCAAACGGAGCTTACAAACACACACAATATTAGATATTGTACCTTTTGGTAACTTAATTCAGCAATTTTCATGTATAATAAAAAGTCTGAATGGATTATTTTATATGCTGCAATATATGCAAAAAAGAAATCGAATGCACAAAATGCACAAATGCACAATGAAATTTGTCCTTGATAATGTTTTAGATTAGGAAGTACTGTTTTTCTCAAATTTCATAACATAAGAATATGCCATTATTTCAACTGAATAACAAATCCCTTTAATCTAAATTGCTAATAAAATGAGAGAGCAATATAAAAAAGGCTGTTCTGAAGGATATGCTGACTTTGCAACAAGTGGAGGTGTTAGTATGCCACATCAATTTCAGTCAAAGTGTAAAATTTATGTCTGTTTATGAGCTCAACGGATAAATCATGCAGTGGTTGAAGGGACTTGGGAAAGATAAAAAGCACTGAAGAACTCTGAAGAACTCTTCAGTGAAAGCAATGTTCTTTTTAGAGGATGTCGCTAATAGACAGCTGCATGTCAGAATCAAAATCTTCAACTGTTGCTTAATATTTCCCACAGATCTTTATTTAGTACCAATTACCAGTATGGTGTTTTCAATAATATTTGAGATTCAAATAAAATTTTCCATTTGAAATCATGTAACTGAGTAATCAACAGTGACATTTGAGAAATTCAATAAATGAATTTCCATATACTATACCTACTATAATGAAGGTACGAATGATGCAGAAAGTGTTTAATGACCCAAATCTGACCATCTTTTGTCTTTTCATGCTGTTAGTTACTAAAAGAAAACCATACCAATGGGCATCAAAATCCTAAAAACTGCAATTTACTTTAGTAAGATGATAATAGGAATGTAGCCCAGCTTAAAAAGATGGAAAAATGAATATGAACAAGAAATTCCAGATCTTTTTAAAATCTCAATAACAGCTAAAATGAATCTACTATACAGAAAATATCATTATGTGGGTTGTGCTGAATTGCAGTACGGCATTCCTAAGACACCAGTTTTACTAAATAAATTTACACCCTATATGAGAAGTTAGCAGTGATGGAGATGGTCTGCAGTGGACAGGAATCAGGATTCCAAGGATGAAATCAGGGCAGGTGAAGATTTGTAGGGAGAACACTGATATTATACACCAACACTCATGATAAAGCCTCGGGCAGGCACCTTTGTGCATTTGTATATCCTGGCCTGCCTGTGAAGAGCACCTCTGATCCCCCTCCTCTAAAACCTAGGGGTGGCATCTTGGCCATGGAATGACTGTCCCACCAGGTCTGGCCACTCAAAGGAAACATGGAGAATCTCTCCTTCCTTGCTCCTGCTGGGCTTAACCACAACATGTACACAAACACACTTCTCCCTAACTAGGGAAAAAACACAATGAAGGCCATTAAAGCCACATGAAAAGACATGCAAAACTGTTGGAACACACATGATGGACTTCGGACCTGGTTGGCATAAGAGATTATCAAATCAGAATGCCTTGGCAAGAGCAAACAGAACTTTGAAGATTAAATCAAGACTAAGCTGAAGATTAAATCAAGACTTACCAGAAAAGAAAATTACATCAAGCTCTGAAAGCAAGGGATATTGTAAAATGTATAAGTTTGTTGATGTAATGATTAACCCAATCATTGTAGTAAAACATTACTAGCCTTCCTAGAATACTATATAAGCATATGTAGTCCACAATAAAGCCAGATTCTGACCACTTCTCAGTCTCCCCGTCTCTCTCATCGTTGCTGATACAAAACTACTCACTCAGGTGTGCCATTGTCCTCAGATCACTGTGATTTAATCCTCTCCAGTTGATTTGTATTCTTCTTTCAAAGAAGATTGAATTGTAGTTATGAAAGGTGAAAATGTCACTGAAGGAGAGCACTTACATGGGGATTTAAGGTAGATTACTCAGCTAAATCCCTACTTTAAATTTATCGTACCTTGTTAATTTTAACATTTATGAACATCTGCTTGAAGATGTAATAGAAATTTTAAAAAAATAAAGGTAGTTCCTATTTGCAGGGTTTCATCACTGTTTTTCATCAAAAGAATATCAGCTTTTATAGCTGGATTATCTTAAAAAACAGACTATGGTCTTTATATATAATAGCAGTAAATATAAGATTAGATGTATTATTTAAAAAGTTTATGCAAAATTTATTGAATTAATTTTGTAATATTAAATGTATTCTAATACACATACAACAAAAACACAATATGAAAAATTTTGGGTAAATTTTGAGGGGAGAGATTATTCAGATTCTTTGAAATTATTCTACTATGTGAAATAACCTTTATATATCTATATATACATATATATGTATTTTTAAAATGTCTACTATAAAATTTTGATTGGAAGCAGGATTTTGTGTACAGTGTCTGAGGGTCATTGTATCTTTTTCTTCAGCTTATTATAAGAATATTCATTTAGTTTTTTTTAATAAAGTTACCCTGTGTTGTATCACAAAAAGAACTTATTATGCTGACATCATGCACATACATGCACAGAAAATCCTGTGAGCCAAAGTCTGACTCAAAAATTTTTTTGTTGTTGTTCCAGATAATTGTTTTAAGAAAAATTGCAATAATATTGCATTTTCCCTTAGAGGGGAAAATTAAATATTTATCAAGCTTATTAAAACAATGCTTTCTTTAAAGTTTATTGACTTCAGGGATAACATCACTTCTCACAAATCATTCAGAATTTTCTTTGATAGATAGGCTTAAAAAAAGCATCCATATTAGAAGTTTTGGACTTGGCAAAATTAGGTTAATAATTGGACACATTGATCTTCAGGGTTCTTTTCAACCTAAATGTTTCTATGACTCTTTCGATACAAACCAATGTGTGTCAGTCATCATATAATTTAATAATTCTCTCATTACAAATTGAAAAACATTGTTTATTTAAAATAACATAGGCATGAAAATAAATCTTAAACCAAGTGTCACTACTGGTGAGACAACATGAACATTTACTCATTTAAAATCAAGTCTTTGCTTTTTGAAACCATAGAGTGAGTGTCATGCATCCAAAGGCTTCAAAATGATGAGGCAATATCGCTCCCATGGTTTCAACCTTGCAGTAAAAAATACAGAAAATAGGCATAAAAATAAAATGCTCTAGAAGAGTTCCTATTCAAAAGAAAAAAAATCATAACATGTTATCTATTGCTGTCTAGTTGTGATGCATCTTTCTGTCTGACCATTATTTACAGGAACTTTATAAATGAATGAAATGTGCTTAAGAAATCCAAACAATCTCAGCTGTAGATATTAACAGGAAATTCTGATTATGTCACCACTTTATGAATTAAATAAGGCAAAATACTAAAAGATAATTATTTTGCTCTAAAGAGTGAAAAGATTGTGTTCTTAAGCAACATCAATGGACAGCTAAGTTCATGGTGCATACACTGCTGTGTTTTCTATATCAAAAAAATTGGAGAAAGTTTTAACTGGTAAAATACCTATTTCTAAAGTTATTAAATTGTTGATCAAACATTCAAATTTAGCTGTATCTGCTAAGAAATAAAGACTAGGATTTATGTTTCTAACACTTAGATTAAACTGTTCAGTTCCAATTCTTGTTTGCTTTCAGTAGAAGGAAAAAAGTACAAAGAAACATCTGTCAGAAGTAAAACAATAAACAAAAAAGTCTCCAAAAGATCAATTACTTATATTTATTGCTCAAATATATGATACAAGAATCTTATTCTATGCCTGTTTTATTTTTACAATTTGTTCCTAGTCTTTGAAAAGATCATCAAATGTTAATAATGGTTTTTAAAAGCCATTAAACTTTCAAAACCTTAGTTGAAAGTTTAAAGTCTGGGAATAACATTCATGTTAAGGTCAACATACTGAACAATGAACACAATAAAAAAATATGAAACATTAAATCTATAAAAATATCTGATCTGTTTTCTACACAGAATGTGTTTAATTGTTATCTGAAATTTCTTTCCAAACAAGTTTGACCATCATAATGGTCTTCACTGGCTGAGTTAAAACATAAGAATTCTCTCTTATTCAGAGACACGCTATTGTTTCAACTTTTAATAATTTTATGAAGAGAAGTAAACAAAAGGTTTAAACCTAACCTGTTAAATCAATAGCTGAAAAGATATAAATACAGGTATGCGTCATCAGTCAGACACAGCTGCAGTCTAGAGGGAAAGGGAGGCAGCAGCTTCCCAGCTCCAGTCATGTCATATAACTAAGAAAGAACACACGTGCTGTGTGTTGGCTGTACCTAAGCAAATTGTAAATGCGGAAAATTCCAAGAGTTTTAGGGTATTTTACTTTTAAATTCTGAATTTTAAATAATGGACACGTTAATAAAGATATTCCTTAATTCCTTTACCATGCATCTTCTTATGCAGCACATTGACAATGTCCACAATAGGCACAACAGAATGCATTCTATTAAAGGCTATAGCAAAAGAGGCTAATTCACTGTTAAACAGCATAACTGAACAAATCGATGTCAATCTTTAAGCTGACTGAGATGAGTAGCAGACATTGATTGTATTTCTGTGGAGCAGAATTCAGCATAATGATATCAAGATCTGAAAAGTCCTCTAATAAAAATAGGACATAAGAAGCAGAGTTACACAATTAATATAAAACTTTAAAAGGAAAAATTATTAACTTAACAAATTTGTAATCAATCTAGCCATTTTTGTTTTGTTATTTTGTTAATTTAGGAGGGAGAATGAGTTATAGGGTGCTACATGCTTGCTCCTATTTATTCTCTTCACTGAGCTTCTGTTTGGGATTGTTTAGTAAAGGATTGTGGCAGAGACAGAAATTTGGTCTTATCCACTACAGTCTGCTAATATATAAATATGCAAAACACTCAACAAGTTAAAGCATATCACTATTATATTATGTTCCTTAGGCTCATGTGTATTTTCTAGATGAAAAGTGTGTCCTGTCTGCCACCCAAAATATTATACAAAACTCAGGCAAACACATTCCCACTATTAAAAATTCCTTTGAAACTGCTGCAGTAATTTTCAATAACGTAGTGTGCCTCTTTTGACTCTATTAGTAACCTACTGGTGGTACTATTTATTTATTGAAAGAAAATTCAGGTATGCTGTAAAGGAGAAATGCCTGTTCTAGGCTTATCTGAACAGCATATTCTAAAAGGTTGAGACAAAAAGATAGGAAAGCTCTGAAAATGATTGATAATATACTGTGGCAGAAATTAAGTGACTGACATTTGCCTATCCAAAAAACTAACCTGCCCTTTGTATCACAACAAACAGATTCATTCATACAGTATTATGGTGGAACTCTGACAGTTCTTCACAGAGCCAAGTAGCTTTAATAAATAAAAATATTCACATGAAACATATTTATTTCCTGTTCTCCAAAAGGGCATGTATGAGTAATGTTCTGAATTATAATACATAGAAACCTAATACAAGAAGAAAACTTAATATATGTTAAACTTATGAAAGAGAGAAAAGGTTAAAGCAAAAGAAACTCAGAGTTTTCACTGAATTACTTATATCTGTTTTCTTTACAAGCATTACACTGTCAATAATGATTTCCCTGTGCGCATGTCGAATTGTGAAAGTCTTAATTCCATTTATTTTTTCAGCACAGGTTTCATTAAACCTCCAAACAGTAATAAAGTTTTACATCAATATTGGTAGTGTAATAAAATTTATAGGAATGTTATTTTTTTTGTAAAAAACTGCACTGATTTAAGGTTTACTAATACTTTACATGGCTATATAAAGTAATTCTATGCAAAAATAACTGACATTTATCTGACCAACTGAAATATGTTTTGGAAGTATTTTTCTACTAGTCTCAAGTGCAAAGAAGAATCTTCTTCCAAGCTCATAATGAAGAGCTTACAAGCTTAACTGCTCAGTTGAACATCAATACAAATAAAGGTTGTAAGTCTGACATTTTGAGCTGCTTGCAGGAGCTGATATACTTCCTGACATCTCCAAGAATTCTTAATAACTTCAAATTACATAAAATGCTAGAATTATATCACTGAGCCACCAGATTTATTTTATAACACTGTTATGAACTAAAGGATAGGCTAGTGAAATAACCTAATTACTTTACATAACCATGTAAAGTCAGGAATAAAAAATGAATTCTAAACAGGTTATAAAACAGATGTATACTTGTTATCATAAAGTCTGGAAGTCAAAAGATTAAATATTTTTATCAGAATTACAGGTTCACAGGGTTGAATGGGAGAAACATCTCAAGCATAATAAAGTCATAAAACATTCACACCTAAAACTTCAGGCTGTCATGTGCTTTTATGTCAGTGTGGTACAGCCAATAGTTCCACAAGCATGGAAGCAGCCTGAAGATCAGCTGGCTGCATGATCCACCTTGGATCCTGACAGCCATAAAGCACCTTTATACAGATGTGGCACACCCATAAAATGAGTGGAACAAGCCAAACTCAGGCATGTAGTCACCTTATCAGTCCTTTTTTTTGGCTGCAACTGCAAACTAACACCACTGTTTGATACTGCCACAAAGCCTGCTGTCACAGCAACATGCTGCATTATCCTGACCTTCATCCCACAGGCAAATTGTAAATAGGATTAAATTTACTACTCATACATAAAATCTGTTATGCATATCAGCTCATTTACAAGCATCATTTCATGAATTTTTAGGTGGACATGCTAATAATGTAACACAGGTGAACTGCATCATTAATATCCTTTATTAATAATTAAAATGAGATGAAGTTCAGTTAAAGTAAGAATTTCCTATATACGATGAGATTATTTAAGTAATAATATAAAAAAATAATAGATACAAAGTCAAGATTCAGTAGGTGAGCTGTAAAATATATCCCAAGAGGGGGAGAAATCATGTTCCAATCCTGAGCAAAACTCACAACTTTTTGGGAGAAAAGATTCAAATAAGGATGTCCTTTACTTTGTGTCTACAGAACATGTATAAGGCATCAAGGACTGCAGTTTGCCTTCTTTTTAGCTAACTGCAATCACAAAGATAGTGTCCTTGAGGTTACACGTCACAATCTATTAACTTTCTCACAATTAAAATTGGATTCTATTTTTAGACAGGTTCTTTGACTGCTAAACAAGGGGAAGGAGATTTATTCAGGCACCTTGTGGCAGGATAAAAGTTTAAACTTTATACTTAGCCTAAAGCAGGAAATTTATTGAGAGTGCAGATGGCTAAAAGTTTCATCAACAATAAAAGATGAGAAAATTCTAATAAAACTAATGAGACCATTGAAATGAAAAAGAGAAAAACATCTATAATTCTCCTTCATCTTAAAACATTTACTATACTTTTGAACTTGTAAACATTACAGACTTTAGAATTCTGAAGTTGACTTGCAAAACTAAAAAAACACAGAATAACCCACAACTGGCTGGAAAACAAGACTGAAAGCCAAAATCCAGCTGCCAAATGATAACAATATACTTCATCAAAGAGATGCTATTGTAACTGCAAAACACACATTATGTGCTTCAGGTGTTTGCAGAAAGTCCCCAGAAGCAAGAGGTAGAACTCCATAAATAAAATAACATCATTAGACAAATACAGAAATTACAACAGATTAATTTACATTAGAAGTACCAGAAAGAAATTATAGCAGAAAAAAGTATCATCTGATATATAAAATTTAAAATTTTGAACTTTTTCATAGAGTTATGAGAAGGTAAAGTTCATAATTTTGAGGAAATTATGAAGATTTGAGGAAACAGTGTAAATTTCAGATACATAACTTTTGCCAACACTCTCTCTCCACTTTGTAATCACTATTTCCACTGAATATATTTCACAAGTGAAAATTTTAAATACAACATATTTTCTAAATATCCACAAACCCTAGAAATTACTTGAGTAGAGAAGATAAAATCGTGACAGAAAGGACAAGAAGAGGTAAGATAAAGAGTAATTAGATAAAGAGTATGTGATTGTGCTCATGCAATAAAACATACTTGAGCTGAGTAACTATACAGGCTTAATGCATGGCACAATGTTTTAAGATTCCCTAATGTCTTAGCCACAGAAGGGCTACAAGTCTGCACCTGATTTTTCATTCAGAGCTCTTGTACATCACACCTGAGCAATTAGGACAGTGTTTCAAAAGCCTCTGTAATTGTCCTTGTTCTCATGTGGTTATTCTCATGGCCATGGACCTGGAAATCTCAGTAGTGTTGTTATGGAGGATTCTCATGGGAAGTGATTGCCACCCTCACAAGAATCACACCTACTTTCTCCTCTGTTTTCCTTATTTTGTTGATTTCAGTTCACATTAAAGAAAACCAAAACATGGCGCATAAAAGAAGTAGATAATAATAATTAAAACACTCAAATATTATCCAGCAATATGTGCTCACAGAAACTTAAACTATGAATGTAAAACATTCTATCTGACTATCATGTTCCAATCAGTACCATGAGTGGGAATAACAAACAGTGAGCTTGAGTGAGTCCCAAAGAAAGACGGTGTTAGGGAAAAATAATGGTGGCAGTATAACCCGAATCACTGCTATCATCACCACCTGCCTCAAAGGAGAGATCACCAGTAGAAAACTATTGGTGTGGAGAAGTGCCACCATGTTTCCTGGCTGACCACTGGGGAATATTTCCCCTTCCTGTTCCTTTCAACATTCACAATATGCCACAAACCCTACTTCTAAAAACCTGCTCAGGCAAGCCTTAATGTTCTTAGTGCAATAAATGTATAGCTTTCTAAACTTGAGGTTAACATCTCCATAACTTTCCATTCTTTATTTTGCCTGTTTTGGTATTGAAACAGTAAGGTAACTAGAAATGAAGGGAAACACTTAGAGTATTTCAGTTTATGGACAATGTTTAAGAAGAACTCCCACTCTTCTAATTCAGTTATTTTCAGTTACTGAACTGTGAAAAGTCTCTCAATGTTTTGCAGCATCTTTCGTACAAAACTAATTTTGACAAGATTATTATCAAATAATTTTCATCATATGTGCCCATAAGGTACTATTGAAAATAGTATCAAGTGTTTTCCCTTATCCTTAAGGTGAAGTAATTAACATGGAAATTAACAGAAAATTATACCAGATGTTAATAAGAAAAAGCTCTTTTTAGCTGCAGGTCTATGCAATCTATTGAAAAGGGAAAAATTCAATACATTAACGCATACTAACAGATATCAGGTATTTTTCAATGCAATTAATCAACTTCAGAAGGTACTGAATTTCACACCATCAAAAAGAAAAAAACCCCAAGATATTTATATTGCAAAGATTCTCATTTCTTTGAGACAGAAGCAACACAAATGAGGCTAGGGTAACTTAGATAATTTTTTTAGTTAAATTTCCACAATTCTATACAACTTCATAATTTCCACAACAATATACAATATATCTATTCAGTTATTTTCATTACATACTAATTTTGACTTAGGTCTGTAAAGATTCTCAGTGAGGAATGAAAATAAGTTTTATAAAAACTAAGACCACAAAAATTCTTAGAATATTAACAATATTTTCTAAATAGTATCCAATGTGATATGGGTTAGCAGAATATAAAATTTAGGACCTTTCAAATATATTAGAAATTTGTAGCTTCTATTGACCTCACAGTAAAAAGTATTAGAACAATAAATTTCATTTTTACTTGCAAATATTTTTAGTTATTTTGTAGGTATTTGAAAATTCATGTCTTCATTTACTATTAATTGACAATAGAGACATCATAAAACCTATTTAGTTTGTGAAAGGACTAAATGCCTATTTGAAATTGATTTGTTGGGGTATAATGAAGTTTCAAGATAAGTTTAAAATAGTTAACGTAGCTCATACCTTGATAAACAGCTTTGAATCCTGGTGAGCCAATGCTGTCATCAGATTGTAAATGAAGCCACATCTGGTTGCTCATGCTCACAATTAGATCAGGAACACTAGATCCAGTGAGTCTGTATGTAGGATAAATGGCAAAGTAAATTAGTAGATGCATAAATTACTAGTACGACTACTTTCACCACCACTACCAAAAAACAATGGTTTTTAAGCTATTCACATCCTGTTCTAATCAGTTGTTTTTCTGATAAAATGAACTATTCTATATGAAATAGAACAATGTGAAGTAATAGAAAATAATTAAACACTTCTAATAAAGTTTCCATTAAGTAATTAAGTTGTGAGAGATGAGAGCGACTGAATGAATAAGTTTTCACCTGTTTGGATCAGTATTGGTTTTCTGCCATGCTTTTTAAAAGTGAAGAAAATTGCTTTACATGCCTTACAGCCTGTGTGTCCAGAACTTACTACCATCACATTTACTCCATTCAAATAACTCTGATCTCAAATTTCAGGGAAACTGCTCTTTCTCACAGAGTAATCTGTGATAAGTCTGTATAGATAAACACAATGCAGTATACAACACATATAAGGCAAACTGGTGAATCCCATCATAAAACTTCAGCACTTGTCAGTAGTGTCACTTATACATCTGTAATTCTGATACCAAAAAATTGTGTGTCAAAAAGAATAATTAAGAAAGATTGCTTCTTAATAGTGAAAAACAAGTGCATAATCAGGTTCTACTCCTGAACAACCATTCAGATCTGGGTAATAGGCATAGAGATTTACAAAAAGCAGTGGGAAATGTCACACATAAAAAGTGGCAGTAGACTCTCACAAACTAAATTTTTATTAGATAAAACCAGAAAATTCTTCCAGCCCTCGGTCTTGATCATGCAAAACAAATAGGCATCAGTCAAGTAAAACTGATGATGTGCCAAACCAAGATAAGATGTTCTAGAAGCAGAATTTCTCAAGAAAACAGTGTATGGATTATTTTAAAAACATATTATTTAAATATAGTAAACCAGATGTTAATACTGTTAAAACTTAAATGCAAAGACATAATAAAAGGAGAGGCTGAGAAGAAACAAGGTGAGAACAGAGGAAGCATGAGACAAGTCATAGGAATTCTCTGGGTTTTCAATCAAGGTTATGAAAAAGTGACTATATCCCATATCTACAATAATTTGGGTTCTTACTCAGATATATTGAAAATAAAATTTAAAACCACAATCCCCATATGAGAAGAATGAGCTTACTCATTACTACTGAACACAGCACCTGGAACTGCTGATAAAATGGCTGAGTTTGCTCTAATATGATCTGTAAGATTTCTGGTTATGACCTTAGTTAGTATTTGATTATTTTGATACTATAGGTGCAGAAAAGGAAGGGAAAAAATCCATTATAAGTCAGCATATGCAAACACACAAACAGTGCTTAGCTTGGATAAGTAAGGAAATCAGGAAACAATGACAAATAGCTAGGTTGTTCAGTTTGACCTGTGTAAGAATGAAAATAAAGCAGCTGCTTAGTCTGAAAACTACGATGCTTACTAAATTAACTGGGAGCTGTACAGCTTCAAAGTGATGCTAGGTATAGTCAGAATATCTAACATTCTCTTGCTGATAAAATAATGAATGTTGATAAAGTTGGGACATTCATTTAAATTAATAATATAACCAGCTTAGGAAAGGAAACTACCCCACCAGACAGTGAGTAACAAACAAAAGTAGTTTAGGAGATGCCTGCAGAAATACATATACAAAGAAAGAAAATGCAAAGATTACATACACACTGAAGGACAACTGGAAACTTGCAAGTTTTGTGCAAAAATTTCTCAATGGCTATTTAGATGTGTAAACCTTTCGCAGGACCAACTAACAACTGCTTAAATGGCTCTCTTTATACTCAGTAATCTGATTAATGTATGAGACCTACACTGATAATTTCTGAACACAGATAAGATGAACCCGAAAATTCTAAGTCTTTATGAGTAGGATGGAATACTTTCAACTAATATAAATGTCTCTACAGAACGCAAGCAAAGAAAAAGGAAGAAAGAAAAAGGAAAAGGAAAATAGGAAAAGGAAAAAAGGAAAAGACAAAAAGAAAAGGAAAAAAGAAAAGGAAAAAAAGGAAAAAGGAAGAAAGGAAAAAAAGAAAAAGAAAAGAAAAGGAAAAGAAAAGAAAAAGAAAAAGAAAAAGAAAAAGAAAAAGAAAAAGAAAAAGAAAAAGAAAAAGAAAAAGAAAAAGAAAAAGAAAGAAAAAGACACAACTGAAAAAGGTAAACTCATCAAATAGGAAGAACCTCCTTCCTTCAAAATGTCAGTGCTCTATCCATAGATGATAGATATGAACCAAACAAATTACAATCACTTCCTCAGATTCACATGTTGGGGTATAGGAAGAGGGCCAAGTCTTTTGGAAGGGAAAGAAGTGGGAGAAAACAATTTCCCCCCCTCAAAAGAAAAAAAAGAAGCCACAAGCAGATATCAATAAAATGCAGAGTCATTTCTTTGGTGGTGGTAGTTTCTGTCTGGTGTTTTGTTTTGTTTTGCTTTGTTTGCTGGTTTAGTTCAGGTTTTGTTGTTGTTTCTGTTTGGTTTTACTCCTTGAGAATGCCTCCATAGATAGAACTACATCCTTCAGCTAGGATAGAAGATAAAGCAGATCAAATCTTTAGGGAATGCAGACCTGTCTACCAACACATGCTGTTACTGAATCCGAGTTTTTCCCAGTCTGTAATCATCTCAAGATCAGACCATCTGCAACTAAATCAGAAAAGCTACAAAGTTTTAGAATCAAATGCATGAGATTCTACAGATTTCTACAAAAATTCTGCATAATTTCTACAGAAATTCGGGCATTTTGTCTGCCAACAGAAGCTTGAAGAGTGTAAGAAAAGCTGTATTATTTCTTTAAGATGCCCTGGGAAATTTAGAAATTAAATCTAGCTAGAAAAGTCTTCGCTGTAAGCTCCTTCAATCTCCTGGGATGAATAAGAAACTGCAAGGTGCTGCTGAAAGCTCATTAAATGTAACAGATGTTATTACAACCAACTAATAAAAAATTTTGAAAAGAAAATCACTCTGACATTTAGTTATGAACTTTCTTATGACAATATATCTACAAGTGGACCTAGTGTTTTATGAGAGATGTTACCTTGCATTTACAGAAGACCCTCCTGAACAGCAAGTGAAATGGCACATATCTGTGGTGCTGTTTAAGTATAACATATTTCGCAATGCATGATACAATCCAGTGCTTAATAACTTCAAGAACACTGTCTCAATAGAAATTCAGATTCATTATTAATTATCATGAGATTTGTCCTTGGGCCTTCCTGTATTCGAGTGTATTTCAGTTATTAATAATTTTGTTTCTCAAATGTTTTTCAGTGTAATGCTAATTTTACTACCCAAAAGGCAGCTAAATTTATTTGCATAGATTTCACTTTCATCAAACATACAATTTACAGTAAAAATGGTAGGACCAACACTGTACCGTAATCCTTCAGGATGGGCTGTGCACTAATATGGATAAAACAGTTGTTATTTTAGTCAAAAAAATATATTAAAGAAATGGTTAGAATTAAAGCGTGTCTCTAGTGGGACCATTGTAGTAATTCTAGAAATGCCAGTGATGGACTTAGAAGCGGATATCTGCTACAGAAATTTTAAAATGTTATTAAAGTTAAAAAACATTATAGGAGGTGATGTTATTATGAAGTCCTGCTTATTAAATAGCAATTAATATAAGAAAATAATATTTTTAATTTCTATTTTTATTTTCTGCATAGTCATGGAAAATAGATGTGAACTAGGTAGTCACAGGCTAAATGGCTTCAAATGGAAAGGCAAAAAAAAAAAAGAAAATTGACACCTAGTTTTAATTTTGACATAATTTTGGCAAATTTTGACATATAAAGTATGCACAGTGTAGAAAACAATTAACAGTTTAGGATAGCAAATTTCCTACTTAAAGACTTGACTCTTAAGGAGTTTTGCACTCTTTATGAGCAAAGCTGTATCCCAATTCAAAAAAGAAAAAAAATGCAAATCCTTTTGTCATAGTTACAAGCAATGAGATCAACCTCATCAGAAGTGCTGTTGCATTATACAACTGGTCTGCAAAGTACAAGAAAAAATAAACTTATGCGTGGAAATCCATTCCCAGTTCATGTTTTCTTGTTAGTATAATGTGCAAGCCTTCAAAACAGGGAGTTTCCTTGTCTTTTTTTTTTTTCTTTTTTCCTTTTTCATATACTCAGAATATAGAATTCAATTTACTCAGTAGCAGATACTTGGTATTGCAAACCAAGAAAAACAAGCATTGAGCAAATAATTCAATAATTCATCATATTTTTAAGCCAAATTAAACTAGGAGTTTTCTAAGAACTTTGATATGACAGTTCAGATATTAACAATTAATAAATCTCTATATTCATAAGCCAATACATGTAATGGAAATATTGTCCTCAGAGATTTCTCCCTGAAAAAGCATTCTAGTTTATTTAAAATAAAATGTGTGGGTGTTAAGAGTACTCATTTGCTATAATTAAGTAAAGGAAACTAAATGGCAATTATTTTTATGAATTAAAACCCTCTCAAAATATAAAACTACATTGGATTTTTTTTATAAAATGTGCTCAGTATTGTCTTTATCCAACAGATTTTTTATCTGTTGGATAAAGACAGTAATGTTATTATGGCATAATTGCTGCTAATTTATCTTATTTATTCATTGATAATTTATCAAGACTGTAATTTTGGTCTGTGTTTGGTGACCAGGACTCTCATGATAACTTAACCCTCTAAAAGTGGCAGCCAAAATATCTTGTTAACCACAAGATCTCATTATGCAGTAAGAAAAAAATAGCATATGCAATAAAAATGAGATGGTTAAGGTAGATTAATTAATCTGTACAGGGTTCTATTATTTCCATTAATCCAGACACTACTGAAGAGCTGTAAATTTAGAGTAGCTATCTAGTCTGGAATATTCCTTCAAATTTATCTAAATTCCTACACCATCAATATATTACATTATATTATTCCATAAAGCATGTTTAAATTTACTGAAAAGTGGACTATGTCCTTTCATTAAGGCTTCATACACAAATCCAATTTTGAGTATTCAAAATTTTAAATCAATCAATGCCTTTTTTTACACAAGTTGTATCTTCTGTTCACTGAAATTTGAACCTTTTATTTTTTAATTCCCTTAATTGCTTGTGAATACAAATCCAGTTATACAGGTAGTTGTTTTTTAAAGGAAGCATTGTTTTTTATTTTAAAAAATTCAATGTGCAGTTTTGGGTCCCTAATGTTAAAGCCTATAAAGATGCTACTAATTATTTGGAGCAAACTTTGTAATGAAAAATATTTGTTGATGGTGCTTGAATTTTAAGCTTACGTTAATTATCAAATTCCATACATTAAAATTGCAAATTTAAGTAGATATATCCTGGCCTGGGAGAAACAACATGACAGCAAATTTCCAAGAAAAATTTTGTAAGTTGTATACTTACACATACAACACTGTTCTGGTGTCACCAACTTTCCCAGCATCTCCAACAGTAAGAGTATCATAGCCTCTTTCCAGTTCAAACTCTTCAAAAGCAAGCTTTATGACCTATTAAAATTAAATAACTCAGTCACTTCAAACATTCCCACATGTTATCTAACCTGTTCAATTCTTGAATTATTTGCCTGCTATAAATCAAATAATGATGCAATAATTATTTTTGAAAGACACCTAGAAAGACCACAAGTGCAGAAAATTCTGCAATTTCTCATGCTTAGGAGCAAGTCACTGCCATAATGCTTCAGAAGTATCACATGCTAATATACAAAGATGCCAGACACCACTAACTGGTGATAATTGTTCATTATTGAAGTAAGAAATCTATTTTCTTTTTCTAACTCTATATATATTGTATGTATATATATTTTTAACTATATAAAAATTGTAGTGCTAGTATTGGAAGTATATTAAAACATTCTTATCTCTTGGATTATACAATAACAAGGTAGAACATATGAACTACTAATTCATAAAAAGATAGAGGAGGCTGGTTGACAGAAATTCAAAAGCATGAATTTCCTTGCATAAATTACTAACATTAAACTGTGATTCCACATAATGTTTAGTCATGCATTGCCAAGAAAATTACAAATGTACCACTCAGAGTTCTTTGAAAAGTTATTTACAAAATTTTAATTTTTTAAGATAAAGTATGAAAATGGACTTGGTTTCTATAAAAGAACAATTCTAAGACAAGCAATTTTAGAGTTCAGTATTGGCAAGTAGTTGCAGCTGATATATATGTACACATATATCAGGACATTGCACCTTTTTGTAATTTGACACAAAAGGTTTCTGCAAAAAACTTGACACAATAGTGCAGACAGTCAGTGATTTTCCACAAAATTATTCATTTTATCTTTATATTAACTTTTAGAGATATTCCTGGCTAAGCTCTCAGATAACATCAGCCATTGCATGTGATGCAGTTAATTTTTCTTTTGTTTTGTGGTTAGAAACAACATTTGGGTCAATTTGAGTTTTCAGCACAAGCTTTATTATGCTCCTTTTTTGGAGGAAACACATGGAAAAACTACACTGTCCATCCACTTAAATGTATTGCTATATGATTATCAAGGCAGAATGCATCTCAATCAAATTTTAGCCCTCTAAAAAAGCATCATCCAACCCAAGCTAGTTGTTTAAACTTTTTCAGTATTAAAAAAGAAAGCCAGGCCGCCTCATTTCTGTGTTGGAATTGGAAAAGTCTAGTACAATGAACTGTAGAGAGGAACTTGCACCACTAGATTAGGTGATATTTACATTGAAGAGGAACTTACACCACTAGATTAGGTGATATTTACATTGAACTACGTTGCTTTTGTTTGTAACCCAAAGAAAAACATACAGGCAGAGAAAATCCTCAGCCTTTGCCTCATCAACTAAGGGGGTCATCTAAAAGGAGATCAGGTTGGATCTGCCTTTCCTAAAGCCCTGCTAGTGGGGTCTCATGCCTTCAGGTAAAACAATATACATTTTCATCTTCTCCTGGTGTACCTTCTAGTATTCCTAGATTATATCAGTGGTTAAGATGCAAAATTTAATTATTAAATCAAGACTAATAAAGCTAAAAGGAAGCAAAAATTATGTAGAAGCACAAAAAGAGAGTTGTTCCTGGCAAAAAAAAAAAAAAAATGCAAGACTTTTAATGCAATTATTATTTAATATGGAGGAAAAAACCTAATAGAATATTCCATGAAAATATAAGGTAATGTATTATTTAAATAATACATTTGGTTTGACTCCAAATAATACATTTGGATAGACTCACAAATTCTTTTATACAACAATTTAAAAACAAATATGAACGTTCACCTCTTTAATACCAAAATAAGTCAGAAAAAAAAGTAATTGCATATAAAACATAAATGAAAGTTTTAAGCTTCTGGCTAAGCATATAGGAAATGTGACAAGAAACATTCCTTTATGGGAGATACATTGTGAAGATATATTACACAATATTAAACAAAATCTTGTTATCTCCATTTCTATGATAATTGTTATTTTATGCTAACACATAAAACCTTTTGGAAAGACCCTTAAATGGTTGAGGGCTAAGAGGACTAACTTGAATTCCTTCAATCTGACTCATAGAAACTAAATTTTAATGTGTAAACAGTAAGCACCCAGTCTAATCATTGCTCTTTTCACAGCTGGTGGACAGAAAATGGCACTTTTCTCTCATAACATTTCCTGAGTTGGAAAGGACCCACCAGGATCACTGAGTACAGTTCCTGGGTCTGTACAAGACAGTCCCAAGAGTCACAACATGTGCCTGAGGCTTGGTGCTGTGACCACTTCCCTGCAGAGCCTGTTCCATTGCCCAGCCACCCTCTGGGTGAAGAACCTTTTCCTGATATCCAGCCTAAACCTCCCCTGACACAGCTTCAGGCCATTCCCTCAGGTCCTGTCACTGGTGACCACACAGAGAAGATCAGTGTCTGCCCCTCCTCCTCCCCTCACAAGGAGCTGTAACTGAGAGAAGTCTCCCCTCAGTCTCCTCCAGGCTGAAAAGACCAAGTACCCTCAGCTGCTCCTCACACAGCTTCCCCTGAAGGCCCTTCACCATCTTTGCCACCCTCCTTTGGATGCTCTCTCAATGTTTAATGTCCTTTTTATATTGTAGTGTCCAAAATTGGCCCCAGCACTTGAGGTGAGACCACCCCAGTGCAGAGCAGTGAGGGACAACCCCCTCCCTTACCCAGCTGGCCATGCTGGGCCTGATGCCCCCAGGACAGGGTTGGCCCTCCTGGCTGCCAGGGCATTGCTCACTTATATTCAGCTTGCTATTGGCCTGTATCACGAATAGTGGCCAGCAGGAGCAGGGAGGTCATCCTTACCCTGTACTCAGCACTGGTGAGGACACACCTAGAGTGCTGTGTCCAGTTCTGGGCCCCTCATTTTGGGAAGGACATTGAGATGCTTGAGTGCATCCAGAGGAGGCAACAACGCTGGTGAGGGGCTTGGAACACAAGCCCTGTGAGGAATGACTGAGGGAGCTGGGGGTGTTTAGCCTGGAGAAGAGGAGACTCAGGGGTGACCTTATCATTTGCTACAACTTCCTGAAAGGCGGCTGTAGTCAGTTGGGACTTGGTCTCTTTCTTCAGGCAGCAACTGACAGAACAAGAGGACACAGTCTTAAGCTGTGTCAGGGGAAATATAGTTTGGATATTAGGAAGAAGCTTCCACAGAAAGAGTGATAAAATATTGGAATGACCTGCCTGGGGAGGTGGTGGAGTCACCATCTCTGGATGTGTTCAAAAAAAGACTGGGTATGGCACTTGGTGCTATGGCTTAGTTAAGGTGTTTAGGGCATTGGTTGGACTTGATGATCTTGAAGGTCTCTCCCAAACTAGTCATTCTGTGGTTCTGTGATTCTGTTACCAGGTCCCCCAGGTCCATTTCCAGAGTTCTGATTCCAGATTCTCATCTATACAATGAGGATTGCTCCATCCCAGGTGGAGGATCCAGCACTTGGCCTTCCAATGGCAAGTTGAACTTTCTATGGCTGGTGATTGTCCAGTACTTTACTTTATTGAGTTCTGTCTGCAGGGCCCCCCTGCCTTTGAGGGAGTCAACAGCTCCTCCCAGTTTTGTATCATCTGCAAACCTGCTCAGTATTCCTTCCAGCCCTGCATCCCACTCATTTATGACAATGTGTGAGGGAACTGGGCTGAGGATGGAGCCCTGTGGAACACCACTAGTGACAAGTCCCCAGTCTGGCATCACCCCAGTCACTGTCACTCTTTGTGTCCAAATCATGAGCCAGTTCATCACCCATCACATGATGTGTTTATGCAGCTGAGTTCCAGACATTTTGTCCAGAAGGATCCAGTGGGACACAGTATTAAAAAATACTGAAATCCAAAAATATCACATCAACTGGGTTTCTTTGATCAGCTAGGTGGGTTACCCTATCATAAAACTAAAGTAGGTATGTCAAGCAGGACATGAGGAACTTTCATCCCCCTGAAGGACTGCTCACCGTGACCACTGACTGTGTTGAGAACTGCTCACTGTGACCATTGACTGTGTTGTCCTTCAGGTGTTTTTCAATAATTCCCAGAATAATTTTCTCCAAAATTTTATCAAGCCCTTAAGTGAGACTGGCCTGACACAAGTCATATTATCTGTCTTACAGTGGAGCAAACTACCACTTAGAATGACTAATGACTACATGGGAGTTTTGATGACTGTGAGAAACTAAATTTTACCCATATGTATTTGGTTAAAATTTGTGTGTAGATTAAGCTTTGAATTGTCAGAATAATTTTTAAAATTTGTTAGAAGGCAGATTGAAGAATATAAGACAACTGTGTGGGTATATCTATATCTGTATCTATATCATATCAATATAGATATGATATAGATACATGAGTATCTACATAGGAAAAACTTATGAGGATTCAATAATATCACAATACACCACCATATACTACATATACTACCTATGTGGTTTAACAGTACTGATTAATATACCAAGGGAGGAAAAAAGCAGCTCTGTGGTGCTTATCCAGATTCAGTTTTGTTTTGCAATTAAAAATTCCAGTAATACTAATTTCACCATCACTATTTATACATGCTTAATATGAACAGATCAAATGAAGAAAAGAATTAATTTTCATTTAGAAGAACTGGAAACATGAAAATTGCTTCCAAACATATTATGTTTATTCCTGGATGATCAGTTACATTCTTCTTACAGAAGAATGATCCTATTTGCTTTCTGAAAGGTATGAGACAAAATTCCCTTATAAGCAATTCAGAATGATTACTTCTTATTAGATAAATAGACTGTGAAAACAGAAAACAAGAAAAAGCTTAAAAATACAAGACACCTAAGGAGGTACGTATACAAAAGTTCTGCAAGTGAATTTGTCATAATTAGTTTTTCATTTGAAACACTTTCTTTTACCCTAGATACTCCCATACTTCATGTTTCTGCTGGAATAATTGCTGTTGCAAGCAATTCATAAAAACAGCACCAGAGTTGTAGGAAATGCCTGTATGGACATTCTGTCTGGAGGAAGCAATAGGGCACATGGCAGTGCTACATCTCCAAAACACCTAGGTGTGCATGTTCTTTTCACTACTAAAAAGATCTATTTTACTATTACTTATACATGTTATAAATGTATGCATTAAGTAAAGAGAAAGTATTCAGCAAGAGCAGTGAATTTTTTTCTAAGATGCAAGAAGAAATGAAAACTCCCTATAAGATATCTGTAATATTTTCAAGCGGATCAAGTCAACAACTTCAAAACAGCATCAATGTTAATAGAAGTGTATCTTATCCTCCCCTCAAAATGAAACAATAAACCCAAAACAAACATAAAACCCAAACAAAAATAAAAAACAAAAAAACCAAACAAAAACACAAAGAAAAACAAACAAAACCCCAAAATAAACCAACAAAAACAAGCAAAAAATCCCCACATAAACCCCAAAAAACAAATCCAAACCAAGAAAAGAAAAAAAGAATACCACACAAATAAACAAATAATCAACCCACAAAAAAAGAGAAAAAAAACCCCAGGACTTGCTTGAAGGAACATCTCTTTAAAATGAGAAAACACAGTGAGACAATTTGTTGCCTGAGTAAAACTACAGTAGCATACATTAAAATCAGAAAACAAATCAATCCTGAGCATCCATGATTAGAAATTTTAAAATAATAAAGAAAAATGTTAGTTATAAAGTCTTTTTATACAAGCTGTTTGAAACTGTAATAGGTTATTCCATTTCATTGACAAATGTAACAGTACTTTACTACTTTGCTTCTTCTCTCTGCTGCTATGTAAATATCAAAAGTAACATAAATATTCAAGTTTTATTGAATATTGACTTAAACATAGAAATACTGTTCCAGTCTTTCAGGTTTCTAATATTTTTTTTAATTTTTAGAAGAATGGAGCCAGATTCTGAAAGCAGATTTGTAAGCCAAGGTTTGGAGCACCTATTTCACTTAAGAACAACATAATATAGAAGCAATTTCAAAAGATGTTGCCAGTATTAGAGAACACATAGAAGCATGTTTTTTTTGAGAAAACTCTCAAAACTCCACTCTTTCCCTAGCCCACCCCTCCTACAGTGATATCTCTTGAATTTTTAACTGGCAATGTAATTATAGACAAAATCCAGAGGAAGAGGAAATGTAAAAAATTGACTATATATAGTAATAAAACTAAGTAACTCTTAAAGAAGAAGTTTTATGGGTGATGTATTGTGAAAGATGGTATAACTTTTTTTTTCATATTCCTTTGTAAATTATGTTATTCGTTTTCCCTCAAAGCCCTTAAAAAAGGTAAAATATTTATCCCAGTCATATTATTCATAATTTGGCATGGGTAAAGCTGCAATTAATAAGATGCAAAATTAATAACTTGCAACTACCAGGCTCCAACCAGAAGAAATAAAATTGATGCCAATACAAAGTCCTGTCCTGTAAAATTTTAATACCTCCAATTTTTGTTGAGTGACTACAAATTTATTGAAAAAATTTAGATTATTCTGTTCATTATTTAAAAAAAATGTTAAAAGCTTTAGGTACTACCATTATCCCAACAACTGTAGTTACTTAAAAAGCAATTATAAAAAGAAATTTGCTTATTTTTCAATATTGACATTATAATCTATATTCCTCATTCTCAGGAATGTATTTTCCTTTTAGCTTCCACTAATGACTTGAAAATTAACCTAATAACCACACCACACCTGGTAGAAATTAAATAAAGATAAGAAGGAAATAACATTAATATCATGTTGTAGTAATAACGTAAAACCAAAAATGCTGATGCTGTTTTAAAAAAAGGAGGAAAAAAGTAAAATCACAACAACAACAACAACAACAACAACAACAACAACAACAACAACAATAATAATAATAATAATAATAATAATAATCCTAAAGTTTGTTTTATAATGACTATTATCAGGTGATTGTCCCATGCCTGGAGCATTTTCCAGGTAAGTAAACACAGACTGTCTTTTTCCCCACAGCTTTTCTTTCTTTGGATTGCCATTTTTAACATAGATAACTTTGAATGTACTTGCCATAACTGACATAGCCCTTACTCAGCAAGTTAATTAAGGCCAAATAATCTGAGATCTTTGGAAGAAAACAATAAGAACTATCTTAAGAAAAATCAGCTCATTTTGTTTATGTAGTAAAAGTTATGAAGTGATTTGACATTAATCCTATACTACTCCAATAAGGAAGAACTTTCTGAAATATAGGATAGAAAGGATGGACATACAGTGGCTGGAAGCTAAACCTATAAAAAATAGAGAATTAAATGTAAAAATGAGAATAATAAAATTCTTGATACTATGAAGTGCCATTTTTAGTGGTAGCTGTTAATTATGTAAAATAGATCTATAACTAATCATCTGCTTAAAGAATTTAAATACATCCACAATAAGAGAATGAACACATTTTTAGACACAGTTTAGTTTCTTCTGTAGAAGGAGATGCTAAAAAAAATCCCATAATGATGATTTCAGAGTTAACAGAGCTGCCACAATCTGTTACTCAGTCAGAGAAGCAGCTTGTTGCCAAGTTAGATTTTAATCTTCAGCTATAGTGCCTAAACATCATGTTGAATTTCACTTTGCCATCCTAATCACTGAAACATTTTCCTCCTTCTCTTTGTTTGTTTGATATGTATACAAATATGTTACCATTTCTATGTACACAGAATAGTATACAGCATTAAAATTTAAGTCCAATGAATATTTCACACCTATGTGAGCCATATTTTTAATGAATTATCAATCAATTTGATTTAGGTTTGAAAGCTAAAATTAAAACAATAAAAAGCAGAATCGCAAGAGGAGATAATTATTCATATGTTCACACTAAAAGTTTGGAATTTATCACTTTTGGACAATTTTAGACAACTCTCTGATATATTAGGATGATCTATTTCTCATTTTCTGCCAAAGAAAAATGCCAAATATATGGCTTTCATTTTTGCTCCTGCTGCTGCTCCAACTGTCAGTAGGAAACAAATATGGAAATACACGCTTTAAAGAAACACTGTGTCATTTGTTTTAAACTGAAAAATGGAAATGAAATAAAAAAAATGCATCTATTTGCTTGCCATTCATCAAAAAGAATTCTGATTGTGCTAATTTGATTATTGTAAATATTTTTCAAAATATTTTAAATAAATACTTTTAGATTTGTTGTTCAAAACAAGGTCTGCAAATACTGTTCTTTAAATTTGAAAATTAAAAGCTCCAGCTAGCATTTTTTAAAAACAAATTACACATAAACTAATATCCCATGAATTACCAGATAAGAACTCTGACTTAAATAAAGGCTGAGATTATCACTTATTAAATGAGCACACCATTTTTTTGCCTTAAAAATTTAAGCAGGAGAAAAATACTGACTTTACTCCATTTGACTGTTGTCTTTCTTCCTAAAGTCTTTAAGGAGTGGGTAAATTTTATTGATTAATTCAAAGTGCAGAGGAATCTTGATAGAGGACATGAAAGAAAGGTCTACATGAAGAAGTGTTTAAGTATGAAAGGTGTGTATCCATCTATACACAAACTATTCTCTAGAAAGTGCCATATATGGGAACCTGAAGTGTTAAATCCCAGCCCTGTTATTATTGTGTAGTCCTTAAAGCAATTAATTTCAAGCCCTTGAAAATTATTTATTTGAAAGCATAATTCCTCAAGAGTTTTCTGACACTTTAATTCTTCTTACTTAAACTTCATGTGAAACATGAATCATGTATGGCAAATATTCAAATTTCAGAAAACTTTAAAAAAATATAATGAATTTTATGTGTCCTAACTCAAATATCATTGTACAATATTCACCAAGGGAATTCAAATACCTTTGTAATGACATGTGGGTCAGTGGAATGTCCAGGACATAAAAGTAACAAAATAACAAAGCAAATTTGCAGTTGTGACCTTAAACAAAAAATTAACTATGGGAAATCCATACACACCCAGTAGTTCAAATATTATTTTTTATTGAACATGTTGGGTAAATCCATTATTTCATGCATTCTAACACTATGAAACTTTTTTTTAGGATAATTTCCTGCAGTAGTAACCATCTGTCAATAGTAGCTGAAAGGTCCAAAACCGCCAGTTTTCTTTGAGAAGTAGAGTACTTGAGCTTGCTGGTTTCTTGTTATTGTGGCATAATAGTTCCAAGAGCACAAACTATTTCTTTTAGAAGCGTGACACATCTTGCCATCACACTGTATGGTGCAAAAAGGCAATTGAAGTGAACACTGAAAAACCTCCAGAGGTACAAGGAGATGCCAAAATATTCATAGAAAGAAATGCCTCAGAAAAATACAATGTGACAGTTAAATTAATTCACTAGATATGCATACAACTACTGTTAAATGCTTTTTAAAATAGAGACTCAAAGGTCTGGGCCATATTGAGCCAAGTTAGAAACTCTGATAAAGCAGGTATGTTTACTGTGCTAATGGAAGGTTACATTTATGGAATTTTAAGAGGAAAACGAGCAATGTGTCAGCATATAGTGTTTCTTTCTTTCAGACGTCCACACTCAGATATTTTCTGCCATACAAGACATCTTTGCATCTTGTCTGCCTCTCTAGAGCGACATGGATTTTCCTGCGTCATACACATCAGCCTTGCTTGTAACATCTTGAATACCTGAGCATCTCACACCATAACATACTTGGGGATGGACAAACAAATTCTATCTTTGGTGTACTGAAGTGTTTGTTGTAATAAGATAACACATGCTTCATATAGAAAAAGTCTTATTTATAATGCTAGAACATATAAACTGCTTGTATATACATTTATAAATACAAAACATTTATATACATGATGAGAATGAAGGAACTGTGAATGAATGCATATCTCTGTAATAAAATCTCAGTAATATTACATGGAAATTGAATTGTCAGGGCACCAACATTTTACATAAATCTGGAAGTTTTTAGATAGTGTTATACACTACAATGTTTAAATACATTGAGGTTAACTTCATTCTGAATAAAAACATATAAATAATTTTTCCCTGTGCTTACATTATGAATAGCAAGCAGTTATGAATATGAAATTTTGGCATTCATATTAACAGATTAACTTAAACTGACTTTGAAAGTTGCATTTTCCTTACAGCTTTTCTTCCTACTCTATTTTTAAAATATACAACAACATGCCTTGTTGGCCCAAGTGTACTTTTGAAATAAAAACCAAATTGTTTTCTGAATAATTCTCTGTATTATTATTACTATTGTTTTCATAAACTAAAATTTAATTCAACCTGCTGCCTAGGAAGTAATAAGAATCGTAGCATGTGACAAAAGCTTTATAATTTACAATTACACTTTTACATGACAAAATAAAAAGGAAAGGAGCCATAAACTGCAGCATGTGGGAAGGACCACATTCAAGCTGTTTATGAATGACTGCTATCCCAAAACAAGGACACTGCAATAGAGCAGAGTACAAGTGTGAAGAAGGAGTGGCAGAGAGGAGCTGTTATGAATTGACTGCAGCCCATATTCCCCACACCTTTTCATCATTCAGTCAGGAAGGATGCAGAAGAGTTTGACTTGAGAAAAAGTTTTTATTGTTGTTTCTCACCATCCTACTCTATGTTTAATTGTCTGTAAAATTTTCTTCCCAAAGTTGAATCTATATTCCCTAACTGGTGTGCAATCTCCCTGTCCTTACCTTGACTCATGAGCTTCTTTATCTTATTTTCTCCCCCGGCCTGATAAGGAGGAAGAGCAAGAAAGCAGCTTGGTGGGCACCTGGCAGCCAGGTAAGATCAACCTACCACAATTATGTAGGAGAATTGAAACACTAAAATAATTCTAATAAAATGACTTACGAAGACATTTACATTCATCTACAGTAAATATTAAACTTCTCTTAGAGATCATGGTGAGAAAACAAAACTCTTTCTCCCAAAAGCCATAAAAATAACAATAGTGATGACAGCACATACATTTTGAACACTGTTCAGCAATGCTTGGCATGGTTTAAATTTCCAAAAATAAAAACCCCAACACAAAACATAATTACATATTTAATTTTTTGGTAATAAAAGCCTACCTGTCTTGGTTCTAAAATTCAATCTCTGACATCTCAATGTATTTTCTCAAATCCCATACTTATGTTGAAAATGTCCCTTGCATCTCAGTGGTAATGAATATATTTATTTTCATCCTGTGCCATGAGGTTCATATGTATTAAGAGGAAGTGGTAAATATGATTTACTTAAATGATTACAGGCTGATTCCTTTAGCGTTTACCTTGATTTTATGTCCTTGCATTTATAATCACTTGAGTAGAGCTGTTCTTGACCTGCAATGTTCTTGACCTCATAAAAAATATACCGGAATCAGTGAAGATGATCTCTGGTCATTAGTATCAAAACCATACAGCAATCTGCTTAAATATGCAGATCATAATGCCCTGTAAGTACACATTTGGGTGGAAGACATTGTTTGGCTCTAATTCAAATTATAAATGGGTAAACAGAACAGTTTCTGTCAGTTTGCTAAGACATCATCTGTGATGAATATTCAATGAGGAGATTATGTAAAAACACCATTAAAATGTAAAGAGAATAGTAGTTAAGGATACATGCATTTTCCCCTCTGCAATATTATATGCCTTACTTTTAAATCAGAGTAAAACATATAAATAATTTACTCAAAAAAAATACTCAATAGCAAACTGCACTATCAATAAAATAGTGCGGGAAAAAAGGAAGAATATATCTAAAGATGGATTTTGAAGACTTTTGGACCAATTAAAAATATTAGGGTTTTTTTTTTCCAAAAGGTTTGTGCTCAGTTATTTTCTTGTTGAAATTCTTACTGACATAGAAACATGAAGATATATTGTCTAGAAAATTAAATGCAATGTAAACCACACTTGAGACAAGCTGGGCCAGTGACAAATGAAGTAGCTTTTAAGATACAAGAAAAGTTGAAATGTGATTTGAATGTCAATGACACCTGCAAACCAAAAAGCCTTAGGTGGAGTTTTATATTCCTTTTTTCCTTGCTTAGCTAATTAAAAACTCAGTATTCTGATCTTCCCGCAATTTCTTCCTTTTTTTCTATAACAATGTATAAGCAATGCATGCATTTTTTTATATTTAGAATAAATCCTAACACTGTCATTATATAATTTTATCTCAAAGAGATGAAGAATGAGACTTTACAAGGCAGTTTTGGAGGCTGAGGGAAGCATTTTGATAAATTATGTTCAGGTTTATTTCTCAGAAAAACTTATCTATCTTGAGCAACAATAGTAGCATTGTACCAAAGAGCTTGAGAGACCATAATGAAATTGTGTCCTAGCACTTCAGGACAAAAGCAAATCACAAAATATCTCTAAAGGCTAAAACCACTTTTTAATATTTGACCAAGAAATTTTATTAAATCTGTAAAAACCTGAAATGAAAAATGTAATTTTAACAAGATAAAATAAAATTTAAAGTGGAATAAATGTTCTTTGACATCTTCTATGCTTAATAACATTGGTGACCTTTTTTGCCCTAAGACAAGAACTTATAACAATGCATGCAATATGGACTTTGTTATCAGGCATAGGTTAGGCTAGGCTAGGAGTAGGACAGGATAGAATAGGATAGTGTAGAAGAGATAAAGGTAAAATAGCAAAGGTAGGATGAATAGAATAGAATAGAATAGAATAGAATAGAATAGAATAGAATAGAATAGAATAGAATGCCACTTCAGGGCTGACTTAAATTCAACTTATATTATTAAGGGCATTTGTCAAACACTCTTAAACATTGACAGGCTTGGGGCATACTCTAGGGCCACTCTAGGAATCCTGTTCCACTGTTTGACCACCCTGTTGGAAAAGAAATGCTTCCTGATATCCAATCTAAACCTCCCCTGGCACAGCTTTGAACTATTCCCAGAATTCCAGGAAGAAGAGCTCATATCTCCCTCTCCACCACTCTTAAATGACTGCAGGAATAATAAAAAATCTATTATGTGAACTGTCCAATTCTGCCATGAATGGAAATTAATAAAAGAACTGTACTTAAGACTCTGGGCACCTTTAAAGAAAAATATGAAAGCAGAGAGCTACTGAAATAATTTCAGGAAAATACTTGTTTAATATTACATCAGGTTGCACAAGTTGTTTCACAGTGAAACAATCTTAATGAATATGATTTTGAAAATTAGAAATGCAAAATTAATTTGGATTTTTTATAACTATGTTTTCTATCCTCATTAAATATGTATTTGAAGTACAAATTAAACAAAATTGCTTCAATATGTGAAGCGAAGGGTTGTCTCCATCATATAAACCTTTCTACAAAAATAGTTGAACTGTTCTATGAAATATAGTGATAAATGGCAAGCCAAAAGATGTCTAAATTTTCTGATGTTTTGTTCACATGTGCTCATTTAGCAATAATTTTTTACCTATTTATTTTCCTGCCATAAAATGTTTTATATTCATAGTACAAAGAGTTTTATTATTATTTCAGTTACATGAAATCACAGAACTTTACAAAACCAAATTAAGTGCACAACTATGAACTTGATGTACCCCAACATACTTAAAAATCCAAAGAAAGAAAGAAATCAGTCACAGGCCTCTGAGAAACTCCAAGTCATGCAATCATATAGCACCCGAGTTTTGTGCCATGGTGTGTGACATTATGCAAAATTTCAATGATTAAGTTTTTGATTTCTCCTCTCTAGTTGCTGAAAAAATTTAGACAATTTAAACAATAATATTGTAACAAAAAATGTAACAAAACTAGAAAGAAAATCTATCTGCGTGAGATTGATTCTGTGGGATCTGCAAATTTTTCTTTCTGAATTTAATGAGATGATAAAAGGAGATTTGATTACAGCATTGGACTTCCCACACACCTTCTTCCAATTATTTCAACATCTCACAGTTTTTTTATGACTAATATTTGATATATCAGTATGCAGTAAGAGGAATGACAGTTTCCTGCATTGTTTAGGATGCATCACCTGTTGATGCAAAATACAGATCCTCTATATCTTGGAAGAGATTGACACTCAGATGCGCCGAAGTAGAAACATGGGTGCATGCATGACAGTCCCTCAAGGCACAGATGATTACAGGCCTGTTAAAACATGTAACTCTAGATGAAAGGATGTAAAGCAGGCATGAGTCAAACCCATTGTGGACGTGTAATTGGATTTCACGTATGAATGTTAAACCCTTGAAAAACACATCTGCTCACTCCCACTGGTGTAGCATCCTGGTGGGCACCAATATAAAAAAATGTGAGTTTTGAAGTGGTAGGTGCTGCTGCCTATCCCTTGTCCCCAGCACACTGAGATCTCTGTTTGTTTGGGCAAACTGTCTCAGTTTGCCCAAAGTAACAGAGATGCTCTCTTGAGACATGGACGCTTAAAGTGTAATATTACATGGAACAGATTTTCAGATACACTTAGCAGATAGCAATTTTGGACTTCAGAATATAATTAATACCACAAAACATAACAGCTTTTCCTACATGTAAAAATAATAAATCCCACACGATCAATATACACTAACACGTGGCAAATAATGCACACAGACAGACAAATATGTTTAACGGCTGCGTTAGATTTGGGAGGTTGTTCATTTTTTTACAATGCATACTTCCAAAATATTTTACAAAGACTTCTTTCTGAGAAATAAATATTTGCTGTCATCTTTTAGCTGCAACACACAAAACCTTACACCCACTTAATATATTGTGTGAGACAAGCAAATATCATTGAACCAGTCATTTATTTATATTGTGAATGTTTTCTTATATGCACAGTAAGATATTTAAACTCAACATTAATAAGTCTCAATACACCCAGCCACTGCTAGAATGCCCAGTCAGTTCCCAAAAGTCAGTTCCCAAATGCCTAGTCAGTTCCCTACCCTGGTTCCCCACTATCTTGTAACCAGATAGGGCTGTAATGCAGCATTGCCATTCCTAGTAACAAGCCACAACATTTGCACTGAACTTTCCAGACCTCAGGACTGGTGTTTGTTAGGTTTTCCCTGTCTGAACTTTTCTCGTGGGGAGTTGCAGCCTTGTTTTACTTCATTTATATGACAGACAATTTCTCTTATTAAGCAAGTCTCTATGGCTAGTCAGTTTCTTTCTGCTGAGTTACCATTCAGTGATCAGGAGTTCTTAAAATAACAGTAGATATAGCCTTTGAAAATTAATTTCACTGTATTTCTCTAACACATATTGCTTAACTGTTACTTTCATTTCTGTGGTACTGTGATTAATGGTGAGGACTACTTGTATTTCTGTTGCAGAAAAAGTTTACAATCTTCTATAAGTATCAATACTTGTAACATCATGGTACCATCTTTATAGTAAAACTTCCCTGTTGTCTACATATTTGAAACACATTGACAGAGGTCATTCTTAATCTGATGTGAGAAGCTGTAGACTGGTCTTTGTCTCAAAATCTTTCATTTAGTCACAAAACTGTTTTTGATTAGCAGATAATAAATTTCCTGATCAAATATTAGCTAATGCCATCTATCAGAATACCTGATTTATCCTAATACACTTCTGCTCCTCTTTCTCCAGATGTTGTAAATAGAAACCAACAAAAAAATTACTATACTAAAACCAAAGTCCAAAGTTAAGTTTTACTTATCTTCTTTTTATTTAATTTGAGTATGTTTTCTTGTCAGTTATTGAAAGGTTTATCACTGCTTTCCTTTTATTCCTTTTAATAATGAATATTTTAAATAGTCTACTTATTTCTTATTTGTAAAGACTTTAGGCATTTAAAATATACTTGCATCATGTGACAAACAAGCATTATTAAAAAAATAATATTTGTAGAAGACTTATTTTGGCTAATCTCTTTTATCTTCACTTTTCTTAATTTTTCTCTTTCCTGCACCTTCCACCTCCACATTGCTCATGAAACAAAAATATTGGCATTACCATACATAAACTGGCAATGCCAATACAGTAAGCTGCAGTACTGAACACAGCTAGATGAGAAATGTAGTTTGGTTAAGAAGATAGTAGATAAAAAGTTTAAATTATTAACACATGCTTACTTTCTCTTTGTGTTTTAAGTCTAGCTGGAGACAGTGAACCCTTATGGTTTCAGTCACAATAGATACCACATCTGAAGTGGTCCAACTTCTTGATGAGTTAGATATCTAATAAATCATTACTTAACTGCTGATTCTTCAGGGAAAAAATACTTAATGATTGATGAGTGTTAGTGGGATTTTTAAATTCTATTTGGAGTTAGTGTTTTTAGCTAATTTAAAGATTTTAAAGACACATAGAAATTTCAACATTTTTTAAACTTTGTGTTAATATTCAAGTTTCTGCACTGGGAAGGAATGTGAATACAGAGAGGTACTCTCTGTAGACGGATTTAGAAAGCAAAGTGATCTTGAAAAATTGGTGACATTGCCTTACAAGAAAAAATAAAAAAAGAAAAAGAAAAGAAAAAGAAATGTGTCATTAAGTAGGACATTACATTTTGAAAAGTGTAATGCACTGCTCAGTTACAGAATGACTGACAGCTAGTCAGGTAACAGCTCTCTAGAAGAGGATATGGATGTCACAATAGAACACTAGCTGAACACAAATCATCAGTCACCTCTCTGAAAAAGTCAGACACCTTAAAAGAGCATACATCTGTCTGCAACAGATGGGGAGACATTTTTTCACTTTAATCAACATTTATGAGACCTCAACTGCAAAGCTGTGCCAATTTGACCTGAATCTTCAAGGAAAATATCAACCAAATAGAAACTATTTCCTTTAAAAAACATTTATAGCAGACAATATTTAGTTTTCAGAAATTTAAGCGAAGGGAAAAGTATAACTCACGTAAGTACTCAGCTGGAGTTTCTGAATATGACAAAATAACATGGCTGTACTGTCAACAATACAATGTTTTTGGACTAAAATGGCACTTCTGTAAAATTTATTTTGGAAGGACTCTTGTTATCTTCACTCCTTGAATAGCTTGGCTAGTAGATATGTGTTCAAAAGTGATAGATTTCAGGAAAGATAGAAGTATCATGTAAACTGAAATATGGCACTTAAGGAGATTTTTATTTTTAGTTCCACAGCCACAAATGACTAGGAAACTGAGCACGAAGCAGTTCTGAGGGTTTGTTGTTCTTTTTTTCTTCATTTCAGTTGTTCTGCTCTGCAAAACTTCTACAAGCTGCCTTAATGGCAATGTACAATATGCCTCATAAGAAAAGTGAAAAGCTAAGACACTAATATGAAATCTTTGGCAAAGACAGGAGTTTGTACACAAATTAATCTTGATCCCTTCTTAAAATAAAAAATAACACTGGAGGCAGACAAAAGCAATTATTTTCAAAGCTGGCCAGTCTTAAAACTAAAAAGAAGTCAAATTTACCTCTGAAAGAACAGAACAGATGTTCTGATAAATATGTAGCCTTTTTAACTCTCTGAAATCCAAAAAAAAACAAAGCATAAAGAAATTATAAGAAATCATTAGGAGCAAATAACTCTTTACACACTGATACTCATTAAAAAGACACTAGTAAAAAATACAGAGTAGAAATAAAGAAAATTGTAATGTCAAGTTGTTGTTTGGGGTTTTTTTTTTGTTCCACAACTCCTTCTCTTTCTCTTTGGCCTCCACTATCATTTGCTTTAACCAAGAGTTAGCTGATGCGTAAAGGAATAACTTAATACCTGCCAATAACGTGGCCTTATTGAGCAGCTCTCATTTTCCTGTTCTTAAGAGACATAAACTGCCAGTGAGACTAAATGGAATGAAATAAAATATGTCTGATGCCAATTCAAAGTTCAACATTTACTTTTCTATCACAGAAAATGTTTACATGTAATAATTAATTCAAGAAGTATTTAAAAATGTAGATGTGGCATAATAAAGAATTATTCTGTTTATATTCCTGTCCTTTAATCACTTTTTAAAAGGAAAGAAACCCCAAGGTTCTTTATGAATTACAAATGTAGATAATACTAAAAAAATAAATACATTTGAGATTATCTTAATGCTATTAATTCTAAATATGGATCTATAATGCCATTTCCAAACTATTTTATTCTCTCTTCATCACTATCAGTGTCTATTTGGTAGACATTTTTATTAGCTAAATAAAAAAATACTTGGATTATATCTGGATATATTGTGCCTCCATAAAACAGTTATAGATAGGTTTAGAATATATAAAGATATATTCCAATGATTTCAATAAAATCTTTACTGGCATATTAATTCTTTAGGTGTTGTGCATATTGCTTTATATGAAAATATATTTGAATCTGGAGACAATCTGACAGCTGCAATAAGACCAATTTTGTCTTTCTTATACTAATAAAGGAGGTGTTTCATTTAGCTTCACAGAAAAATTTATCACAGACAAAATAAACGTGAGAAATGACAGCATATTTCTTAATTTTCCAATATATTCTGTATTAACTAGAAAATGATAGTGCAAGCATACATCAATTTTGTTTATAACACTACAAGCTGTCCATCATTATTATAAAAGACTATTCCAAAGTGCTACAACCAAAATTTGTTGTAGGTTTTGTTTTTGTCTCTATTTCTGTAGAGAATAACCCTTTTTTGTTTTTATTAAAAATATTTTTCATTATGTGATTGCAAAGATAACCTAAAAACATGAACCAAGGGCAAATATTAATGTGTAGAAAGTCTCAGAAAATGGCTCGTGGATATTAATTCTGCCATTTTGGCTTATTGGAGACCTTTGGACTGTGCTATTAGCATTTTTACAGTGCACCAAAAAAGCTGTACTTTTGTCAGAGAGATCAGTGTTCTGTGTCAATAATACCCATTATCATTTTTCTATCTGTTTCATTGAATCTGATTCAAACCCCACCAGCCAATAACTACCAACAGAAGATTTCTGCGAATTACAAGACATACACAGACTGAGCAGTTTCTGCCTCACACACAAGGATTCAGCTTACAGATCCAATGAAGATTTCCTCAGGATTTTTGAATTTAGAACACTAATTTGTGAAACCAACTACAGGTTGTCTGAATGCTCGTGCATGCAGAGAAATTGGGGAAAAAAGTAAAAATTCGATCGGTATAATTTTGAAAGTTTTTAGACCCTAACACATACAAAATTCAATAAATAATAGTCAATAGTAGTAGTCTATCACTGTCCTAATGGTTGACAGCTATGACTATATCTTCAATATTCGAAATTTTGTCGGCATATTATTTAAGTACAAGAGGAAGGTAGAGTATTTCTTGAAGGGGAAGTGAATTAATTATGTTCCAAACTGTCACTTAGTTATTCACAGTAAAATGATATGTTGGAACAACACAGGAAGGGTCAAAAACTCCTCACAAATCTTTGATCCCCATATGATGAAGCTGTCCAACCATGAACTTAAAATAAAAGTTGAAGAAAATATTTAAATATTCAAATAATATCTCTTAATATTACTCAAGTCTATTAAAGCTGTCATATAATTTTTAAAAGAAATGGACCCCATTATTCTTTGGGTTTTGGAATATTAAGCAATTCAAATTACTAAAATTACTTTCTATAAAATATTAATTTATTTAAAGAAATTAATAATAATAATTACTAGTATATAACTATAACTAATATTAAATGTTATATAATTAATTATAATAAATAATATTTAAATATGTTTAAAATATTTTTAAAATATTTTTTATTTTTAGGTACTCATATCTTACCTGTTAGAGCAAGAAAAAGACCTGAAACAATTAATTCCAAATACTAGTGATAAAGTCATCATAGTGAGATATTTACAAGAATTACAATTCTTCCATAATGCCTTTATTTTTTTGTAAAACTTCATTAAAACTTGTAAAAAATCATATTTTCTGGCCCTTCTTTTTCAAACTCCTGCTCATATAATCACATACCTTCAAGAATTATTATTAGCATTGTACAGGTCTTAAATGAAAAGCTGCAATTTCTTTAAAATTGTCTATAAGCATTTGCTTATACTTGAAATGCCACAAACATGCTTGGTCATTCTTATGTCATTAGGAAAGGAAGTGAATGCCTAGTACCTGAGAAATGAATGTATGAACATAATAAATATTCCCAATGTTGCAATCACTTTGGTTAATCAGAGAATCATTTAGGTTGCAAGTGACCTCTGGAAGTAATCTGATTCATTGCCTGGCTCACTGTAGGTACAACTGGAATGATAAAGCTTATTATAATTCAAGTGATTATACTAAATTACCATGAAACTAGCGCAGTAATAAAAATGCCACCTCACTCATTATTTTATCACGTTATTTTAAACCCAATTCAAGAGCTGTATTTCGATTTGCCTAATTAAAAAAAAAAAACCCAGCATTAAAAGTAGTTATGCTGAAAACATAGTCTCTTATTTACTTGAATAGAAATGAGACGTGCCCAAACACACACTGTAAAATGATTTTTAAATTTCATCTTTAGAAGGAAGAAAAAAAAAGGCAAATAGAAATTTGTTGAAAAAACAAGTACTTGGGTTGGAATTAAGTATAAATCTAAATAGCTGGCTAGTGTAGTTTGAAAGTGTGAGGTAAAATCCTCACATTGCCTGGAGATACAGGAACTGTGAGAGGTCCACAATTTACTGATGCAGAAGCTGGAGGCCAGAAAGGATTATTTATGGTGCAGTAATTGAAATGTGCTCTAAAACACCCAAATGTAGATCTTTACCCATTTATGTCTAAAGGTGCTTCAGGTAATTGATCTCTCACTGTTTTAAGTATAGCTAAAAGAGTTACTCATCAGACTAGCAGTGAGATATCTGCTTAAGGACAGATATTCAGGAATTACTGTGTAGCTTTCCCTGATTATAGTCATTTGATGAAAAAATGAACATGTATTTTCCCTTTAGATAACATCAGAGCAGAAAGGCTACTAATTAGACAGACTTATTAACTGACTAATGTAGAAAAAAGTAATTTGTAAGCATTTAGTTTTCTACATTTGCACATATGTAATATGTGCAATACAATATCTTTTCCTGAAAGATACTGTAAGCACAGCAGACATAGAATACTTCAAAAGCCACAATTAAAAATAATGATCATTCAGAAGGCTGTTAACAGTCTGATAATGCAGAACAATATTAAGAATTACTATGTTAATTGTGAGAAAGTCTGAATTAAAACATGACACATATACTCTGCCAGTGTGCATACTCCACCTAAGTGCCTTTTTTGCCTTGGAAAAAAACAACTAAATGAACCAACAAACAACTAGGGGGTAGCAAGAATACATTCATTATAGGCAATGTCCTGAATAAAGCAGGTTCTGAAATGACTTTGTTGTGTGGGATTTGTATTTGAATTTCATGAAGATATATAAAATCTTAAAAGGACATTTCTGAGTCTTCATTTGTTTGTCCATTGACCCAATCAAATCCTGCATGTAAAATGTGCCTGCAAATGTCAGGCTTTTCTGTGTGTTATGATGGTTGTACCAGGAGATTAAAAATACATTCACATCAAGGCTTTGATCAAGGGTGCACTTCAGAAACAATCTCGAGTCATCTGCTCTTACTGTGCTTTGATTTGCATCACAGAGCAGTCTCAAAGCAGAGAGGTTCATCTCTTTTCTTGCATAAAAAGATGGAAGGTGCTCTCCAGCCAGTAACAGGCATTCAGGGTAAAGAAACAGTCCACAGTAAAAACTCTGAAATATACACAGTGCGAACCCCATGCCCTTAGCACTAATTGTTCTGCAGTACAAAGCTGCTTGTGGTGCACTGTACCGCTAATGCTGATGTAAACACAGCCTAATTTATTCTCTTAGGACAACTGGAGGCCCTACTTGGGTCTTGTCCTATCTTCCTTTCATTTTTCCACCTGCTGAGATTCTGCTCATGCTCTGCAGATGCAAGTTTCTGCAAGATGTACCTGTGAAGTGAAGAAAGCTGTTAAACAGAAAATGTGTTTTGCATCTTAACTTAAAATCCCTAGATTTTCCTTCTAGAAACTTCTGGATTTTGATTGAATAAATAAATTAGATTTTTCTTATCTACACTTGTATTTTTGCTAATAAATAACTGTAGTGAACACAGCTTAGAAGAATGACATCTGCAGAGAGGCTAAAACCTGCATGAACAAAATCCCCCATGGCAGTCTGTGAACTCCATGAAAAGAGAGGTCTTGTGCTTTGCAAAACAGAACAGCCATAAGAGAAGAATCAGACTTGGAGTCCAGAAAAAAAAAATATGAATTTCTTATTTCCACAGCTTCAAACTTCACATTTTACAGCATCTGTCATTGTCTTCCACCTATTTAAATACCAAATTTGAAATGAGAACTGCTTAGTGACGAATTAACTCCTCCTAAGATGTTTTCCTTCTCAGGCAGAAAGGTGAGTTTCTCTAATGAGCTGGTCTCCATTTTAAACTTTCATTGTAACTAAAGCAATCTACATCTCATTCTTGCAGTGAAGCCTCTGTTTATGCCTCACTTCAATCCTGAATACTTTACCATAGTGCACAGGTCTTTGCTTATACATATTTCAGAAATATCAGTAAGCAAATTATGTTCCAGTGATAATTTATTGCTAAGTAATTATTAAATTACTAAGCTCTTCACTAGGTTAAAAATATTTCCTTTTGTTGTAATGAGCAAAGTTACCACTGATGGTGATGAAGAGGAAAACCATGCTGTGAAATTGGTGTTCTTACTTGTCATCTTAAGAGGAAAGGGGTGATCATTGTAACAGGTGCTTCCTTTTTCTGAAAGGCATGAAAATCTCAAAAGGCATGATGACCCCCATTGTGATTTTAATTTTTATGCAGTAAACTGCCAGTGATGCTTTAGGCTCTCTTTTCCCTTTTCTTAGCAAGACAGTTGAAAAATTAAATGCCTTCCCACGTCCTGGAAAAGAAGTTTCTTCACCATGCCCCCTTCCCAAGGTAGGAACTTGCCCAGTGGTTCCCTCCTATGTGCATCAGTGAAATTAATACACAGATCTTAATATTTCTGCTTCCTTTAATATAATAGAGGAGTTACTCTATAGCCCTAAGACACGATGAAAGGTGCAAAGAGAAGGCCTTTGAGAACACAATAGTGAGAACAGCTCCATGCAGATACATTAACCCTTTAAACAATTTTAATCAAGAAGAGGATGCCCCACATCTCTAAAGACCAAATCAGTGTATTGTTTTGTGATTTAAACACTGATTAAAATCTGTGAACATGAGCACCCAGAGACTAATAAAACAAGCTGGGAAATACATGAGTTTTAGGCTACATGGTGCAATTACAATTAATAAAAAGCACTAAAAATGTTTTAAAAAAATAGACCTTGTTTATTCGTTAAATCAATAGAGTCCATTCAATGGAAAGTGAAGGAAAATAGATTCCAGTTACTAAATGAGAGGTAATTAATCTGTGATCTTTAACAAATTGAGAATTCTTATTATTGGAATAGTTTTATCTCAACAAAGATTTCTTTGAGATGATAATTTAATCAGATGCGAAATTTCATACAGCATTTTTGATTTCACCATTACATATAGCTTTTCAATAAAAGAAACCAGTAGTAAATTTTAAGAAATTTTGTCATGCACAAAGGTTATTATTTGTCATTAAATGCATCAATATCTAATGGAATGGCTGAGGGAGCTGGAGTTGTTTAGTCTGGATAAAATGAAGCTCCCAGGAGACCTTATTACTCTCTACAACTGCTTAAAAGGAAGCTGTGGCCAGACACAGGCTGATCCCCCAGGTAACAAACAGCAGTACAAGAAGAAAAGGCCTCAAGTTGTGCCAGGTGAGATTTAGATTGGATATCAGGAAAAAATTCTTCACTGAAAGGGTCAAGCATTCAACCAGACTGCCCAGAGATATGGCTGAATTAGCATTCCTGGAGGCATTTAAGGATGTCTGGATGTGTTGCTTAGAGACACGGTTTAGGGGTAGGCTTGGCAGTGCTGGGTTAACAGTTGGACTCAAGGGTATTAAAGGTATTTTCCAGTCTAAAAAATTCCACAATTTCCTGAATGATTAAACTTGACAAATTGCATTTATGTATAAAACCAACAGTAAATACCAGTATACACTCAAGAGGAAACAGTATATATCTCCTTCAAATACGTGCAACATTGGAAAAAAAATACCAGTAAGCGTTAGAATACTTTTGAACACAGATTTGGTTTTACTTATGAATTTACTGAAACTCAGCCATACAGCAAATAGTACTAACTTTCCCTTAACTGAATATCATAAATAAAACAACCAGTTTTCTCTTCAAATAATAAGCAGGCAGAAAACAAGAAACATCATTTTTATAGAATCACACTAAGATTTCCTACTGATACTTGCTAATATTTTTTAATTTATTTTCAAGGGTCTGATCAATAATCTCTTATTTTTTTTCCACAGAGAACTGGACTAAATTCCTCCTCAAATTCCTCCTCATCTATGTGAAGACACAACTTCTGCAATATCACAAGCTTATTCTGACTCAGACCACATCTAATGTTTAAAATCCACACAGGGTGATCACAATTAAAAATTTGAAAAGGAAGGATTGTCCTGTGCTGGGACAGGAGTTGGACTTGATTATCCTTGTGGGTCCTTTCCAACTCAAGATATTCAATGATTCTGTGATTCTGCAAAAATATCTACTTCCTACTAGAAACAGGAAAATAAAATAGTGAGGCCTATAATCAAAAAATTAAAACTATTCAGTTTATGGTATGAATCTCTGTAAAAAATGATATGCAATACATATCTGGCAAAAATAAATAGGTCCAAAAATCTTAGCAATAATAGGAAGAAAACCTTTGCTTTATTTGCATTTATGATATGAATGTGCGTTTCTCTGGCTTTGTGAAATTGTTCTTCCTGTGACATTATGATTAAACACTGCTTCATGAACTCCGGTTTATACTGATCAAATCCATCATAAAGGCAGTGACAGCAGAGAAAACTGCAAGGTTCCCTGCCCTCTAGCCAGCACTCTTCTCTGTTCTCTTTACAGAACACCTGAATTATGCTGCAAGCTCTTCACTTGTTACCTTTCCAGGGAGCCTGAAACAGTGATAACAGCTATTAAATAAATGAGGAGTAAAATGTTGTGATAATTGCTGCATGAAAAAGGTCTGGCCAACCTGACAAGCTCTGTCTAAGCCATTCTTCCCCTGGATACAGAGATGAGACCAGTAATCAAATCCAGTATTTTCCCTGCAAGTTCTGTCTCACAACAATACTGGAAAATAAAAGGAATGGAAAAAAAAACCTTTAAACAGGTCACTTCCTGCTGAAAACAGGGCAATAATGCAAAAAAAAAAAATTGCATAGAAGCTGAGTAATGACTGAAGATGTGATAAACAAGCACTTATTATTTTCTAGTGCAGTAAATTAGCATTAAGCACTTGTAGATCTCATGTGTAAACCTTATTCTCACTTTTAACTTTATGGGTGATATTTTTAGAAACATATAGGGGCATGTTTTAAAAGGGTAGTTAACCTTTTTTTCTGCACACTGTTACAAGAATTAACTATTAAACAAGTCAACTAAACAAAACAACTATTAAACAACTATTAAAAAATGACTAACACATAGACATGGCTGACTGATATAGACCCTAAGGCTCATAAACCCAAGGGCTTTTAGATATTACCTGCTAAATTGAAAGCTATGTTCCAAAAATAGTGTAAAGAGCCTGTTACCTGTACTGTAGATCAAATCAATGCTCAAATACTCAATGCTCAAGCCAACTGAAGCTGAGGATAGGAAGGACAAAGTTCTTGGGTTTGGCTATGGTGGTGCCTCTTAACTCTTTTTAGAAATCCACCAAGTGCTGAACTATTGCTCTTTTTCTAACATACTTCAAGTCTACATGACACTTTGAAAATCTTTTAATTCTATCATAACTTACTATAAACCTTGTTGTAGTTCAAGACTAAGTAAAAACTCCAATAAATAGAATTACATCCTTCCCCTTTTATACCATCTTCCTGAAATCTGCAATTTACACACCTGGATAATAATTTGGTCCTCCATTTATTTCTCTCTCTACAATAGGTCTTAAAAATATGAGTCTCCTGTTTAATATTACACCAAAGTGAGGTCATTAAATGAAGTCCTAAAAAATTTATTATGTAAATACTTGCAGGTTTCTATTTATTGTGATACCAACATGAAATCTATATTATTGTTAAAGCAAAGTGAGAGATAGTAATAATTATCAGAAAATAATAATATTTTTAGAATATTCTATTTTTTTCTTATATTTATACACGTACAGTTCACTATGCAATCTGTGAATTTCTCAGATTTTTCTATTCTTTGCCTAGAAGCTATCAGCTGACATTTTCCCAGTAGAAAATGTACCCAAGTAATAATCTACAAGAGAAGATAAATGGTGAGAAACACATAAAAAGAACACCAACACTCATGTTCCAAGGCAAGGCAAATGAATGTACTTTGTGAGGTAACAAAGAACTATAGGAGCATAAAATATTCGGCAGCACTTGCCTCCTTGTGCAGTAAATGTGGGTTTATGGCCTCATTACCAATCCCATCAGGCTGTACAGTGTCTGTACAAAGATATTTTATGCTGAATACTTGAAAAGTTAAAAAAATGCACAGGGAAAAAAAGGAATATAAGCAAAAACTTCAAGGACATTTTTCAGGTATTATATACTATCAATAGTCGCAGACACTCCAGGAAAAATGAGAAAAATGTACACACACAACCTTGATATTTTTGATTTACAAAGATGAAGACTTAATGGTATATAAACCTAATAGTTCTTATCAAGGGAATTAAAAATAATTTGTAGAACAAACAAAGGGAAGAGAAAAAGTGGAGATTTAGTTTTAGGATTTTATTAACACAGTGCCAGAATGTTGTCATTTGATGTACACTCTGTAAGGAGTATTTCCTGTCCAAAAAGAAAAGCCCAAACGGGAATTAAATAAGAGAATCGTAATGATTTTATGTTGCTCTATTTATATATTTGTATTATGCAAGTAAAACATTCCAATGTTTATTTGCATGTGTCTATATGTTCAGGAGTGATGACAAATACATTGATTTGAATTCTATACTATGTGGAAAGAAAGTGTCTTGTATTTAGATATATTTAAAGCATATTCAGCTGTGGCTTAGAAAGAGTAATTGATTCTCTGTTTAATAAAGTTGTCTGAATCCCTTTTACTACGAAGAAATTGAGTGTAAATAAGGTTTTTTGTGTGTGTGGCATAATATGTCACAACACCAACGGGTACATTGTTCTGTTGAAAAGTATTGTAATTACATTAAGAAACTATGAATAAAAACTTCTTGTTTTGTTCTGCTTAAAATTAAAAGTTAACATTTTAGCTGACCATTCTTTTATCAGTTTTTAAACTCCATTTAAGTGATGAATATTAGTAGGATTCTATATTTGAACACTGTATATATTTTTTTTTGCTTTCTGAAAGTACATAAAGTGAAAAGAAAGAAAAGATTAAAGCTAAACCAGAAAAAATACATTGATGGAGATCAAAACAGCAAAAAAGAAGAAACTGAGGCAGACCAACATGAAAGGACAAATCACATGGGAGGACGGAAATGATGGAGGAATTGGAAGTGCATGAGCAGCTAATAAAATTCTCTGTAAAAAAAAAGCTGAAGGCAACAACCCAACACTCAGCAACAAATTAAGTATGTACATGGCAGTGACTGGATAATAAATGTCAATGATAAAAGTGAAGCTGTACATGTTTTTTTTTTTTAATAGTTTTATTTTCCCACTTTTTTAAGTGGGAAAAACTATCTCTGGTAATTGAAAAACAAAAAGTCACTTATGTGTTAAACAGACTTGAGTGGGAGGGGGTGCATTTTTTGAGTAGGGGATTTTTTAAGCTATAAAATAAAAATTCAAAGAGAAATAGTCTGGTTTTGTTTTTCAAGATACAGACTAAAATAATGGTGAAGTTTTCAGATATACAGTCTCTATATATGAGAAAGGCAAACACTTTTGCTGCATTAAGTATTCAACTAAAAAGTCACAATAATGGATTTATATAATTCTGACCCAAGCAGATACAGAAGAAACATATCACAGTGAAAATATCACATTTTGCTTTCTTTTGACAGGGTCCTCAATCTGGTATTAGAACATGAAGAAATGGATGCATCTAACTTTAAAAAAAAGCATACATTTTTTATTCAACAAAATCATTTTGATCACTTCTAAGGATTTGATTTTTGGTTTGTTTGTTGTTTGCTGACTTTTTTTGGACACTGAAACTTTTGTTTGCCTTGAGCATTGCTTTACCATCTAGTACATTCCAACTGCTTGTCTGAATTATGGACTTGTTATAAAATCAAACACAATATCACAGCAAATGTACTGCTAAATCCCTCTTTTTCAGCTTTTCCATTCTTTCATGTGTATGCTTCTATAGCTTTTTTTTTTTCCAGAAGTCTTACTGGTTGTTTTTTCCCCTAAACTGCCATTTCCAACTCAATATGTCATACTTAGGTCCATATGAGTCTCATAAAATTCCCATCCTACAGCTAAATCTCAGTTGTGTGAATCTAGCTGATATCCTGAAAGCACATATGAGATACTGAAGACAGATAGGGCTCAGTAGTTAGTTTCCTTTGCTCAAAAAGAGCATGGAAGAAAGGTCAAAGGGAAGGTAAATAATAAGAAATAATAACTGTCAGCCTGTATTTGTGACAGTGACCTTATGAGGCAAAAAACTTTAGCGTTTGGTGGTTTCTGGCACTTGATGTTACAAATCACTTGAGAAAAATAAAGCAAATGCCTCAGGAAATAACACCAGTGGCATCAAGACTGCTCCTCAGGTTAGCTTTTCTTGCCAACCAGGAAATACTTTCCTTGCATAGCAGGAAATTTGTGCTTGGATGCTTTTGTCATGAGATGAGTATTGATCCCATGCATCCATCTTCCATGACTATCTCCAGTTTGAAGAAAACAAGAGTCAAAATTTCTTGTAATCAATGCTCAAACGAGACATCTAAACTCAATATAGAAAGTGGCTTTGATTTGGGTTTATCAGTTCCATCAAAATTCTCAGAAATAAATGTAATAATGTATGAGAGATTTTCTTCAACAGTTTAACTCTGGTATAACCCCAGTCTAAAGTGATGTTATTTCATTCCATATACATGGCCATTTTGGGACCCTTCCCATTCAATCTGTGCAGGATATCCTTCATCTAAAGTAGCACATTTTCTTCCACACCACCATGTATATACCAAACCTTACAGAGTGACATTTTGAATGTCTAAATCCCCTTTGGTTCTGATACAGTAAGAGCAAGCAAAGCCCAGTGCTGATTTAGTTGATCAGCCTCTAGTGGAGTGCTTTAGGAGGAGGTGAAGCCCTGCTCTGACTCTACTGACTATTCCACAGATGTACATCAAGTATAATCAGAGTTCAGACATGCAGGACCCACACATGCAAATCAAATTCCATTCTAAGTGTCTTCAGTGTTAAAATGGTGTCTTTTGTTCCAGCTCTAACATCTCAATCACATGATGTTTTGAAAGGTAAAAAGGTCAACATTGTTAATAAAAATCATAATGTTACAATTACTATACACAAAACACACACCCATCAAAAATATATGATTTTTAAAAGTAAACTGTGATTGCTTTTTTCACAATATAAATATTTTTTTATAACACATGTATATGGAGCTCTGTGACACAATTTATGCACATGAATTCAAATTGAAGATGAACATATACTGTAGGGAATCAGTTAAATATAACATGATTTTTCCAGTAGGTTTATAAGTACCTTTTGCACATTATACCAAAATTTACAAACACCTTTTTTTGTTTTTGAAATGTATTTAATACTATAAAACCAATGCTACCCTGGAAGTCTTGTATGAGATTTTAAGACATTGAGAATTAAAAATCTCATCCTTATAGTGCAACAAGAATTTTGTGATGTGAATGCTTTAGATATTTTGTCTTCCAAAATTGTAATCCTCAATTATGAAAAAATTAAATAAGTACACAAGCCTATTTCACGGCAAGAGGGAACCTAACCAGTATTTGTTTATTTCATTACTAGGGCCTTAGTAATTTAAATTCTAAACTATGTGAATTCTTTGTCAATGATGTTATAGCCCCCTAAAATCAAAGATGCCATTCTGGCAAATAAAAAAAAAAGTTTAAATTTGAACATGTACATTCACAGATGGCATAAAGCTTTAACACTGTATGAAGAAGACAAGTGAATACAAATTGCTACTTTCATTTTCCACTGCCATGGGAAATATCTGTTTTAGAAAGATGTTACTGTATTTGTAGGATGCAGAAGGCATAGGATGTAAAAATGAGGCAATACTAAATTCACAATGACTGTCCTTCACTCTATTAAATCCTAATAATTGTGAAATAGTAATTGAGTAATCACAAGCACAAAATGGTACACTGCCATGAGTACACAAAAGTTTAGTGAAAGTAGTTCCTAGATCTACATATTTTTGATCCTCAAGATGTCTGCAACTTAAAAGGGTGACACAGAGTGAGAGGATAAATTCTTCAGATAAAATTAACTTTTTTAGGATTATGGTAATAATCTCCTAGGGATGAGCTATCTGGTGCTAAGCAAGAGATTATTCCCCAGTCAGAATACAGTTACACTGCAGGTTCTGTAGATGCTAAATTGCCTTTTATGTGTGGCAGGATGATCTGATCAGCCAGTTGGAGAGACAGGAGCCTTGTCTATAATGAAACTTTGAAGAAATGAAATGTGCCCTGTTTAAGGGCACATTCTCAAAAATCCCACTCTAATATTAAGTCTCCTAATTGGACAAAACACAGTTTCTGAATTCATTGCAGTGCATTATATATACATAAGCTACTTATATGGAAGACAAGTGTCACTAACAGATCCTGTCTGAGCTACCACAAACTTTTGAAACAATCCATGAATCAGCAAGATAATCTCACTCAATCCCCCTGCATATTACCATATGCTACCTAGTAAGATTGCACTTTTAAAGCATATTGCAAGAATAAATTATCTTAAAATAAATTATCTAAAAATCAACTGTAACAGTATGTGAATTCCCTAGGTGTGAACTGGGCAAAGATTTTCTGAATAAAAATGTTGCTTTGAAGTTCCCCAGCTATGTGCTTTGAAAGGCAATAAATCAGAAATGCCATTTTATACCAACATATTTTTATACCAACATATTGAGGCATAATCCAACTTTATACAAATACCTGAGAGCTCAGACCCATAAAACTGTACGTGAAGTTTCCCACTCTCACTATAATTAACTTTAATATCTTCAGTTGTGTCAATTGTAGTGAATAACTTCTACTTTTTATAGAAGAAGGAAGTTGCTAGGCTCAAACAAATACTTAATATATCTGTGCTTTGTATGGTGCAGAAAGCACAGCCTTCAGTAAAACCTCCTGTAACTGGGACACAGTCTTTATTTACCAGGTCATTAAACTTAGTAATATTGCAGCCCATAGCACGTCTACTATACCACAATCACCAATCAGTCAGGAAAATATTGGGCAAAATTAGGCATCTGTGCTGAAGCAACAATGCCATAATGCAACAAATCTTGTTGTCCAATAGACACACTGGGGCTGAAAAACTGAGCCCCTGCAATGTTACCATAAAACAGTGAAAACAGCAGGAAATCCAAGGCAGTAAGTATCCACAGTCTGGAGAAGGAATTGAAACAGCAAGGGGTAGAGGCATGGTTAATACATAATCTAATGAGATTATACTAACAGTAAGGAAGGAGCAAAGAGAACATCAGCATGTCCTCAAAAGAGTTCAAAGTAACTGATTCTACAAAGCTGAGAAATTGCATAACAGAAGAACTAAAACAATGAAGTTGTAAAAAATTACAGCATGCACTTGACACAGTCACGAGCATCATAAAGTTGTATTTGCAAGTAATAAAAGTCTAATAAATGACTCAGTAGGATGCTGATCAAAAGCTGCAATAAGTGGGATCCAGACGAAACAAAAAAATGGTTAAGGAAGAAATAAGCAGGAAGACCTCTGAACAGGAGAAGACTAAAATTTAGATTTCTGTGTTGCTCAGAAAAAGGCAAATAAATCTTAGAAAAACATTTAACTTTAAATGATCTTGATACAGTTGGCTAAGACAAGAAACTATGCTACTGTCTCTGTAGGATGTTGAAATTTGTTTTCATTTTGAATTGGCACTAAAAATCTGTCCCCATGCCAGGACCAGAATGCAAATTTTAGAAATTTTTTCCATTAAAAAAAATTAAAATATTCCAGCTCATTATGGTTTTGGGATGGTTTTTTTGGGTGTTGTTTGTTTGATTTGTTGGGCTTTTTTGTTTCGTTGGTTTTTGTTTTCTCTGTGGTTTTTGGGGGGGATTTTTTTTTTTTTGTGGAAGGAAACCTAGAAATCTCTTTTTATGCATTATCCTCTTCAAAATTCACTGAATGTTATGTTAAGAGGAAACACTATCTTATCTTTAAAATTCTACTTGCAACCTAACCTGATAAAAGGCCACAAATTCACTATTAGAGTAAGTCAAAAGTAATTTAAAATACAGAGAAACAATATGTCATGAGCTGTCTGCTTCCTGGAAAAGAAATTCAACAGGACCCTAAGCAGTCTGATAAATATTTTCAAATCTGCAAGTCAAAAGAGTAGATTCCTCAAAGTAATTCTAAAATCAGACATACAGTATAAAGTTCAAATTTCAAGAGTTCTGTCATTCTCCAATTAAAGTCAAGGGTGAAAATCTTCAAAACTTTCAACATATCTTAAAATAATTTCATTGTTTTGAAAACCTGAAAATTATTTTGGTAATTGATTTTTTTTTAAAGTTCATAGATTTCAAAATGCTAGCAATATGTTTTTAGTAAAAAGAAGTAGTGTTCCATTCAATCAGATAGTCTGTAAAGTAAAATGATTTTCTTTCACATCTTTTATTAACTGAAAGGGTAGGTATTAACTGCCATTGCAGTTATTTGGGAATAGAAATCCCAATACTGATAAAAATGATGTAGACTTCATGTGAAAGCAACCTAAAGATACTGTAAGCCTTAAGTAAGTCTCATTTTAATACTTCACATTTACAGTCATCATGGTCCTAAAGCAACTACAGTCTTTCCAAGAGATATCAAATTAAGAAAACTCTTCCTTGCTTGCACTGCTAGACAAATGCAAGTTCAATAAAAAGGTAACCCATTCAATATTGCCCATCATGTTAAAAACAAAAGACTTAAAAGTTACACCTGTTTGCCTCATGCTGGGGTTATCAGTGTCTGTTAGCATGTCTTTACCTTTCACAGAGTGGATATAATAAGTGTTAATTTTTTTCTGGGTAAAAGCTCCAAGTGTTTACTCAGACTTCATAATTTTGAACATAACATAATTTATCTGTCTGGGTGTGCAATTCCTCCTGTTGATTCCTGTGTCTGATGAACTAGTAACCTGCCCAAAGATCTCTACTTAAGAGTAGAGTTTTTTCAAGTCCAAGTTAATCCACACCAATCTCATTAAGTTCTGCACTCCTAAAATTCTAAATTTACTGAGAAAGATAAATTGTGTAGAATGAAGAGAACTTGTGCATTATTGTAGTAGATGGGGGTTTACTGGTTTTCATAGGAAAGTCTGAGTCCCATAGAAAACACACTCTGGACAGTTTAACAGCATAGTCCAATTTTTCTACTTAAAATTAACTGAATAAAGAAAACATGAAGATGCCAATATGCTCCTCTATTTGCGGGAATTTTAACTTTTTTTAAAATACAATTTAATTTTTCTCTTACAAAAATATACTATGTTTTGCAAAATCAACAAGACAGCACACTACTGAATATAAATTTGAGTAGATTAAATTTTCTTACATTTTCCATAATTTAAATGTTTTTCTATATTTAAAAATGCAAAGTAATTTACTAATTTCTATAAAATGCAATTATTTTAAAGTCAAAGGCCTTCTAGGAGAAATATTCACATCTAATACTATTTAAAATAAAATATAGTAGGTCAGTTTGGAACTGAAAACAGCTTTTTCTGTTCTGCGAGAAGTCCCACTACAGTAAGTCTTTCTCAATATGGTAGTCTTGTACTTTTGCCCATCTTTCCTGAATACATATCTTTACTGAGCCAAACTAAATCCTCTTTAAGAAAAAAGCGAATTTAATTAACTTCACAAAGCAACAGAATTTAAATCTCAAAAATATGCTATGAAAGCATGAAGGAAATTTATCTTTTCTGCAGCTCAACATTTTCACTTAATTACGGTAAAATATTTTTTTTTCCTTAACTACTTTAAAGAATTCAAGAATACAGTCTTCCAAAAAGCTGCACTGGAGCACAGGAAATATATGGTTTTGCAATGATGAAAGTACATATAGATCATACATTCCCTGCCATATAACGAGTCATTTATTCAGCATTTCATTACACAGAAGCACAATATAAGTAAAGTACTTCTTCAAGTTCTCTTTTTTTTTTTTTTCTTACAGGTAGGGTGTTTCCGTCCTTTACTGATTTTACAGAAAAGCAGTAAAAATATTCTGTTAGAACCACTATCCTATGCAATTAGATTACTAATTCATAGGTATGTATTAAGAATCATTACTGGAAAATGGTGGATTGAAAAGAAAACGTGTAGATAGTAAATAACTAACAACAACTCTCAAAATACTTACATGTAATGTATAGTTTTTATGACAAGAAATCTTATGTTAAGATTCAACAGTGATTAAGTATCAAGGTGCAACATGAAAAATTCACTATTAACTTAATTAGCAATGTGGAATTTTGATTATGATTTTCTGTATTTCATTAAAAATGCATTTAAAACTCGAAAAATTTTAGTAGACCTATTACTCTGAGTGGACATTTTCACACATGCTACTTTTCTCCTCTCTAGAGCCCAGTGTACTTTTGTAATAACTCTGCTCTGTTCCTTTTTGTGTTTAAATGAACATACAGACTTGCATGTGTTCATGCATTTCTGCAAATATATATAAAATATTTTTAAGACAAATCCAAAACTCACTTGAGACAAGAGAAAAAGCATACCTTTTCTGGATCAGTTGTTGTAATGACCCACACACAGTGTGCGTTGTCTTCATATTGAACCGGGTAATTTGGTGATGTGATAATGCCACTCGGTCCACGTAAATTAGAACCACATGTTCTAGCTAAAATGATAACCAACAAACCAGATTGCCTTAGACTGGATGCTCTGTTTAAAATAAATATTATAAAATTGCCACAGCATTAGCAACAACTTGCCATGAAAGTGTTAATATGGTGATATATTCCAAAACAATCTGCCCTTAAAGATATTTCAGCCAGACAAATAAAAAAAAAAGAAAATTTATCTACAGGGGAAGAAATGAGAACTTTTCAATTTAATCAGCCCAACATCTACAATATCTTATTCTTACTGCATATAGATTAAATACTCAAAATTATCATATCAATACTCTGTTTGGAGAAAGATTTACCCTTTCCAAATGGATGGAGGGAGCCTTCTACCCATGAACGTAAGGGCCAGTATGTGCTTTCCTTCATGATTTCCCCATGACTTGGAGAAAGAAACACATGAATCTCAGTATTTATGTAACTGCATGTCCTTAACCTAATCATGACCCTCTGTGGTGTCTCAGATCTTTACACCTCAGGAAATAGAATTAGAAAGAAAAAAATATAAAATGGTTCAAGGCAGTATGCAGTCTGACTTTGGTAAAGCAGATTTAGTTCTGAAACCATCACAATCTCTCTGTCACATTCAGCAAACCCAGATAGTCAGCATTTAAAAATATATTACTTAACATACTCAGTTATCTTTTAAAGAGCATTAAGGATAGATTTTAGAAGAAAATTCAGATCTGAAAATATTTAAGTAATTAGAAGTATTTAAAATATTTAGACATATCATTTCCAGTGACACAGATTTACAGAACTCAGAATATTTCAAAAGGTCATTGTCATGCTTATGGTATTACAGTACTTTGTAAAAATGCTAAACAGAGAGTCTAGATCATAACATTTCTAAGTATATACTTTGTAGAATTTCTTAGATACAAATCTCAGAATCTCAGAATCTATCCATATATATTCCATTACCTTTTAATGAAATGCAGTACCTTCAGTTACTTAAGTTTCAGTACAGGCAAGAGGAATGATTAGATTCTTTAAAAATTTGGTCATTCTTTTTCTGAATATTGGAATAAAACACACAATATGTCTCTGGTACTTTAGAAAATTTCAGTTTTCATCTCTCTCTGTGGCTGCCTCCATTCTAAAGCATGAAATATAGATATTTCTTTACTTCATGAACTGCTGGGAGGAAGCCTGATCTTCTCCATGAGTAGAAGTGTGATTGTTACAAGTAGGAAAAAAGGAACTAGATGAAACTAACTATCAGATTTTCTATCCTAACATCACAATTTACTACCAAAACTTGGTTCTTTATTATGATATGAGAGACTAGGCTTTGAGAACTTGTTATAATTCTATGACAAGGTAAATCAACTAGAAATCCATTTTCTGAGAAAATGTTTGCCTATGTCTGTGAGAGTGTAACTAGATGATCTTTAAGTTCCCTTCTGTCATGTCTTAATTCGTACTACTTTTTTTCTTTTAGTTACTATTAATAACATTTTCTTTATACCCTTTTAAAGTTTTAAACTTACTTTACCTTTCTCCTAATCCTATCTCACAACAAAAAGTACACTAGTAATTAGCCAACACCAAACCTGACACACTCATCAACACTTTAATTAAAAAAATCTGAAAATTAGTAAAATCTCAAATTAACAAATCAAAACCACTACACTTTCCAACCCTAATCCATGATTACATGAATCCAAAAGATTCCATGTTTATGACCAAAACTGTCTTAACAGCCACTCACCAATTTAAGTCTCAGATATCTCACATGGAAATCTTCTGTTACAATCCCAGCAGAAGTCTAAACAAACCCCTCATCTACACAGGAAATTCTACAAAAGCATCATTTAACAGTTATAAAAAAGGTTCCTGTACTTAACATGGAAAAAGAAAGTCACAGAGTCACTTAGGTTAGCAAAGAGGTCTGGTCATCACCAAACCATGTCCCTAAGTGTCACAAAAAGTTAATCACATTTAAGGATGCCGCACTATGCTGCCTACTAACAATACAGAAAGCTTGACACTTTGCTGCTGTATTAAGCAATCTGTATTCTTTTAATTGAGAGAATAACAAGGACAAAATAATGGGATCTGAAATACAGGACATTTTCTTTCTAGTAACTGCTAGAAACATTACACCTCCAGGACCATAACTATCACACAATCTATTACTTTATTTTCAATTCCTCCTGCCTAAGGTCTGCTACAGCAGACACTAATCCAGAGGGGCAACTTTGTAGCAATAAAAACACCAGTCAGTCCCTCCTGTAGCTGTCCTCAAAGAAGAAAGGCTAAGAAACATCTCCCCTGTAGAGAGATTTTAGATTCAAGCTGTTACTCCTTTACCTTTCTCCTATTCAAAGTTCTAAGATAAGGCTAAAAGGATAGGGAGGGGAAAGGAGTAAAGCCAAGCAAGAAGACAACTGAAGTTGAGCCCTGAGGTCTGTTTAGGAAATGAATTATTGCAAAAGATTGCACAAAAATGTTCGATAGCCTTGTATTCTGCCTACAGGAAGCAGGAATGGATCACTGTAAGATTTTTGTGTGGAATTAAAGGAAACTGGGAGCATTTACATCAGCACCAAGCTAATGTAAGCAGTGTCTGGGGCCTCCCTGCCTGTGACCCTGGTGTGGTACATTCTTTATTTTTTCCTATACACCTCAGATCTGATGTACTTTGGCAGCATTTATATATTTTTCTGTGTTTTTCTTAAAGACAGTAGATTGCAATGGAAAAACATAGAAAGTATCAAAAAGCCACTTCCCCTGTTCCTCATTAAAAGTGGGGTGGGCAGGAATTAAAAGCAGGGGGGTCTAAATGCAAAACCATTTAGAAATACGTTAGAAGGCCAGGTTTTATGTAAAGTTGAGCAAAATAGATGAACAGAAAGGAATTTACTGAAAAATCAGGACTAGGTAAATATCTGTGACTGATAAAAACATAGTATGATAGTGAGAATCTCATATTTAGTAGTTAATTTAGAAAAAATTAACATAAACCTAACCAATCAGTTCTATTTAAAGTAAGTTTATCATGACAAAAAGAAAGACTACGTGAAATTAAAGCTATTTAAGTGGAATTTGTTCCCTAAATTGATACTTTCTACATATTTGATTGCATACTTCAAGCTACATAAAAATCTTTGTACATTTATAATCATATATACACATATACATGAGATATTTTTCCCTGTTTTAGTTTGCTTAGTTTTGAATTTAATTGCAGCAAAAACTATAAATTACCCTTCCAAACTTCACAAAAAAATTCCAAAGAATTGCAGTTACCTCTGCAAATTGGCCTGTGGTCACTCCAGGCAGCCAGTGTATCTGTCACTCTCTGGCAAGTGATGCTCTTAGAACCTTGCAGCACATAATTGTCCTCACAGGAAAACTGTACACTTGCACCCACCCTAGGAGAAAAAGGGGAGAAAGAAGGAAGGAATTAAACATGTTTTAATATCAACATTCTCAAATAAATGTAAATATTGCCAAATGACTATATTTCCAGATCCAAACAAAAAAATTCATGTGCTCTATCAATATTGCATTCATAAAAAAACAACTTATACTCTAGGGAAAAGGTCTATTATTCAGTTTGCCCACATTTTAAGGAATACAAAACAATTGTGACACTAAATTCTTTTACAGTATGAGTTCAATGAATATATGAATATATATTTTATCTAATAAAATATAAATCAATTTTTATATATCAATCGAAAATATATACAATTCTTTCTGGCAACAGAACTTACTTAATGAAAAATTTCAACATTGCTATATTCACTCAAATGAGAAAATAAACAATTTGGACAGTTTTCAAAACATAAAAGCAGAAAATATTAATTTTATTCAGTGGCAGAAATTCATTAACTATTCCTGACCCTGTTGAAATTTCCTCTAAAACATTTCATTAAACTATAAATTGTTTAGGACTGAAATTTGACTATTACACTTGTAACACTGAAATACATCCTTTTGGAATTACTTATGCTGCCCAATTGCTACAAAGATTTTAAAAAACTGTATACACTTATGGTCTATATCACAGACAGTTTTCTTAAACAGTATTTACATATCTGGTTCCATTTATTATTTGTGATATTCTTTGTTCCCCATCATAATTAACTGGTTCTGCTGTTTGTTTTCTTGCACTTTTAAAATTTGTATTTGATAGTCCCGTGTCATGAAGTAAGTGAACTCAACAAAGCAGATTTCTCAGTTTAGTCTCTGCGAGTTGTTGAGTCCTAAACACCAGGGGATTGCTGTATGGCACTCAGGAGGCTCCATGCTATAAACTGTGCTGGCAAGAACTGCATGTAATGCCATTCACTATCACAAGCTCATTCCCACCCTTCATGGACAAGTATTTTCTTGGCTTCTCAGGCAATCTCATAAATGCTAACTGCATTGTTTATTGATATTATGTGGTTCTATTGTATTTTTTTATTCTGTCTGAAAACTTTATTAGGACTTTGTTTTGGTTAATTTTAAAGTTTTAGTATGATGCTTCAAATCTCAAAAAGCTTTAAAAACTGCTTTTCCTGTCACTTTGTTCTTTAGCTGTTAAATAAGAAAACTCAGAAAGGCAGGGAAAATATTGGCCTTTTTCTTCCATAATTTATGCAAAATGCGTAAAATTCTTGAAAAGTAATGTAAGTTTCTAAAATTGTCTTTATTTTATACTTGTCATAATCTTCAGAACATTCTTAAAGCCCTCAGAAAAAGAGACCAAGTAGTTTTTGAAAAAAAAAATCTCAAATAATAAAATTTAGTTTATTTTATTGGTAAAGAAAATATCACTCATTAATCTGACATTTTAATGCCATAAACACATTTTTTTTAATGGCATTTCCTCCTATTTTTTAGAATTAGGATCTCCGTGTTTCTTTTTCTTGGAAAAAAACCCCAAGCTGTTATCTAGCAGTGATAAACAGAAATTGAGAAGTAAAGTATTTAAAAATCATATTGGATGAAGACCATGCCACAAGTGTAATGATGCATGAAGCAACATGAAAACCAACATTTCTCTTAAGTTTGCTACCATCAAGGCACATAAGGAGAATTACAAAACTGCGCACATACAAAAATATAGAGTGAAATTATATCTGCAGTTATTGGCTGTCTCTGACAGCAATTTATAATCTAAAATACCTGAAAATCCCCCTCACAAAAAAAACCCAAGATTGAGGTAGATGAACAGGAGGAATACAAATAATTTTATGTCAAATGAAGTAAGGTAAGGATTTTATATTTAGATTGGGCTTTAATCATTGTAGAAATACTTTAAAAGTTTTTATTAATGTATACATAAAACATTACACACTAAGCTATACACTCACGATGATTCAATTTGTTTCAATATTATTCTACAAAGGTACTTCAGGGGGTTGGGGTGTTTTTTCCTAAAGCTCTGGAAATAGCTTGTATCTAAGGATCTAAGGGCAATTAATGTGAACTTGATATGTTTTGCACACTGGGTATAATCTTCTGAAATATCTGAACACAAACTAAAGCACACAAAATAAATATGCTAAATACAACATAATAAAAACAAAGAAGAAACATAGCAAAAAAGTCACATTAAAGAGCAAGGCACAAAGTACTCAAAGTTCCTTATGGATCTAAAGAAGCATCTCAGGAGAGGGGATGCATCTGGATCACAGTCTACAATAAAACAATTCTCACATCAAAATTTCTGAGTCTCTCCATTGATTAATCTTGACAGTTTCCCATTTAAAAAGGGGACATCCTTTTGAAGATGTCTTATAGCTTGTTTGATATGTGATTTCAAAGAAAATTCCTAGTTCATTTAATATCCACTAGTTAAGAATGAAAGGTTTTAATTGAGTTTGGGGAGTTTTGTTGGTTTTTTGTTTTATTTTGTTTTGTTTTGTTTTTCTCATCTCCACCTCAATAGTCACTGAGCAAATCTGTGAGAACCAGAAGTCTTGTGTTTTGCTTTGGTACTTCTCTCTGTAAACTTTGAACACAAGGAAGAAATCTGCTTCCTCATTTTTCTTTTTCTATTTTAAATTTGAACTCCATCCAAAAATAATTTGTGGGTTTGTAAAGAAGGCTAGAATTTGACTGGAAGAAGATATTTAAAAAAAGAAAATACTAACATGAAAAATTTAATTTAATTTTCAAAATCTATTTTGGAAATTTAAAAGCCATTTGTTTTACAAGCGTTGGTGAAATTGTGGGAAATGACTGCATTTTCACATTACCACACATATCATATGATATTTAAGCAGAGCTGAAACAGTATTATTTAGATATATTTCAGATTTCATTTAAACAATCTACTGGTTTGCAATCTCACATAAATATAAAATGTGATATTGACCTCAAAATTGTATTGATTACATCCTCATTACTCTAGCCAAGTCTGACTTGTTGTTTCTTCCCCAAAATGTATCTAAATATCCATTGAATTGTTTTAAAATCACTGAAAATTATCTCCCTACTTCCTGAAATGAACACAGTAGAAGCATAGCAGGAGGAGAGAAAGAAAAGGTTAAGATTTCAATACCTCTTTGTTTGCTTTATTATATTAGAATGAATGCCATTATTATGCTGAAAATGGTGAAACCTTTTTCAAAGAACTTGTCATCACTGAATCAGTTGGGTCTCAGGCTGTCTGAAAAATAAACCCTCTGCCTCTCCATCAATCCCACTTATAACATGTTTTTCAGTAGACTGGAAAAGATTTTGAATAATGTGCATTTTCACATGTTTTGTTTCAGATTAATATTCACAGTTGTCATTCTCCTGACAAGAACAATAGCTCCTTCTGGTGTTTATACTTGCCACTTAGAAAAGAAAAAAAAAACAACAAAACAAACATTGCCTTTCTTTAGTCTCCAGAGTACTTTTATTACATTGGAGAAATGCAAGCGGTAGGAAATATTATTTCCCCTTCTCCTGTGGAAGAGCTTGATTTGTCATTTCAGAAAAACAAAAAACAAATTCCAGTCAAAATTTCTATATTAAATACCCTTCTTGATTTAGACAGTTAAGTTTAAGATAGATATGTTTTAAGTAGTTATTAACAAACTTTAAAGTACATGAAAAACATTTGCTGTAACATAATGAGATTTTCAGATAGTAAGTAATGTTTAGGTAGAAAACAAACTGTTATCATTTCTCTCAAATAATATTCAGAACTGGAGGCCCAAAACATGCACACGATTAATGTGATCAAAGTACACAACATGTTTTATTTATGTTATATGATATTGCTCATTGAGCACCTTATGCATTTGTTTATCCTCATGAACAGTAAGATACACTTGGTGAAATGAAAATGTTATAGGAGGCTGGGATGAAAGAGGTAGGGGAACAGCCTTACTCTGTCAGTTTATAGGCACAAGCAATGCTCATAAGTAAGCCCCAGGCATTTAAGATACCTTTAACTCACATTCATTCCTAAGAATTTGTGTTCAAAACATAGTTAACTGTGGTTTGCAAAGGTCTTTGGCATTTGACTCCCTTGGATATCTTAAAATGTACCTTGAGCTTTAAGGTTCTTTTGGGTTTTCCCTCTTGGCATTTTTATGCATTGCTGGGAAATTTGTGGTTGAGATCTTCTTTGGACTCACGCTTTGGGTCTTTGAGCCAGTTTCACCAAAACTATTTTGTTTGCTTTCTCTTTCAATTTACAGTCTACCTCCTAGAGGTGAAAAGAAGCAATTTTCTTCCTTACCCACTCAGAGCTTATCAGTGCCCTTGAACCTGCTGTTTCTTAACAATTGTTCATATGCCACTGATTTGGACCACAATTAGATGAGAGTGTGTTTGGCCAACCGTGTATCATGAACACATAAAAGCTGTATGAAATGTATAGATTCATTTATGACATTTACAGATTCACAGAATAAAGAAGATTGGAAGAGCACATCATCTACTCCATTTGAAGCAAGCCCAGTTGGACGAGAGGGCTCAGAGACCTGCTCGGCTGAGTTCTGAATGCCTTCCTGCATGGAGATTCTACAAATTCTTTCACAAACTTCAATGTTTTACTATCCTCATAGTAAAAAGCTTGAAATGGACCTACCTGAAGTCAGAGCCTACCCTCTTCCCATTTTCAGGAATTCCAGGATCAGGACATGTATCAGATGCAATTGCATCCCCACCCTGGGTCACTGTAAAGTAAAGAAAAAACACATTAGACATGCAGCTCTAGAGATGATTCTTTACATTTCCCATACATAAACTTCCATTGCCTGAATGCAACTGTATTTTGACATTTTTTTCTTGAACCAGTGAAAATTGTTACCAAAAAGAATCCTCACATAATTGATTTATTTATGTATTATTTATTTTCATTTGTTATGGCAAAAAAAAAAAAAAAGGATTTCTTCTGTGGGAAATGATTGATTTCCAACAGTCATTCTTTTTATGAATACACTAGAATTCAAAGTTTTCCTCAGACAGGAAAAAGAAAAATTTCATGAAACCACCCTCTGAAATCTTCACAACATATCACTGTAAGGTTAAGAAATATAAGAGAAAATAAAATCTTCATAATAAAATCTGTCCATAATAAGATTTAAAATAAACAAAAGGCAAGAACCCAACTGTGATACTGTAGAACTGTATAGCAGGAATATTTTTATGAATCCCAAAATCATTTAGATTGGAAAAGACATCTAAGATCATTGAGCCCAACTATTGACCAATCACTACCTCAGCTGAAGATAAAGTTAATCTCAAAAAATATACAATATATGACATTGAACAATGCATTTTTATCCAGCTGAATATGTGATCATGCAAATGAGGCTCAAATCTCCATTTTTTGTTTTCAGCTAAGAAGATAAAGACAAGGTATCTTATACTGTTCCACTCTTTTTTCCCTCCATTTTTTCTTCATCCAGACTCTCAGATAATTAAATCATACTATGTATACAGATATCCAGACTTATGGTACTCTCAAAATTCAAAACAATTTGAACATTGTGTCCCCCTTTTTCCTACTACACTCCTGAAATGTTAATTAAGGAAAATGTGAAGTTAGAAGTTATTTATCATAAATAAATGATACAAAGAAGAAGACCAAATATTCAGAAAACCTGAACACACATGTGCTTTTTATCCTGCTCATATAGACGTATGGTGTTTCCAGTTGAAAAAGGGAAGAACTGACATAAAGTCTGTGGTGGGTTTGCATTGCCAGACTTTGGTAGTGGGGACGAGGGGAGGAACGGGGAAAACTACAGGGGTGGCTTCTATGAGAAGCTGCCAGAAGATTCCTCCATGTCCAGCAGAGCCAATCTCTGGCAGCTCCAAACCAAAGTTGACCGGCTGATTGTCAAGGCTAGGCCAATTAGAAATGATGGTAACATCTATGGGAGAATTGACTAAAAAAAAAAAGTGATTGTGCAGGTGTAATTGCAGCCAGAGAAAAGGAGGGTTAGAACGTGTGAAAGGAGCAGCTCTGCAGACACCAGGACCAGTGCAGAAGGATGGGGAAGAGGTGCTCCAGGCACTGGAGCCAAGATTCCCCTGCAGCCCATGGTGAGGCAGCTGTGCTCCTGCTGCCCATGGAGAACCACAGGGATGCAGATGAAGGATCCTGCAAACCTGTGGAGAAAGGAGCCCATGCTGGAGCAGGTCTGCTGGTGGGACTGGTGTCCCTGTAAAGGACCTACACTGGAGCAGCCTGTCTTTGTAGGACTGCACCCCATACTGCAGCAGTCTGGGGAGGATGGATTCACATTGGAGAAGTTAACGGAGAATTATCTCCCATGAGAAGAATAACATGCTGGAGCTGCTTCCTCTCTGAGCAGCAACAACAACGTGTGATGAACTAAGTGAACATAATCCCATTCCCATCACCCTGTACATCTGGGGGAGAAGGTAGAGCTGGGAAGGAGGGAAGGGTGGGAGAAGGTCTTTATAAGGTCTTTCTTTACTTCACATTACCCTCCTCTGATTTTGTTAGTATAAATGCAATATCCCTAATTCCAGTCTGTTTTGCCCATGATAGTATTTGGTGAGTGATCTTTCCCAGTTCTTATCTCAACTCATGAACTCTTGGTTGTGTTTTCTCTCCCCCATCCAGTTGTGGAGGGGGGTGATGGAGAGGCTTTGGTGGGTGCCTGGGACCCAGCTGGAGCCAACCCTCAACAATTATATGCCTCCAGTATTTCTGTTTCCTCCACAAAAAACAGAACTAGTAGAAATTTGTGGATCATATTTTCCATCTTAAAAGATTTTTGGGAAATTTCTAAGAAAAGGACAGAGCATTCTTCCAGAATTTAAAACAAAACAAAACAAAGTTAATTGGAATATTTTAGCTGCACAAAATAAATTACATAAATCTGAGTGGATTACAGATGACAGCATTACAGCTGAAAGGTGATGAGAGCTTAGATGTAAAAAGAAGCTGGTTTTCCCACACAGTGATATGCTTTCAAATTTAATATAGCAACAAAAGGAGTGGTGACAAATAGGATACATACAATCAGATTTTAAGACCTATAAATCTTCATGTCTGATTTGGCAGCTTCAGGGACAATTCATTTATATAGAAATTCAAAGATTTACAAGAGAAGATCTAATGAGCTAAAAAACTGTATTACAGCACTATAAAAATACAACTGAGACAATATATTATTATGGACCATAGTTCTTGACCTGAGCACAGGTCAGGTCTTCTGTAGAGAAGTAGAGAAGCTGCAATGATTACAGTATATTTCAAAATATGCTTTTTATTAAATCTATAATGCTTTAAGAATACAGGAATTATTTCTTTATCCATATTTTTTAACACTACTCATTGCCCTGCATACTTGTTCTGTACACTACATCAAGAAAGATTATGATAATATAAAAAATTTCTTTGAAGACACAACTGAAAATATAAGGTCTTAATTAAAAAACTATTTCCTTCTAAATACAAAAGCCAAACATGAGTAAAAATTCAGTTCATCTGGACTTTTGTCCATGTATAGCACGTGGAATTCACCAACTCTACAACTCAATCCTGCTAATTTCACTAATATTACTTAGATTTATAAAGCTTTTTGGGTGTGAATAAAGGCTTTCAGAGAAATCATATACTAGTGAGTATTCATATATTTTATTCTGAAAGTTTAATCTTGTAGTAGCTTGAAAAGTGTCAGCACTGAAATGCAGTTATAGTGAAAAACCTGGTCTTGCTACAAAAGCAGCCTGCTTCTACACTGATGTTTCTTAAAATAAATTCTCTCCCCACTAATATTTCTTCCACTGTTTCAAAAAAAAAAAAAAAAGAAAAAGTCAAATATTTACTACTTTTAGCAGAGAACTGTAGCTATGTTAGTGGATATCAGATTCAGTTCTGATTACGAATCACCAAAACACAAACGTAAGCAAAACAACTGGTATGGTTATTCAACTTACTAACTTTACTAAACATGAACCTTGTGGTAACAACTGTTATACAAGGTGGAGAATGCTACCTTTGCTACTGTGTTTTAAGGACATCACATACCACATTGGAGTGAAGCCATCTCCTTGTACAGATCTATGTATATACAAAATGTTTAAGTACTTTGGGTCATCAGTAAATGCCGAATGAAACCTTAGTCATAGCACAGAATGAAATGATCTTCCCAAATGGATGACAACCTTTGCAAAATTTTCTTCTCAGCCACTACTTTACTCTCACAAGGTGTCAACACACTCTCACACCAATATCAGGGCATGGTGGTTTAGCCTCTTGCTTATCCAGAGAAACACTATCTCTCTGATTAGGACAGGCATCCTGTGTCTGGAACTCAACACTTCTTCCTGGATGTCTACAGGCCTTGTTAGACATGGCACAGATTTTAGCTCCTATTTTCCCCAGTGAACTGTCAAGTGTACTTTTAACAGATGGTGTTTGCATGACATGCTGTCATGACAAAATAAATCCAATTCCCTGTAAAACAAACCTGCCTGATTTTATCTTTCCAGATGGAGAGAAAAAAAAAATAATAAATCTCTCAAATCAGTAAACCAATTTATTGTCTCTACTGGTTCAGAGCCACCAGGGACTTCAGCTCACCTAATTATATTCTTTTACATATTAGCATGCTTAATACCTTTACCGGCCAGTATTTTGGAATTTAACTAAAAACTAGGTATTAAGATATATTTTAGCTCTAACAATTATCATTTAGACTGAAAAGAGATGAAAAGGTGCTCAAACAAATTCCTGTCAGAAACCTTTATCTTCCTCTGTTACAATCTTGCCAGGTTTCCACTTCATCCACCACTATAAAGTATTGTCCACTGCTACTGAGATACATGTGAGGAGCAAGTATCATTGATTTGAGTATCTCGCTTTCAAAATATATTTAAATCTTGCAGCGTCTACAAGCATTTTCTGGATACATCATTTTTATGCATGCAGTCATATTCCCAATATTTCACTGGTTTAATTTGAAGAAAAAAACTTTTGTGTGCTCTTGAAATATCCATGTCTAGTTTTTACTCTTTCTGCACTGCATAAAGTTTCATTTACCTAGGGTGTTAAAAGGTGCTTCATGCTTTTTGCATCTTTCTTCTGGTTTTTTTCCCATCTTTTTCACATAAAACTTGAATTATTTCTCTTATATTCAAAACTCAATCACAGACTGAATGTATTTTTACTATCATTTCAATTTACATTTTAGAATTTAAAAATTTCAAAACAACAGTGTCAATGAAAATGGAGAGTAATATTCTATTTAAAGCTAGCAAAACTTTTAAATAAACGTAAAGTAAATGTAAAAGTAAAAGTAAAGTTAATGACAATGTTCCTCTGAAATGCAAATATATAAACTAAACATGTATAACCTTGTAATTATGTCAAATAAATTTAGGACCAGTCCCTCCCAATATATTCTTAGTACATTCTTAGTATACCCTCTCTGTTAAAAAAAATAATTAAAGAGGATATAATCCTGGCTAATATCAAAGTAAGACATTACTTTACATAGACAGTCCCTCATACTGCATCCCAGTGCTTCAAGGAACCATCAGCTAGAGGAAACGGTGAGTATTCCATGAGAGAAACATTAAAAAAATATTTGAAGTCAAAGGGCAGGGAGAAAAGTGACAAAATATTCTAGTCAGGTTTGGGGTTTTTTGCTTCTTTTCCTAAGCAGGTTTGAGAACATCAAAGATGCTTCAACCACCACACAGGTCTGTAGTACAGAGACAGAGCACTCAGTGGATATGACTTAACTCTGGAACTTCTCAACATGTCATGCTATTATACTGCAAAAACTACACATTCTCAAGTCTTTTTGCAGAAATAATTGAAGAGTGGCTGTGAGTTCATTAACGTGATTGACAGATTTACATTCTGTATACAACCTCTAGGGTTAAGACTAGTGATTCAAATTTCTATTTGATAAATATAAAATCTATTCTTTATTCACTGACTGAGAATGAATCAACAAGATTTCTTGCATTTTCTCAGTTGGGATCATAAAGATTACAGTGTCCACAGCTTTGGAGGTCATCTTTATTGTTTTACTTGATATATGCCACAGGAAATTCAGAAATCCTTGAAGATGTTTCAAATGCTCTGATTCTAAGGCAATAGTAAGAAGAAAGACTGGCAATAACTATAAACATAAATCAGATTTTAAAATATTATTATCATAATAATAAACAATTACCACATACATTAACATCCTAATTTAGTTCAGCATATGGGAAGTGCCTAATCAAGGAGCAGTATTAGGCAGGAGGAAGGGCTGGTTAAACAGATGTTTCATGCAGCAATACAAGCTATTTGAAATCTCCCTTGCTATAATATCAGTCCTACTCCAGATATGCTCCATCTTCTGCTTTAGATGCATTTGGAATCTGAAAATGCAGTAAGGAACTACTCAGACCTATGTAAATTATGTGATGCTTTGAAGGCCTTGACTTCAAAACAAAGTATCTGTGGGAGCTTGTCCTGGAGCAGACTGGCTGGACACTGGCCTCACAGCCACACTATGGACAACCAACATCAAGCCTCAAGAAATAAGAAGCCACAACTGATGACATCCAGGCAGCTTATGGTGAGCAGCAAAAGACACTGGGACTAACTGGGAGTGGCCATGCAGATCAACAGCCTGTGATTGGCCAGAATGTTTCTAGAACATTCTATGAGAGACCATGTGTATGTGTGTCAGTCCTACTTCAGGGTCCTTCGAAGTAGCATCTTTATGTTTTGTTTTGCACTCTTGTTTGTGCCTTTTTATTTGTTTAATAAATATGTTCCTTTTTGGCACTTCATTTGTACCCATCCCTTCCTTGCTGCTGTTCCATGCGAGCACACCATCCTGGAGCTGCCAGAGGGTTTCCCCGTGCGCCCCGCAGATCCCTCAGGCTGCTGTTGCCGACATCTCCGGCTGCTCTGCTGCTAGCCAGGTCAGAGACATCACCGGAGGTCAGATGCGTGCCACAACAAGTAGTATTATGTACAAATGTGTTACACTGCATATCTTTCTTCAGTGGCCATTATGCTATTAGAAAAAAATACTGGGTGTTCCTGCTTCAGGTTCTAACACCTACAATTTAAAATTTAACAAGTTATGGCAGTGTATCTAGACATTTACTCATTCTCCCAGTGTTAACACCAGCCTAAGAATAAAAATGGATAACCCAGGAGCCCTTATTCCCTCCATAATTTGTCCTGAATACTTTTCAAATGTAAGCAAAAATGGCAAGAATGACCTTCAAGAAGCCTTGAGAAATACTCCCTGGAGGCTAGACGAAAGACCCTAAAATTCCCTGTAGAAAGATACTGTAAAAAATGGCAGCTTTTCTAGAGCTGAGTGACAAGCTGTGGCACAGAAGAGGGTCACAAAGATAATCAGCAGACTGGAACATTCCTCCTACAATGACAGGCTGAGAGAGGAAAGGCCTGGGGAAGGCAGGTGCCTTGGAGACCTCATTGTGGCATTCCAGTACCTAAAGAAGGCTTATAAAAAAAGAGGAAAGACAACACTTTACCCAGCTAGATAGAGGTAAGACAAGGAGAAACGTTTTTATACTAAAAGAGAAGAGATTTAGATTAGATGTCAGGAAGGAAATATACTTAGAGGGTGTTGAGGCACTGGAAAAGGTTGCCCAGAGAAGCTATGGGTGCCACATATGCTATGGGTGCCATTGTTCCTGGCCAGGCTTTATGGCATTTTGAGAAACCTGATCTTGTGGGAGAGGGTTGGAAATCGATGATGTTTAAAATGCCTTCCAAACAAAGTCATTCTAGGATTCTATGAAGTTTGTAAATTGAACAATATTGCAGCTTTGTCTCTCTATTATAGTGAAAATAAAAGCTTACATATGTAAATATTAACCTCTTTCCAGTCAAGAAGTCAAACAGAAATGCAATGACACTGTTTCAATTTAAAAAGGTATTACATGCACTGATTAATGTAATAGAGTCAATTTGGTTATCCATTAAGCTCCTTATATTTACATTTATTTACATTTTATTTTTTAAAGGTTTCCATTTTAAAGTATCTAACAGTTCTAGATATCTAACAGAAATATCAAACAAAATTTTGGTCTTTAAATAATATGGTTTAAAAATGAAAACAAAACATTTAAATTATTCTTTATCAAGTGTACTAGAAATTATTTGTTTTATGTAGCACAGAATACTGTCATCACTGAAAAAGAAAAAAGGATGCATATATTTGATGTCTTGACAATATTTGGAGAAAAGGTATATTTTGTCATTGTATAAAAGAACTGAATACACTGCAGTTATTTGAATTCAGAAAGTTAGAAGTAATGGAATAAAAGAGAGATTATAGAGGACAGCTTGAATCCACAAATATATTCACAAGGAGAATTAGCTGAATGAAATTTTCCACCAGAAATTTCACTGCATTTTCTCTAAAATGTCAGTTACCCCCACCTTGAAGATAATTTCAAGCTTACAAATTGTTTCATTTAACTCAGATCAAAATTAAATAATTGATTTGTGAATAATTTTAATGATCAGAATACATATCCTGCAGGAGACCTTTTTTTATTTGCAAGGACATTTATTAGGAGATTTCTTAGGTGCTGCACTTAGCAGCACATAAGCTCTTCTCTGTTTTCATATAGTGTTTTACAGCAAAGAACAGCAAGGTAGAGTCATGATTAAGTTGTTTATAAACAGTATCTATTCATACACTAAGTCATCTGCAGTAGATTTTATTTTTAAAAATTTGACACAGAAAAGAGCAAGCCAATTTGATTTACTTAAAAATACACATAAAGTCACACTTGCTTATTTTAATAATTTTGATCTACATAAATTTGAATACACTAAAAATTTAGAATTAATTTATTAATTAAAGGATGCAGAATGGTTTTTAGTTCTTTTTTTCCCCCTGATATGGTAGAATTAATTCTACATTCTCCATTGGTAGAATTAATGTCCTTCTACCAATGTAGAATGACATTAATAAAAAGTATTAAGTTGGAACCCTAAAAATGAGATACAAAGGCATTGTTTATATAGGTGTACAAAAGTATTCAGATATTGCCTTATAAATAAGATCACAGACGTGATAGAAAATATAGATTTGAGTAGAAAATACAGCTGAAATTAAAATACCAAGACAAAAAAGAATATGTATTTCAACAGTACAAAAGTATTATATATTTCCATACAATTTAATCCTGGCTATTAAAAGGTTATAAAATTACTTTTAGTATAATGAGTCCATCATAATCTTTGAGCAAGTCCTTCAGCAGAAATAGCAAAACTGATCTGTTGCAAACAACAGATATAAACTTACATGACACTTCTAATGTAGTAGAGATGAATAACTGAAAGCCAGAGAAATGGAAAAGATAAAAAGAGACAAACAAGGGCAGGTAAGGAAAGTTTTGAACCATGTAACTCTTACAAGAAGCTACTTCAAACTCTTTTTTCCCTAATTTACCAATGAATTGACTGAAGTATTGGAATACAATTGAATAAGAAAATGTGGTCATGTTGACAACAGATGGCTTGGGCTCAAAAGGCCATTCACGGCAGCCACACAAGGAGAAGCCATTATCCCAAACCTGCCTAGAGGACGCTCTTACAGATGGCATTGTGTTTCTTCAAAATGATTAACAAATCTTACACAGTATTGTTCTAGTAGTTCAGTAAGCCACAGCCAACTGCTAGATTTCATTTAAAACTTAAATTGTCTAGTGCTTCTCACTAAACAAGTATTTTAACCACCCTACTTGCTTCAAACATCAGATTAAAAACTACAAATTTCTGAAACAGAAGCAATTAAAAAACCCTATAACTGTCACATGCTAAAGTTAATTCTTTTAGCCTTTTTTGAATAAGCTCTAGCACCTTCAAACACTGGGAAATAAATAATCATCCTACTACACTGCAGCTGTCAACTTGGTTGAAATACAGGTTCCCTGTAATTTACCAATATATTTATGGCACTCCTTTTTCTAGCAGATGGGGATTTCTATCAACATGCCTTTACTTGCTATGACCAAAATAGCTGGTGTGTCCAACGCTCCTTGTTACTCCTTAGTATCCTGGTTTTTGGCTAGGATAGAGTTAGTTTTTTCACAGAAGCTGTGAGGGGACCCTGCCAGGAGCTGTGTGGGTATGCCTTGGTGTTAGTCTGTAGCACTTTAGCACTCTATAGGACTTCCGATCACATCCAGGGGCATTCTCACTCCCCAGAAGAACATGGGCATGAACCATGGTTAGAAAGAAAAAAGTGCGGGTGCAGAGGGTCTGTATGTCCCTTGTTCATTGTCTCAGGGTCATGTCAGGTTGGCCAGTGAGTAATTTTTGTATTTAAATCACTCTTGTTTCTATACTCTCATTATTAGTATCATTGTTCACTTTCTTATCCCATTGCGGTTTCCAGTAAATTGTTTTTATCTCAATCTGTAATCTCCACCTATTTTGTCTCTTGCTGGAGGAGGGGCAGGAAAGCCTTGTCTGGTTTGGACCTTTGATGGCAGAGGGATCAATAAACTGGGGAGTGCCATTCCTAAACTATGACATTTGGTGACCTAAGGTCTGAAAATAAATTTCCCTTATATAAATCCAATTTTTTGTCCATTCTTAGTGAATTAATCAGCAGCTTAAAAAAAAAAACCAAACTAAAAATAAAGTCTTTTGCTCAATTTGTTTTGTTCTGATTTTGTATTTTTTGATCAATGTCTTTCCAACAGTTGAATTTAAATTTCGTTCAAGCTTAATGAAACAACTTAAGGCTCAGCAGATGTACAGTTTTCAGGCAGTCTGGGAGCTTACTAGTCCACGTTTTCTTGAAGTCTTGAAGAGCCTACTCACTCCTAACATTTCATTTTACATTTACCTCTGTTGACCTCCAAGGGCTGCTTCACCATGGTCTTCACCATGGGCTTCAGGGGAAGCTCAGCTCCAGTGCCTGGAGCACCTCCTCCCCCTCCTTATTCACTGACTTTGGTGTCTGCATCTTTGTTCCTCTCACATAATCTCACTCTTCTCTGAGCACAGCTATATCTGCCTAATAACTTTCTATTTTTTTCCTTCTTAAATATTTTATCCCAGAAGTGTTATGACCCTCTCTGATTGGCTCAGCTTGAGACAGCAGTGGGTCTGTCCTGGAGCCCACTGGCATTGACTCTATTGGACACGGGAGAGGCTTTTCACAGAAACCACCCCTGCGTATTTTCATATAGCTAAGAAACTACATGTTTAGAAATAGTGAGGGAAAATTTAAAATATTTATCTTTTTAGTGCAATTATAAATATAGCTTTTAGCTTGATTAAAATACTACTTAAAAGTTTAAGGTAAAAGGATCAACTTTAGTTTTAGCAGTAAGTTCTAATTTAAACAGATTTTCTATAAGAAAAATATAGTGGGAACTGGAATATATTCTATATCTTCCATTTCTATGGTGAAATTCCTACAAGTCACTCCAAAGCTACAGCTCAGAATTAGATGCCTTCATCACGCACAGTTTGTGTATGTGTGTGTGTGTGTATGTGTGTTCTGGTTGCACTCTCATAATGCACAGGCAGTTATGCAGACCTCCTGAGATACTATTCTGCTCATTAACGGCAAAGCTGCATCATGAAAATTAGAGATTCTTTTGGTAATTGCAAATGTAAAATTTTCACAGCTGTTGAACTCATCAGACTCCAGGAACAGAAACTGAATTTGCAAAACCCAGGCTGACCAGGATGAAACCCTGTATCCGATTTCCTTCAACTAGAGGGCTACACACAACACTACTATTGCCAAATAAAGTGCAAGGGAACTCCTGATGACTCTAGAAAGCTGAAATTTTCCAGCAAGCGACAATTCATTTACGAATGATTCAATACAGTTCCACCAAATGAAATATATGTTTGCATTATGCTCACTCTTAGTTAAGAAATTGTCACCATAGTAAGTATACCTTAGGACTACAAAACCACTCATTAAGACTTGCCTGAGATGCACTTATCCATGCCTGAAAATTTAAAAATCCATTTCTATACTTTCATTTTAATTTATGATTTATGGAAGCCACCAATTTAAAAATACCACTCCTTCATCAGTCCTGATACTTAAATAATGATCTACATCATATCTTTATATTGCTCAAGGTCATGAGGGGAAGACAGAGAAGAAACTGTCCCACATCATTATGTAACAGCTGTATTGTACCATCTTTGTGGCCTACTTGCAGTAAAACTATTTAGCACTTATCAAACCTATAAAGTCCTTATAACAATGAAGACACTCATGTAACAGTATTATGAGCTCCTTAATCATTAGTTTTTACACTTTTGAACTCAGTGTCATTTCATGACTTGCTGCAGGTAATGATACTTTTGCAACAACTGTAAAGACTAAATTTTGATTGCAAAGTATTTCTATCCAGTCATAAAAATAGTTTACTCTATTTATATTATATAATAATCAAGCACAAGAAAAATGAAAACCGTTGTGTCAGTTAAGTCAACAGATAAAATTTCACTAATGATCAGGGGGGTAAGATTTTATCTGACAGGCAAATGATTAAAAAAACCGTTTAAAAAAATATTATCATTTATTTTTCACACTACATGACAGGAAGTGAAAACAGAACCTTGACATGAAAACAAAATTACCATTACACATTTTCCCTTAGAAGATCACAAAATAAACTATGTGTAAGGCTTAAACCTACAGCTCAGCATGAAGAGTTGTTGGTTTTTGCAATACCACTTCATTCAGAATTGTAGGAAAGTCAGTAATTTACTTTGAAATGACAGAGTTGATGAAGAGTCAGTAGTAAAGAGCAATTTTATGGGATATCCAGAAGCATTCTTTCCAAAAGAAATAAACCCAACATGTTGTATTGTCTCAGTGGCTTATAAGTTTGGAAAACTCCATTTTTCACCAGCAACAGGTTATAAACTCACCCTACAATGTTATTTACTTGTAAATATACTACCACTATATAACGTATTTTATTGATTCACAAGGCTGTCTTTTTCTTTTCCTTTAAAAAAAGCAATCTAGCATTTTTACCAAGCACTGCCATTTCTTCAATAAAGCTGAAGGTGACTAAAATTCTTTTTTTTAATATATAAATAAGGGTTGAAACAAGTGTCTTTAAATAAAATTCTTGGTTCCTCAATTAGCTGTTTGATACACATTTGTTAATCAATGCCTTACCTATTTTTTTTTTTTTTGTCTGGTAAGTGATACTATATTTTTAGTTGGCTTTCAGAGTAAAATGTTCAGTACTGTGTTGCAAATAGGAAGAGGTAACAAGACACTTAGCCATGGGCATAATGCATTGATAATCTCATTTGTCAACATAGCCTTAAGGATTTTCCATTAAAATGAAAAAGAGAAAAAGAGAGATCAGTCCACTATCCAGGGTTTGCAGGTTATATCAAATAGGCTTTGACACTGAGAAAGAAATTAAGATTAGAAAATAGTTGCTAACTATGGGATAGTCTATGGGGGTGCTGTTTTTATAGAAAAAAGATAAACTGACACAAAAAACCCCAGTTCCTTGGCCATCCTCTGACTTTTGACACGACTACAAGCAAAACATGTAGGAGACCTCTTAAGTGAAACCTATGTAGGACATGAAGTGGTTGTGAACAGAACCATTCCCAAAGTTTCCTGTTGGGCTGCTCAAACCATTTAAAGCTCAAACCATTAAAATTGTGGGGGGTCTTCCCCTTCTGCCCCTTCCCTGTTTAAAAGCTACAGTTCTGTACATGTCAAGAAGTGATGTCTCTTAACTGCCCTCTTAACAGGACTGAGAATTGCACTGTCTCTCATGGTTACAACAGATAAGCTCAGAAAAATTCTAGCACATCACCAAGGAGACAAATTATCATAAAATAAGAAATAGACCAGCTGGTGATGATTTTCTTTAGAGGTGGTAATTTAATTTCTTTGGTTTTCTGTACAATGCCCATGTCATAAAACCACTGGTACATCAGTACAGTTAGTTCTCTCCCTCTCCTTCTTGTTGAAATTAAAACATGACAAAGTTTACAAATACATTACATTTCTAACAGTTCTAATGAACAAGATTAGAAGGAAAAACTGACAGTGAGTCAGATTATGGGAAGAATAAATGAGAAGGGGTTGTTTTGTTGGGTTTTTTGGGCATCTGCTGAAGAAAATGTTCTGATACCAATAGGAAAAATTTAGAGAAGTTCTCTAAATTGGCAGGTAGCAAGTTTAGTAGGTATAATCATGGTGACATGCAGGTAAATTGAAGCAAACATATTTAGTGCAAGAGTAGAACTGAATTCTAGTCTGTGTCTGAAACAGCATGATCATTAACATTTCACTCTTACTACTGATTATATTTATAGATCAAATGGAGCAAAGTCAATACAAGATCTGTGATTTGCTCTACCTGCCCCAATCAAAATAATAATCCTACTATAATCAATAAAAGGAACCAGTAAGAGACTGAATCTATAAATAAGCGTTTATCTCATACTTCAAGCAGAAAAGAGATGAGAGAGACAAAGACACAAAATTTAATAGAACAAAGCTGTTAATTTTAATGATCTGATTTCTGTGCCTAATACTTCAGCTAAATAGTTCCAGTAGTTGTCTTTTTCAATAAAAGAAACATTTTATTTGTTCATAAATTAAATAATTACATGTATATAATAAATATAGTTTCTATGGCAAATCGTGTGATCAAATGAAGTGCTGACATCCTAAGAACTGTATTTTACTGACTAGAATAAACACCAAATGTCTAGTTACAATGATTGTGAAGGATGCATCATCCTTCCTAGGAATAAAACAAGTACATTTCAACTAAACTTTGCTTTATTGCAATTAAAGTTCTCTTAAGTTAAAGCTATAAGAAATCTGTCTATCAATACCCCAGAAGCTGCATAAGAATTATAGCTTTCAGGAACTCCAAATTGAGTATTTAATAATTTCCCATGGTAGGTGACTAATTCAGTAATCATTTTATCTTCTAAATACACGAAGGACAATTATTGAAGATGAAGGGAGAGACCCAACTTCCTTGTTCAGCATCTGACTCCGTTTATTCACTCAATCCATCACTTTTTATAACCGTGTTAATTAAGTTCATGCATATTGCAAACCCGAGCTCACAATAGGTCAGAGATAACATACCAACCCCTCCTTATGTTTCCAATACCAAGATTTGGGTTCTCAAAATTATTTTTGCTTTCCCAAAACAGCCAAAGATAGAATATCTACTTGCTATGAGAAAGCTGCCTGAGAACTCTGGTATGCAAGGTTCTCAAGGTCTTCATGTTTGTCACTTTTACTTGTAATTAAAAACAACCTGAGAACCTCCGCTGTTTACAGAAACAGGCTGTGAGAATCTGTCCTCCACAGCTGCCTTCCAAGCCATTTCTGAAAAAATCTCCCAACAGACAATTACAAAGCTAAATCCAAAATGGACATGGATTCTGGCCATTTACTTCTGTGATCATTTAATTCCGTTATTTTTTTCATTGCAGGGTTCAAAGTACATCTGGTCAGAAGAGAGACTGTTCCTTCTGCTGATCTGCTTACATCTGCAAAGGGAAAGTACTGATCTTCATTCCCTTTTGAGTGTCCCATTCCACAAGGGACTCCCGAATTGTGAATCCTTAGTACAATGAAGCCTTTTCTGACAACATTTAGTATAAACTAAGCGAATCCTTAGTACAATGAAGCCTTTTCTGACAACATTTAGTATGAAATATCTTATTCAAGAGATAGGATTTAGTTTCCTTTATATTTTTTAAAATTATATTACTGTATGAATTTTTCATACTTCTACTCAGTGAAAATAATTTTGACATTGTGTGCAAGCACCAGGAAATAGATGCAAGACTGTATATCAAAGACCTAACAGAAAATTCAGCACCATATTTTCTATTAATATGTTTTTAACATTTTTTTCCAGACATAACATTTTAACATTTCCCACATTTAATATTTTAACAAGACTTGGTTGAAAAAAATAAGTGCAAGTGTATTACTCATTTAAAAGCTTCCAGTAGCTATCAAGATTACCTAAACAGACATTTAAATACCATGAATCTGCAGAATGGACATTATCTTACACTATTTCAAAAGGCAGAATTATGCTTATCAAATCAAAGTTCAAGAAGCAGAACAGCAGTAGTACAAAATTGGACCTTTTTGGGGTTTTTTTGCTCAAAGTAATTCAGATCACACTTGAAATAGAATTAGAATGTCTTGTGCCCTGAATTGTCTGTCTATAACTGCTGTAATTATAGACAGTATTCCAACTGAGAATACTACAATAACATAGATAAGGGAACAACTTCACAGTAGAACATTTCACCAAATAAAAATACACACTCCAGAATTTTTGTTAATTCTGTAAAGGGACTGTCTAAAGTTATAGAGAATCTAGGGAAAAAAACCCATTAAAATAAATTATTTTCTTCAGTACACAATGACATGCAGCTATACAAATATCTCAGACTGTGGATATTTTTTAAAAATACAGCAAAAACATCAAACCCATTATTTTATCTTGGCTCTTTTCTCCTCTTCATCAACATTAGCAGGGTAGATGTGAGCTGCCACATGATCCTTCCTACTCTTGTCACTGTGACAATAATAATTAATAAAACCCCGAGGCAATTCATCACAATTTTCTATGGCATCTATGTGTCAGCTATGCACTTCTCTCTTGAATATGTAACCTCAATCATTCTGGCGGGTCTGTTTATTTAGGTGAAATGTCAAACTGATAATTTCTTTCCCTCTTTCTTACACAGAGTCAGTGACTTATTCATGTCAACCTGTTAATTCTTGAAGGAAAGGGGCAAAAAGGCTATACTGACTCCCCAAATATATTCTGGTCCTCACAGTGTAAGTAAACAAAGACAAGCTTTAAATAAACAATCATTTTGGCCAAGGTCCAAAAGAAGAAAAAAACAACCCAAGGCTTCATTTTTGAGATTTTGACCACTGGTCACACTTTGAAAATCAGTATGCCTTCCTTATAACTGTTGAAAAACTCACTACAAAAAAACCCCAGGATTTTATTGATTAAAGCTGGTTTCCCAAATGAGTTCAAAGTTACAGCTGTTTGCATTAATGAATAAAAGTGTACTGTGCCCATGATTTGCTCTTTTGGGTGGTTGTTTTTTTAAATCACAGGGAAAAAAACATTGCTTTATGGATCAATTATTATAATCAGGTTTTGCATGTAATATGATGGTATCAATAAAGCAACCAGAAATTCAGTTAACTTTAAAAAAAAAATTGAATAGTACTTTATCAGACTCTATGTTAGATTTTCCAAAGTCATCCAAATTTGGAAGATGGAACAAGCTTCCTAATGTCTTCAAATCACTTCAAGATACATTTTATCAGTATCACATTTCTAGCTGCTAAGAGGGCACTTCAGCTTTACATCTGTGTAGAGCGGAGCTCATGGTAACTAATTGACAAAAATGATCAAATACTGTGCATGAACCTTTTGAAGCCATCTCAGCACACAAGTGTACTAAGTTTTCATGGTTTTCCTTAGCTAACTTGAAAGAGATATTCTTGTTGCCACTCCTAGAGAATCTTAAAAATTACAATTTCATTTTGAGATCAGTTTAAGCACAAATACTTGCTCCTCCTTCTGAGGCTGAAAAGTCTCATCTCATCCATGACAGCCTGTAGCTGTTAAATAGATATCTGAATCAAATGCAGACTACTGATGTAAAAAGTCAATTCTGTTGTTTTGAGAAAAGTAACAAGTAAAACCTAGTTAGGCTGTGATTGTAGCAATCTTATTTTATTACTATGTTAGTATTTGTAGGGCAGTGGCACCCACACTAATAAACAAAAACACTTGAAAATGGGCTATCTTATTTGACATCTGCCTATGGAATAATGTCAGGCAGGTGAAATAACCACTGCTCAAATTGAACTGACCCATAGAAAGCAACACACTGCAACATTCCAGATCTCAATGACAATGCATTTCAGCCCCTTTAAACTGAAATGCAGTTAATTTCAGATTAGATGTAAAGGTTGTTTTACGACAGCAATGAAACACTAGCACAGGTTGCCTATAGAGGTGGCAGATGTTCCATCCCTGGAAATATTCAGTGTCAAGCCAGACAGGGCTCTGATCAACCTGATCTACTTGAAGATGTCCCTGCTTATTGCAAGGAGGTTGGACTAGATGACCATAAATGTCCCTTCCAACCCAAACCATTCTATTATATGATTCTCTACTTATCAGCAAGATTCAAGAAGCATTGTCAAGAACTAGGGACAGATTTTTTTTTTTTTTTTAGTGCATAGTTGTTGTTGTTATTGAGGGACTTGTTGGTTTTCTGGTTTTTACAGAAAAATCAAGGTTTGTCCTTTGTCATATACCCCATATTTGCTTTGATACCTAGAAACCCTGGTGAAGCAGGTGAACAGCTGTGGAGCAGCTACAGAAGTGAAACAGCAACACTTCACCACCATCTCCAGCCTGTGTTTAGATGATATCCAGAAGTATGCAAGGATCACTGGGAAAAAATATCATCTAGCATAAAAATGACAAGGTCCTGAATTTCCCCTCAAAATGCACAGGACTGCCCACAGCTCTCCATGCAATATGAAACAAGTAGTTTTATGCTGGCTGTATTTGTCCTCTTGAAGATTCCCAGCCAAAGGGGAAGGTTTCTTGCTTAGCATACAATGAACAAATGTAAGTCTTTGCCATGTAAAATCAATACATATGGCAGTCTGGGTAAAATGAAAAAAATGAAACACAGCATGGATTTAAAAAAAAAGAAAAATATAATGGTGTTATAGATTAGTAACATAATAGCTGGCTCTCAAAATTAAGACATAGATATTATGTCGATGTATAGTAATGTTATTGTAATATGTCACCCCATAGTCCTCTTTCCCCTCCACCTTTGTAATAGCCTTAGTAGTCAAGACATTTAGAGGAGGCAACTTGCTACCAGGAGGTGCAGCATAACAACACCTGACCTCCAATCAAGATGTAAGAAAGTAATCTCCACCAACAGACAGCAGAAAAAGAGTTGACTGACAAAACTTTGGGAGGGGCTAAGGATATATAAAGCAGAGCATCCATTTTGTGGATGAGCATGTGGCTGGTAATCATGGAGACTTCCAGCAATGAAAATTTTTTCCTTATTCAGTTCTTTGTTTTAATTCTTGTTAAGGTTTAATAAACCTTTTAAATTTCAAAAGGAAACAGTTGTTTCTCACAATGGTATTCTGTTCTGTGTGAGTTAATATTAAGGAAACTACCCAGTCTGCGTAGTTTATTTGACTCTGGCAGTCACACTCCCACCAACAGAGACTTTGATGGCAGAAACCAAAGCTCCTTCACAGTGGGCAGCTCCAGTGATCTGATGAGTCCCCATTTCACTGCCTGCACACCTCACCTCACAGTGAGACCAGGCTTCCTCACAGGTCCCACCCCAGGTCTCCCGCAGCGGGGTCACAGATATCTCATTCCATAAAGCCATTTATTCACAGTGCACTTACACTGAAACAGCTCAAGCTGATGCCTCTGAGGAGGATTCTGACCAACACTGGGCTTTTACACCCTCACAGTCTCATCAAGCATGAGTCTTGCTTTTTCTCCTGAGTCTTTCGCTCCTGACTCCTGTTTGTGTCCATCCACCTTGCTCACATAAATGGTCTTTGCTGCCTTTGTTATCTGAAAGGTTTGGCAATTCCCACTCCTGCTGTCTCTCAGTATCTATTCACCTGGCTGGCACCACCCATCTTCATGCCCTCTGTTATCCCAAAGGTAGGCAGACACAGCCTTTTGTCTCAGGCTCCCACCCAGAGCTCAGTCTGCAGCCCAGCTACCTGTACCAGGCATATTCCTCAACATTAAGAACTGCAGCCATGGCCAGGCTCCGGCAGCAGCAGCGGCTCCATGAGGGAAGGGCCAGGCTGCCCCAGCCAAGCACAGCCAGTTCCAGATGGACACGGCTGGTTCCAGCTGGGCACAGCTGGTTCCAGCCAGACACAGCTGGTTCCAGCCGGATCCAACTGCTCACTGCAGGTGTGGCTGAGCCACAGCTGGGGCGGGGGCACTGTAGGGGTTCTGTGTGTAAGAATAGGCTCATGTAAAAAGGAGTGAAGGCCCAGGAATAGAGTGGTGCTTGCCTAGAACTTTGCGTCTGTTTTGTACACATGACCACTTGAACTGGCACAAACCCATGTTCTAACTCTAGGTATATAAACAAGAGACTTATTTTGGAAGTTCCACCAACCATGTACATGCAATTTAGAAGTAACTATTTCTCCTACTGTGTAAAAAGCTTTAGGATAATAATATTCCTAACTGCACAAATCCATATCTAAAATAAGCTAGGATCAAGACAGAACCACATTTCATTGTTTGAAGAGGGGAAAAAAACCCCAAATAAAACAGTAACAGACACCATCAGGATGAGGCTTTTGGCTTCTCTACAAATTTATCCATGTTCTCATTCCAAGTCTTTAGTACTTAAAGGAACAATTCCCTCCTCCTACCAGCAATTATTAATGGCTTAAGATTTTCCTTCCTCTTCAGTTTTTTATCACATAACAAATATTAGTTAGAGGGACACACCAAAGCATTCAAGGCCAGGTTGGATGGGGTATTGAGCAACCTGATCTAGCTCAAGGTTCTATGCCCATGGCAGGGGCATTGGAACCAGAGTTTTTCAGGCCCTTTCCAATCTTAATGTTATGGGATTCTATAATTCTATAATTTATTATCAAACCAAGTGTATGAAGAGATTAAAAAGTTCTTGCTCTTAGTAATTAACCATTCTTATCACAGTGGCTTAAGCTGACAGCTAGGCAAACATTGATGTATTATTTATTAAGTCACATGTAAAATTACTGTGTTTTCCAAATCTAGACATCAGAAATGAAATCTTAAAGTCTGGTTTTGGAGTATTTCAGAATATATTGAATGCAAAAATACAGCTGCATACACATATTTGAATATCTTTAAAATATCTTAAATACTTTAATAATGTCTTAAAAAAAGAACACTAATTTCCATTTCATATTTTCCAAAATAAAGAACTGTTGGTATTATTTACCCAGAATCACCAAAGTGGAAACAAAAAGTGGTCCAGCTGGTTGACTGCATCTATATTGAACCCTGGCACAATACCATTTATTTCTGGAGGTATTGGTGACAGCCTTTAATGTACCACTTGTGAACTCCCACAACTGCACGGACTTAGGCTCTTCAGCCCATGAGCACTTAAATATACACATCCATAAAAGCAGGAAATAGGAATAGAAAGGGAAAAAGAAGTCTATTCATGGGGGTTTTTTGAAAACTATTTACAGCTGTTTTCTGACTCCTGTTTCCTCCCCCCAGGTAGGCAAGGAAGAAACAAATCATGGTGTACAGGACTATCATGTTCAGAGAGTAGCATTAAAGTATCATAAAAAAATCCTAACAAACAAACACCCTATGCAGAGCATGACTATGAGTTGGCTTTTTTGTCTTCAGTCCTTTCCAGCCACCAACTGTATAATTAATGTTCAAAAATTAGTTTCTAGCCCCTGCCACTAAAAAGCCTGAAGCTGTTTTCACTTTACTTGTCTGAGCCTATCGAATGCATTTGATGAACAACTTCTGAGTAGAATTTAAAAAGCAATCAAAATCTATGGATGACAATAGTGATTCAGTTCTGATCTGCTTACAGAAGTGTCTCCCACAACTTTTAAGAAAAGTTTTGCCACTTTCATTGTCTGCCATGATAACCAGCAAGCGAGTATGTTGTTTTTTAAACCAACACCACTGTTTGTTTTTTTTTCAAAAAACTACAACCAAGTCTTTTATTTCCAAATAAATGTACTTTACATATGCTATCATTATTTAGCAGTATTTCACTGTGGAGGTGGTAGTTTTGATCAAAATAATGATCAGAAAAAACCCCTCGTAAAGAGAGATCAAGTAAAAATATTCTTTAAGCACATGAAATAAAAGAAAAAATATATTTGTGAAAAGAGCATATATTATTTCTACAAATTTTTGATCAAAAACCTTTACTTTTGACACGATGCAAGGAAAACATCTCAAATATTAAGTATTTTACAAGTATAAAATGCAACTGAACCAAATAAAGCTCTATACTAATGTAAATGTTCAATAGAAATAAAAATATTCTGAAATCCAAAAAATCCTTATTTTTTTGAAGTAAGTTCCATAAATCTAGAATGAGCATTTAAAAAACATATCTATCCCTTTAGCAAACAAAATAAATTGAACTTTTGGTAAAATAGTAAAAGAGATAAAATATTAAAGATAGATCTTTTGAAAATTCTGACGTAAGTGTTTTTTATGACTTTCCTATTTGATCAACAAGAAAAAACATATTTCATGTCTGAAAACTGAATTATCCAGAGCCACAAAGTATAAATGACTAATAGTCTGTTATATGTTTGCATGCCTTAAAATTCAACTATATTCAATTTATATATCCTATAATCCACTTTTGTAATCCATAAATCTGAATTTTTTTGCTGCTGCTCCTCCAGACATTGTATATATCTTGAAATATGCTCACCAGACTTTTACTTTTGTGCTGGTTTTGTCTGGGATAGACTTATTTTTCTTCATAGCAGCTGTAAAAGGCTATAGTTAGGATTTGTGCTGGAAACCATGGTAAGAATACAGGAGTTTTGTTATTGCTGAGCAGTGCTTCCACAGAACAAAGGGCTTTTTCCCCCTACACCACTGCATCAGTGAGCTGGGGATACACAAGAAGTCAGAAGGGGACAGAGCCAGGGCAGCTGACCTCAACTGATCCAGAGGTCAGTTAACCCAAAATCGACCCAAAAGGGGTATCCCACATCATATGGTGTCATGATTAGCATATAAAGCTCAGGGAAGAAGGAAGGCAGGACATTTAGAGTGATGGCTTTTGTTTTCCAAAGTCGCCATTCTGCATGCTGGAGCCCTGATTCCCTGGAGGTGGCTGAACACCTGCCTGTGCATGGGAAGTGGTGAATTAATTCTTTGTTTTTCTTTGCTTGCATGCACTTTTACTGTCTGTATCGCAACTCATTTACTCATTCAGTTATTTGGGCCTCGGTTTCCAGCCGGGGTCAATCTACAAATTTTTTGTTAACTTTTATGTATGGTGTATGTCCAAGAGGAGAGGGAAAAGAATAAAACTCATTTGTCCTGCCTTAAGGAGTGGCACAGTAATCTGTACACAAGAAGAATCATCAACTAATTTCATCAATGCTTTTAGCATATCTGAAGAATTTGTTATCTCTATTAATAATTAAGGCTTCAAGCTTCCAATCTAAAATTGCAAGATATTATTAATGATGTTCTCAAAACATCATAGAAGAATTGTTAAAAACCCAAACAACAACCTTACATTTTTAATATATCTAGTTTTAATTCCTTTCTATTTTGCAATCCTGACTCCTACAATAAGTGTGCTGCAAAAAAAATGTATAAATAAAATACTAATTTACAACCCCGGGAGCTTAGTATATGGAACTAAATTCTGCCCATCATCTTCAAAATTTAGGAAGTCACTGAATATTTTTTTTTCTACCACATAAATCAGTAGATAGATTGAAAAGTGGTTTTTTTCTCTCAAATAATGGATTCACATTAGAGAGAAGAATCTGTTTCCTTGTTGATGATCTATATGAGAAAAAGTAACCAAATTGTCCAATACAAAGTCATACTTATATGGTTTCAGCTGAGGTAAAGTTAATATTGTTCACAGTGTCAAGTATGGAGCTACAATTTGGATTAGTGCTCAACACAGGAATGATAATAGAGAGATGTTTTTGTTATTGCTGAGGAAGGCTTACACAGGGCCCAGGCCTTTCCTGCCTTTTGTGCTGCCACACTTGTAAGGAAGCTGGAGGTACGTGGGAGGTTTGGAAGAGCTGAGAGAGATGACTCAAACTGACCCAAGGGATATTACAGATCATGTGGCATCATGGTCATATATAAAGTGGAGTGCAGAAGGTGGAAGGAGGGTGTCTGGTGTTTTGGCATTTGTATTCCCAAGTACTCTTACATGTGATGGGGCCCTGCTCTCCTGGAGGTGTGTGAGCACCTGTCTGCCCTTGGGAAGCAGTGAATCAATTCCTTGGTTTGCTGTGCTTGTGTGAGCAGCTTTTGCTTTCCCTGTTAAACTGATTTTATCTCAACCCATGAGTTTTTTATCTTTTACCCTTCTGATTCTCTCCCTGATCTCACTGGTGGGAGTGTGTGAATGGCTGAGTGGGTCTTGTTTGTTGGCTGGGGTTAAACCATGATGCCTATGAAGAATAGAAATTAAGGTTTTGCATATATTATAACTTGGCATTGCATATCTTTTGCATTTGAGGTTACACAATTCTAAAAGTACATAAGCCCCTTTTTTTTTTTTGCTTTGTTTTTATTTAGAAACAAAATAGGATACTGAACACTTGTACTTGGTATTTTTAAATTCTAATAAGAAAAGAAAAATGCTTAAATTCTTTGATCAAACATGTATCAGCTAATAATGACAGGGCTAAATGGTGTATTTCCTGAGTGTTTAAATTATGATTGTATACCATCAGTTAGATATTAAATAAGCATTTTTAGGACTAACTTCCACATGGTTCAACGTCACCTGTGGCTTCACTGGGTTATGCTTCATGGAAGTATTAGATGATGCAGTTTCAATGCAGGAGTATTGAAGCCCAGGGATATAGAGGCATCCCCACCAAACTGAATTAGCTCTTGGCCAGGAAAATCACAGATACACTGAATTGAAAGTGAGGAACTAATTAAAATGATCAGGGGACATATATATGAATAAACATGTCCAAGGATCTAGATTTACTGTTGCCTTAAATTAAGGCATCAATTCCACTTCAAATTCTTTAGTTTATATGTACCCAAGAAAAACACTTCAAAAAGCAACAACTTGTTGTTAGTGCATTTGAAATATTAACTTTGTAATTTTAGCACCTATTTAAAAAACCCAAACAACAATGAACCAAGACACCAAACCAAGAAAAGTCTTCATAATAATGCAATTAAGATTGATGTGCACATATTCCAGTGTCTACTTTTTCTCTTTGTGTTACATGTTAGATTTATTTTTTTCACTGCCTATTATTATTACTACCTAATTACAGAATGTAAAAAATGGTGTAACAAATATATATCTTGCAGACACACATAGAAAAATGAAAGCAAAACAGCCAAGACAGTAATCACCTGAGCAGTAGACTACTACTGTTGCAGCTAAAAATGTTAAAAGCAAGCTCCAGGCAGGTGAAAAAAAGCCCAGACAAAGTAAGTCTGATAACATTGTTCAAAGTCAGCAATGAGATAAATACTATGAATTACAAATAATTTTGGTAACCCATAAAAGAATATAAATTTGATAATTATTTTTATTTTTTTTCTGAATGATTACTATTAATGTGAATTTACTGTTTTCTACATTCAAAATTTTAATTCTCATCCATTATGACAAAAGGTAAAGGAACACATGCTTGGGGGTATTGTCATGTAGGAGTATATAATGAAAACCTCCATGGACAGAATAACAGGAAAAAATAGTATGCAATACACAACCTGGAAGGGCTTCAAGGATTCTTTCAGAGGTTAGACATTTTCCTTTGTCTGATATTTTACAGTATATCTACACTTTGAAATGCTGTAGTTATCCAGAGCAGTTCCAAAGGCATCTAACAAATCACTGTGTATAGTACAGAAAATAATCTTGAAATAGTAATTCAAATCCTGAAAACAATCTGACTGCGTGAGCATGGTTTTTGGTAGCAGAAAAATTCAAGCAAGGATATTCAGCTCAAGCTTATTACCCTGTATAGAGGCCAATTTGCCTCTGGTTTCAATGCTAGCTGGATGAGTTTAGATTTCAGCTTTCAGATATTTCTGAGCTTTCTCTGTGAGTAGGAGTGGTTTTGGAAATGAACACAAGTTTCTAAAATCCACTGAGTGAAGTTATGTCTATCAAAAATCTTTTCAATTCTCTGTAGTATACTATGATCTGATGACCTTTTACATCTCTTAAGAAAACTGGATTTAGAATGGGTTTTCATCTACCTAACCAAGAATAAATGGCAAGTGAGTTCTAAAGAGATTATGCTGATGGATTAGCTATCTTTAAATTGATATTTTAAGCTATCATTGCTTTTATTATTTCAGATTTTTACTGGGTTTTTTTTGTTGTTGTTTTATAATGGTTAAATACAAATCTGAATAAAAAGTTGTTGAATTAAAATACCATGTATATTAATAACACATGGAATATATTCAGTTTAATTCCAAATCAGCTGACTTTGCATGACTTTTTGATACATTTTTCTCCATCCTATACTGTAAATAAGTAAGCTAAAATAAAGACTCTATTAATGTATGCTTTATTTCTTGGAAATGATCAATACATGTAAAAAGGGGCAATTTGATTTTTGCTTGAATGTGACTTGAATTAGGATTAATATCTAGAGTGTTACTTCAATCATGTTAATAAATTTTATATTATTAGAATAATCAACCTGAAATTAAAAAAACAACATTTTTAAGAACTTTAAACTGACTCCTATTTCAGAGCAGAAATTGTTATTTTTATTATTCATTAGCATAATGGTATTATTCATTTCATGTTTTTTCAGTCACTGACCAGAAAAAAATCTCATCTTCTCATCTTTTTCTATGTCAACAACCTAGGCAAAAGAAAAGGTGGAAGCAAAGCCACTCTGTCCCATGTTAGTTATCATCTAAATAAGGAACATAGGACCTAATATTTTACACTCTTGCAGCATTTGCTTGTTAAAAAAGTAGAAGGTTGTAAACTATGCCTCTGAATCTCTGCTTCAAACCAACAACCAAAGTCAGCATTAGATGGGAGAATATCCCAGTTCTTTTAAAAATAAGAGAGATCTTTAAACATTGTCTTAGAATACTTTTGGTCTGTTTTGACCTTACTGTTTTGGATTTAAAAGTATTGCTGTTTTTCACAGGTTCACATCCCTATCTTTAGTGGTAAGTAGCTATGACCATGTAAAAGGAGGACGCTGTGACCTTCCCTCAAAGTTACACAATGACCCACAGTTTCAGAATTGTCTCCTTGTTAATTCAGCACCTCCAGAACAAATCTTTCAGTACAGCAATCTTAGTGAGTTAGTGCACAGGTAGGAGAGCTTTTATTACCCACATTGGTCTCATTTTATTTTGGTTTCTGTTCATTAATTGCAAATATACAACAGAAACAGTTCTGCTCCACAGAAATGCACTAAACCTCCCACTGAGCACAATGATTCAAAGTAATTTTGAAATTACAGCACTGTTACACATTTTTCTGTAATAACGTGGTACTCAAAGGCAAAGGGGAAATATTATTGACTAAAGCCAGATGCAGGATCAAAAACTAGAAACAAAATTAAGAAGGTTGAAAAATATTAAAGGTCTTTGTATTTTCAGGCAATGTTAGATTATTGACCCTATTCACTGGCTGCTGAAGAAATCCCTACACAAATTGTCATTTCATGATAAGACAATGTAAAGTGATTTTCCCCAATGAATAATCATCTCTCAACACTACACACACAATCTTTACATAGATCAAAACTTTTCATGGTTCCAGATGGAGGAAAGCCATTTTTCAAATAAAATAAACTCTGGATTTTCAATGACTGGTCACAGTTAAGAGATAACCTATCAAAGTACAGAAATCTTTCTAGAATTTTCTTTTCTGTAAAATAGTTTGACTGTGTTAGATACCAGCATAGTTTTTTTCAATAACACTGTATCCTAAGGTCTTAAGTACTATATTATGGCCTAGAATACTAAAATTGCCAAGAATAAAAACTAGGAATCACCATATGTTTGATTGATTCAAACCCATAAAAATATTTTATAATTTTATAACATACATTTTGTATAAAATATACAAAATGCATGCTACAATATTTAAATATCATTATAATTAGCACATATAAATGAAAATTACTTCTTATGTTATAGGAGAGAGCAAAAAGATAGAACTTTCTCTTCAGACCTCTCTATGTTTAAAATGTTTCTGTCAGATAGATACAAGTGACCTTTACTACAGTATACCTATTCTTTCATTTTTCTAACTTGTAAAAGTATTTAAAGGCATAAAATTTGACAGGAATAAAAGAGGGTACATTACATAGATGAGGAAAAAATCCCATTACAACTCACTGTCTCTTTTATTTGATATTCTGCAGATAAAACCAATGAAATTTAACATTCTTGTTATAGACTATAATTTTTAATTCATTAAGCACCTAGAGAAACTTCTAAATAATCTCAGTGAGGAAGAGAAGAAAAAGTAATTTTCTCTAACATATTTGGATAAATGATACTTTGTAGCTATATAAGCTTTTAGTAAATTAAGATAAAGAATTATAAATTGTTCCTTCATGACTTTTGATAAGTGTGTTCAATTACTCTTCATTCACTAAGCAAATAGAAGGCATTAAAAATACTAGAATATTTCGTTAGCATGTGCAACTATCATTCTTTGAAACTCATAATATGCTCTTTTAAAGGGTAACTTTTTAGGCAGCATATTCTTTTTTATTGTACTTTTCTCATATATACCGAAGAGGATTTCTCCTTAAATTTCTCAGACTTTGAATTTTCTGTGTTTTTACAGCTATGGTTTCCCAAGGTATGTGCAAGGCTTCTTCAAAGAAAAGAAGCAAACAAAACAAACAAACAAACAAGCAAACACCAAAAAAAGCAAGTCTATATACATATCTTTGTGCATATATGAAAGCAAAAGTGCAGTAGGCAAAAATACTAAGTTCATCTGGGTGTTACTACAGGTTCATTTTATTGAATCATAGAATCATCAAGGTTGGAAAAAGATCTCCAAGATCATTTAGTTGAACCTTTGCTTGAACTACATCTTGTCAACTCAACCATAACACTAGATGCCATATCCAGTTAATTTTTGTAATACTTCCAGGGATGGTGACTCCACTACCTCCCTGGGAAACCATTTCCAATGCCAAAATTCTCTTTCAGTGAAGAAATTATTCCTGATGTTCAATCTGAACCCCTGGCACAGGGGTTGTCCTGGCACTGGTTGCCTAGGAGAAGAGACTGACCCCCACCTGGCTCAGGGGTTTCAGGCAGTCGTGGAGAGTGATAAGGTCTTTCCTGAGCCTCCTTTTCTCCAGGCTAAACCTCCCCAGCTCCCTCAGCTGCTCCTCACAGGACTCATTCTCTGGACATATCATCAGCCTTTGTGCCCTTCTCTGGACACTGCTATTTCTGACACAAGCCACAACGTCACTGGCCTTGTGTGCCACCTGGGCACTCACTGGCTCATGTTCAGCTGGCTGAGGACCAGCAGCCCCAGGTCCTTTTCTGCTGGGCAGCTTTGCCAGCCACTCTGGCTCCAGGAGTTGTTGTGACACAAGGGCATGATCTGTATCTGGCTCACACCATTGGTCCAGCCTGTTCAGATCCCTGTCAACACTCCAACCCAATATGGTGTTGTCTGCAAAGCACTTGATCCTCTCATCCAGATCATCAATGAAGATATTAAACAGGACTGGCCTTGATATTGAAACCATGGGGACACCACACCTGTGCTGCCAGCACAGGACTATGACAATATTAAACGGAATGATCCATATTGGCTTGAATTGCATTCAGAGACAAAAGAGATCACTGAAATAGATGAAACATGTCTTCATATATGTCTTTATTAAGAAACTAACACAGTGAGGTCAGTCAGCATGAAACAAGATAGTATCTTATGTAACGATAGCCAAGCAGTTCTGGAACAGGTAGTCCAGGACTCAGAAAAACAAAACCAAAACCAAAACCAAACCAAAAAAAAAAAAAAACCACCAACAAAAAAAAAACCACAGAAGCAAGAGAAAGAAAAAGGCAATGACTTTTTGACTTTTGAGTGCATCTTAGTAAAGGAATTTAAGAACAAATCTACTGGATGACTTCCAAGTACAAAAATACCTGAAAGTCAAATGGATATCAAGCATCTTAAATACAGGAAGAGAAGTCCACAAATCTCATACGATTAAGAGGAATTCCTGAATGAGTATTTTAGATAGCTGTAATAAGATGAATAATTACCACTTCATCCTAAAAAGGAAGTTTCCTCTTGTCCACCTTACATGTTGTTAGAAAAGAAAGAGAATATGAGAATATGAGAAACTGCTGTGGAAAAGAGATGCCCGAGATGGTATAATAACAAATTATTCCACATCTACCAAGAAGATTCTAAAATGAAATATTAACATGGTTCACAAAGTCATAAATGCATAGAACAGGGGATGGAGATGCAAAATAAATTCTTGTCTGAGCCTGATAAGAGGAACGGGCAAAGGAAAACACACAAGCCAACAAAACCCAGCAAGCACTGTTCCATGAAAAAAATATTAAGTCCTAGAGAAAAAAAAAATCCCCAAAACAAACCAACCAAAAAAAAACTCCAAACCCACCCACTAACCAACCAACCAATAAAAAAGAAGAAAAAAAACTACACCAAAAAAAACCAACAATGACAACAACAAAAAAAACCCTAACACAAAGCAACACCCTACAGATCATAATAATGATTTTACATCAATTTCCTGTGATTCTTTACTTGAGTAAGACCAAGGAAAAAATATTTATATGCTACCAAAAATGTAAATAAATTCAAACCTTAAGAGAAAAAGCTATATCTCCTTCAAAATAGTTTGTTTGAAGTAATCCATGTGATAAAATTAAATATGTCAAATTCTTGAAACTCTATTAGAGTGCCTCTACAAGTTTACAGCCAGGAAGAAATACAAAGCAACTTGTAAGTAACCTTTGGATCCATTTCACGTTATGCTTGTTCATAAAGTGTAGGAGAAAAAAAAAGTTAAGTTTTAGTTATCTTTGTGAAAAATTTACTCTTAGTACATATGCAATATTTAAAATCAGTTTCTATTTCTCAGGCATTGAAAAAGTAGTTTGTCACAGAGCTCAGTCTTCACCCTGACAGGCCGTGCTATGACCAGGAATAAACACCAAATTTGGTTACAGGGGTTTTGTAATGAGCCATCTTTGGTTGGCACAAAGAGTTAACGCTTATGTTTCCTGCCCATGTTTGTTACCAGATTGCAGCAAACAGAACAAGGTAACAGGGCTGTCCCAAAAAATGCATAGCATAACCATTGTACATCTATATATTTATATTGTCATGCTCCTTGTGTGAGCCTTTTAACAGGATAAAGAAGAATTTCAACAAAAGAAATTTTAAGTCATATACTGTAAAGAAAATTTGAACTTTGATTTTCCTAAGTTTACATTTAGGCTTTGCTTTGATGCATGTACATGATAAAATATGCAATTAATTTAAAATATTAAAATGGATTAATTACAAGTATAGTAATTAATTCTATGTGTCATGAACATCTAGGTTTGGATTATACCAGAGATCTTTTAATACATTTGTGTAAGATTTTCTCAAAGAAAAAAGAAAGAATTTTCCTTAAATTTTACTGTCCAGAATTTGTTTTAAAATGCTTATAATTTGTCTTATTACTGGATAAATCATGTCTGCAAAGACTTTTGATGAGATATTTACCATGATGCAAATGCATCAAGTAAGCTGGATGTGTATTTTGACCCAAAAGCATTAAGGTTTTGTTAGCACAGTGCTACATTCACAATTCAACTTCATGCTTCTGAATCAGAACTGGCATTCTAGGTAACCTGGAGGACAAACATAAAGAGATGATACAGACATAAATTCTAAAGCAGCCTTTAGAAGTACAGTCTCAATTAATATTTTTCCTCTGTTTTGCCACCTTTCTCAGAAGTGCTCAATGTTGTGAAGAATGTAAACTTCTGCATTTAAGAAAATCTGACAGATTATTTTCTTTATAATTTCTACACAGGTAGCAGGTGGCTGCTTTTGTTTTCCTTTGGTTTGGGCTTTTTTTTGGGGGGGGGGGTGGGAATGTTGTGAAGTTTTGTTTCTCTGTTGCAAACATGCAGTGAATCTTTGATGCAATCACCACAGTATTGAAGATCTGAGCCTGCTCTTCTCTGCTTTGTGACAACAAGGGCATAACTGTGAGAAACAAGGGGCACATATTTTGAACTGACATTGCATGTATATTGTTTCATGAGTTCCCAAAAGCCCTTTCTTTTGGATTCAAAGTTGTTGCTTTTCTTCAGCTAAACAGTTACAGGTAATGGTGTGCAGCCCTTTGTCTATGGGGAATTCTAGATAGCTATGCAACTATTCAAGCCATTATAGTTAAGTTTTTATGAGGGATTTTTTCCAGTTAAAAAACTGTAAAATGGAACTTGGCAAGTTTTTTTTCCTTTTTTTAAGAGGCCAGAATTTAAAACACTTTAATAATTAATTTCTAAGATATATCTATGAACAATATTTGTTTCATTTGAATTTTTTTGGAAAATATGATTTAAGATATAGCTGATTACACTGTGACAGATAGGGTACTCAATGCTCTCCAGCCTAAGCCCCTGTATCCTGGCCTCTGTAAATTTCACAAATGAATTTATGCTTTAGACTGCATTTTAGTTTAGAGTTGTTTTTTTTTTTAAAGTTAAAGCTTTAGCACAACCAATTTAATCAACCATCATTTTAGAATTATGTCAGAGGGAAATAATTTTTTAGATGTTAAAAAATACTTTTATTCTAGATACTTCTTAGAAGTGACTCTGCTCTTTGTTATTATGCAGATTGAACCTTTAAAATAGAAGAGGATTTGACCTTTAACTGTCCTGTAAATATATTTTGCTCTTTTTTCTTTTTTCTGTGTCCATGAAGAGCCAATCATATAGTCCATGTGCTAAACCTTTTCATATGACCACTTGTACAGCTTTTAAATATTAACAACTATAATTACCTTTGAGTACTCTGCATATTACTTGATGACATCCCACCAGTATTAAAGTTAATCCTGCTCCTCCTCTAATTCAGAGGAATTTGTTGCCCACAGCAGTGTTGTTTGCAAAGGGTGGGAGGACACAGCAGGGGCTCAGGAGGCAACAACGAATTCTAGCTGAGCCTCTGTCAATTAAAGTTCTTTCAGCTTCTATTGTACAGACAAAAGAAATACAAAGAATTTATCTGACTGCTAAGGGAGAGCAACATCATGTGTAACTGTATAACAAACTTAAATTTAAATAAACTGTATAAACAGTTATAAACAAACTTAAATAAACAAACTGTATAACAAAGTTTAAATTGCATAATAATACACAACTTCTTCAACAAACCTTTTATTTTGTCTAAACAAACAATGAAAGATAAAAGAAAAAATTGTAACTCTATTGTCCCCTGAAACACAGATTACCTATACCATGAGCCAAGACTACTGACAGGCATGGAGAAAACATTCCCAACAATATGGAAAATTAGGACTAGGCTTGGACTTTTGCCAAACCATTATATGTATTATTATACCATGTAATGTAAATATATTTTTGTGAGAAACTAGTTGTAAGTTATTTTAAAAGTATAAGGGTTAAAAAAATAAAAAGGTCACTCATTGAGATGTTCTTCCTACTTTTTATGAGGGAAAATCACTACACTTTTCCTATATGTCTATGATAATCATACTATTATTATAAAAATGTGTCAAGAGAGAGAGGACTAAAATATTTACTGTGAGACAGACTAGTCATCTTAGAAATGCTCTAAGCCATAGGAATGCAAGTGGACCAATAGGACTGCTATACTTGTGTTTAGTGTGTATAATACGTAAATATAGAATACAAAATAGCTGCTACAGTACTGGAGAATTCCAAAACCATGATCCAATTCCAACTAATGGGGCGGATTTGTCTCTTCTTCTTTTGCCAAGAAGTTTTCCTTATGAGCTTTAATTACCTGGTGTGCAGCAGATGGGCTCTTTTTATTAGGTGGTAGAGAACAGCATTTTAAGCATGAAGTGTTAATAAGCTTGCTGTTAGAGCAAATTGTGTCACATCCCTTTAACATCTCTTTTGCTCTAATTTTCATCCAAAAGGTTTTGTCATCTGAATTACACACAATTGTTGTCTGAACTAAATACCATTTTTCTGCCATTACATTTTTACTGTTAAGGGAACTTTCCTGTCTGACCACACAGGAGCCACCCTCTGGCATCACACTCCCACCACCGGAGACTTTAACTGCAGGGACTGAAGCCCCTTCAGAGCAGGCAGCTCCAGTGATCTGACAGGTTCCTGTTTCTCTCCCTGCACACCCCACTCTCACACAGTCAGACCACGTTTTCTCACTGGTTCAACCCCTGGTTTCCCACAAAAGAGTCTCAGACCTGGATCCTGAAAAGAATCTAATCATGGTGCAACAACAGAATAACAGCTCAAGCCGGTGCCTCTGAGGAGGAACCCCAAAAAAAGAAAACCCCAGGGCTTTTATACCCTCACAGTCCAAGCTCTGGACTCTTCCAGCAGAGTCTTCAGCTCTTGTCATGTCTCTGAGTGTCTGGTCCCCTGTCTGGGCCACAGGTCCCCATGCCCTTTATTTGCAGTTTATTTGCCCAGTTTTTGGGCTCCACCACCAGAGCTCCACCTGCAGCTCAAGTTGTGTCTTGCTCACCTGCTACTGGCCCTGAATGGATTCCCCAATATTTACTATATTAATTTCTTCACCAAGAGAAGATTTCTCCTTACCATTACCCCCTGTTACATCCAGCTTAAATGTATTGCTCAGAAAGCTTATGAGTGCCTCTCCCATATAGTGTCAGCAGGAGACAGCAAAACTCAAAAAGAGAACAGAATTGCAAGGCTTGAGGCAACTTCTGCCAACAAAATGAGTGTCAAAGAGCCTACTGAAGAGTTTGCACTACTCAAAGAATATGTAAAAATAAGCAGCAAAGATGGCAAAAGAGAGTGTATTCTCCTACACCAGCACGCACTGAAACAAAGTGACTGTTTACTAGGGAGAATGATGGGAATTTGGACCTTGTTTATCTACAAATGTGTGAAAGTTGTATACATATGAAAGCTTATACATGTAAGTGAGGAAATAATGCAAACACTAGACTTCTGACTGCCTCAAACTATCCTGTGCTGACACAGTTAGTTCACACTAACTTTTTATTGTACTTTTTAAAACTCTATATAAAACTATCCAAAAAATGAATAGTCTTTTTTTTTTTCCATTCCTTTATTCTATATTATATATGCTTTACTGGTTCCCTCAAAAGGTGCATTTTGATTTCCCATGCTTTTAGCTAATAAATGTCTGTGACACTCATCCTGAATATCTCACTCATTGGGAATATTTCAGATCAGCAGTGAGGTTGCATATTACTTCTCTAAAGACTGAAGTAGTTATGTCTAAATATGTATTTTAGGGAAGAGACTTCAGTGGATGGCAAAACAGGAACAAAGAACAGGTAAATATTATTGGCAATATTCTAGGCAGGGTTGAGGTTTTCCATTTTTTTGAAGTTGCTCAGAAATGTATTTTTTTATTCCTTTCACTTGTATGTAACTATAAAACAGGGTCAGTTGGGGCTTAAATTTTCTTTTTCAGGCATCTGCTTTGTATTTCTTTATTCTTGTTTTAAAGATATTAAATTGAAATAATTGTTCATTCATCTCATTCACTTTTGAGAGAGCCACAAAGAAAACACAGTTCTCCACACTAAAAAAAAGAAAAAAAACCAAAAAAACAAACAAACAAACAAACAAAAAAAAAACCAAAAAAAAAAAAAAAAACCAAAATCACTTTTTCCATGGGAATATTCTAGCACCACCTTCAAAAAGTGACCTTTGTGTCAAAGATGTGCCTTTTGCTCTTCCATCATCTAGTAAAAATGGCCAAGTAGGAGTCCTTTGGTAAACAGTAATTCAAGATGATTGAAAGAAACATGTTTAAGCAATACATCCCAAATACACGTCAAATTTAACAAAACCTAACACTCTTTAGTGTGATGTGCCTGTAGAACTCTCCACTTCTGGTGATCAATGAAAATTCAGAGAGCTAATCTTTTCTTGCACAGTCATCTACTCTTTTTCTTCCAGACCTTCCTGAGTGGGAACCCAGTGCCTTATTCAAATACAGAGGGAACAAGATCTGGATTTAAATTGCAGCAGTCAGACTGTTTGAGAGTAATTACAGAATTTCAAAGAAAGGGGAAAAAAAGTATGAAAAAGAAAGAGTGAGATAGCTAGAAAAAGCCTGAACACTGCATAAACACTGTTCAATGACAGACAGAACTCTGATGTTTTATCAACATTGTTTTTGTCCCAAATATGAAACACGGCATCATATGGGCTACTCTGAACAAAACTAAAATGCCATACATACAGTAAGACAAGAAGCAATGGCTTCTTGAATAAGAACTGAAAAACTGAAAAATAAGAATAAGAACTGGAAGACTGAAAAACAACAAAAAAAAAATTCTAGCAAACCTGACTGAAATTGAGGACATTTTCTAGTTTTTTATAACAACAGTGGTGTGAGATTCAAGCTCTACCTCTCCAAAATGACTTATTCTCTGTCAAACCAAGCCCATCTTACACATTAGCACTTCTCCTTGAGGATTACACCAGAAATGACTATCATTTATTGGTTTTAAGTGCTTTTGAACTTTCATACTCTAAATTGTGGATTAATTTTTTAATATATTCCATAGATACAAGAGAACAATATACAAGCAGATGGCACTGCTTCATGCTATATTTTTAATCTCAATGTAAGTGCTTTTCATTTCAGCCTCTGATGTTCTGGACTGCAGATGCATTTGCAGACTACTGAAAACCAGGTCTGGTAGAACTGAGAAAGGAATGTGACTTCTCAGTACAAATCAGGTTTACCATACAACTTCAGACACATGAAAGGAAAGCTGATATGTCAATAAAAAGTTGCTTCTTGAATAAAATATGTCACATAAAATGCTGGCTTAGAAAAGCCAGACTCTTTTGCTCTTGTTAATTTGTTAATTCACTGAGTTCAGTTAATTCAGAGTTCAGTTCGAAAGTGTTAAACTAGGGAAGATATGCATATTTGTGACGTATCTTTTGTTTATGCAGGAGAACCTCTTTCATGTTAGAAGCCTGAAGCAGAAAATACTGTGACAGTGAAGACAGAAATCAAACAAGTGCTTGCATTATCAGAAGCTATGTGGACTTTGAGATAAACTTATTTCTTGATGCCATCATGTGTATTAAAACATCATAAAACTTAAAACTTTGATATTGTCACTCTTTTTCAATCACAAAATTGATCTTGTCACTCTTACCAGAGTTCAGATGGCTTGCATGATAGAAGCATACATATGAGCCAGAGCACCCCACCTACAGTCCCTTCTTTTTCAATTATGCCAATGTAAAAAAACCACATCAGATGCCTCAGGATTTTTCAGGATTTTTCTTTGCATTTGTGTTTAAAAAGTAAGTAGCTGAGTAATCTTATTGCTTGTTTGTTTGTTTAAGAACAAACAATTTGTTCTATTGATTTCAGTGGCAGAACATATGCTGAATAATCCCCTCCCCCTAGCAACTAGTCCTTTTCTGCCAAAAGTAAGCCAATGTATTTATTTCAATTTTAATTCTTTCTTGTTGTGTTCATTCCCATCCCAAAAATATTTCAAGCTCCCAAATGAACATTATTGAGGAAATTAATATATAGGGTTATATAAATTTTTGCTTCCCTTTTTCCAAGTGAAGAAGGAGTAGTGGACACAAACTGCTCTGAAGCTCATAAATTAGCTATCACTAAACAAAACTTCCCTGTTCCAAACAGATATGACACCAGTCCTTCACAGTTCTGCTCAGAAGAGCTGCAGGAATAGACACATTCCAGGGTGACAGGCAAACAACAGACAGTGACATACTGCACCAACACAGTGAAAATATTTTCCAAAGTGTTTCATAATGTAGACAACATATTCTGAAAAAAAGAAAATAGTACAAGACATTCTATCAAATTCTGAAGATATTCTCCCACAATGAGGATTTAGAAGATCAGGATCTCAACAAATACACAAGTTCAGTATGAGCCTCTGTGGAAAGTGGAAATCTTGCAGGAGATGGGAAGTCTGTGCCTCTTCCAAAGGACTTGACAGTAAGGGTTTCTGTATTCTGAAGCATACCTTCACTGCATAGACCACTGTCATAATTCTCTCTTTAATTAAAGCTGTTTCCATGTTTTTAAGTTCTAGAAATCTGAATTCACCCACCCACAAATTCTAAATGCCTTGATAATTTAAATGCATTATTTCAATCTACACAGACTTCATTTTGCCAGCCTATTTACTGTCCACATCTATATTTTTAACAGAGCTGTATAGAGAACTTAAGCCAAGGAAATTATATAAAAGTATTAAAGTATATATTTATATTTTGCATGAATATTTATACAGAATTGTAATTGCTGAAAGCAAGTTGCTTATTTTTAAGTCTTTGACTTTGAAAATATAAAATTGAATGTCAGTTTAGCCTACAGTATGAACATTCACTTTGAATAATCAGTAACGTTCTATAATTGTATATGAAAATTAGTTAATGGCAGTTTCAGCTTCCTAGCTGGATAACAATTCATTTTAACCATCCATAACTCAATCAGATTACACCTTGTTTTACATATTTTAATAGAAGCTTTCTTCTGGTTATTTTACGAATTATATATGCAAATTATGTATTAAATAATTGATGAAGCACCTTGTTTTGCTTGTAGCTATAAGGAATGCTTTTCTTCACAAATATATTTAGGCAGTAGTTCTTTTCCCAGCAAGATTTTTGCATAGTATTTTAAAAGATATTTAAACTCCTGCTGTGATGAGAGCTTATTTAGAAACACCAAGTATAATTTAGTAACCTGATTTATGAAGCCATTTATACAATATAGTGAAATAGCATTGTAGAATAATTTCATTGCATAGGGATACTAATCTTCTCTGAAAATCCCAAACTCTGTAACTCTTGGGAAACTCTGTATTATTACAGTCTATGATAGGACAAAGTATATCATGGTAATTAGCCTTCCTATTTTATTAATGCTTTATAAAACAGTTAGAGGTTAATCCAGCAGTTATTTTTTCCTACTGCCCAATTTCATACCCTAATACTCGGTAACAAGGGAAAATAGAGTCATTAATCTTTTACTAGGTATGTGGTAAATGGTTTAATGGAATATTAAGTATTATTCATTATTTACAATTATATCTATGTATGTGGGTAGGTATACATAGACATATATAACTATCCCTTCACCTTTTGTATAAAAGTGCCAGTGTTTTAAATGTTATTTCCCTCTTTTCTTTAACTGAACAACTAACATATGCTCAAGTATTTCTGTGAAAAGACTTTTTAAAATAAAATTGGATATTGGCAGACAGGCTAGGCCCAAAAGATCTTATATACTTAAGCCTTGTGTTTCCTAACCTTGTAAGTACTACATTAGTAAGTTATAAACAATCCTTTCTCTCATTTGAAGACATGCACAATATAAATGCAAATTTGAAAATTGCTCTCTTTTTCAAGCTGTGAGATTTGAACAAATGAAAAATAACTTTCATGATTGAAAAGGCTGGACCGGTCATGATACTGCGTGGACACCTAAAAATTAGAATCATTTCAGTGTCTGTAAATTATTATAACACAATATGACACATAAGCACTGAGTAACTTCCCCTGACAACACTGAGATCTTCAGAGAGAACTAAAGAAACAAGTGCGAAAGAGGCACCTCCATATTGATCTTAGAACTCAACATTTTTCCTCTGACAAATCTCAATCTTACATATATGTGTTTCAAATGCCTCCATTTTCCTCATGAAAGAAAGGATATATCTGTTACTGAACAAAGAAAATGCCGAAAAGATGTTCACTAAGGTCTGAAAAGAGCCACAGATGAAGCCTGTCAGTTTTCACCCTTGCTTTGCAATGCTTCCTGAAGAGCCTGGGAAACAGCACTCTTTGAAAACACTCTTTGATTTGTAAATGGAAATCCAAATTTCCACAATTAGGAATTTCTCTTTTTAAAGGACACAAAGCAGATAACACTGTAAAATGCAATGCTAGCGAGTTTTCCTTCCAAAAATTTAGTAAAGTATGTCTCTTGATATACGGGCATTCTTCTCTTGTCTCTGCTTTTTTTTTTTTTGTTTTGGAACCTACAGCTAACTGATTAACTGAGTGTCAGAACAGGGTAAACAACACCCAACAATCTTGTTCAAAACATCTGCAAACACTACAGAGTGCCCCAGAATAAAAGCCCAAAAGATGCCAACATTTTCTCATCTACTTTACTTGTGTTAGCTGGCAGCGAGACCAATTAAAAAGAGAGATTTATGTTACATTTATTTCTCCAGTGCTTTTAAATTCATGCTTCTTGAAAGGGCACAGGCCTTTGGAATTCTGCAGAACAAATCTACTTTCCAGCAGATTTTTTTTTTAGAAAAAATGATAAGGTCTCTCTACTTTTCCTAGTGTTCATATTTTATTTCCTTTACTATTTTTTAAATACAGCAACATAATATTTTAAATATTCAAAGCAAAAAACAGACTGAATATTGAGAGCACTTGGGCATACAATATCCAAACTTAGGATCTTTTGATATCAACTGCTTGTAATTACGTGGGTAGCTTGTTTTGTATCATGTTTACTAGTGATCAATCCCATCACTGATAAAAGGTTTCTTAAACTAATGCAAGCATGAGATTTAATTAATGTAAACTAATGTAGATTAGAGCATAATTTTAAAGAATGAAAGAGATTTGATATTGTATAGTTGGGATTTTAAAAATTTGAAACTGAAAACTATCAGAACAATGAATATTTAACAGTATTTTTATCATTATTTGATTCTGACATAGCCTGTAATAAATAGCATGTAAGATCCATATTCAGTAAGAAATGGTTTTTCATATGTGAAGACTCAACACAATACAAGCACAAAAAAAAAAAAGACAGAATTTTTAGTGGAAATTTTTCTATTACATGTGCATTTTGAAAATAATAATATGGTACTCTTACATAGGTTTTCAGTGATCCTAAAATAATTTTGGAAAAATATACTAAAAACTTATTAAATAATAATATATTTTGGGGAAGAAATTATAAGATAACTTAAATATAATAACCAGAAATCAGTGTTTATATCAAGAGAAGATATAAACTTAATTTTTAAAATGTAGTAAGTAGCAATAATTTTTCCTTTTATATCTGAAACTTTTCATGACCTTCAGCAGTTGTCATATCTGTTTGTTCATTGCACATTGGTTTGCAACTGTTTTCTAAGTATTAATCAATCGATCAAAATATAAAAGTACTTAAATAAATTGATTTTTGCTAAGGCATAAGAACAAAACAGCCAGAAAATTGTGCTATTAAATGCAACTATTTAGTCCAATATTGTCCTTCTTAGGGAATTACTCTTTTATTAAATGAAGAACAAAATTTGACTACTCTCTACATTGCTTCTGTCAAAGTACATTTACCAGTAGTCACACATCAAGATGAAATTGTCAGTTTATTTAAAATGTGAGGAATGTATTGGTAAGCAACAAATTTTTATCCTAAAATTTTTAACTTTATGTTACAATGTCCTAAGTCATTTTTCTCAGTTACCCAACAATAAAATAAATAATGACTGCTGTCATTCTTTCTTACACAGAATTAGCAGTGTAATCCCATTTTGGTATTAATCACTACAGTTTCAAGAGCATGTGCCATTAATTCAACTTAATGTGCTGCAACCAATCAATATTTAGTCTGTAAACTCATTTGTTCTTTGGCTCTACATCACAAAAATAATTGTTGTAAAGTAGCTCTTTTTATCATCTTCAGGGTGAGGAACTGTTTAGGTAAACTCTGTAACTCAAGTTTCAGAGGACGCATTAATCTTACACTAAAATCATGATCTCCAAAGTATTTAACATGGGTTTTCCTAGTATTCTAAAATACATTTTCAAATAATACTACAGAAGCCTGAAATTGCCTTTGTGAAGTATAAGAGTTTTTTACTTAATGAGTACTTAGAGAATTTACACTTCATAAAGCACAGTAGTTCACACGCACCATATTGTACAGTGATGTTAGGTCACTAAATATTCAGCAATTACTATGAAAATCTAACATGGTTCAATATGAATGCCATATTTTTAAATTAATCACTGTCTGTTAATCTTTCTCACTGTTTCAGGCTGTGGACATTCCTTGCAGTTTGCTGTGTCATGTGGCAAGAAAGTGACCACGCTACCTTTTGACATGAGCAAAGTCAGGAAATCAGCTCTCCCAGGCACTTCTTTCTCACTGCTGCCTTCCCCTCCTGGCATCACTGCACTGGCAGATTTGTACACACCACATAAACTGTATGATCATTTGCAGTTTTCCCCTGATATGATGTGTCTCACCTCACTGAACTTCCTTGGCATTTGCTGTGTGCTTGATGCATCCCTGTGCTCCCTCCTCCTGCTGCTGAGGAGATGTGGAAGTGTGAGGCTGCCCTGTGGCTGCAGCAGGACGGTGATGGCATTAGGGGCTTCTGGGGCAGTCTGCTCTCCTAACCCTTCTCTGTTTTTGGGCTGCAGACGGCACAAAGATTTGCAGAGGTGCTAATTAGCAGGGCTGCAGTTATGGCCCTGCCTTCCCAGTATTCTGTGAACTGGTGTCCTGAAGATCCGTATTCACTTGTTATCCTTTGCACATAGCATGACTAGCAGTAACTGCCTGGTGTGTACACTTTAAGAGATAAAATACAAGGAGCTTCTATTTGACAAAACAATGAGACCTTTATAAGGACTATGGCTGCCCAATTTTGGTCTTTCCTTGCAGCTCTCTTCATTAGGGCTCTCCTCTTGGATGTACAGGATTCTCCCGCACAGTCTCTCTACTGTAGAGGTAATGCTCAATGTGTTTAAAGATGCTAATCACCCTCTGAGAGATTTGCTGGACAGAAATAATGCCATGAAAACACTCATGCAAGAGGCAGCAATAAAAATTTTATTTTTATTTAATCAGTCATTATGAAACTATAGTCATAGCAGTTTTAGAAAAGGCCAAAGCTATTAGGGACACAGAGTCTGCAGGTTTTCATGTTAGAATGAGTGAAGACAGCAAGATGGATTTTGGGGAATATAGCATATATATCAGAATGATAACAAAAGTGGCTAGGCAACTAATCAGATGGACACCAACAGATGTAATTTGATTTGCTTTCCCTAAGCAGTTTCATAAAATATAATTCTGCCCTTGCTTTTATGAGAGATCAGCTTCAGATGATCATTGATTTACCTTCAAAGGTAAATATACTGACTGGATTTGGCCAGTGTTTGTGGCAGCTCAAGCACTTAAAGCTGTGAAAACTGCCTGTCCCATGTGCCTTTACCCAGTTTACTCTTTCACACCTTTGCCAAGTGCAGTACTGTATTTTACTTCAATTATCTTTCCCATCCTTTTCCCATTTCCTTGCATAATTTAATCACAATTCAGCTGCATCTGGCCCACTGCTAGAGACTACTACCTATCAGGACTATCTGGCAAAAAACTAACTTGATACGTTTCTTTTGGGTGCACCAAAGAAGAAAAAAACAAAACAAAACAAAACAAAATAAAAAACTACTGGAAAAAAAAAAACACAAAGAAAAAAAACCCACAAAAAAACCCCAACCCAACCCCATGAAAACAAACAAAAAAAATCCCTCAAAACCAACCAACAACTCTACCAAAAACCACACATAAAAGCCAAACCAAAACAAAAAGCAACGGCAAAGCCCTCTTGTTTCCCTGGGAAATGCTACAATATATAATGAATTTTCTTTCCAATATAGAGGCACCTTCATCTGAAAGCCATGCTTTGCTACCTGACTCTTTATAAAGGATGGAAGATCTGAAAGAAAGTATCCTGGAATCCAGGCAGGTCCAAAAGGAGAAGAGAGAGCTCTGACTGTACATGACTGAAATACTAAAATACCATTCTGCATTCTATGAGGAATTATCAGTAATGTTATTATCATTGGTAACACTGATAACATTTTCTATATAAATCCTAAAAGGCTGTTGCCACTGTGAAATGCTTTTTGAACCAGCTGCTTGCAGTTTCTGCTTGGGAGGAAGAGCTGTGGGAAAGCTGCAGGTCCTGGGATGCACAGGATATGCTCTCACAGCATTTGGTGTGATGATATTTGCATTCCATTTACCCCCTATAAGCCAAAAAGCCAAAACTAAGCTCTCTGCTTTATAGAGAGAGAATATTTAAAAGATCTAACATACAAAAATAGTGAGAGGTGTTGGTATATATTTTTAAAAAAAAAAATATTCTATTTGGCATCAAATTATAATATCCATTCTTATAATTTCTCTGGAGTCAAATCCCCAATTGTCTTTTCTGTCTGCGTAAGTGCAGGTAAGATAAATGCTTAAATACTTAAAGCTTACATCAGAAAGAGCATCAAAATACATTTGAATCCAACTTATTGTATTTTACTCTTATAATTTTTAAAAGATTTATATATATGAAAGTAATGGTAATAATATCAATGCACTTCTTAGATTTATATTGGAAGTAAGACATGATAATAAGGTTTTACAAGTCAAAACACAAAGGAAAAAAGACAATTTTCACTGAGGTAAACAACAGACTGCCGTATAATAATTTCTTCCACAGCCTGTCATACTTCCACTTTCTGTAACTACATCTGGTGTTTGACAGCATGTGTTCTGAGACCGTAAGCAGAGATCACACAGCTCCCGGAAGTAACTTATAAATAATGAAATTATCACCCATTCAGATACAGACACCAAAGAGATGGATCAACTTTTTCTGCTACACCTTGCATAAAAAGTTCCTTTAGAGTGCCTCAGCATCAATGTGCAATATTTAAAGCAGAAAATTGTCATGCCTCTTTTGTTCCAGTGAGCATACCAGAAACTCACTTTGCATTAAACAATGCACGACAGAAACACAGAGAATAAAACATATCCTCTAGACATCAGCTTTCAAGACACTCATTCTCTCTGCACTCGCAGAATGGCACAAGGCAAACACAGCATAGTTTTCACTTCATTGAGTTCACTGTTATTACATGAGGAATTAATTTATCTGAATACATATGAAACATTACATTAACACTTTTAATGAGTTCTGTGTGAATGCTGGCCTAACCTCTGGCTTTTTTGGTTTGAACTTTTTTTGGGCGGGGGGGTCTAAGGGGCCCTCAGTTTTCAAAATTCAAAAATATCCTCTTTTTCTCAATTCAAGACTGGCCTAATTAATGGAGAAAGAGCTCTCAGGATATTAGTCAGATTGCCAGTTCAGAGAAAGTGATGCTCAAAAAAACTAACAACCTCATAGTCCCATAGGTAGCATTTTGATTTTAGCTTTACACTTTACACAGGGAAAAAGGTGTAAAGGGACCAAACAGGTGTCATTCCGGAGTGCACTATGCATGCAATGAGGGGAAGTTGATGTTGTGACCTCCATCTTCTTGAGAAGCTGGGAATTACACCAGTTCTTAACTCCTGCTGTGCAAAACTGGAAAGAAATGTTCACCAGACAGTGTGGCAAGATGAGGGAAGAATTTAGCTGTGATATTGAGTGAGGGGAAGGAAAAAACACAAAGTATAAGTTTAAATACAGAAAATTCTCAGATAGCCTCACTGTCCCCAGTATTGAACTGATGAAGTCTATATGGCAGTGTTCTGCCTGGATTTCCTAACTTGCCATGTGTCTCTGAATTCTAAATAATACAATACACAAGAATACTGTAATATATAAAATGCAGGGGGATTTCTACCTACCATATTTTTCAGAGTTTACACCAACCATATTCTGCTTTCTACCCTCAGCAGAGTATTATCAGTGGAGTTCTGATTCCGTGACAATTGAAAGCATAATAGCCATTTTATGACCACAGCATCCCAACATCTCTCTCTTTGATTTGTATATTTACAAGGATTCCAGAAGATATATGCAGTCACTAAAAGTAGGGTTATAAACAACTTACAGACAGAATTTTTGTGGTTGCTGTCTTTGCTGGGCAACATCTTGACTCCTCTTGATTTCAGTTCAATTGCCTTTTTTACTGAGAAGACAAGCAAACAAAGAGAAAATAATTCATTATTAAACCTCATTAAAAGCACATATAGCTTCAAAATCATGCATTAAAATAATACAAAGCTATATAGGAAACCTACAGCAGAATGAAATAACTGCAGCTTCTGGATAATCCAAATAAATTTTTGGTTTTATTTATTTTTACAACGAATATAACCATGTCCTTTTTGAACAGATATTATCAGGATTGGCAATATTTTGGATTCAACTTTCTTTATGTTCAAAGAAAAGAACAGCCTGTCCTAATTACAAGTATGGATTTCCTGTGTTTGCCATTCCATATAAGAAGATCTCAAGCATTAAAAAAAATATTTCTTACATAGAATATACAGAACATTATCTACATATATTCAAGGACTACAAGCTTTCAACGTGATATCCACACCCACTTTTGTTTGATTCACTTTTCATCAGGAGACATGTTTTTAGTTCTGTTTCCCAATGAGATTAACACAGTGTGTTACATTATTTGGCTCACCTAAACCCTTTTGAATCTACAGGGCAATTTCAACTGAATTAGAAAGAAGAAAGAGAGTAAGAGCTCTCACAGGGGCAACGCTTTGTGAGAAAGAACAGATGCATCAGAGGTTTAATATCTTTTTTCTCTGTTTAGTCAGCTGAATGGCTGATAAACTCCCAGCCTATCCCTATTAAGTAGTTTGGGCACCATAGGTGGGATCAGGAGCCAAGTAGGAAGAGACATAAGAAGACAGCAGTGCAGCTATACACTAAGGAAGACACAGGGTAGAATTTTAATTGTAATGGTAAGAGAAAAGGATAGAAATATAGGACACCTTCACAGGATATATATTAGTTCTGTGGGAACAAATTGAGCAATGGAAAGGAAAATCAGATGTAGAAAATAATTGCAGAACAAGCATGAACAATTCAAAACTATTGTGTCAAAAAACAATAGCAAATTGCAAAATAGCTGATGACTGACTCTGTACCAGAATGCTAATGACAACATCAAGATGCATTTCAGTTACCAAAAATTACAAAAACCTGTAATCCTTCCCTGATTAATATTAAATACTTTTTTCCTAGATCTTGCAGGGGCTAATAATATCAAAATGCACTTATTAATCCAAGATAAAAACAGAAACACAAATTCAACTCAAACATTTCTTACATGGAAGTAATTAGTAACTCACAGTCAATAAATTCATATTATAGAATGAAAGTTGTACTTTTTGCCATTACATGGTATAAATTTTGTAATTACTACAATATACACTGATCTGTATGTAAATATTTCTAAGTGAAGTGGTAGAAAGTTGTCTTTAAATACTGCATTTAAAACATTTTTTCCATTGTATTTATTTCTATATTGTAACTTCAGAGGGAAGGTGGCTTTTCTTGACTACTGAAATTGAGCAAGTACTGCAGAAAGTACATTCTGTGCAAGTGCAGCCATTCACGCCTAAATGAGGAAAACAGGTGTTCAAATGATGAAAGATGATTGAAACACAATTGTAGCTGAATAGTATGAAATGGTTATGACAGCAGTGTGGTGTTTTCTTCTAAGGCAGGAACTGTACATCATACAGAGACATCAGTGCAGACAATATTATCCCCAAGGCATTTTGGAAGGGCAAACTTTATGGATATGGTTTTATTTGGATTTGGAACCTAAGTTTCCAGACTTAGGTTTGAAAGTTTCCATCAAGTGCCACCTTAAGTTGTTTTTCAGGCTGTGTAACAAATCTGTTAAAAGTATTCTATATTTAAAGGGAAATGAACAGCACAGTTCTTGCAGAGAATATTTGGGATATTGTCAGGAGTTGTGGTCCCCCCAGCAGTATGAATTTCTCAATTTATTAATATCTGGATTATGTAAAACCTGTGAGCAGTTTTTTGAGGATTCAGAACCCATATTGCTTACATGGATGAGTAATAAAAACATTGAGTTATTAGGCAATGGACAGAAAAAAAGAACTCTATTCCTCTTCTTCTCTTTGTGCTGTGACACTATTTTAGAGTAAAAATTACAATCATCACTTAAATTCCTTGTGACATTTCACTCTTAAGGGCATTTGCTATACATATTTGAAGAACACTTCATGTGAATGAGAAAAAATTATGCTCACAAGCTTTATTTGAAATACAGAGGTCACAAACAAGAATGAAACAAGATGTTTTGACTAGATATATGAAAAGCTTTTTGACTGTCATGCACTGAAACAGGTCCTGCAGTTTCTATCCTTGGATTTTTTTCAGATTTCAAGATAAAGCCATTCTGTATCTTACTGAAAGAACATTAGGGAGGGGATGTACAAAACTTAAAATCAGTCATCTAAACATATGTTTTATGAAGAGAAATAGCTCACTCAAGGAGGTGATTCATCCCATTCTAAGATAGACACAATGAATCCTTCTCTGGAGATGCCTTTTTCTCTCCACAAAACATAACAGAAACATATAATACTTGCTGAAGCTAGATCCCTACATTTTAGACAGCAGACATTACGTGGAACGAGTCTTTTTGTCCGTACAACTTTAATAGCCAAATGCAGCTATCTAGGAGACAAATGTAGTTATCTGGGAGACATATGGACCCAAGAGTTGAAATAAGATAGTTTGATATATAAAAAGCAAATTTTTGCCTCTTTTATTCTTGAATGTGTAAGTTTTGGCATGTGCCCTATAAGGTGTTTTATTGTCATTTTAAAAAGTATTAGGCAAGCATAGTCCCTAAAATAAATACTATTCAATGTCTGAAAAAGAAAAAAAGACTACTGCACACTGTGATTCAAGTGAACCAGTTCAACTCCTCCTGTAAGTAAAAGAAATACTCTAAATTGGATGTTTTATAACAATTTAAATCCCATTTGAATGACTTTTCTGAGATACTTCTCTTTAACTTCTCCATTGCACCTTCATTAGAAAGATTTTCCTGATTTCAAAGACAATTTTCCATTTGAAAGCACAAAAAGATGAATGAGTTTACATTAATAATGTTAGAACTGAACAGCACTTTCCAACTTTTAAGGGATTACTTTTAAAAATCTGCACAGCCTTCTGCTAGCTTCACTTAAACATCCAGTTAAGCTTACTTAATTAGCTTACTTCACCTCTTCTGTTCATCATATCTTCAAGAGTCTTTTGGAGATGAGTTACCTACTCAGGGAAAAAGGCAGAGAGCTGAGTGCTGGAAGTCCATGACAATCTTATCAGAGTACTGGAAAGCACCAGTGGCATTCCTTAAACTTTTGCTGCAGCTGAAATAAACTCATCCATGAAAGGAATATATGCCTGGTCTTATCTGAATGGATCATGAAAGTAAAAATTTTAGGTTGTAAATCTTCATTCAAATCTACTGTGACTTTCAAGCAGCTCTTAGTTTCTGACATATTTGAACATGTGTGAAGAAAATACATTTTACCCCAGACTTCAGTGACATAATATGCTTTTCCCCAATTACCCAAATACATGAGTATCTTGCTGATTTTTCTTCCTGCATGAAAAAACTTCCAAGACCTCAAATACTGGCTACCACTCAAAGCTAAAATATTCTGACATCATCTGTTGGTACTTCCTCAAGCTGCTCTGCTGCTGCTCCGCTGAGTTCAGCTCTTGGCTGCCCTTCACTGCAGATATTTCCTAGCACAGGTATTTGAAGGTGAAGAGGAACAGCAATTGCCCAGGATCTGGTGATCACAAGAAGCACCTTTCCTGTCCAGTCTGAAGCTCTATGTCACTATAAGGAATATATATAGATGTATTTGAACGGTTCTCTGGTTTTGTTACAGCAAAGGAAGAACCCCAATATTTTCAGTATTTTTTGCATATGTTACATATCTTTTACAAAGATTTACACTTGGCTTTAAATATTTTGCAGAGTTCAGTAAAAAAGCGATGTGTTTGCAAGAACATTCATAAAATTATTCTTGAAGAAACTTAGCAAATTTATCTCAGTACAGTGTATAATTAATCAATTTCCTTTTGTTTTAGTTTCACTGTTCTATTTTCTTCAACATGTGTAATCCTGTGGTAAAACAAAGTATTTTCTTAATTCAGACTGAAGAGTTAACTTCAGTGCTCTGTTCGCTTTGCCCTGGTGCCTAATCTTTCCACACTCTCCTCCAAACACATAATTATGAGAATAGTACCTTTTTTGGTCCTGGAATAAATAAGCTACATTTTCACATTTAGCAGCATCAATGTTCTATCCAGATTATACTTATGAATGAAACATTTCTTTCTTATTGCTCAAAGTCATGTGAGATCAGTAAACAGTTTGTTATCTCTTTCTAGGTTTTCTTCTGCTTCACTATGGCCTGTTGTACTATGAATTCTTTCTAAAAGTTTAGTATTTATGAGAATATGAAAAAAGCAATCATTCTCAATCTTACTATTAACTTTAGTTTATGAAGGGAATTCTATACTAATTTTGTTGATAAAACAACATCCCACACTCAATAAGTGTGGATGCTTCCACCAGGGAGCTTTTCCTCTCAGCTGCCCACTTGAATTTTTGCAGAAGCATCACAGCCTTCCATAGAATCTCTAGTTTAAATGAATTCATTGGAATATTCATCCCTTTTCTGTTTCTCTAGTCCCTGCCTGAAGAGTATTCCATCTAATACATTCTCCCAGTGTTTCTGTCACTAACAGCTTTCAAAATCTTCCCTACTAATCAGTATTATAACTCCAGAGAACTTCACAGCAGGCACAAATGTTTCTCCTATATGGCTACCTGTAAAAGCTGTAGGTTCATGATCAGTTGGCTTCCTTGTTCCATCAATTCAGCAAAGTACTGCCTGTCACTATCAGACCTTCCACCTGCTCCCTGTGCTGGAAATCTCTGCATGCAGTACTAGTGAATAAATGGCACCAAGATAAATTGGTGTCACAGTAGATTTTTACACAAATCTTTCTCATTCTCTTTGTATAAACTGACACAGGTTCTGCAGGTTTAAAAAGAAGCACGGCCATTTGTTTTCCATTAACCTTCTCTATGTCTCCTAGCTGGCCCCTTGCCCTGATGGACTGCCTTAGCTACTTTGTGCTTTCAATGTATGACATATCATAATAAAACCGGTCCAGCAGGCATCAAGTCTTCAATGACTGTGGGAGCTTGACTAAATATATGTATTGTAAATATATGTATGGCAGTGATCTCTGTATTGTATTGCCCTGATCCTAGTTATTGTAAATGGGCTGCAGCTGTGACGTCCTAGATTGGGCAGCAGCTGTAGCCCATGGAGGTAGCTGGGATAGAAGAGGGTGTGGCAGTCAGAGAGGGCTGGGGAGGAGTTCCTGGTAGGGAAGCAAGATCAATACTGTTGTGAAGATTACAACATCTGGTGACCCTGATGTGGTGGAGAATGCGCAGCCACAAGGAACATTGAGAGATGGTATGGGGCCCCCTGATATGATAGAAGAGAGGGCAGCCGAGAGCTGTGGCAGCCAGAGAGCTGGGGCTTTAGACTATAATATGGCCTTTGAATCAAGGAGCTGTAACAGCAGAAAGCTGTGAGAATATGGCCTTTGAGGAAAAGAGCCTTGCAACATCTAGGGATGTGTATGTGCTCAAGACAGCTGAGAGCTGTGGCAGCCTGGGAGCTGGGACAAAAGATCCAGGGATAAGTATGTATTGAGGAGCCCCCGTCAGAGAAGCAAGAACAACACTGCTGTGAAGATTACCACAAATGACTGCAGATATTCTCCAAAGTTCTGGAAAATTTTATCAATACAATTTAGTCTATGAATAAACAGCATTGCAGAACACACTGGGTAGTGGTGTCTAGGAACTGGCTCTAAAAGTAAATCATAAAATGAGAACCATTCAGTTCCTTGTTTGAATGCCACTTCAGCCGTAGTCTTTTGAATAGTCTTAACTGAATGGCTGTTATGAAATTGGCATCTTCTTAGGGCTGATATAATGAGACAGCTACATCTGAGCCTTTTTAGCAACATTTTACTAGGCACGTAAGAAAGACGTATTACTGTGGCAGTACTGGAATATGTAAATGGTTCTATTAACCACAGAAAAGAATTGTCAAGAAAGATGGCAGATTATCTTTTTGTTGATGTTTTCATATCAAGACTGATTTGCTGTCTTGATAATAAAATGTAACAAAATATATATTTTTGTCTCAGGACCATTTAAAGGAATAGTCCTTTCAGCATCACTTAAGAGCTAGAAAATATCAAGGTTTTTTTCTGGTTCATGATGTTATCAATTGCTTTTATTAATACTCTTTCTAAATATACTCTACGTAACAATTCTAAAAGAAATCCCTGACTAAAAGTACCATGCATTAAGGAAACACTGCAAATTCTTTTCACTTATTTAAAACATAATTTCTAGTATTTTAAAGAATATGTGGAAAGAACAGGCATTTATAGGCAGACTTTGTGGGTTATGAAAATTCATTGAAAGATCTAGCAATTGCAAGTTGATTTACATTATTTCACTCATGGTTTTCCGTTAGCATACATTTATTTAAGCAGCCTCTATTATATTCATTGTTTGACTTCAGGATTATCTGTTTGTTAAATCCTGAATTACTGAATGTAATTAAACACAACAGATAGATAACTTGGGGTATATAATTATTAAAATACTTAATACCTTCTTGAACCTTGCTGAAAACTTGCCAAAAATAGAATACTTTATTTGAAACACTCTAATACTCTACAACAGAGGCCAGAGTTACTGCAAAAGTAAAAAAGTAAACGCAGCCATTAATCATGTTTTGTTTTGGAAGCTTTCTTATTCAGTTCTACTTCTAGGAATTTTGAAAGAAATATTTAACTTAAGCAGACCACTTTTAGCTGTATAGCTAAAGGTATTGTGGGGTTCTTTCCTCCTAAAAAGAAAACAAAAAATATTTTTGAAAATCCTTCTATTGTTCTGGCAATAAGCAAAAGCTAAACAGGCATACTGTACATGCTGTAAATGGGCAAGAAAGCAGGGGATTCTTTATGACAATTCTGTGTACATTGATAAGCTTTATTTCTAGGAACTGCCAGGTTTTCATCTCCTAGTTAAGGATACTTCACCCCTGGGGAATTTACACATTTATGAAGCACTGGCATAAGACAAATCATATGCTCTGCAACTGCCACTGAATATGCAAAGGGAATTCATGTATTAGCATAGGTGAGGGTAGAGGCATTTAAAATAAAAATGTTCATAACTGAATGACTGCAACATCTTTCCCCCCATGACAACGCCGTCAAGGAGCAAGGCAGAACAAGAACTGTATCCAATGATATATATGGTGAGAGTTCATTTCCATGAGACCAATGTTGCTGGTATGGCAGATATGAAGAAGACAAGGCAGAGCATGTCACTGCAATGTATTTTTTTCCTGGTGGTTTTCAGGGCTATTCAACACCATGCCTCCTTCTGAATAGAAACTCTGAAGCTAAAAAAAATGTTCCACAGGTAAACACAGAGAATTTGGGACATAAATATTTTTATTGATGAAATCAACATCAAAATACAAAAAAAATCAAATGAAAATGAGAACAGTTTGTCAAGTATTCTAATACTATATTTACTTGATGCATTAAGATGTGCTATTCTAGTACAGTGCTAATTTTTTTATACCAGTGAGATGGTTTTCTTGACCATGTAAAAAATGGGGCAATAAATATTGCTAAAAATGCAAGCTACAAAGATCTGAAAAAATGGCTGGACAAATTAATTATTCATAGCTTTATATCCAATTGGTAGTTCCAATATTTTAATGAAATAAATTATAATAATTCTGTTTGCCTGATGAAAGATCAAACAAAGGAAAGAAAATTAAATTGACTGCTTGTTAGTATTAGTTTTGGCTGACTGGAAAAGGCCAAGTTACAGCAATAATATAGCTATGGTAAGATAATAATGAACATGATGTTAATTTGATACGAGGGGGAAAGAGTAATTAAAGGATCTGTATGCTAATTTTATAAAAAATGTGGTAATCAGAATTCTTACTAGGAAAAAAAAATTATTATCCCATTGTTGCTCAGAGATGTGTTGTGCTGCCTCCCATACTGACTTGCTTTCAAAAAGCCAGTGACACTGATAGATGTGCTAGGTTAGTGTGGAGATTAAACAACAGATGGAAATGAAACTCCAAATAGGCCACTCCCCTTCCCCTCACCCTTCCCAGTAAGAGAAGGATAAAGACAAAGACTATGGCTTGAGATAATAAAAAGGAAAAAAAAACCGTGGAATAAGGGACACACAGTAACAGCAACAATATCAATAACAAAAGTATAAAAAAAGAGAAGGTGCTTTACAGGCTACAGGAGTTTTCCACCTTGACTTAGTTCCATGTGGCTGCCAAGACAAAGGATGATGGACGCTCCCCATAGGTCACATCCACGTAGCCCCTGGGACAAAGACAGGATGGTGGATGCTCCCTTTGGTTGACTCTCCCTGTCCTTGAGCCAAAGACATTGGGAAACAACAGTGGACAAACCCCTGAAAGCCAAATTGTCTGTGTCATGCCACGCTGCCAGTTCAGAAACTGGACTTGATTTAGCATCGGCTGCTTCTGACACTGGTGCCGCACCGTGCTGGCTCTGCTGGGGTTTTGCCTCCACAACACGGCAGTTCTGCTTTTGTCAGCATCATGGCTTGGAGACACAGTGGCCTTACATCTCCAAGCCACGTCCAGAGAAACTGGACAGGGATGAGCAGCACCAGCAGCAAAGAATGATCCCAACAGAGCTGATCCCAACAACCTCCCCAATGGACAGGCAAAATTAGATGCTTTTGGGGGTGCACTCAACCTTTTCTGGCCCTCAAAACCAATGATATGGCTGGTATAGAACAGCAACCTTTCCCTGCCCACACAGATATAGGGCCCGCTTCCTCTGCAGCCAGGATAGTGAAGCAATAAAAATCTCCCCTGTGCACACACAGAGGATCACAGGATATGGTGGTGGATGGGTGAGACAAATGCCACCTCTCCCTGGCCCTTCTGCAACCAGTCTAGATCTGTCACCACAGGTGTATAAGAAACACAGAGGGTCATGGGCAAGTGGGGGAACCAACACAGAGACCCAACCTCTACCCCAGCCTCCCCAGGGCTGTCCCTGGTGAGACCCAGTCCCAGGGGCTAGGGCACAGCTCACTCTAGCTCTCCAGTCACTTCAGAGACCCAGGAGGGGCCCTGCTCAGGATACAGAGCTCATTGTGAAGTAAAAGGGAAGAGCATTTTGGTATTCCACAAGGATAATTATGGAGTACTTAGGGAAGGAATCAACATCAGGGAAAGGAATGGATTAAATTGGCACAAGAGGTGTGTGAGATCAGAACAAATAGATTGTAATAGATTTATAATAAAAATATAAAAATGTCAGAAATATATTTGTGTATTGATTTTGAGCAGCAGCTTTTTGTGGGGGGGGTAGGGGTGCTGCAGAGATGGCTTCTGTGAAGAGCTGTCAGAAGCATCCCTCATGTCCAACAGAACCAAAACCAGGTGGTTCCAAGATGGATCTGCCACTAGCTTAGGCTGAGCCCATCAGCGATGGGGTAACATATTTAAGAAGGAAAAAAGTCACAGTGCAGCATTAATAGCAGCCAGAGAAAGGAGTGAGAATATGTGAGGGTTGAGCCTGATTTGCTCATGACAGTACCTGGTGAGTGATACTTTGCTGTCCTTATCTAAATACATTTTCTCTTACTTGTCCTGGTGAGGTGGAGGAGTGAATGACTGGTATGGTGGGCACCTGGTATCAAGCCAACATCAACCCACCACAGTACTTTTGATGCTGTGATGCAAATGGACAAGCTTGTGATTTTGTTTTGTGAATAGCATTTACACCTGACAGCTACCATAAAAAATCTATATAAGGACTCTAAAGCACAACTTACTGTCTGGCAAAGCATAAAGGCTGCTTTCATTAAATATCTAGGGACTGCAATTAAATTTACTGACTTTTCTATTTCCCTGAAACAATGGTCTATTACAGCACAATTATACATCACCACACACACACATGAATGAACTAAGCAAGCAGTCACAAAAAGACAGCACAAACTGACTTTAAAGAGCTATTCTTTCTAGCAAGCAGCAACAGGAGAAAGCAGTCAAAGTAACATTAGAAAGTTCAGTCCCAAATGCCCTGAGGACTGCTGCTCAAGATTTAGAATTTCTGGGAAATTAGAAGCATCACAAAGATTCCTTCCATTTGGTCTGGTAATGAGGACTCATCTATTAGTAAAGTGAGTGTTGAATGGTTACGTAAAAAAGTCTATATATTTATTTCACATGTCTCAAAGACAGGATAGCTGAATATATAAACACATCAATCCCACCTACATGTGTGTGTTCTGAAACAGTCTGTTAAAACTATTGGGAATAGCTGCCCATAAGCAAAATGTTTCTTGGAGGTCTCAGTGTCATATAGCCAGCAATTCAGGATTTTCTCAGAGGACAAATACAAGGATTGTGTCTGGAGACAATCAGACATTGGAGGCATTCTTTCACTGCTAGGTTTTGTGCCTGAAAACAAGGTTGTGTCTGTCACAAGACTTAGATTTTGTGGAGTTGTGGGGTTTTTTTTGTTTCATGATCAGTTAAAATAATTATTTAAGTTGAGAGAAGTACCTAAGATGGAAATACATGTCAAGGCTGTTGAATTTTAGTAGAAATAAGTTTCTGAAAACAAAAACATAACGGAGCAGCTCAAAATGCTGGGACATTATAGCCTGGAGAAGAGAAAACTTGGGGGAATCAGGGGTAGATCTTATTGGTGTGAATTAATACTTGTGAGATGAGATGGTGTTCAGTCAGTGGAGCCAGAACCTTCATTATGATAGCCATTGACAGGATGGAAAGCAATAAGCACAAATTGAAACTCAGGAAAACCCACTAACTAAAAAGTGAAAACCTTTTTACTCTGAGGGTAAACAGTGGTACTGGTTGCCCAGAGGCTGCAGAGTCTCTAATCTTGGAGGTATTCCAAACGCACCCCTGTCCCTGTCCTGGGCAGCTTGCTTTAGGTTTACCCTTCTTTGAGAAGGACACTGGGCAGGTGAGCTCCAGAGGGCTCTTCCAACCTCCACTACTGTGCAATTTGTGGTGCTAGTATATTTCCCTAGCTGAAAATATTGTTACTTCTGCTTTGTTTTCAAATACACACATAATATAATTACTAATGCTGTGTAATAAAAAGAACTTAATGAAGCAGTTGGATTAACCTGTTTTTCATACCACTATGAATTTTCATCCTATGGGTCTTGATGTTTTAACACGGTTTATGTTTATATCACTAACATAGCAATTTATTTAATTGCAATTGAGTCTGATAAGATAGATAACTATGTAAGTCATGATCTCTCATGTAATTCAGAAATCTTTGTATTAAATACAGTAAAATGTATAAACCTGCAATTCATAAGAATGATTTAAATTAAGAAAGGAAGTTTCTGTAATTGTAAGAATTTGATTGTAATAAGACACTTTCACATGTAATTCAAGGTATATTCTGCATCAAGGAAGTTCACATTTTTACCCAATATCTGATGTATTATGCAGATCAAGAGAGATACATCTGAAATAACCATCTCACCAGATATTTCCCAAAAGTTTTAAGTACTTGGTGAGTATTTGTCTAGAGATAAGATATATTGAAGAAGAACAAAAATTGTTTTCCAGTGTATGTTATATCACCACAAACTTCCTCCTTGTTACTATGTTGATTCATAGTTTTCTGGTGCCTCAGCAGGACAAATCACAATATTTTTATGGACCTCAATTGACAGTCTTAAGACCTTAAGATACAGAGTTTACATAAGCAGTGCATTTTCATTCATAGTACCCAGCAGTGGTATTATATATGCATCCTTGGTATACTTTGGGAAAAAAATAAGTTTTAAGTGCAAAGGATCACATACTTATGCTGAGTTGCCAAAATTAAATGAAATTTCAGATTTTTTTTTCTGAAATGTTCAAAATATTTTTAAAACTAAAAGGACTATGTATATTAAATGCTTTTGTTGCACATGCATGTCATAGTCACCAGAAAACATACAGTTGTTGCAATGTATTTGTAATTTCAAAATTTATAGAGGTACCACACTTTCAGGGGAAAAACCACAAATGTTTAAATTCCTAAAGGATTTGATGCTGTGGGAGGTAAAAGGGTTGAAACAGTGTATATAACTGCAGAATATGAAAGCACAGATAAATTAGGAAGCTTTTCTATTTTCAATATAACTACCATGTCTTTCATCTTGAGTAATGATTTATAAAGTACAAAAATCAATACAGAATCCATTCTAAAAAATTGCATTTTGAAAAGTATCTACATGAACATAAATAGAAATGACAGCAACACTGACATCCTTTTGTCTTCTTTTGAAGTTGTATATGCAAATATATGCAGGAGCCTGAAATATAATCTGTACTATACTATGGTTGAGTCAAATTTCCAAACGATGAAGGTAGCTTCTGGATAAGAGTTAGGTTTTGAATAATGAAGGAAGACAATGTTTAGATAGAAGCCTGCCTTTGTGTGGAATTGACTTTCTGCAAGTTGCATTCCAGGCATGTTTTTAAAGCAAAGATCAGACTGACTGCAAAGAAATTTATTATGAAAAAAGTGAGCAAGCAAATACATATTTAGAGCAGACTTCATTTTGAAGCACACATACTTTTTCTAAAAGTAAATCCCTAGAGACATCTGATCACACAGGGAAAACATATATTCAGCGTCAGAGCAATAGTTACATAGTAATAACAAGAGTCAGCTTTTTACTGTGTCTGTGATATTTAAACATAATTATCAAATTCCACCACCACTTTAGTGATGCCTAAAGGTAAAGGGCTTTTTAGGCATGCTTTTATAGGTTTCCTACCTTGAAACTGAGCATTAAATCCCTTTCGTCGGTGATTGCTATCAGACGTAAAATGGAGCCGTAACCAGTTCTTACTGCTGATAACTGGAGAAGGTAGATTCATACCACTCAACCTGGAAAAAGGAAAAAATATAATATTAAAAAAATTCATGTGTACACCACTTTAAAGAGAAATCCCCCCCAACCTCAAAATATATTAGATCACAATAATTTGCTGTCATCTAATCTCAATGTATTACTAGTTAAGTAACTATTATTGTGAAAGAAACATGGTTTTTTTTTTTTTTCTCATTACAGTTATCCCTTTTATGATTAAAACTTGTTTTTCTGAAATATTTTTTCATGAATTAAAGAAGAAAACCAGTCTTATGAGAGTGTGTGCATGCAAGTGTAGGTGTGCATGCATGTGTCAAAACATTCAGCAGAAAATAAGCCCATTCAGTTATGACAAGGTCGCATCACCTGACTCCCTGCTGTGGGATTTGACAGGAAGTCAAATCTCAAGTATTAAGAAGTGTTAAATAAGGGTTATGGACGCTATCTAATTTTTGGTTTGAGTGGTAAGTTATAGGTACACATCAATGCTAGTAGAACTGATTTTGTGTATTTTAAGTCCAATCCACATTTAATAAAAAAACCAGAGACGTCTAAGCACAACCGTGGGTATGAAGAAAGTGCACAAAGAATTTTTCTAATACAGGCAACAGGCCTTTGGCCCACAATGGATTATTCCATTGCCATTCATTGCACAACATCACTACACCATTTTTTAATGCAGTAGCTACCACAAAGAACCTAATATGATGTAAATTCATGTCTTAGTTTACCAGATGGTACCCCTTTTTTTTTTGTTTTGCATGACCATGCTCCAGAGTTCAATTTTTTTTTCCCTTGAATAACTCTGGTGAGCTACACAAAATTAAGTTTATCCTTTTAAAAAATGTTGATTACTTAAAACAAAAGTCAAACTGATGAATATCAGAAATTCTCAGCTAAGATATAATCTGTGTGAGGGTAGATTTGCCAGTGCTGAAGAAGACACAGTGCATATATTGGAGCTAAAAAATAACCAAACTGAAATGGGATTTAGTCTCCCTCCAAAATTAATCAACATAGCGAAATAGATGCCTTTTTTTTCATCACAGTATGAGATATCAGAGTTTCATTAAATATTCCAGATTAATAGGAAACTCATTATGTTAAGAAATAATGTTTCTTGCAGAAGTCTAGCTAGAACCATGGCTGAATCCCTTTTATTTTTTTCTGCAGTAGAGAAAGACCAATATATTGAAATATAGAGATTTTTAATGGATGGGGTTTTTTTCTACATATGACATGCAAACTAAATCAGAGAAATTTCATTTTAATTTTTTAATCTCATTTTCTTTATTTTCTTGTTAACAACATAAGGAAAATGCAAACCCTACTTAAAAACAGTTTTGATTGAAAAAAAGGATTGGTCTTTTACAAGATGATTTACACACTTCATTTTAAACATGGCAATAGTTCAATAGTTCTTAAAGGTGTTCATTAAAATATTCAGACCTATACATTTCTGCATCTTATTCAGAGGGACTTTTATACTTTATATATTCTTTCAGACACACTTTATATTAAAGCACCACTCTAAATATTTGTAATTACAAACTGGTCTTTTCTGTTTCAAATCTACTTAGAATTTGGGTGTACCTGTAGAAAGTACTGAGATATAACTAAAAGGAAAAGAAAGAACAAAACCATATGTGGAATACAGACTATATCTTTGCTAGTATCTCTTAGCTATTGTCAAAATGTATGCTAAATCTAAAAGTTTTTACTATATATAGGCTGTACTTCATATCACTGAACTGACAATTCATTTGTCCAAGTACATAAAGTTACATTCTAGAAACACTGTTTTAGGGGTTGGTTTTACTTTAAAAAAGAAATATAAAAGTAGTAACATTCTAGCTAGTATATCCAGAGCTCTGAATTTCAAAGCTGGCAAAACTCTAGGCTGAAATATTCAATTGTAATATGAATTATATTGTACATTTAATAAAAGATTAAATGAACATCATTATAAAAGCATGTTCAGAGCAGATCTTCCCTTAGTTACATATCTAATAAACAGATATTTCCCTGACACACAATACACAATTCCATCTCTGTGTGAACTCTGCAAGGTTCTTAACATTCTCCAATCACCCCATAATACTAAGAAACATAATATGAAAATAAACAACCTATTTTAGCACAGCTCTAATTTAGCTTCATAATTTCTTTCATACTGGACTCTAGATAAGAATATGTTCTTTAACAGCAATGCTGTTTATGTTTTAGTTGGAGTGTTACATGACTTGTGAGGGTTCCTCAGGGTGAGAGATAGACGAGAATCTTGCTTCATGATCAGAAGGCTGGATTTATTAATTTATGATATATAATACATTATTACTATATTAAAAGGAATAGAGAGAGAAGTTGCAGAAGCTGCTAAGATAAGAATAGAATAGGAATATAATCTAATAACAAAGTTCTGTGTCCAGGCAGAAAGCAAGCAAGCTCTCCTGTGAGTGGTCAGCAAATCCAAATACTCACAGAAGACCAATCACAGGTGCACCTGTTGCATTCCACAGCAGCAGATAACCATTGTTTACATTCTTCTTCTGGGGTCTCAGCTTCCCAGAAAGGAAAACTCCTAAAGAAAGGATTTTCCACAAAAGATGTCTGTGACATTGGAGAAAGTGAGAAAGCATAAAATATCTTAGTGGTCCTTGGAAGAAAGTTATAACTAGTTTATGGCACAGTGGTGTTTGATTTTTTTTTTCTGTAAGGTTTTTTAAAACGTCTTCACTATAGTAAGAAATTAAAAAAAAAAAATCCCAACAAAATCTGGGAGCGTTAGCTGGCAATCCTGTAGCTGACATGTGGACATCAAAAGTGATGCCCCTACACAAAGTACTTTAATCTATAGCATTCATCTTGTGTAGGTGGGACTTCCTATGGAAAATTTCAGTTTCCACTAATGGCAGATCCAAAAGTTTGTGGATACAGTGTAAAATTCCTCTTTACATGTTAATTGATCATTTTCATGGAATTTCTGAAGGATTGGCAACCAAAGCTGAGTATGGAAGGGAGAGGTGGGCCTGGTTACTGATGAAAGTGGCGGATCATCCCATGAATTGATACAGCAGGCAGATCTGAACCTCACACAGAAGTTGAAGTATTATATGACATTGGGGTTTTTTCCTTCTTTCTTATCTCTAGGTGTTTTTTGGGTTTTTGTTATTTTTTTTTAAATAACGGAATAGGAAACAAATAAACTATTTCCATTGCACACTAAATATCAAAATTTAAAAAAAAAAAAAGTGTATGTTCCTCAGAGAAAAGTAAAAATCAGTAATGTCAAGGACAGCTGTATTCCAGTCCTACAAACCAGAATATTACACCTACAGAAAAAGACACAATGTGGGGAAGGGGTGCATAGAACACATGTTCTTTGGTATTCTGGTATACAAAATACAAGTCCATGGCCAGAGGATGTGCTTTTCCATTTAGCTGCTCTTGTTCGTCAATAGAGAGGCTGGACACCACTGCTCAACAGATTCCCAAGGAGACATTCTCCAGATGGAATGATCCCTCCCAGTCCCACAAAGAACAATTTCCTCTGAGCTTGACCAGCTGAGAGGTGCATCATGTACCACAATTTGTGACTAAGTGCCCACATGTGTGCTGATGCTACTGCATGTGCTCCCTCCGACTCAGTATAGCCTTTACTGTTACCTGATACCTTTTTAGTTGAATATTTATGGAAAATTAGCAGTTTGGTTATGTCCATATTAGTAAATTGAACAGTGGCACTTCATAGCAATTTCTGCTTAAGAGTCTACACTATTTAAGTTTAAAACAACTGAAAATATCTTGGAATCATAGAATGGTTTGGGTTGGAAGGAATCTTAAAGATTATCTGGTTGTAACCACCTGCCATTGGCAAGGACATCTTTCACTAGACCAGGTTGCTCAAAGCCCCATCCAATCTTGCCTTGGACACTCCAAGGCATGGGGACTCCACAGCTTCTCTGGGTGTCCTGCTCCTGTGCCTCACAAGACTCATATTGAAGCTATTCTGTCCATGACTGGTGTGTGCTCCCTTGATCTCTCATGGGATCAATGTAGGCAGCTGAGTAAACCACAGGATCCCAATAGGCATTGGGAACGTGACCACGCCTTCTGAGGTGTTCAGGAAATACTAACAGGCAGGACTTGTGCTGGTAGGTTGCTATAAAAGAAAAGGTGCAACTAAAGCAAGGTTGTCTTTATTTCAAGTGCACATACATAATATTCATTCCTGTGGCATATGAATAAAGGTAGAGTAATTTTAGCTCAGTTTAGGTGTTATAGCTAAAATCAGATGAAGGCTTGGAGCTACTTTGTATCAGACAAATTATTCAGATAGGATAAAACCCCCCATATTTCTAATATCAAAGTTCTCCTTAAAAGATTTCATGCTTTGATCTCTATTAAGGATTTCTCCAATGCTGTCTAAAAGGAATATTGAAAGTTTCTCTGTTCCTTTTAGCTGAAAATATTTATTATATGGGAAGTAATAGAAAAGAAATTTAATTCCTCACTTATGTTCGAATTCTGCCTCCACTATGAAAATTGTAATGCATTTTTGACACTGATTTTAAAGCCTAGCATAGATAGTCTTGAAAATATGCCCTAGCCTAGGCAGATAGTGATATCTAATCTAAATTACCTTAATCAAGTTATTCAAGAGAGAACACATATATACGTATAAATTATGTTATTTATGCATTTTCAGGAAATAATTGGTTTGACTTGCAGAGTGTTGAGTTTTCATCTCCTGTACCGACGGCAGCCAGGACTTTATTTTCTAGGACCAGGGGGTTAAAAATTTAAGTGTCACTTGGACAAGTGACACATTTGAATGCTCTGGGCTTAATGGTATTTGAGGCCATGCACTGAAAGGGACTGAAGGAAACATTAAATAGCAGTTTATTCAACTGAGTATCAAATACTCAGTGACATGTTAGATAGCAACTCTGTGAGAAGAAAAGAAGCTAACAGAAAACAGGTTTTCAAATAACATTGTAAGGTAGTGTATTTACCTGTAGGCTTAAAATAAGAATTGCACATGGAACCTAAAATTAATTTCTGCATACTAGATGTTGCACTGTGCTCTGCTGAACAAGACAGATTTGCAGGGAATTCCTGTGCCTGTTCCAGCATCATAAAGAATTAAAGGGCCAGGTTTTGAGAGCTTTATAGGTATACTAGTATCATACTACACCTATGCTGGCAAACACTGCATCTTACAAGAAATAATGAGAAATAATTAAACAACCCCAGCTATTCTTCTTCTAAATCTGAAGGCAACCAGGCTGCTGCAGGATCAGAGACAGCAGAGGAAACTCTTTCTGTTGATCACTGTGAGCTGCAAACTTTTTCATGTTATACTACTTCAAGTGATGTTTTAATTTCTATTCTTATTCCATCATTTCCTCACACAGACACTAATCTACTGTTTATGCAAGTAATAAGATATTCTGTTTCCATGCAGGCTTGGAGGAGTAATGTTCTCCTTATGTACAGTATGTCAGATATAGGAACAGAACGTCCTTTGAAGTCTATTGCATTACCAAGAGATTGTGATAAGCTTTATCAAATTTATTACTAACAGGATTGCTGCTGAAATTTTTTTGTCTTTCCAGTAGTTATTGTTTGACTCAAATTCAGGTATAATAAAACTATTTTACATTTAATTAAGAGGACTAATCTAGAGAAATGTAATTTTGGTTTTGATTTTGGATTTGTTAATGAAATAATTATTGCTTTTGTCTGAAAAAATAAACCAAATCTTATGTCTTTTACAAGATTCTTGACATTGTTTTGACTAAAATAAACAGATAATCTTGTCTTATAAAACAACTGACAGTTCAGTTTCATGAAAATGCAGGAAATAAAGTGAGTTTTGTCAACTCATCTATCCTTATCCTTCTAATTTAGCTACTCTCACAATTTTCTATTAAGCCAACTATATATATAGTGAGAGTAATATTATTGTTCAAAACAACAGTAAGTGTATTGTTCAAAAATACAGTAAAATATAATAAAATTAATTTAATCAAGTCTATATAAATACATGCTCTGTAAGGACTAGTTCAGATCTAAAAAGAAGAGAGAAGCACTCTAATAATCATGCATCAGTTTTGAATACTTCTGCTGTTTCTATATTCACTTAACCACAGAAGTATTTGTATTCTCTAGAATGTGTTTATTGATTTATTTATTCATTTATCTATTTATTTATTTTGAAAATAGTGCAAAATATTGTCATGGTTTAGGAATGGTATTCCCCAATTTAGTTCTCCCACCAAGACTCCAAACCACACTACTGCTCATTTGCTTCCCCCTTCTCCTTCCCTTCCCACACCAGTGGAATGGAGTTGAGAACTGGAGGCATAAAATGTGAAGATCATGTGTTGAAACTGAAAACAGCAATGAAATAGGAACAGTAACAACAACAATAGTAGTAGCAAAAAAAAAGTAACGAAAAAAAAGAAGGTGATTCATATACAAAATGCTCATGAGGACCCGAAGGCAACGAACAATGGCAGACAATGACAACATATTTTTCATCCAGAAGCCACAGTCTTCTTTTTGGATGTCAGAGTCCCTTATCCCTACCCTCAGCAATGGCCTGTGATACAGAATTACCTCACTGACATGCCCACAACCATGCCCCCTACTACTACTGCAAAAAAATGAATTCTGTCCTGGCTGAAACAAGCACAAACATGTAATGAATTTCCATAACAGGTCTCTGGGTTAGGAAATTAAGAAAGAAAATTGTACCCTAATTTTCAGCTGAGAGCTATCTTCCATTGTGCACTCCTCTTCTGTAGATTCAGATCCAAACATTCAAGAACATTCAAGGATCATCACTCACTAACTGACAAAACAACAGGAGATAGTTTTCTAAGGCATAAAGTATGATTATTGCAGCAAACAAATGAAGACATAGTCTATGCCTATTTGTATATATAGTCTCTCTGTATTATCTCTATTCTATATGTAAATATTTATCTTTAGTATAGATATATTAAAAAATAATATTAGATGTTTATTACTTCAAACTCACTGTCACACCAGGATGGCCAAGGCCGTATCAGGAATTAATAGAGAGCAAGTAATGAGCTGCTTTAGCTGTAAGTAAATGTGTAGCTTTGCAAACTGTGTTAGAGGGTTAGAGACTGAAACATGCTTACTGTGGCTGCAGTTTCACAGACATGAGATGCTCTGACAAGCAGCTGCTGCCTAAAAGAATTGAGATGTTATTTTCTGTTCTTCCTTCTCCTGCATTTCCTAGTCCTTCCTTAATCCTTTGCTTCCGTATTGCCCTTCTTTACATGCATCAGCTTGGATTCTTGCTGGAATTTCTGTGATCTTATTTAAAGACTATAATGAAAGAAAATTATCTTCTTCTCCCCAGTCCCTCCAGGTGAGACATCGGTGTGCCATTTTAGCAAATTAAATTGCTCATGGAAAAGAGAAACAAATCAGAGCTGGCACGAATTCAGTGTCAGGAGCACAGGAAAAGCAAAGTGAAATGGAGATGGAGGTCATGACTTGGGGAAAGGAAAAATTTATAGATTATTATAAATGAGAGTACAACAAAATATAAGAAGGGATAAATAGGCTAACAATTTAGACTATTTACAATAGCAATGAAGTGAAACAATACTTATTATACTTGATAAATCAGACCAGGTTATCTCCTAAATAAGAATGATCAGTTAAACCTGAAAAGTGTAAATCCTCTCTTCTTTATGTAGTATTTGAAATAAAAGACTATTTGCAACAGCTAACATAATCTACAAGAAAAGAGTTCAGAAGTGGGGACATGTAGAGAGGCAGGTTGAGGTGTTTCTTATTTAAAGTAATTAGAGCCAGCATGATTTTTCTCTGCCTATTTCCTTAACCATGAGCTGTTATACTGGAAGCTGCAAATAAATACCTCTATTTGCATTGTACCTTATTACCACTTCGGACAAAAATGAATTCAAATCAATGGATATGGTTTTGGGTGAGCTTTGTTTCACCCTATCTTAAAGACATAGGAAGAGCTTAGCAAATCTTAGCTTGCTAAGTACCCCTAGAAGCTCTCCTGAGAATTGTTCAGAAGAACTGGATGTGTTCCTAGGAAGCTCAATGAGACTGACAACTGTTTCCTGAGGTGAGTCAGGATAACTAATGACTAGTAGTAATACAGAAGGCACTCGCTGTAAAGGAAAAAAATTTGACAAGCATCTAAAGTCCTGATGGACCACAAGGAATTTGCCAGAAAATTTTATATCAAATACTTATGTCAGTCTAAGAAAATAGTTCAAATGAAACACAGAATTGATGCGTGTTAAAAAGATGCAAGAAAGGAAAACACAGATGAGTAAGGCAATAAGTCCAAGAATAAGTTTTCACTATGGCACTGTCAATTTCAATGATTCAGATACTTTCACCTGAGTAGTCTCAAAATGCAATATTTTTTTTACTTGCTGTTTTCCTTCACATTGAGAGTAGAATGTTTAACCATTAATAAATGAAAGCATGCAATGAAAGTTCCTCTTTGAAATGAAATAACCTAACATTAAATAAAATATGATGTTCCATAATTGTTTTATGTGATATTACTGAGTAGTTATTACACTCATTAAGCTCATTACCAGCTTCATTGTATTATTAAGAAACACTGTCTAGTAAATATTTTAGATGTATGTTTCATATGGAATTATTCTTAACGAAAGAAAAATAAGACTTTGCCTGTGATGATGAATTTTGAAAATTTTATTATCATTATTGGTGATTATAGAAGATTTTGAATCTGACAAAATATTGCTTACTCACTTTGCTCCCTTCTCATGGCACTTAGTTACATTGGAACAGGCTGACAACTTGTTTAAAACTAAATCAAGATAACAATATAAAATTCTTTAAGGCCATATCTTTTCTTTTTCCCTTAAATGAATAAAGTTTTAAGTGATAAGGCCACAGCCATGCTGGTAAAAATGCAAATGTAAACAGAAATTTTATATATTTTCCAAAAACATACTCAAATCATACCATCCCAAGATATAGCTTACGTTCCTCATGTTGTCTCAGCAGTCTACATGTGTGCCTAAAAGCCCTTTGGCCCAGTAAAATGAGGAGATAAAGCTTCAATTTATCTAATTTCAGTTGTTGGCAGTGAATGGTCTCCATCTGTGAGAAGTTCCTTTTATAGACAGTAGAGAGGAGTAAGTATTTTGGAGTATATATCATCTGAGGTATTTTTGACTTCCACATTAGTTTGAAATTAATCTCACCTTGGAATGCAAGAGCTACAGTGAATAGATCAGTAAGTATCTACACCTGAGCATCATCCAAAGCAAATAAATGCTATTGTAATTCTGCTTATGGGATATGACACAACTCAGAAGGCAATTCTTTCTCCTAAGGCAAATTTTGTGCCCAACAGTATCGAGCATCTTGTGTGTATTTTGACATACTTCACACTGCATGCAATAGTTGCACATATTTTGTGTTTTGCTAAAGGTTAAAGCCAAAGGCAAGAGTTTTTTATATTTTGTAACTGGTGTTTGGAAAAGACTTTTATTAGGAACATCTGTTTGTTGACTCAACAGTGATAGCAAATACTTTTCTTGATTATTGTTGTAATATTTAACAAACATCATAAGGACAATATTCCATGGCACTCTGAATATTGTTCCTTTGGAAGATTATCACCGCTGTCATGTTGATGAATAAAAGAACAATAATTCCTTATATGTTAGGATTCTTTCTGTATATGGTTTTCATTATCCAGTAAAACTGGAACATTAAGTTCTAGGACACCACAATCAATTAGATTTCATTGTTTAATACAGTCATATTCCACCCAGGCCCTGATTTCTACAAGCCACTTTTCTGTAGCGTTCAAGGAGTTCTATATCCAGAGCCAAAGATATGTTGTAGGTCCTGAGGTTTAAATGGTAGCTATCGTGAAGGGAAACAACTATTTAAAACAAGCTCACAATTGAACAAATATAAAACTAAATTGAAAGCATTTTAACTGTTACAAAGATATAGTAATTGAGTACTTCAGAGATAAAAATTCTGCTTTAAAAGTTGTTCCATAGCTGAGTGTCATTATTAATAGCTGAAATGATAAAATGTAGGTCTTATAGCACATACAGAATTCTGTTTATGAGAACTGCTGTTGTAGTGTTTTTACTGCAATTATTCAGACAGCCATTTTTGCTAATATTCTGAAAACTCTGCAGTTTTTAACATGTTCCCTGTATTCCCTGTACTGTTTTACTGTATTAATCCCTTAAAAAATTCTTTAGTGTCCCATATTGAGAAAACTTTAAATTCTTCAATAAAATTCAGAAACCGCTCATCTAAACAGGAGTTTCCAATTTTAATTTTTTTTTTTTTTATTTCTGTGCTGGTTATGCATTAATTGGTGAGAAGGGAAAGAACCAACCATGGAAATGATTTTTCTGAGAGGACCTATTAAGAGTTTCCTCCCTGCCTGGCAAAAAACAGTTGCTGGCTGCCTTTGAAGGATAGGCATGTTGATAAGCCAATTTAAGAGCTGAACACGCCTTTGTGACATTCACATTTTAAACCGAACAAGCCCGGGAAGCTTTCTCTTTCTTCTGGCCTTAAACAGGTAATGAGATGCAGCCCAGACCAGGCCCGCTCCGCCATGGCCCACACGGCCCAGCGGGGGCCAGGCCGGGCCCCAGTGGCTGCCGCGCAGGGGGAGAGGAGGCCATCGGCCACTGAGTCCTGGCCTGGCTGCCGAGGTCTGGCCCTCCTTGTATAAAAAAAAATCTGCCTTTTTTTTTTTTTTGTGAGAAAAGGGTTACAAAGACTAGTTAGACCAGAGTTGCTGCTGGGGTGCTGCTTGTTTGTTATGATAATTACAAGTCGTTGTCGTTAATAGTTCTCTTTTGTATCAGTAAAGGCCCTGGCCAGGGCTGGGTTGATGGCTCTTCTCTGAGACAGTGAAGGGCGTGGAGCTCCACAGACAGTGAGGAGAAGAGACGTAGGGAGAGACATGCAAAAGAACTTCCGGACCTGTATGCCATGAGAACCTACTATTCCAAACACACTAAAAAGACCCCCAAAACAACGAGCCAGTATAGAGTTAGGAAATTGGAGTGATGTCTAAACGTGAGGAACGGAGTGCTGAGCCTGCGGAGATGCTGGAGACCTTCATGGCCTCTCACCCTGAGCGTGGGAGTCGTCCTGAAGCCAGGACCTGGAGGGGGGCGAAGCTGCCGAGCTGAAGACCAGGGGTCACGCCCCAAAAGCCTTCCACCAGGATTGAACCCCCAGCTCTGGCCCTAGTGGACAAAGCTGCGCATATCCTTCTCCTCCTCGTCGCCCTGGGAGAGATGATGGAGACTGCAGACCTGTCGAGCTGCCCAATCCTGAGCTGATCACTTTTAACAAAAGGCATTAAAAGGAGAAAAAGTCTCCTGCCCTGTTTATTTCACTCCTCCAGTGTGGCCGCTGAAAAAAAATGCAGAGGAGCTGCTTTCTGCAGCCCACGCAGAAAGCAGCCCCATGGCTAGAATTGAATGCAGCTGGAGCTGGAAAACAGCCACACAGCCAGAGCAGCCGCTGCCATTCTGGCCTGGGCCCCCTGAGATTGTGACACAGCCCCCCCAGCACAGCCGGAAAATCCATCACTGCGAGCGCTCCGGCCACCGCCCAGCAGAAATCACATGGATCATAGACAGGCCTGGGCAAGATTACCTCTTTCAGTGCTGTGAAACCCCCAAAAACAGATGAGACTTGCACATGCCAGTCCTCTCTTGAGTGAGAAAAAAGAACAGAGTGAAGACACATAGAGAAATAACAGGAAGACACCAAGGAAGAAGTCCAGGATGGGAGGGAAATGAGGAGATGTCTTAGGCTGTAATTCTTCTCTTAAAGCCATAGTAATGCACTGTGTTACACTAGAATATCCCTTTAGTTCATGAAAAAACATGAAGGGATGGAGTGTTCAAAATGTAGACATGAGCAAACATGTCCATACTGAGACAAGCAGATTTGAACTAGCTGTAATCCAATGAGAAGGTTGAACAGAGAGAGATAAGAGTGATGAAGACCTTTTGCCTCCAGGGAAAGAAGAAGATCTCTATTATGAACAAAAATTCGGTTAATATTTTTTTTGTGAGAAAGAGTTACAGGGACGCAGCCAGATCTGTCTCTGCCAGGATTCTTAGTGCTTTGTTATTGTAATACCGAGTCGTTGAGGCTTATCTCCTCTTTTGTATTAGTAAAAGGCCTGGCTGGGTGCCGTAGATGGCCCTTCCCCGAGGCTGTGCTCTCCTACAGCACAGGGAAGACACCTGAGAGGGTGGGGGGGGTTATGCAAAGTGACTCCAAAGTCCAGAATGCTTTGTGGGACCACGACTCGAAATGCAACGAGAAAACCCCAAAAACAACGAGCCAAATAAGAACTGAGAGACTAAAATGATGTCTGGACATGAGGAGCCAAGTGCTGAGCCTGCAGAGATGCGGAGTCCCTCTCGCCCTGAACAGAGAGTCGTCCCAATGCCGGGACCAGGTAGCTGGGAGACGCTGGGAGGGTAAGATCTGAGAGAGACATCACGCCCTAGAGGCTCCCACGAGGACTGGATCCCCCGGCTCTGCCCCTGGTGGACAGAGCTGCGCATATCCTCCTCTGAGTCGCCGTGGGAGACGCGACAGGGACTGCAGCCCTGCCGAGCCGCCCAATCCTGAGCTGATCACTTTTAATAAAGGCATTAAAAAGGAGAAGTCTCCTGGCCCTGTTTATTTCAATCTCTGTTCCCAAAGATGATGATTCAGAGATGGATAAAGAGAACCTTTGCTTTTGAACAGCTCATCCTTAAAATAGTACCCCGTAAGTTAAACATGGCCATGAACACAGCTGTGAGAAGGCTGGCAAAGATGGGAGGGACTTCATGATTGCAGATTTCCAGGCAGCTGCTATTCACGGAAATTAAAAGCCATGACAGAACTGCTTCTTATGGAAAAGTCTCCATGGTATGGTGAGAGAGACTTCTCTCCCTAAGAGAACTGCTGAAGGACTATTCTGAAGTGGTAAACTGACTGAAAATACCAAATTTGTCTCTTTATGTTGTCAGTGGGAAAACAAAAGAAAAGTTGGGGGGAGGAGAAGTGTTCTGAAGGTTTATTCTGATTTCTCTTTTTTTTTTTTTTTCTTTTAGTTTTGTTAATAAAGTTTTCTTTTACCTTTCAAATTTTGAGCCTGGTTTGCTCCTTCTCCTAAGCCTTGTCTCACTGCAGAAAATGAATAAATAATTTTAGTAGGAGCACTGGCATTTGACCAGTGCTAGACCCACTACAATGGGCCACTGGGTCTTTAACCTTCAGTTATTGTGAATTACTAATAGAGGATTAAGATCTAACAAGATGCAATGCAAAAAGCAGATGTATGAATTAATGGCCAGTAACCATCAAACTTATTATTCCTGTTCCGGAATAACTCACTTAAATGATACAAAAACAATATCCAGGGCAGTGTTTTTAGGTACATCAAAGTATTCAGTTGGGGATTTTTTAGTACATCTGGTATCTACTGTATTTCTGTGTTGGAAAAGACTGTTCTGTAGTGCTCTATAATAGTTTTTCATTGGTGGTTGCTGCTCTAAGATTTTCAAAATAAAATAAAATTAATGTACAAATATAATTAATTGAAAAATGTTTTTCCATTCCATGCAATTAATTTAATTTCATTACTTTAGTAACTGTTCTCCATTATATATTTTATATTGGATGAATTGTTCTGTTTTTTGTTTTAATGAAAAGCTTCAAATATCCCATTTGGCTGTGTTATAAAATAACTAATGAAAAATAGAAATCCAGGAGAAAAAAAAATGATTTAAAATATCATTGGAAGTAATATTAATTTATTTTTTTCCCTTAGACTTTCATTTGCAGAAATTACATTTTCTGTTCTGACTAAGAAAAACCTCCAGAGATTTCTGTATTTAAAACCTCAGTCCAAATGTGGGGATGTTTAGCAATAGTGTCTAAAAGATGACTTGAGAATATTTTCAGAGCTCCTTTGGACTGTGCCTTTCTGCAGTGACAATCGGGAATGAGTTTAGGATCAATCTATCTGACATGTTAGATAATAACAATTAAGGAAAATAATTGTTTCTTTATCTTCTTTTATGATTCTCTATTATTAATCTCTTAGACCATAAATCAATGAAATCCTGTTATCTTACAACAGATTTAAACTATATCTGGTAAAAAAAACCCCACATTGGTTCTCAGTTGCACACTGGGGGGAAAAGGAAATGCTAATAGACTGAATTGCAGGTCTTCCAGGGATAAATCTGTACACAGCTTACTTTAGTTTCTTGGAAACAAAACCAAAAAAAAAATTTCCCAGAAAACTACCAGCGCCAGGAAGGAAAAAAACAATCTTCATGCATTTCCTTTTAAAAACTTTATCAGACTTCAACCAGACCTGGGCCCCGTGGCGTAAGGAAGACATAGATCTGTTAGAGTGGCCATGAGCAGGGAGCTCCTGACCTCTGAAGAGAGCTGAGAGAGCTGGGCTTGTTGGGCTGGAGTAGAGAAAGCCCCTAAACACCTTGAAGAGCTCCTAAGATGAGGTCAAACTTTTTAACCAGGCCTGTTGCAATTGGACAAGGGATAATGGTTTTAATATGAAGGGGGGTTAATTTAGATTCGATACAAGAAGTTTTTTAAAATAAGGGTAGTAAAGCACTGAGACAGGTATGCAGAGAAGTGGTGGATGCCCCATTCCTGGAAACATTCAAGATAAAATTGGATGGGACTTTGAGCAACCTAATCAAGTTGAAGATGTCCCTGCTCATTGTGGAGGGGTTACAAAAGATGTTCTTTGAAGGTCCCTTCCAACTCAAACTACTGTATTTGAAAAAAAAACAACTAACAAACAAACAAAGAAAAAAAAACAAACCCAAACTCTAAATATCATACATTGAAACTGAATTTAATTGGTGCATCCATTCAATATTTTCCTATTTTAGCTCTCCATTATCTGATAATCATATCATTTATCTTTTAACTCTTTTATTTTTGAAATAAAAAATATTGCTGGGTGAAATATTATTAATCTTCCTTCCTATGATTGAAATAAATCTAGTAGAAATGACTCAAAAATGACTCACAGATGCTAATTCAGAAAAATTAACTTACTTTTGGAACATAATATACTATATTACTATTAAAGACATCTATATTTGAGAAAAAATAGAGACCATTAAAAAAGAAATTATATCTAAATTTTGTTCTTGGTAGAGCTACTGCAACAATTAACATTGTATTTCCAGGTACATTCTATGTTTAATATGTCAGTGGTAATAAACAGCACAGCCTGTATCTGACTGAAAAGACCAGGCAATCTCAGATCAGTTTTTATGGAGTCATGATTAGCAAATTAGAATGCAGATCTGAAAATCCATGATCTATACTGAATTCCTGATGAATTCCTCATGCAGTGAGCTTGCAGTATTAGCTCCCTGTGGCATTAGGAGTTTCTTTGTGTCCATAAAAAGGAGTATTAAATGTTTCTGTCTAATACTGAAAACACAAGTATATTTTGTGTTACAAGTTTTAATGTTTAATCTGTTCACTGTGTAAAACAATATGGTTGCTAAGATGCTGACAGTTATCATCTTTGAAAGTCGTATTGTCTTGTACCTTCATGTGCACATAGTTCTGAATTTGGATAAAGAATTTGAAAATTTGAGTGTGATCAGCAAATATACTACTTGGATGAAACACTGGCATGACTGCAGCAAAGCAATGATAATACTGTTAACCTTAAAAACAAACAAGTAAAGCAACCCACCACGTAGGTGTAACCCACACTACATGTCCAAATGATATTATTAGTACTTCTAAAATATAAGTTTTTTCTTGGGATTAAAGCTTTGTGCAGCTCTATCACTTTTTTTCCTAAGGATGCTAAGCTCTAAGTTAGACAAAAAATGACTGCATTTCCTCATTTCAGTGATGGTATGTGTTTCATTGATACTGCCAAGTGGTAAAAGTTAACCTTGCTGGGTTTTGTTGATACTTGGATTAGATAGAGTTAAGGCAAATGTTTACTTCCTTACTGTATCTTGCCAAGCAAGTTGACTTATCTGCATTTTTAACTTGTTCTCCTTACATTGAACATATTGTTTTGCACTTAAGGTTGTATCAAGTAAAAACCTCTTTTTGTTTTCTTAAGTTATCCTTGGGTGTCAAAAAGTAACTATTCCACTTGAAACACAAGTTTTGCTCCAATAATAAAGCTAATGGAGAACAACACAATTTTCTAGTAATATATTCCCAGCTGGCTTGGTTCTGGTTTTGATTTTGTTTGTTTTGTTTTGTTTTCCCAGTTTGCACACAGAAATTTAAAATACTGGTTAAAAACAAAAACAAAAAAAACCTCTTGTTATTTCCCCAAAAAATACTGTTTGGTAATTATGAGAAAATAACTGTAAACAGGAAGGATCATACAATCCCTATACTTAATGGGGATTGACATTTAGGTACTCACCTTCACAAAACTTGTCTCCCTTATCTGAAATTATAATATAATGAAATAAAATTTCTGAGCTGTATCAGCAGTAGAATGTGACAAAGAGTACCTATGACAGCTTGACAGAAAATGTTGGCTGCACCTTGTTTGGACAATATTTCAACCTAACAGTGGAGAATTAAATTAAAAAAACAGAACTTCCCAAAATGGATTTAAAACTTTTCCATTTTATGAAGCGACTATATTCTACTTTAGAATATTGTTACTGTCTAAAGAAAGTAACAATATGTTTTGTGGGAGTTCAGGATTTACTACTTGGTAGCTTGTTAAAAAGGAGTAATATGTGTTGATTTACTGGTATCTCCCAGATGTCACAGAAGGCAAAATAAGCTATAGGACAAGTTTTTGCTCAAATAATACACATCTATTCCAAAATTAAATGTTCCCCCTGCCTCTCAAACCAAACTTACTTGTACATGGCCTGTTAATGCTTGGCCTCAATACCCTGTTAACACAAGGTCTCATAGAGTATCAGGCAAGAGATGCATTCTATTTTTTGTAGATATGACCCTTCTGAATTATATGACAGTTGTATTTCCAAATAAAAACAAATATAAAGAAAGAAAATCCCATGGCTACAGAAAAGCTTAAATGGCAGAGAAAATTAGAAAAAAACAATGCTTCCTAAGAGATGCTTTTCAAAGAAGTGCTATGGGAATTCTGGTTCTAGACATACTTAAAACAGTGTTATTTTCAGGTGATCTATTGCTCATGCCAATATAAAATTATTTGTCATGTTTGTTCTCTTGGGTGAGAACTCGGGTGGGAGAGAGAAAATGTCACCAAATTGTAATCAGAGTGCAACCACACACTAGCTGTTTACAATAACATATATACTGGAAGCCAGGTGAATGTCTACTTACTTTTAAATTTGAACACAAGATGTATTCAGTGTCCTTATTCCTTAATGATATACCTGTTGTGAGCTAGTGTCTTGCCTCATAACATTATGCAGATACACTACTTCCACCAGGAGGTCAGTTGCTTCTGTGTTCTCTTGCATTAGTAAATGTTTATTTTTTCAATTTATCCAAATGTACTCCTGTTCCTTTAGTCATGGATTTTGATAAGCAATATTTCCTAAATTAAGCCTTCTTCCAAGCCATTTTAGGGGTATTTTAGGGTTCCCAGTGAAAGCAACAATGCTTTGCTTATCTCTTTCTAACAGCCAGATGTCCTCTGGCAAGAAAAAAAGCACTACCAACAATGAACATCATGACATAGATATTTTAACTGGGGCTAAGAGGCAAAGCCTTTAAAGCCAGCACACTGAATAGCTCAGCTAGATAGCAAGCCAGCTATTTTTAATTGCTGACATGATGAGTAATTTACTGTTCCACCAAATTTTCATGTATTTTGAAGCTCCACATACTACTTTTCAAGGTACACTGCATACACTGGATATGCTACACTCAGAGAACTTACTATACTAATACAAGTAAACATAACGAATTATAAGACAAAATACAGAATTCTAAAAATAATACTTATATTGCAGAAGAGCCAGAAATATATTATTATTTTTAAAAAGTCATGGTGCATAGATAATGTTTTTAGAAGTGTTTTTTCTTTATTGAACTGTCTTGACTCAATAAAAATAATTTAGAATATTTATTTTGAAGAATCTGGATACGAGACATCTTTTGTACAGAGCTATCCTTTACTCTGAAGCAGGTTGCATTGATTCCATTATCAAGATTTTAAAGTTTGTGTATTATTAGTTCATTTCCAATCCAAAGCTTAACTGCATAGCAGTTTTGCTACTGTGTCTCCTAAAAAAATTAGTTTTTTCAAAGGAGTCCTTAACTCTTATAAAATGTCAATGAATTTTGATTAAATAACATCCACAGACTGCTTCAAAAGTGCCAGCAGCACATAAAAATACATTACAGCACATGTTGCTGACATTGTTTCCTTATCACTGCAGAAATTTTAAGTTAGATATTCTATTGCCCTTCAGTGTCTGTCTTCTTCACCAAACACCTCATTTTCATCAGTGTAGTTTCACATATTTTGCCCTCTCTTCATAGCAGAAAAAACATATATGTTATGTATTGCTTCTCCCTTCCTGCCTACCTGAACATTTCATTAAAATTCCTTGCAATTAAATCAGGTTCAGATTCTAGATTGACCAACAACAGCAGCTTCAAATTGTCTGCAGTTATGCAAATAGAGTGCTAAGTTTACAGAAAGCTTTAATAGACAGGTCAGCTAAGGAGACAAGGGAACAGTGGGACAGTCTATTAAAGTTAATTGGCTTGTTAAAGTAATTACTTTACACATTGGGCACAATGCTATCATGAACTTATTCTGATTTATTTTTCATTTATTCCTTCCATGGGAAGTTTTTCTTTCTCCTGTGAAAGCTGAACCACCCTCCAGCATGAAGAGAAGAAAGCACCCTTAATTCCTTTCAAAGACAAAATGTGGTATTTTTAACTTTCTTTTCCCTAAAAGATTGAAGTAATTTTTGACACAGCAGTTCCATGTGGGTCATTAGGCTGTTGTTCAATTCAAGCCTAGAGGAACCTGCTTGTCTCATGAAAAAGATTTCACCACAAATAACAACATTACAATTTCTGTCTTCTGTGCAGTCAAGTTGGCATGGCTACTGCACCAGAAATGCTGATCAAAATGCACATGGTACATTTTGTGGTCTATAGTGTATATCACAGATAGAAAACAGTAGCTGAGAAGTAATGGTAATTAGTGTTTCAATATGGCTTTCAAGAATCCTAAAAGTTAGGAAGGCATTAAAAACCTCCAGACAACAAAAAAATTCCCATAAAGACATTCAAGTCTGGAAACACTGAGACAAAGCGAGAAAGATACATCTTTATGCAATTCTTTCAATTTCTTTCTCCTTTGTATGAAGGAATGTGACTTGACCTGATTGACCTTGGGATCAAGAGTGGGGAGGATTCTTAAATTTATGTGGAAAGAATTGATTGGTAAGTAGGGAAGGAATCAAAATCTGCCAAAAAACCCACCAAAACCCCATAAAAATTCATTTCCATAACTTTACAGCAGCATAAACAATGACAAAAGCTACAAAATCAATGAAAAGACACAAGAAATAAAACCTCAAAATCCCCTGAGTATGAGAATATTGCTATCCAGGAGCTGATAAAGAAGCAATAAAAAAAAAAAAGGTATAAGAAATATTCAGGAAAACAAGATAGTCACCACACAGAGATGTCAGCATTATATTATTATACCTTTGAAACAACAAAAAAAGAATATTTTTCAGTGAAAGCCACTTTAGGATAGGTCATAACAGCAATTAAAGATATACAAGCTAATAGACAACCGTAACAATGAAATTAAAGATCAGTTCTAGATGTATAGGAATTTGTAGACTACGAGGCTAAACTTCTGGAGCTCTGTGCTGCAAACACATCTAAACCGAGAGACATTTCCTATTGACAGAATATTTTTCTGACGAATACAAAAGAACAAAACACCTTCAGAACAGTGGAAAAATAGGAAACGTTGGTGATTCATGCATTAGGAAAATTGACAGGTTTAGATCTTTAATAATTAGGAGTTTCTTCTCTAATACCATCATTAGTTATAGGAACAAAGAACTATGATAAAACTCTACAGATTATTTACTGAAAAAAAATTTGCCACAAGAATACTTATCTTGAAGGAAGTCTGAATGGCAATGTCCATTCATCATATATTTTCATGAAAGAATTTGTCAGATTTTATCAGGATTCAGTGCAGGATATTTCAAAATATTATGAGATGAGAGTAAAATGAGATGACACTGGAACTCAACAAGTCAAAATAAAAGCTGCTAGGTTTCAATCTTTCAATCATCACTGTCAAACAGATACATTTTAACTCTTTTCGCCTTTTCTTTATTATGCTTTTTCCTTTAGAAAGATAGATAAAATGACAACTCTTCTAACACAACATAACAACAAGAAAACAGAAGAATTCCTGTCTTGAAAAAATAAAGAGTTCAAGAAAAAATCCTCACAATTCTAATCAGACCTTAAAAATCTCAGTAGGCAAAATAATGCAAGGAGAAATAACTGTATATCTTGACATTAGGCAAGACTAAGGGGAAGTACCACAAATACAGAAGACATCAGCTACTGAATTTGATGGCCTAAGCAAGATTTGGTTATGAAGAACAATATACAATTTAAAAAACAAGCTATGGCTTCAACTATAATAATTATAGTCTTCGATGTGAAGGTGAAAGCTGGGAATATAATGAGCCAGAACAGTTTGACAGCAAAAGCTTCATGAAAATACTAGGTTGAAAGGAATAAATTTGTAAACAGATTTATTTATTCAGAGAAGTCTACAGCTCCTAATCTGTGAAAGTTTTTTTAGAAAAGAAGGTTGAATTATCTATGAGCCTGAGTTAACGATGACTCTAAATCATTTATTCATTAGATATGGCAGTACATTACAGGAAGAACGAGCAGCCAACTGGAGAGAAAGCACCCTGAAAAAACACAGCTTGTGCCTGTGCTGGGCTGACTGTTGGGATTCAACAATGTTCACTGCGTCCTAAGTAACATCTAAAGGTTCATGAAGGATTTATTCTTTCCCCCATTTTAATTTTCAGAGCACAAAATGAAATGCAGAAAGACTGCTCAATTACTCATTCAAAACATTCAATTTTTTAGTAATTTTTCTTCACAGTGAAGTTTCAAGTCTCTGGTAAAGGTGGTGAAAGCATCTTGACTTCAACAAAGACAGCACTACAGAAAACTGTCCCAGTCCATGGACACTTCAGTCTCCTAATAATGCTCTATCAAGAAGCTATCTTGCTACAAGAGCTATTGTCCTCCATACCACTGAACATTTACTTCCCTACTATTACATGGCTGTCTGATTTTATTTATTTTTTTCAGTGTGAGCAGCTCTTTTTTGAATAAATTAACTATAGATCAATTAAACATAATGCAAGTTAGCACTTTGTCTAATTCACTGCAATGCTGAAACTCACAAGTAATGCATTTAGCAATTACTTGAGTCAGAATATTACAGATATTTCTTCTGGGAAACAACTATATTCCAATTTTAAGTAAGATCAAGCACTTCAGACTTTATTCTACAGTGGAATATCATTTAAGTTGTTCATTAGATTAAAGCTTGTGACAGATTATAATGCTACAAGAGGACTTATGAAGTTTAATTAGCTACTTTAAGCATGTTTTACAAAACACTGCTGACACAGTAGTAAAGTGTGGATTTGTTATCTTTCATGATTGTAAATTACATCCCATAGCTGTTACCAGACTACTAGTCTCTTAACTCAATTTCTGTAGTGATATTAAATTGCAGTGGTAATGAGCACTCACAGATACCATTATCAAGTTCACAAATCCTAAAATGCCTTTAATAATTCACTGAGATTGAATTTACACTGGACCATTTCCCAGGTGCTAGGGATAATGATAAAACACCTTACCTTTTATCAACCAACCATTTCAGATGACAAGCAGAGGAATACAGAATGGTGATGTATGTGCATGGTGCTTTACACCTAAACCAGATTTAATTCTTTCTGGTGATGTCCTTATGGACAAATCAATCTAAAACAAAGTAGTTCCATCAATTGGTCTTTGTCTTTTGCCACAGGATAGTTTTCTCAATAAATGGTTCCACACTTCCAGACTGTGCAAAAGACTCTATTAATTTAAAAAAAAATGCAGTGAATATTATAAAATTTCTTGCATTAAAAATAATCTGGAACATTATAATATCAGCTTCTACACCTGAAATAAACAGGGCTGAAATTTTCTCAAAACGTTTATGATTATTTCAAAAAAGCAGCACTCACTAATTAGTTATTTAACATATGGCCCCACTGAATAATTTGCTATCACAGATCCTTTATATTGTTATTATTTTCAGTAAAAGAATTGAGATATGTATAACAAAAAAAATGCATTTGATTACAGAAAATTATCACTATGACTAGGTTTTACATTGTCTCCAATTTCCCAGTCCCCCACTGGGGGACTTTTTCACACATGTAGATGAAACATTGATGAAGAAAAGGATTACAGTTTCAGACTGATTTGATGCTCCTTAATTTTCACCTGTAAGCAGTCTATCATGTGTTGTAGCTCTGTGTAAGCATATATGTATATGGTTGTGATCTTATTAGTTTTAGCAGATGTGCATGACTGTTGACTATTTTCATTTTAACATTTGCTTATATGAGTTCATTTTGGACAAAAATGTATAAATCCTAAATAACATGATGGAAACTTGTACAAACAGTAATTTAAATCTTTTTTTTTTTCACATGAAATTTTCAAATCAATTTTGTAAACCCAACAAATAGTATAGTATGTTTACACAATTTGCTGGTGATAAGCTAGGCAAGAAAATTGAAATTCACACTATCTTATTAGCATAGCTAAGATTTCCATTAAATAACTTCTACAGATAATGTGATTTTTTTTATTTTCAAAATTTACACATTCAGTTAAAACAGTATTATTTTGAAAAAAAAATAAAAAATCTTTACTTTCAATATAATAATGTTTTTTTAGGAAAAACTAATAGGTTACCTATTTTGGTATGTAAAGCAAAGCCTCAAGTAATATGAATCTGATGATTCAAGCAAATATAGATTATCATAATAATTACCTTTTGCTGTTTTCAGGTTCAACTACCTTCCTCTACTCTTAAATTTATTCAAATACTTGACCATTTATCAAAATCTAAAACCACTGAATGACCTTTTAAAACCATATACTTAGAGATTCAACAATTTTCCCTTCACTTCTTTAAAAATACTTTTTAAATACAATGCAGAAGTGTATATAAAAGTTTCCAGCTGCCGAAGTATTCCTGAGTAAACAGAAAGCATTATCTTACAGAACTACAGTCTGCACCTGTTCATACAAGTAGATTCAGAAATCTTCCAAGCTCTACAGCTATGAAAGGTAATCTTGGTTGTGCTTTGATCCAAATTTCATGGAAAATAAAGGGTGAATCTTAATTTTCCTGCTAAATCTGTTTTAGGAATTTAACTATGATAACCTGCTAGGAGGAAATGTCAGGTTCCATCAGAAATCTCAGTTCTGCTACATATCCTGTTTTTTAATGCTATGCCATAATATATTTCATTTTTTTAATGTAAGTTATGTGTTCATAAAATAGCTTCAGAGCTCCTAAAGTATGACATACTAAATGATGAAATCCTGTCCTTTTTGTACATTTCCAGAAACAGCAATCTTGTGTTCATAATTTTAATTGTGTACCCTTATCCCTATTGCAAACTTGATGCAGTATTCAGGCTCCCAAACAGAGTAAGAAACAGTTTAGCTATCTGATAATCAAAATTCAAGCTTTTTTCATTTCTGTATTAAAAATTTAGAATTTTAAAAGAGTAAGCAGAGCTCTAAGTGTAATTTACTGTTTATTTCTCTCTCATCTGTCTCCTATTCATTTAAAAAGCAAAGAAACAAAGGCAAAGTAATTTTGAAAGGCAGACATTTATGGTGAATACATACTGTTTGTCAAAAATTCTTTAAAATTTAGTGGTTAAAATGTAACTAAATGACTAGGCTAGTACAGTGAAAATCTGTGTAGTCCCTGTATAGAAAAGAATACGAACTTATATTTGTTATTTATTGTATCGGGTTGTAATAAAAAATATTCTGCATATACAGGAATAAAATTTAATGTACAACATTGTATTTACAGACCCTGAAATCACCATGTATTAACAAAATAGCTAAATTATTTCAGTAATATAAGCTAGGCCTAGAATTTGAGGATTTTTCAATTTGTAGTAAAAATGCAGTGTTACAGTATCTATGTTTCTCCTGGACGTTATACTACAAATAATGCCTTAGGGGAGGTTTAGCTTGGACATGAGGAAGAAGTTGTTCACAGAAAGACTGACTGGGCAATGGAATGGGCTGCCCAAGAAAGTGGTGGAGTTGCCATCCCTGGAGGTATTTAAGAAAAGACTGGATGGGGCACTCAGTGCCATGATCCAGCTGACAAGGTGGACTTGATCATAGGTTGGACTCGATGACCTCAAAGGTCTTTTCCAACCTAGCTGATTTTGTGATTCTGTGATTCTATGCTGCTGTTGCTGCTGAGCAGGGCTTAGACAGAGCAAAGACCTTTTCTGCTTTTCATACTGCTGCACTGGCAAGGAGGCTGTGGGTGCATGGGAGGTTGGGAGGAGGAGACACAGCCAGGACAGATGACCCAAAATGACCATAGGAATATTACAGTCCACATGGAAAAGTAGTGATGGCATTTGTCTTCCCAAGTAACCATTACATGTGATAGGGCCCTGGTCTCCTGGAGGTGGCTGAGTGAACACCTGCCTGCCCATGGAATGGGCAGTGAATCAATTATTTGGTTTGCTGTGCTTCTGTGTGCAGCTTTTACTTTCCCTATTAAACTGTCTTCATCTCAGTCCATGAGGTTTTTATCTTTTACCCTTCTGATTCTCTCCCTGATCTTGCTGGTTGGAGTGAGCAAGCAGCTGCATGGGGCTTGGCTGCTGGCTGGGGTTAGACCACTACACACAACTGAAGCAAGAACAGATGAAAAGCTAAATGACATAAAGTTCTCTGGAAATTATTTGCAACTTGCCTGCAAGAAAATGCATCAAATCAAATGTTCCATTGACATTAGCAAATGATAAATGCTTCAGCTGGGGAAAAAAAAAGTTTAGGAATTCTGTATCTTTAATATATGTAGCAAATATATTTTGTCTTGTTCTTTAATTTTGTGAGAATATGTCTGCAGGAGCAGGTGTTCTATGTGGCTAATTAAGTGACACGATTCCAGCACGTCTAACATGCTGACCCAGCCAGTTCCAGCTGGTTCCAGCCAGTTCCAGCCAGTTCCAGGCAGTTCCAGCCGGTTCCAGCCAGTTCCAGGCAGTTCCAGCGGGTTCCAGGCAGTTCCAGCGGGTTCCAGGCAGTTCCAGCCAAATCCAGCCAGATCCAGCCTCCCACCTCAGGGCATAGCTGAGCCATGGCCGGGGCACAGGCACTGCGTGTGTGAGGAAGGGCAAAACTCTGCACAGCAGAGAGATGGCGGAGGGAGAAACAGCCCCACGGCCACCGTGGGAGGCAGCGCTCCCGTGCTGCAGCAGTTTCCCTCCCAGGAGCAGGTTTATCCTGGAGGACTGCAGCCCAATCTATGCTTGCATACGTTTGCCTAGAAGGATGGGGTTTTTTACTCAATTATTTTTTTGTAACGCAGCTGTATTTTGTACTCAAAAAAAAAAAAAAACCCAAAAAACAAACCAAAAAAAGTGTGTTTCCTCCAGTATTATGGTAAATCCAGAGACTTGTTATCTGCTTAAATCACATGGCAGGAAGTCTGTATTTGAAAAGCTGTAGTACTCAGATGAGCAGATTACCTCAGGTAACACACTGCAACAAACAGGCAGCTCTTTAAGAGCTTAGGATGTAACACAGCTCTTCAGGAGCTCAGAAATACGGATAACCATGTTGTACATGCCACTGTGAGGGGAATGCCCCGAGGTAAACTACAATACTTGTAGAATGTACAAAGGCCTTGCACACAGGTAAGTGCAAGAATTGACAAAAGGGTGCTTATAGATGGACCTCAAGTCTGAGAATATATAGCCATTTGAATTGTTGGAGTACCTTTTCTACTGTTCACCAGAAGATGATAAATTGGAAAATGCATAATAATCTGAGAACTTGCAAGTTATTTACTGAGATTAGTATTTGTCTTTTCTCTGAAAAGATTTCCACTGTTCAGCTCAAAATCTCAGTGGGGGTGAACTACTATTCCCAATATTATTGTAATATATCAACTTTGAAATCAGACATTACTGATAGTATGTTTTTAAAATTAACTATTTTGATTCATGGATGACTAGATGGAACTACTTAATACTTATTATTGCTTCTACAGAACCTAGTTACTCTATAAAGAAAGTGGGATGTAACCAAATGTAATGATTTTATCACAAGATGCGTTGCTGAGTCCATTTATTTGTTGGACTTTGGAAAGTGACATAAGCTCCCTCATCAGATAATTTCAAGCTGCAGACAAACATTATTTATGTTTAAAATAGAAGCAATTAATCTAGACACTCTGGCAGCCACTGAGATATAAAACATTTTAAAAAATTGCATAAGCCATCCCACATTTATTGAACAACCTTCTTTGATTTTGGTTGCATAGTGTTTATTTAGATCCAGGAGGAGAAACTGAGGAGAGAGACAGTACTACTTTGTCAGTCTCAGATTTCCCTAGGGGTTTTTTATTTCACAACAGTGAAATGCTTAAAGAATCTGAGGACAAACCTGATACATCTGTGTAGGAAAACTTGTCAATGAATCAAAGAATATTTATTTGCCTACTTTTGAAGTGAGGAATGCTTCTGTCAGCAAATAGCCGCAACTATTCTTCCTTCATGCTTCAGAAAGAAACCAAATAATGGAAATTGATCAAATTATTTTTAGTCAAACAAAGCACAGATTTTTGCTATTTTCAGCTGATTTTTATTCCACTTTAGAGTATTTGAAAAGGGGAAAAACTTCATTGTCTTTCTGTTGTCCCTAAGCATCAATTCAATATTCTGTTCTGGGAAGAATTCATTATTTCACACTTATGTTGTGGGCTTTTTCTGCTTGTTCTAACAGTAAAAGCAATATTGTTCCTTTAAATTTCACCATCCTTCAATAGTGAAATGAACCTTTACATTTTACTTTTAGGGATATTGTATTTCATTTGAAATACAGTCTAGGATATACTTCCTTTACCATTAATTTTCATTCCATTTCATTATTGTCTAAGCCTAGGCCAATACCTTGTCATGCTTATATGAAAAAGTCTGTGGAATAGGTTTCTTTATGGCAAGACTCACACAAATCAATACCTTGTCATGCTTATGTTTATGCTCTAATGTTTGGATTGTTTTTCTTTTTTTCATTTTCCTTCTTTAAGTGTATTTATAGAGAAAACAGCAAGGGAAAGTGGTTTTGTTGCTATCTGTTTTGAGCATAATTCTGGTCCTTCTATGTCCCTGAGCAAGCAAATTTTGGCCAAGGAACCAATGCACCCAGATATTTAATTTGGGAGCTTTTAGGGACATATAGGTTATAATTCAATTGGCCAAACCTTGGTGCACAAGGTCGTTTGAGATATCCCACCCAGCAGCCCATCTGCTGATCCAGTGATGTCTTGATGCCTGCACTGATGCCTACAAGTAGGGAGCTAGATTGAACCCAAGGATTCCATTCTTGATTTGATTATTCAGATACAAGACTGCAGTGACATTTGTACATCTTAAAACAGTTTAAACAGTTTACCTCTCATTGCAGAAGGGAAGTATTTTCTGTAGCATTTATGAGTCAGGCCTGCCAAGCATTTGTTGGAGTTGTTTGTAAACCCTAAGACATCTCATATGACTGTGGGCACTAACATTTAAGCAATTGAAATGCTGAATTCAGCTTCCTCATTGGGCTGAAGTTCAGGAGGAGACCAAGGTGTCTGAATCCCATGTGTGTGCAGCCAGCATAGCTGCTTCACTCAGTTAATTCACTTCATGCTGCAAAAATGAGTGACTTTGAACAGGTATTTTGCCATATCTGACAATTCCATTCTCAGATACCCCAGGATATGCTTAAGCAAGTGAACTGCATTGCTACTGGGCTGATTGATGAGCTAAGTGGATTTCTAGGCTCTATTTAGAGTATTGCCTGACATTGTATTGACCTAAGGGAAGTTTAGGCATCTTCCAATGTAGACATTAACATACAGACATTTGAGTTCAAGTGCTTTAATCTTTGGCCAAATTCTACCCTAAGGAATTTGTGTAGCTAACCTGTAGACTAATCAACTATTACCCTTCTACTATGGGAGGCAACAGGAAAGTTTTTCATTTCTATTTTTAAATAATTAGAGGATGCTTAAACCTATTTATAAATCAACTTTCTCAGAGAGAGTATGTCTAGTTATACATAGCTACTCATTTATTTCAATTTTTTAATATGTCAAAGTAATCAAATTTAAACTTTCAATTTTAATAAAGTGGATCTGATTGCAATTTCTTTATTTAAAAAGTAATGTAAAAACTTTGAGAGACTTCTGTACCAACCTCTACAAAGAATCCATTTCTTTTTAATGTAAAAACCTACATATTCCTGGTCAGATGTTGTAAGTGGTACTTTTCCTTCCCAAATTGCTTTTGTATTTTATTTTTTCTTACACTAAAAGAAGTAGAAGCAATCCCAGGTTTTTCAAGTCATCATGAAGAAAAAAATAAGTTCTACTAATTTTTAAGTATCAGGCTCCCACAAGTTTTCAACTAAGGCATGCAATTCTGTTTCCAAGTGATTGGAACATGAAATTTCCAAAGCTTCTTTAACAAAACTTTTGCAGTAAACCAAGAGATTTTTTTCTTCCCTCATTCAGTAGTTTTGGTTTTCCTTGAGTTCTTCTATATTGCAATGTATGGTTTTTCTTTCTGGGCTTAGCTATGTAATTTCAGAAAAATAACAAAACAATACCAGGAGCACTGGAATTCCAACACATTGGTGTTTCTATCAATGGATAATGCTTGGTTTCATGTATTATGTCAAAATATTAGGGGCAGAAGGGGGTGGAGGTAATAAAACATGCAATAAACTTTGATTCAGCTTCAACTACAATTTTTTCCATAGAAGAAATTTGCGTTCAGCAGCAAAAGATGCTCAAAACCTCAGGGAAAACAATTCAATTTCCTTTTCTCATCAAAATGGCACTTTCAGTTACACCACACTGACTGTTCTACCACTGCCCAAATCAGATGCAGCTACATAGGAAGCAGTTTTAGAAAGAATAAATTAAATTTTTAAATGGAAATCTCTGGTCTCAAGTGGTTCTGCCTCTTGCTCCAAAATTTATTCTCTTCTAATGAAAGTTACAGAGATCGGTTTCCTGTGTTAGACAATTGCAGAAGGGAAGAACTGCTCTGTGTTTGCAGCCCAAGAGAAAGAACATTTGTGATGAATCACTGAAGACTGAAATGCCAAATGCATGAAAGACACATTAAACTGTTACATGTGTATGTTTGATATTCACTTGTACTGTAATCCTGAATAATCTTCTTTGGAACTATCAGGATACATTACCCATCAACATCTGATTTGAGTCACCGACATTTCTGAGCCCAGAAACATGATCCTCTTTTCTCAATACTCCTTGAGAAAACTAACTATTGGATGTTTTGAAAAGCCATCTAATTCATGATAAAAGGTTGAAGTTTCTCATTCTCCCCATGCCCTCAAAAAAGAAAAAAAAAAAAAATAGGCATTCATGCAGTCATGCAGTCCTCCTGTTCATGTTCAGTGTCTGGTGCTTTAGGCACTTCTACCACAGGGAGGGCCCTCTACAATCCCCTTGTGTTGCACTTCAGAAAGCAGGTGTCTGACACAGTTGCCAGTTCCCAGAAAGTATGGGAAAAATATATAAAGAAGGAAAAGGAGTCAGAAAAGCCTATTGCCAACTATGGAAGATTAAGTTCCATTCCTGACTCCTTTACTTTTAACATATTTTTTATGCAAACCAATTTTTGAGTCAGTGCAGTATGGAAAGCATGGAGTTTAGGTTCCTCTTACCATTGGAAATATCCTGTAAGTTCACAGTGGCATTCTTTACATCATGACTTAAAAGACCTGAGAAGCAACCTTTTTTTTGGGGGATAAATCTGACATACGAACATAATTTCAGAAAAAAACATCACTAAATGAATAATTATTAGAGATTTGCTGAAAGATGGACTGTTTGAAATATGTGCTAAAGAGTTGCTTTCAGTGTGTAGTGGAGTCTACTCCAAATGCAATTACTTCATATGAATTAGAAATTTTCACGGTTTTCATATGTTGTTTTGGGCATTACAGTGTTAAAAATGCTGTGGAAAAAATATTCCTGTTAAGAGAATGTGTATTGTTTGTTAGATATGAATTGAAGAAAGAGTCTGCAGCCACATAGTCCTTTAGAAATAAATAAAAAATATATATTTTTTGTTATTCTTTGTAGGAAATATTATTAATGATAATAATAATGATAGTAATAATAATATTTTTAAAAGAAATTTCTGACATCTCTAAAAAAATTACTTTTTCAGTTAGAAAACTGATAAATTTCTTTTAAAATAATTGTTTACATACACATTTTGAGGAAGATTTGTTATGATTTCACTCCCTTTTTTAAAATAAAATAAAGCACGGGAATTTTATTTTACCATCTGATTTTAAAAATTACCTCTCTTTATCAATTTACAAATTTATATTTATTTTTATATATGTATAATATAGCCTATAAGTACACTGAACTGACACTGACTTCGGTGACAGTCGTCAGAGTGCAATATCAGTGTAAAAAGTGCCACTTCAGTATCAGTGAATATTTGAAGAAAGAAAACCCCTGAAAGAAAGAAAAATACAACCTCAAGCACAGATAAAAATGTACTACCCTAGTGTAAAAATATTAACACAAAGAATCTACAAGCAACTGTGTAGGACCTCACCAGCCAACACATCTACATACTGATAAGGTAAGAAATTACTGCAGAAAGAGAGATTGGCATGGCTTGGAAATGACAGTATAAAAGCTACTTATTATCTCAGTAAGTTGTATAAAACAGTACACCTGATCATTATTGCCTGTTCCAATTAGATGTGAGCCCATCAACAAGAGCTGTAGAATTAACGTTCCTTCCTTTGAGGTGGAAAAGATTTTTGCAGTATTTATTCAATCAGTTCCCAAATTAGCTGATGAGAAGCAGTTTAATGACATGCCAGTTCTCTTGTACCCATGATAATGTGTTTTGTCCTTTTTGATAACTTCAGGTATCTATCATTATAAAGGAAAGAGGCAGGACAATTTTTCAAGTGAAAATACAGAATTAACTCTTGGGTTACTTAATAGGTTGTTTCAACTGTGCTAAATAAACCAGGGTTTCAATTCTTTTTATACTGTGGTTATGTGAATAAAGGCTTGTGTACACAATACAGATCAATACCATCACTTGCGATATCATTTGAAACCAAAATTCACAACATGGGTTATTTATTGTCATAAATGTTTCATGAAGGCAGATGTTTATTCTGTAAATAAAGCATTTTATCAAACAGTTTGATAAAAGATTGAGAAGAATTTATTGTGGTGAAATGGTACTTCTGATCAGCAATTTCAAAAATCAGACTCCATCTTGAAATAATCGCTGGTAACTCATTTCTTTAATTAAGACTAGGAGGGTGATGAAGTTTTCCCAAATATGTAACTGGCTGAGAGGATTCATGGTTAAAATGTGTTATGATATATAACACTTATTTTTCAATAATATATAGAACGTGATTAACTATTATTACTTTCTAACCTATTATATAAATAATCAAAAAGGAAGTACTTTTAATTTATTTCTATTTATTTTAGTGGCATAATCTCTACTAATACTTTATCTTATAACGCTTTTGGCTGATGAGTGGTCTCTGTAGCATATAAATATCAAGAAGTTATATAAAGTAAGTGTTCTGGTAAGAGACATTTGATAGCTCATTGATCAAGACAAAGTAGATTACAGGAAGGAACTTGTTTACTTTTTGTAACTTTTTTATTTTTAGAACAGTGTTTACTATCTTTATTACTCTGACATATGTGAATAAGGAAGCAGAATTGATAAGAAGAAATATGCTAGAAAAGAACAGTTGTTAACTGATCAAGGAAAGACTATTGGTAGCAAACAAAGAGGTAGCTCTGTTCTTATTTTTCAGCTGAATTGATCTTGCTGACCATTGATTAGGATAGAGACTTTTAGTTCTAGCTTTGTGTCTGAATAAACACTTACTTGCTTGTAAATTTTTTCTGGTACTGCCTGGTCATCAGTTAAAAGACCTCTTATTGAAGAAAAACACTAATGTTTACTTAAAAACCATTGACCATTTCTACATCACCTTTCTTTACAAAATTAAAAAGATTATAGGCTCTATAACATCAGCTCCACGGACACTATTTGAAACACCAAAACGATTAAAAGCCCACAAGATTTTGCCTTGTAAATGGAAAAAGAATGATACACATATTATGGAAAATAATTACTTTGGAAGGGACAACACAGAAAGGTTCCTGTCCCATGAAATTAACCAGAGAACTTGAGAGAACCAGATTTTTACCTGTCATTTTTCAGAATATTAAGAGAAAGCATAATTAATTTCTCTGATTCACTTTTTAACCATCATAATTTTTCTTGCCTACGTTGTATATATTGTAATAAGCCATTTTTCTCCTATTTCTATTTATTGCCCTATTTTTGTGCCAGCAAGGTGATAATGCTAAGTAGAAACAGAATGTTCCATTTGTAAAGGATGTCTACAATATCAGAAGCATGATAGAGAAAGTATCCTCAATGTTAGGCAATCACAGGGTCTAATCCTCCCCAAAATTTTTCTTTTAAAGAAACTGGTGGAGTGTAGGGAAGGGAAAGCTGTTAAGGCTGTGAACTAGTTCTCTGTCTCTCATTTTGTGTTACGAGAGGTTCCATATGCAAGAACACGCTAAAGATATGTAACCTGATATGTTCCATTTAAAAGCTTGCTCAGGAACTCATGATGTTCATGAAGTAGAAAGGCACAGCTGAAAAACACCCAACTTGGAGCTACATTTCCTCAATACATAAGTAGTCCTTGGTAGTTTTTATTTCCATATCCTGTGTTCTCTCAGGTTTTCACCTGTATATTGCAATGTCCATTTTGTCTCTCAGGATGTTGTAAATAGACATATTTAGTGTCTCCTTGTATTATATGTATGTAAAAGTCCTAGAGCAATAGACAGTCATTTATTTGAGCATTAGCATGCTAGGAAATACAATGATATAGAAAAGATAACTACATAATGCAGTGTTTAATATAACATTTAAATATACAAAGGAAACTTTGAAATAATAGAATAATGGAAGTTTTGCAGGATCTGAAGTACTTGATATCCTCACATTACTACATTAAACAGTGATTATTTTTGGAAAGTGGAAGAAAAAGCAGAAATAGTGTGGAAGAGTTGGAATTCTTATCTGTGACACTAATAACAAAATCTGAACACATACTTGCATGTATGTATGGTTCATGCTACTGAAGAAATTCTTTCAGAAATATATCTTCTCATACATTTTCCCCCTCAATGCTCTGTCTAGGACTTGTATTATTAAGCAAAATTTAAGTTTAAAAAAATGCAGTGTCTTACTCAGGACATAATAGTACTTGTGAATTTTAATAACACCAAGATTCTGAAGTCTCTCTATATCAGCTACTCAGACACCATAAAATTTTTAGTAGGAGTGTAAAAGGGCCCCAGACAGCCTGCAGGAAACCTGTGGTAACAACAGTGTGAAATCTAGTAATGGGGAAAAATCTAGTAGTGAAAAAGAAATAAAATCCTTTTTAGACATTCCACTAGTAGAATTCTTTTACAGGTAGGTTTTATTACAATGTTCAAAAGAAATTTTTAGGGAGGGAAAGGCTTGGAAATAAAATGAGAACCTGCTGAAAGTATCAAAACATCTCATTTGGCTCTAGAGTCAGACAAAAGATTTATGAAGCTATTAACAAGAGATGATATTCTAAATAGCAGACTAATTTTTGTAAATTGCAATCACTTCTGTGTTTGCAAGCCCCATAGAGCCCATGGAGACTGATCTCATATAATAGGTCCTATATAGGTAACCAAATACTATAATTTATGAAACAATAAATCAAAAAATATTTGTAAAACACAAACATCATTTTGAAGGAAAATAATTTATGCACAACTGAGAATAAAAGCAGTAAAACAAAGATAATTTTCATCTTCTGCTAATCATGTTATCTAGATAACATATTCTGAGTCATTAGTTCTTCATGTTGACTCTTGATTAAAAGTTTTCTTTTTTCTTTCTTTGATCATAGAGATTCCTACACAGAAGTTAGATGAGGTCAGAGAAAAGCATTGTTCCTGTGATCTGTGAATGCTAGTTAGTGGGAACGATCTTGATAAATTTTAGCCTTTGAAACACAGCATGCTGCAAAAAAATTAAAGCAAATTCTGCTTCATTCTGATTAAATTCAATCATTGTCATAAATAAAAAGATGAGAAGAAAAGGAAATAATTTACTCACTAAAAAACTGCATTTATTTTTTCCATTACACTTGCTTGGTAAGACTTTGTGTTTCATAAAAATGAAACATGCAATCTCATTGATATTCTCCGGTTTTTGATCTCAGTAGGGTATCTCTTTTTTATCAGACATATAATCCACTTCTTACATACAAAATACAAATACTAGCATACTGTAGGAACCATTTCCACTGACAAATACTGCATCTTTAAATGAGATATTTGCAGCTTCAAAACTGTTGGAAGCAGAGAAAGCTGATGTATTTATACAGAACGACAGAATAGGATGACCTCGTCATAAAAAATAGCTTAACCCTTGAGTAAAGGCCACCTCCATCTTAGCCCCAGGAGCTGCAGGGATGATTGCTATTTTCCTAAAAGCAGCTGCATAGGTCTACCTCTCAAGCCTGTCAAAGTCCCTCTGGATGCCATCCCTTCCCTGCAGTGTGTCAACTGCAACACACACCTTGTTGTCATCCGCAAACTTGCTGAGGTGCACGTGATTCCACTGTCCTGTCACTAACAAAGATGTTAAACAGTTCCAGTCCCACCATCGACCTCTGAGAAATGTCACTCACCACTGGCCTCCATTTGGCCTCTGAGCTGTTGACTCTTTGAGTGTAACCATCCTGTCACCTACATAGCCTCTGGTGCAGTGCTGGACACTGGGATAGAAACCTAGAAAACCTGTACTTGTAAGGAATAGCCTGTGTTACATTAAAATTATATTTCAGATTTCCAATTCCATGTGTTCATGGCATAGCAAGCCTGCCTACTAAGACCTGAAAGCCTTTGTCTCGATCACAACAGTGGGGATAATATACTCTCTTCATAAAGTATTTTCAGAATTGGAAATAAAAAACACTGCATAAATCTGAGAATTGTTCACCATCTTCATTTCTACTTTATTAGTGGTCACATTCTAACCTGATATAAATTTCTCTCTTATGCCATGGTTCCTCTGTCTTTGAAAGAATGCCTATGAAAGCCATTCTTTTAGCGTCTTTTCCATACCTAGAGCTGTTTTTATTATATAGTGATATTGTACCCAGGCAGTGCAAATTAGCACATAGATCTGAGTGAACTGATAAATTCAACAGGTTTCCAGAGCAGAAGGAAGGGAGCAGGTTAGATATTTTTGTTCCAGAACAGTAGGACATCAGAATTGAGCAGTAGGGGACTTCTTGTAGAGCTCCTATGAACAGGCATTGCTTCTTTAAAGGTACTGAGAGCTCATCCTCCTGACCTGTAATAATAGTTGTTATTTTCCCTCATTACTCATTGTATGGAATGTTATGGATTAGAAAATAAAGAGTAGTCACGAAACTCCAGTAAGTCTCTATTTCTAGAGGACAAATGTGTCACTCCTTAGTTTTTAGTATTTGCTTTTCTAATAGCTGTTTAATTACATTTTTTGTTTACTGCATCCAGAACACACAAATGTTCCAGTCCTTTTGACAATTACATCAATTTTACTCTTGAACAGGAACAGCTTTTGCAATTATAAATAATCACTCTAACTCTTTTAATTGCATCAACAACTGAAGAGTCTTCTGACATGTCAGAAAATAATTTACACCTGTAGCTGATAAAAACTCACATTGAAGACATATTCAAAAAAATCACATTCAGATCATGACAAAAGTAATGCAACCACAGGTAATGGAATTCTGAAACTTCTGAAAAGAAAACAACACTATTCTGAAAGAAATTATTACTATTAATAATAATAATAGTCAATGCAAACCAACAAAGCAGAACAATCACTCTATAGAATGTATAGGGGAGAGAAAAGTACCAAAAAGGAGGCCTGATTTTACCATATATACTGCAATTTAGAGAAGTTTTTCGGTTATTGCAAATTAAATTTATACTTGTATATTCTTATAATGCCTTGTAAAAAATGTTTTCTAAATTTCCTGTTTTCAGAAATTTTAGTAGTCATGTGTCTGTAATTTACAGCCATGTTTATTTTTTCTTCACTAATAGCATAATACACAAAAAATTTAGTTGTGTATTAGGATTATGTAAATTAGGACTTTGAATTAGTTTTTTCTCCTAGTAGCTTACAAATAATTTAATCTTATTTTTTTTCTTCCACTTCATGGACAGTGTCCCATGTTGTGGTATTCTGAAAGAAAGGGTTTGTCTTTTATTTCAATTCAATAAGAAGTGGTTATTAGTATCTGTTCCAAAAGTCAGAAGCCAGTAACAGAACATGACTAAAATCCTGGCCGACTTCTACCCCCTCCAAACAAGTCTACATCTAATCATCATCAGTTATTTGGACAAGTTAAGCTAGAGTTGTGGGCAAACTAATTGTGTCACAATAATTGTATTTAAAGAATTTCTCAATCAAATGAATGCTGCTAACAGACCTCAAGTCAGGGTTGCTCTACAAAGCAATATGACCCCTATTTCTTGAATCATTTGAATGTTTTATGATCACAGGGGAGAAAGATGGGAAGAGTCTTTGTAATAAATAATTGTAGGTAGTTTTGGGGATTTTCTTTTAGTGTCTCACCTACTCAAGTAAATTATCTGCCTGTAAGCCAATCAGTTCCCTTTGTATCTCTCAGGAATTCTCACCAGTCTTTAAGGGTAAAGTTTTAGAACTTCGTTTTAAGTCTAGTAAGGCACAGCGCTTTCAGAATTGTATGAATTCATTCAATAATCACCTAGGTTAAGTTCTAATTTTATACTGAAATTAAATTAGATTATTATATATTAAATTATTATATTGAACATGTGGTGGAAAATCATTAGTCCTCACTTACTTGGGATATTCAGTACTAAGTATAGAAAGTCAAACACCATTTCAACAATGGGGAAAATCTAATTTCTGGTTTTAGATACCTTGTGGTGTTTATAGACAAGACAGATTCTTTCAAGTATGCATTAAAGAGACTGGTTGCTCCAGAAGGTAAATTCCAACTATAAGAAAAAATATTACAGTGAGGGTGGTTAAACATTGAAATTATTTGCTATGAAATTTCCCTTCCTGGAGATATTAAAAATATGCAAAAAGGACTGAGCTAACCTGAGGTAGATCCAGAACCAGCCCTGCAGAGCTGGAGGTTGGACCAAGTGGCCTAAGGGAGCTCTTCATCAATGTCCATAATTTACTTGCAGGGGGCAGAGCTTTAGGGCTGTGTGGACATGGCTGAGTCGCTGTTCTATACTGTGAATATCATTGCTGGGCAGTGTGGTTTTGGGGAAGACAAAAGTAGCACACCCCTGGAATTGCACCATTCTGATCCATCTCTTGCTCAGGAAAGGTGCCAGCTGCGATAATGCTGCGGACTCTCAGGACCAGCACTGCGGACTCTGTCTCGCCCCTAGCGCCAATCATCCCTTCCTAGGCCTCCAAGACGTGGCAAACGCAGATAAGAGTGGCTCTGATATTTGACTCCCAGTAGTGGTGAACCACAAGGCAAGCACAGGAAACAAAGCCCTGGCTAACTGGGGTTAGAGGAGCCGAGTCCAAGCTGAGCATGAGCGCAGCAGAGTGGAGTGACCTGAGCAATCCAAGGCAGCAGCGCTGTGCAAAATGGAACCAGCAGAGCAGAGCAGTCCAGAAAAGTGAGAGTACACTGTGGATGCTCCAGCTATTAGGGTTTTTTCTCTCTTGTGATATGTAATGGAGTTAATTCATGCTGTATGAATAGATATGTGTGGGTATAAAATATTGTAGAAATTATGTTTTAACCTCCCCATCCAGGAACAGAGTTCTATTCAGATTGTAACTAATTCCTGGCAGCGTCGAGATAGCATCAGACCTGTTTAAGGACTGAATGAGACCTTCCTGGACCATCAACGATTACTTCCTTGTCTCCTGCACCTGGGAGATAACATCGGGGCCTTCCTGGCCCATGATTAATTGCAGTGTCCCAAGAATTTCACGAGATTCAGACTCCCTCTGATTGCATCTGGGTACTCAGGAACCGATACCACCTTATTACATCTGAAAACAAGTTTCTCCTGTGTGCCCAGACTTTAGTCTGCAAACTAGGACCCATTTTTGTCTATTTCAACATATGTATAGAAATGGATTTGCATTCGAACAAGTGAATAGAAAGATGTGGTCATCTGTGCCTCAGGCAGAATAAACTGTATATACGCTGGACACTGGAAACACTCGGGGTGAACCTTTGAGGGGAAGCCATCACTCTGTCGAACAAACCTCTGGCTTCACCCAGTGCCCGTAACGCGGGACTGACACTGTCTTGATTGTGGTGGTTGCTCAAAATCCTATTTTTTTGTAATTGACCCAATAAATCGTTGTTAAATTTGTCATAAATTTGGCTATCGATTTGATCATTTATGACATCTCTTCATTGTTCTGGACTCAGGGAGGGGGAGCCCTGGGGGCAGAGAGCACCCCCCATCTTGTCTTGCCTCAGGAACAGCTGCGTGTCCCTGCAGAGCTGCAGAGATGTCCGCCATCTCGCCTTTGTCCTGGCAGGCACGCAAGCTGAGTGAAGGTGTGAACGCCTTCTGTGTGTAAAGCACCTTCTCCTCTCTACACTCTGGTTACTGATATTGTTGCAAATACTGTGCAATTCTTATTCTATTGCTCCTTCTTTTCAGTAAATTGTTATCCCACTCTGTAGTTGCTACCTTTATCCCTCTGTCCCAGGAGGGGGAGGGAGGAAGGGGAGGGTCTTATTTAGAGTTTAAATCCCAGCAGTTGTTAAACCACTACACTCTCAGTCTGTAATAATCATCCTCAGATTACAAGCAATATTGCTTATAAAAGCAGCAATTATGATATACCATTGTCTCCTTCCAATTATGTTCTTCTTAATTAAATTTCAGTTCGGGAAACCATTGTGTACTGACCTCCACAGGTCACCTCTTTCATCTTCTTACTCCAAAGAAAGAATGTGATTTGTACCATATTTCTGATAATTTTAAGTATGATTTCAAAGACAATGGCAGAGACTTCATAACTGCTTAGGGAAACATATTTTTTTGTTTCCCTGTTCATACTATTAGAAAGTTTATTTAACTTTAATCTGCTTTGCTTGAATTTAAGCCTATTATGTATTTATCTACCCATTCTGGACAAGATGAATAAAAATTATGACAAATAAAAATGCATTCCTTTCAGGAGCCTTTCTCATAAAGTAATGAAAAACTCATTTTGCCCTTGTTGTAATTTTAAAGTCAGGCTTTTCTCAAATCTGATCATATTACTTTCTTTATGCTTTGTATACTTCTTACAGATATTAAAAGAGATTTTCCTTTATCAAGTAATAAAGGCTGTGGAAAGCCTGAGCAACCTGACCACTGCAAGCCCACGGCACTAAATCAGCTGCCCTTAGGTCCATTAGGGAGAATAATTCAAATATTGACAACATGGGGTTTGCAAAGAGAAACAGAGAAGGAATTCTCCATACCTGTAAAAACTGTAAAAAACAGGGTCTTATTTGCTACAAGGGTAGAGGACATTATGTGACACAGGAGAAAGAACATTACAGGACTGTTTTAAAGAAACTGTGGCCATGTGTCAGATTTCTTATGAGATGTGTAGGAGAAGAACCAATGGAAAGGAAAGAGATGGATCGGAGTGTACTGGGGAAGATTATTACAATAATCTCCCTTGTAGGGGCTTATATAAGAAAACTGTTTAACATAGATTGTTGATTTGTTAACCAGATTTACAGACAGGAATACTCAGCAACAGATTTTAATGCTAGGCTGGAAGTAATTTCAGAAAATGTGTACACATCTGAAAGCAGATAAGCCCTTTATTTTAATTAGCAAGAGAAAAGCAGATATAGAAATGTTTTAGTTGAACACAAGGAACTTGACTGAAATTTATATAATTAAAAATTGGAGTAACAGCAGCAAATTCAACACATTTTTACTTTAAAAGTAGTGTCCGGTCTTATAGTCTCTAGTCACAACCAGTCAACCTAGAATTACCATATTATTTGAACTCTAGTAATATTTGAGGGTAAGATTCTTGGACTTTGAATCTAATTTGATATTAAACAAACAGACAATGTTAAGAAATCGCATAATGCCAAGAATATGATGACATACTTACTGTTATTATTAAGTAATGAAACAACTTTATGAGTCTTACACAAGAATTCGGGGGTGGAAGAAGAAGAAAATAAAAAAGACAAGAGGATGGTTCTGTAAGCAAACCTGAATTTTTAAAATTATTTTTTTATACTTGAAAGTTGTAGTATTTGTGCAGCTACTGTATCAACTTCTTGCTTAGAATCCTTTCTGCAAGGATCCTTTATCCTTCATCCTTTATCCTTTCAGCAAGGATTGAACTTAGCACTCATTTATTTTAACTGAACTAATTTTAATTAGTTAACTAATTTTAGCCTTATTTTAGTTTTAGTAAAATTATTACAATGTGTTAAGCAATATCACTATCCAGTGAAAGCATAAGCATATCTTCACTTCAGTTTTCATGGTTTTAACCACTTGGTGGTCTGGGAACCCTTCATGGATCAGAGATGAAGTGAAAATTGTGCAATTGAACCAAAGGACTTAGTTAAATTTAAGTGCCTTTTTGTTTTCATTTAAAATATTCTTATTTCCTACAAATATTTAACACTTTAAGCAAAAGACAGATGGATTAGATACTAAATTTTGCAATAGTTTGGTTTGTATCTTCAAATAATCTGTGAAAGACAGGACATGACCTTCATGATATTTTGAATTCAAAAGCTTGGACGCCTTATGTTCTAATTTCAAACTAATTTGTTTACATAAATCAAGCACTGAAAATCAGTGTTTTTTTCTCACTTTGACACTCAAGTTTTTTCTGTCCATATGTTAAATAAATAAAAATTAGCATGTTTCATTGTATAGCCAAATTCTGGAAATGCTAATATGCAAAACTACATTTAGAACAGAATTAGAAAAAATTTTTGTGGAATCTTCTTAGACATTTTACTTATATTTACTGCAGTTGCTTCTGATAATATCTTATGTGGTTTTCTGTTATGCATAGGACGTCATTGCTAACAGATATTTCTATATACTCATGGTATAAATACATAACTTTTCCTTGTTTGATGCTACTTATTTACATGGTAAAAGTATGAGCTACTTGACCTCTTGCTCTGTTATTCTGACTTCATCTATAGGGATGAATCAGAGGTTGTGGGCAAGCTTAAATGCTGTAGTATACAGTGTTCTGGGAGTTTTTCTGGATTAGGCACAGTGATATTGGAACATAGCTGTGCTGTTTTAAGGATCATCCTGGCCATGAAAAAAGTGCAGCTTTTATTACAGATCAGGCCATGACAAAGAGCAGATTCATACCAGAACCCCCTAAATGACACTTGGGTCTGGGTTAAGTTCAAGAAAAGTTTGGGTTAATGATGACCTCAGTGTGTGTTATAGAGTAGGGTTTCAATCTGTATGATTTTTTTTTTTTTTAAATTTTACTACAGCTCACATAGTTTTCAAGTCAGTATATACAAACCACCCTGTTACCTTGATCAGATGGAGCATGGAGTAATTGGATGCAAAGGTAGGAGGACTTAAGGAAAAACAACCCACAGAAAAGCAGCTCTACAAGTTTCAAGACAGCACACAGAGCTCATGATTGCAAACAGATGGGATGCTTCTCATGGTCTTTCTCATTTCACATGCATAACAGGATCAGCCTTATTTTGTGTTTGCTTAGAACATTTATTTATAGCAAATTAGAGCTTTTACAGATTGTCAGTGTTGTTCTTGAGTGTTATTTTCCGTAAATTGGAAAGTTGTATGTAATCTCATCATACTTATGTTACTTGAGGTTCAGTGGCTTTTCCTAGAACAATCTCACATAATATGGCAAACAGGATATTGGAATGAATGGGCCATGTGATGGATTCAGTTATGCTGTATTTAATCTCCTTTTGTTAAGAAAAAGTCGATCCTTTGCATTTTCATTTGCTTCAAGTGCTTTCACTCCTAACATTTATTTTGGAAATACATCAAGAGAAGACAACATTTAATTCTCATATTTTCTGGGTATGACATTGGTTTTATTTAAATGGTGTTCTGTCAAAAAAAAAAGGTCCCAATTGTTTATCTTTCCTTTTTGTTTTGAGATGAATACAAACAGGAGAAATGAGGGGTTTGCCATATTTCTTTGTGCAACTTGTGAATAAAAGAGTGACAAAGGATTCTTTCATGCATTAATGTGAAACTGGACCAATTAGAGCCATACACATAGAACATTCCTGACAGAAACGTCTTATTCACCAACAAAGTGTTCCAAATGAAATACCTGAAGTTCAGGATGAGATGCCTAATTTACTCTGACAGAGTTGATGATTTATCTGAAAACAAATTCTATTAAAACTGAAGACTTCTCTCCTTAATTACATTTTAGTAAACAGGCAAAACAAAGTCCTATGAATACAAAGAGCTTTCAAGATATTCAGCGGAGATTCTCAAAAGGACAATAATAAATGGTTTTCACATAAATTCAGGGAGGTGATGGTATCCAGAATTAAAAATAAATCAAGCAAAACAAGCACCTTTTTTTTTTCTCTGTCATGGTTGAGAGGAATTGATGTAAAAGCATAAATCAGTAACAAAATACTTTAAAATAGTTCCGATATTATAAAATCAAGCTTGCAGCAGGTAACCATTTGCTTCAAACCACATTATTTATTACTCCTTTATGAGGTAGTTGAAATGTTCCATTGGAAAAAAAAAAATATTCAGAACTGAGCTCTGAAATCCATGAGATATTTGCTGGAATGATGAAACCAAGATTTAAAATTTATTAGATCTTTGCTGAAAAATACCATCACTATCTTTTTTTGTGTTTTTAAAAAAACATCTTTGCACATTATTCTTGTCAGTAGACTAGAGATAACATATATTTCACAATATTTAAATAATGTCAAAACACAGAGTGGAAGTACCATAGGCTTAAAAAGCTGACAGCAGCTATGTAAGTAGTGATAATGGTCATAGAGATTTAAACACAATGATAGGATATAGACAGAAATTAAGGAATCCTGTTGCAGGAAATAAAAATTTCCAGTGTTCCAATGTTCTGATGGGTTTCAGCCATATAGTTTAAATTAGATCTCAAAATTTATAGTAGTAGTAGAATCTGAATGATTCAAACAGGAATAAAAATCAAATGTGCCTTTTCAATCAAGTTTGCAGTTTTAAGAACTGCAAAAACCATTAATGTTTTCATTAGTGATCCTGCCATTCTTTCTTGAATGTGTTCACAGCGTGTATTTGCCTATTTTCATCAACAGTGTTTCTGAACAAGGTTTGTCATTACGAATCCACACAAGATGCCTTTTTCTGGTCTACAGGAGTGAATCAAGATTTTATCATAAGCAGCTGCTGCTCAGCAAAGGTTCTTTATGCATTTTCTGTGTAGGAATCTTTTCTTTATATTAAGTTCTCTTAATATTAATTTTGAAACATTCTGAGTTATTAAGCAATTCAATAACCATTTGACTAATACATCTAAATTCTTGGACTGAAAACTCAATCCCTACCTGTTAAATTATTCCTTTATCAGCATATAAGAACACTGTTTCTCTTAAGAAATTACCTTGACTTGTAATATCTTCATGACACTAGATTTCCCTAAGTGACTGTCATCTTTTTGAAAGCTTTCTGCTAGATCAAAGTACAAGATAAAACTGAAATTACATCAATCAAACAAACTATTCATATGGAACTAATCTCTTCAGTAAAATCTTCACGAATAAAGCCTATCTTTAAAAGCCTAGTGAAAAAAATTATTGATTTTTTTTGTTGAAATTTGCCAAGGTTTATGCTGTGAACACATTTAGTCTCGTCTTGCAACTTAGGATAAATGTAACAAGTAGTATGAAATGTGAGCAAATAAAACTTTTGTTCATAATATATACTTAGAAGACTTTTAAGTTGGCACATATAATGATATAAAACATTTCTGCTCAATAGATGAAGGCAAAGATATCACTGAAAGCAAACACAATTTTGTCAGAATTCCTTATACTAAACTTCCAATTTTTTCCCTTCATTGTGCAGACCAGGGGCTATTATTTTTATTCTTTTTTTTTTCCTTAACATGGAATAAGAAGCCTGATATTTTTAAAACTCCTTGTGATGCTTTTCATTACAGTAAATGGGGAACATTGACATGTTAATTTCTTTTAATATGCCTGTTAACAGATCTGTGTGGCAATCCACACAAACATCAAACTGCCAGTCATTTCACAGTTTAACTGTACACTGATTTTGAGTTTATCCTCTAACACTGCAGATATACTTGGATACTGAAAACTTCCTTGCTTTTATGAAAAATAAGTTAAATGATATAAATATTATTTCAAACATAGCCTTCTGTAATACTTTATGTCATGTAAGTCACTTGACCATTGTCTGGATGTTTTACCTTGGTCTATAAATCTGCTATAATTCTTGTGCATGCAGAAGTGTAGCTACAAATGCTATATTCACAATTACTTTCATTCACATTTATTTTTCCATCCATTAACTAAATAGTATAAATCATCTTTTTGTAAATCACAGTATAAAAATTATCTATAGTTCATAAGCAAAACAGAAAACAGTCACATTGTCACTTCTTAATCAGCCAGTAAATGGGAATAAAATTAGAGAGAAAAAAAATTTACCATTTTAAAGACAGATACCTAATTGTAATGTCTGATTTAGATGAATCCTTCTCGGAATTCATATCTAGTGAATGGAGAGTTCTGCCAATAGTCATTCAGAAGGCTATTTGAGCATCTGGTTTCTCGGTTCTCTGAAGGGACTCTCCACTATACATCAAAGAAAGGCTAGGATTGGTTATCTGAAAGTACTATGACAGTAATTTTCTCTTTCTGTGCCTGCACAGTTGATAAAATCAACTTTTTCCTATTTTGTTCTACATAAATCTGGAATGATGGAGGGTGTTTGGGCTGGTAACATGTGCATATATGTTTATAGCAATCAAAACAGATAGGAATTACACATGTATTTCCATACTGAGCTCTCCTAGCCTGTCCTCATAGGAGTGATGTTCCAGTCCCTTAAATATCTTTCTGGCTCTCTCCAGTAGGTCCACATGTCCCTGGCATTGAGGAGCCCAGAAGTGGACACAGTGCTCCTGGCATGCCACACCCCTTGCTGGTTACAAGGGAAGGACCATCTTCCTCAACACCCTGGGAATACTTTCCTCTGTGCAGCCTATTCATTCCTACACAACCAGCAAACAGGAAACTATCCCATTAATATTCAAAATGCTCCATAAGTAAACAGTAAAACATCAAAATCACTAATTTCATATAAAAACCCTTCAGACCACTTGATAAACATTTTGAAAACATCAGCAAAGGAACTAAATGCTGCAACAGATTCCACAAAAATTTTCAGCTGTTTTAAATTTTTCCCACATTCTTCAGCACAGAAAAGAAAAAGCTCAAAAAAACCCACTAGATTAATAAATTGGCAATGTCATTATAATTCTCAAAGCAGGAAAGTTTAATGACTATATTGTTTTAAATAGATAAATAAAACAATGTCTTCACTGCATTAAAAAATAGATTAAACTGTTTAGAGTATCTTTCCTTTGGCTTTCTCTCTCCTCTTTTATAATTCTTAAAATATTTTAAGATACTTAGTTACGATTGGTGTGTATGGCAACGATCATACAACTCTTAAACAATAACCTCTTTGTTGTGAGCCATCAATTTTTTTTTTGCGGCAATGACTTTCATTTTGACAGAAACTAAGAAAAACATTACTGAGTAATGAACCCATTCTCTAAAAAGCAATATAAAGCATACTAGGATTCTGAAAAAATATATCTACTAGATTCTGAGAAATGAAAACCACTGCAAATATGATTCTCAAAACACATCTTATTATTTAAAAAAGCTCTAAATTTGTCACTGGACTTGCCCTATTTTCAATATCAGTCCCCAAACACAGACTGCTTTGCAACTGTAAGCTTTTCACCTGGTAGGGCTCACTCCGTGCAGTGCTACAAGACACATCCAAATTGCTCCACAGCAGTGAATACAAAACTGAATGTAAAGGCATTCACTGCTTGAAGCTCAGAAATGGAATAAATAAATGTCCTGAAAAGCTGAAACTGTTGTGACCTTATTAGTAAGCAGTGACACAGACTTACTGGATGCTCACTACAGAAAAGCCCACAACCCCCCCATATTTTATAACTTATTCACTTGAATACAACATTAGTGCACCAAATTAATCCCAATGACAGCAAAACAGATTGACAGTGTTCAGTATTTTCAACTGAATTGTGATTTCTGATTGCAATTGCTGAGCTTTCTAATCTGTTAACATATCTTCACAATTTTAATTGATTAATTCATATACACATGTACAGAGGAGCTGCCCCCTGTTTTACAGTCTCAGAAATATCCTTTTCTCAGTACACTCCATAATGAAGCAGCAGTTTTGTTAATTTCTAGTCAAAGGAGAAGAGCATAGCTACTTAAATCAATGATAAAATTTGCCATATATGCCATGGGAGACTAAAAATGGATTTTAATTTCAGATTAGGAAACTTGAATTTCTGTAGCCTAATGTAGGTGAGTCAGCTTTTAAACTTCCTTTTTGGTAAATGATGATTTAGCTAGAACACCCTAGAAAGACATTCAGCTCAATTTGGAGCAGACACGTTAGGTGGGATTCAGCTGATTAAACACAGACATGTATCACCATTTGAGATACCATGGGGTGTAAAAGACATGTACAAAGAGCTGATACATCAGCTCTTGCTATAAATTGGAGATCCTAAGTGAGTTATGACAATGATACCACCTAATGTCTTTGGATTCTCTCTGAACTGTTTCACATGCAGTCAGTTCAACAGCTTATTTGTAATTGTGTCTGCAACTATTTTCATTGAGGATAATGGTTCACAAAGGGTCAGCAGCTGATGAATCATCAGCAGATATTCAGTTTGTACCACTAGTGGAGATTTTTAGTAGCCTAGAGGAAAAGCTCATGAACGTATAAAAGCTTAGAAATAGCTGACAAATATCTACATATTACACCGCTCTTGAGTCTGGCTTGCCTCTCCTGCCATATCTGGACATTATCCCACTCCTGAGAGCATCTCATTGAAAGAAGGAGCAGATTTTCTAATGTACATCTTTGCCCTGTCCCCTGCCCTTTATCTTTTTGTCCACCCCTACATTACCCACCTTCTGCTTCTCCCTTAGATCCTAGCCAGAGAACAGACACTAACTGCACTGTGACACACTCTGCAGCCACAGGAACAGAGAGAGCATCACAGGCAACTCCATGTTCATCCTGGTTCACCTCCTGAGAGTGCCTGTTCTAGCCTGGAGATTCGACATGATCAAACAGGCAGACTGAGCCAAAGCCAGCACTCCAGTCATAAACTGGAGAAATTAATAATTTTTGCTAGCCTTTATGATTGCTGCTTTTTTACTGGGTTTTTGTATACTTCAACTGCTTACATAATTTTATGTCTGTATGAAATAAATTGAACATTCAAAAAACATCCAGCAGTTATTCTGCCTCTCATTTCTTTGATTATTACTGCTGTTCCACAAATTTTGTGTAAACCTTTTTTCTACATTAAATAGCGGTGCAAAACAAATCCCTTCTGGGAGGCACTCTATCTGCAAAGGGACATTTACTTTAATAACATTGGCATAATTTTGTTTTCTATTTTATTGTCATTATTGTCATTTTTACTTCAGAGAACTTTTTTCCCTATGCTTTTCTTACACATTTCTGGGAGAAATTCATCTGAATGACAATCAGCAGAAAACAATCTGAAGAAGCTGACATAGGTTAAGAGCTCACTAATCAGCTGTCTACATACAATCTGCTGTCACTGCCCTATCTCTTCCTAAAGCGCATAAAATACTAGAATAAAAAGACATGCACTTTGCTTCTATTTTAATACCACTCACACTAAATATCAGGCCCTTTTTGAAACCTTTGTTTTTCCACAAGCTTGTTTTCTAGTGTCATCTGAAACATGTTATTACTCAAACCAAGTCCACTTTCATTCTTTTCAAGTGATGTCAACTATGTGCCAATTAAAAGATAAAGACTACAAGATTAATGCCTGGAATGTTTTCAAATGGCTCTGCCCACATTTGGAGGTTGCTATAGTGAACACTCACCTGTAGTTCAAAGGAAAGGGGATTCAGCATTCCTTTTTGTATGAGAAGTACCCTTTGAAAGGGAAGTAACAATACTAGCCGCTTTATTTTCAGAATATTTAGGTATATTTTTTATTTCTGATAATTCTGATACTTTATTTCTGATACTCCTGATGTTTCTCCCAGTAATCCTTGATAAATTCAATCTAAGAAGAGAACTGTAACATATGAAGAGTTCTACTATATATTTACCAATAGGTGGAATTCTCATAATCTTGTTAATTTATTGTTTTTCCAAATGCGTGGCCTGGATAAATGAAACTGAGCAAAAAACCCCAAAAAATTTAATTTTCTTGCTTTGTTTTCAACTAATACAGCAGCTAAAAAAAATCATTAAATTTTAAATTTTTTGCACTTTTGGCTTTTTTAACTGTATTTATTATTTGCTTTTAATAACCATGTGTGTAGTGTTCTGTGTAAAAACAAGGTGATTTATGACTGATAGGTTCAAGATATTTCTGTAGTCAATATATTTCTGTAGCCAATCAAAGGAAAATTATGATATTTAAATCTATGTGGTCATTGATGAACACTAGGAAATAATGAATTCTCATGGATAAATCAGAAGTAAGTAAAAACAAAAGTTAGAAAATTGTTCAAAATAGTGTGATGCAGAAACTGCTTTTACTCATGTTAGTGAAAGTGGGTTTTTTAATAACTATTTCAAATGACTTTTAATGTCTACTTTAATTTCAGAAGCTGAAATTTTCATTTCTCTCACATGTTGTGCTTAAAACTGATTTAGATAGTTTGAGAAAATATAAGAATGGTTAAATGTTATTTATAAGGAGATATTCTTCATACTTATTTTTAACACCTAACTTATAAAATCTGCTACTGACAGTGACTCAGAACCAGGGAATTTCCCTGTTTTGACAATGTGGGAAACAATGAGAAGTAAAAATAACCTTTAAATTTAAACACTTGAATTAGATGCCTAAACTTAGGTTCAAATTATTCATATTTTTCAGAATTATGAATAGCCCATATACTCAGAATATATTTACCATTTATGGAGAACATTCTGCTCACTTTTATGGCTATTTCTGTTCTGTGTCTTATTTAGTCTGCTCCATGATTAGTCACAGGAGAAATTAACAATCTGAGTAAAATGTTTTAGTGACTGTATCATTCCCAGTGATATCTACACAGTGATAGCAAAAATCAGCAAACAGACATGTAGAAAAGAAAACCCTCTGCTTCTTTGTCTGAGGCATGCCCTTATTTATACAAAGGTTCAAAGAGTTATACATTTGTGCTTGTAAAAGTTCCTGAGATAATTTCTTTTCAGACAGCATTTTACTAATTGCAGGTATCAGCATATAGAAAGATGTAATTTTTTCATATTTTGGCTATTCTGCATTTGGGAACTATATTCTATAAATCATATGACCTAACCACTACTTTAAGAAATGGAAAAAAAAAATAAAGAAAGAACAACATAGCTTAAATTGAAACTGATAAAGCAGGTATAGGACGCACTTTTAGATGCTTTTATTTTTCTGTGCTTTTGGTCAACTCTGTTGGATTTCCACCTTCATGGCAGAGTTTATTTTGCATGCTATCCTTTGGCTGATATAGAATAGCCTGAAGGAGTAACTCTGTTGCAAATATATAAATTGTCACTCCAAGTTATCTCTCAGCATTTCTCACAAGCCTGCTGTAACACAATCTGTCTTCATGTCAGCTGCACCGTGCTTCCCCTAAGCACTGCATCAGTCTTTCCTACCATTCTGTGATTTTTTAAATGTAAACCATAAGACTAACAGCCACGATAAAATGTATAGGACAGGTGGAACCACTCTCTCCATTCAGTCAGGAAGAAAAGGCTCATTACAGAAAGGGCATCATGGCCAGTATTTCAGAGGGGCCAAATCTATTCTTTGTACCTGTACCTATTGCCTTGTCTGGCAATACTTTCAGGAATTTATTTAGTCACAAAAATGAATGGACATCTTATCTGTGATCTGACATCAAGTTTACTCATACACAGGCATAACCTTCTATGGCAAAATCTAAAGAGAAGATCTTCAGAGTGCATGGAGAGAAACTTTGCAATCTACACTCCCCAGATGCTCATCCATAATCTTTGTAAGAAAAACTGTAAGACCTAAAGATAAAAATAGGCTTCCCAAATCTGAGGGATCATTTGAGATAAAAATCAACAATTTATGATTCTGAAAGTGACACAATGCTATGGATCCTAATTTTAAAAAGAAAAAAAACCCCAAACTTCTACATTAACACTTATAACTTATGAGATGACCTCTTTAAGGGGAAAAAAGAAAAAAACTATCTTAGTGATTCAGCACAAATGTAGGTTATGCCATGATAATACAGACTGTAGGTTTTCTTTTTCTGTAACTCCTCTTACAACATTTCAATTCTTTAACACTTCTTCCCTCTTGCCCTTGTCTGCTCCCCTTTCCCCATCTTTTTGTTAGTTCACAGTTTTACTTTTATGATGTCTGTTCTCTGCTATCTAATTTCCAGACTAAAATGCTTTTGTCTCCAAGCTTACTTGTTTGTTATGTGAAAGCATTCCCTTCCTTTCATTCCATTTTATTTATTCCATTCAAATTACTTGAATGAAAGTAAATTATTATGATTTTCAATATTCTTTGGAGTCAGTGGATTGGTGTGTTACATTTTTTCTTGCTCTTTTGGTTAAGAACTCTACATATTACATACTATGGGTGTTTTGGGGAGGAAATGTATTTTTTCTTTTGGAATAGAAGATGTCAGAGAATTCAGTTAGGCTTTTTTAATATAGATTTTAATTTGGTGCTGCTTGTTCATTAGAATAAGTTAAGAAATTGTTCAAAACCAATTTTATGCTATATCAGAATTAAAATGAACTATTGAAGCCATGGTTTAGAGACAAATGTTTCCAGAGTAAAGTACCAATTTATTTATTTGTTTGTATTATAGACATAATTTATAGCTAGAACTGAGATTCATTCAATATGTAACTACTTCAAGCAGCAATTTCTAAATAAAAAAGGCACAAAACACAGACTGAAAGACCTGCATATATATAATGAGGCAGACACATAAAATAAAAAGTAGATAGAAATACATAAAAAGATTGCATACCTATTTAATCCTACCAGTTTCCTACTATCGGAGATTAAGTAACATTTATATTATTTTATACTGCTTCTAAAACTGCAGTAAGCTTTTAAAACCAAACAGAAAATGAAGAGACACTACATAAATTAAGGATTCTATTGGATATCTTTCAAAGACATTATGCTAATTTTCCCAAGAAGAAAGACAGAGAAAGATGTGCCAGACTGAAAACATCAGTTCAAATAAATGATTGTCCTGACACATAAAACTTCAAGCAAAATTGCATATTCACGACTAAGGAAGGATGTTTAAGGAGTAATGATACTCATGTAAGATTTAGAAAGCCCTAGGTGAACTTTCTCTTCTGAAAGATTACATTAGTATGACAGCTACATAAATTTGAAGCCTGATTAAAAAACAAGAAAAAGGAATGAAACATCCAATTTAAATTTAAATACCCAGTGCCCAAATTCTATTATTAAAAGTCTGTGTAAACTAATACTGACCACTGAAGTGCTAAAAAGGTTCTTATTTATATAGCTCCTTAGATAATTGTTTAATCTTACTTGAGTGTTCTCCTGACATTCTTCTCCTGCATGTGCCTTCAGTCCTGAAAGCCAATTACCAATTTGGCAATCAGATCATTAAGTAATGATCCAAAAGCTCATTGTTCTATCATTTAGGTCTTACATTGTGTAGGAACTCCAGTTAGAGCCACAGCTTTCCTTCAAAGCATGGAAATAGGAAGAAATAGATACTTTTATGCAGCAACACTGTGATGCAGCGAATCTGAATAAATTTTCTTTTGTGCCTGAGGGAAACCTACATTTGCAATCTTTTCTAGAATATTTTAGCTGCTTTTTAAGGACACTTTAAACCTTTCCTGATGAATTTTTATGAATTTATAAAGAAGAACTCAAGTTTATTTGGTTAAAAATAGGCATTAAGCAAGGCTACAACCTAGTATAGCCAAAAATAGGATTCATTTTTGAGTCCCTTCTCCACAGTCCCTTTAGACATTTTACAAGAGAGGCTTTGAATAAAATACCTAAGCAATTCCGAAAACTCTGGACAGACCTAAATAGAAAGCATAACTTTTAGATATAAAACAAGTAACAGTATGAAGCTGACCTACTGAGAAGGTAAAATGAATATTTCTACATATAAGCCTTCTCAGAGGTTGTTCTGAAAATCCCACTTGGTCAACATGATTGCAAGAGAAAGACACAGGAAAAGTCTTTTGTTCAGATTACTGATCTGTGGCCACTGGAAAGCACAATATAAATGCAATATGTATTTTTCAGTAAAGAAAATATGATTTGGGTTTTGGTATTTTTTGGTGGGTTTTTGGAGAGGGGTGGGGGAAGGGGGTGGTTGCCTTGTTGTTGTTGGGGAATTTTGTTTGTTTGGATGGATTATCTGTTTCTTTGGGGTTTTGTTTGTGTTTTTCCTTTTTTTTTTGTTTTTTTAATTGCTATAGTTAACTGAATTTATCAAGGGTTTCAACTTATTTGAAACCCTAGATTGATTTTAAAAACATTTCTAACTTTCAATCTTTTTGTCAAGTTGGGATTTACTACATAAACAAATGCCAACATTGCAATCTGGATCTGATCAATATAATGAATGTGCTAAGAAACTGATGCTGTATCTTGAAAAACATCCAAAGTAGAAGAAAGATTAGACATCAATTAGATATGTTGGATTCATCTTTCTTTAGAATGTAAAACCTCAGAAAATCCTATTTGAAATTCTAGACATGGTCTTAATTTACTTGTAATTATTCTCTTACAGATATGTAAAATTGTAATTAATGCTCCAGTCTTTGAAAGATATCTTCTTTTAATGTAATATTCTTCCTAATAGATGGACCAAAGATCATTTACTGTGTATCTTTGCAGATACTAAGAAATATCTAATATCTGCTACAGGCAGCTTACTTATCCTGTACTTGAAGCTTTCACAACACTTCTGTCTCCTCAAGCATAATTTCACCAGTAACTAAAAATGCCTTATAAAACCAGTATTTAAAAATAATTAAAGTTAATAGCAAAACACATTTAATAACACTGCAGCCAAAGTGGATATTAGTAAATTGTCATTAAATTGTTCTGTGTAGTTGAGCACTTTAATAATAATTATGCCACTCAATTTTTGTCTACCTTAGCATTTAAGTATGCTCGAAATGTTTGAACTGCAGGATATTTTACTTTTTGCTGACCATAGGCATATTAAAGTTAGATGCTTGCCAAAATTAGTAAACTTGGCTTCCTCTGTGTGAAAAAAGACAGAGAGGAAGTATTTGCCCCAGTCTCCCCACACAACTGTTAGAAGGAAATGTACTTTGCTCAATTTGAGATCTGGGTAACTAAAAAGAGTTTTCTGCATGCAGGTGGTCTATGAAGAGGTGTTTAAGATCCTATTTGCATCTAGAGAACATCTAGGGCTCATTTCCATTTCCCAGATACCCTTAAGCATGAGGGGACATTTTAGATATTCTAGGCTATCCAAAAACTTTCACATGGACTTTTCAGCAGTAACATGGGGACCTTTAGAGCCCTGTGACCTTCTGGAGCATCAACTTCCTTGCAGCTATGTGGCAGCAAATAAATCAGCCTGTTAGTGTCATTTTCAGAAGACTGAATTATCCCTGTGAGGCTACAGTAGTCACTCCAGCAAGCTCAGAGGCCTTACATATGTCTAAGCAACATACATAGATAGCAAATGAAATGCCAGTAGATGGCATTATATCCCAAGATCTTACATAGTGATTTGCATTAAGAAATACCAAAGTCAAGCACTCAGCAAGCCACTTAGTTACTGCACGTCTTGTCTGCATGGAATTTAGTTTGCTTATTTTCAGGAACGTGATTCAAGAATCTTTAAACTGAGATGTGTTGATTGTTTGAGACGAAAACTTTCCCTGAAGAGTTGAACTTAGAGTACTGGACACACTCTGTACAATTTTCACCTTTCAGACTGTTTACATACTGTTTCAAAGCTCTGCCTAACCCAATTTCAAGAAAGTGATACCTACCACAGAGGCTGCTTTGATCAAACTTCTCAGACCATGCTGAACCTATGTGGATCTGGACATAAATGCCTTTGATTATGCACTTCTGTTTCCCACAAGAGACCAGCTGAAGGCAAAAAACCTAACTGAATTATGTAGAAGCCATGAGCGTAGGCTCCAGTTTTTCCTGTTCCTTGACTTTTCACTGAATTTGACATCTGGAGTACAGCACCAGTCTGAGATTCAGCCTAAAGTAAAAATTTTCTACCAGTCTATTCCAAGTATCAGGAGTCAGACTTAAGAATCTCAGTTGAGAAGCTCAGTGCTAAAATACAGCCAATGGTAATACTGAGTATCACCCAAGCTGTTTTGCTGAATGCCTGTCCAGCACTGCTCCTAATGGGATGCAGTCAGTTCCAAGAGTTAGTGAATAGTTCTGAGCTTGGCAGGGTTGATACATTTGTCACTACTATGAAGTTCCTCACAGTGTATGACCTTGTCTATATAGATCTTTCTTGAAGCTATTAACTGCAATCCCAGGGGATGTTCTACCTTTTCCTGAAATAAGTAAAAACAGAATTATGAGCTAAAAATATTGCTGCAGAAGGTGGCTGACATGAGAAAGCATGAGGACAATGGACACTGAAATAAGAAAGACTTCATTCAGTAATAGACTGAGAAAAAAAATTAAACCCCCAGAAATAGACCCAAACTGGCACATGACACAGATTGTGAACAACAGCTCAGTTGTGTCAGGGCTGCTCTGGTTGGTGGCTCCAAGCAGCCTCCAGTGCCTGGTTTTGGGAGATTTGTAAATCCCAGTAAGGCAGTTGGGGCTGCTACACCCTGCTTCTCCAGCACTGGGAAGGAAGTACTGGCTGGAGGGAGGCAACCAGGTCAAGTTAGAATGTGTCACCCTCTCCAGAAAATACCACTTGCTGTGGTAAAAGCCTTCTTCCTACTTCCCATTCTCTAACCCATCCAATTACCTACCTTACTTTTTCAAATATTTCCTCTTTTCCTTTGTGAAGCCCCACAGAGTCTCACTTAGAGGTATGATTGCTGGTTTTGATAAATGCCATCCATTATTAACAATTTTCATGTTGAAAAGTCTACTGTTTATTTCCAAAAAGCAATGCTAAACTGAAACATCTAAGGAAGGATTGCCACTTGCTGAGTCTGTTGGTAGAAAAACTGCTAGTAGTAAAGGAAACACAGAGGAATCACTGTTCTTCATAAATAATACACAGAAGATGAAAGCAAGAACTAAAGAACCACCTGTGCAAGTCATACTAAGCAAAAATACATTTTATCATAAAAGTTAGTGAAAAAAAAAAAGGCTCAGTAATTATGAGAAGGAAAACCATTAAAAGCTGGATCTTCTGTTCCTGTGGCAAAGGCAATGCTATTTCACCTATTAAAATGACTTTAAGCCACACCTCAGCATTTCCAGGGCAAAGCAATGCATGTAAATGACAGAAATCAAGGTATTTTTTATGGATATCCATATCCCCATATCTACACAGGCACATAAGCTTCCACATATAAAATACTAAGCTAATAACAACATTGCACCTAGTTTAACTTTTTCTGAAGTATTTCAGCTATTCTCTCATATCCATTTCATTGCTTTTGGAGCTAACAGCATTTGGGTAAAAGACCTACCAACATCTGTAATCTAGTCCCTATTACTACAAGAGGAATGACTTTTTAGGCATTGACATTAGGCAAGCCATATGAATTGGAAAAATAACAAGATAGGAATCATAAAAAGACTTAAATTGTGTTGTCTGAAGATACAAACCCTTCATGGGAAATAAGCCAGCCTTTTGCTCTAGTGTCATGGTCATATAGTCTTGTTTCATCTTACCTCCGCCCTGGTTCCTCAGGTCTATTTCTGCCCCTTTTTTTGCCACCTCCCAGTCAATTGCCTCCTCTGTCTTAACCACTCCTAAAGCCTCTGGATTTTAGTCCCTCTCATTTTTAATTTATGTAATTTTAACTATTTTTGCTTATTAATCTCGGAGTTTACACCAGTGAATATTAATATTTTACCCAGTGAATATTAGTAATTTACCAATCTGTCCTGCTTTTTTATGTTTCACATGTTTGATGATGGGGAGGATGATGCAGTGGCAGAGCATCTGCTTTCAGAGACCTGTCATATGTGATGCAAAGCTGAAATTAACCTCTCAACATCCATCCATTACCTGAAAACTTTTCATATTCTGGTCAGTATATATTTACACTTGATCATTACATACATTTAAACTATGAGCAATTAGTAGGCAATTCACACAAAGGGGAAAAATATTGCTTTCATAAAGAATAATATTCAAACTCCAGCTCCATGAACAACCTTAGTAGGAAAGATTTTGAAACATTAGGAAAATATATAATAGAATAAATTTATTTTTAACATATCTGAAATCTATAATAAAATAAAATGTATTTTGAACAGATATGAAATCTTGTTGTTGCAAAGTATCTTTTGAAGGCTACAAACACTGAGGGAAATAGTAACTACTGTTTAAAGCAGAAAAGAATAAGATTGGTTATAACTACATATTTTCTCAGAAAGTATTTCTTTAGAACTGCTATCACATAAATCTTATGTTGCTTAAAATTTGCATGAAAGACTTACATAAAAGCATCTGTCGCAAATTACATCCCACATTATTTAAAACATAAGCAGATTTAATGGTGTTGAAGTATTTCATTAACATTCTGCGTTCTTCACATTGGCACCTGACGAAATCTTCAAATATTTCAGAGATCACACTAGGGTCATGCTCAAGATGACTGCAGCCAGTGGGATGGCAATGGAATGAGCAGGTCACCTGCAAGGGTGGCCTGTGACCTGCTGCACCCACCTGACAGGGCTGCAGGGAGCAGCTGGGTGAAGGGAGGCACCAGAGAGGTGTCCCATGGGGAAGGCACTTTGCAAGTGCGTTTCAGTTTGTGTGCACCTCCACACAGACATTCTGTGTAAGGCTCATGAGGGACTTACACCATGGTGTGTAAATAATTGTAAGACATGATTTGTTCTCAGTGGCAGGCTTCACTGGGAATTGAAAGTGCTCAGCACCTTGCAGGGCTGGACGCAGAGGCTGCTTTACTTAAAACATAAGTAACATCAGAAAGAGGAGTGACTAACTGTGCACAGTGTTTGACTACAAAATATACATAAATCCAGTGTTGTTTTCAGTTATTCTGAAGTCAGCCTTAAATAGATCACATATAATGTGTATACAGAATATATGCCTAAATATATGCCTTAAATGCAGGCATTTTGTTACTGTCAGACATTAATAGATCAATTTGCTTGTGTGTTCCCTGACGAAAAGAATACAAAATTATTTTAGCCAGGATCTGCTATTGTAGCTGGTGTTATGGAACTAATGGAGAGTGAAGCTGTGACACTTCCTGGAGCTAGCCAACGGCATACCATATGGAATAGTAAGAGAATGCAACAAAGACTGTAATGCAGGGAGAAAAGAAAAACCTAAGCCAGAAAAATTATACATTGTGTTGTATCTTGAAGTTAATTTAACATTTATGAAGGAAAAGGAAAACATAGACCCTAAAATATGCAGAAAGGTGTAGGTTAATGCTCAGGGTACTGTGTGTTTACACATTCATCTTCAAATGCTGAGAGGGCTGGAGATATTTCTGAGAACTTCTGGGGCAAGACATTTTTTTTGACTGCCAAGTAATCGGATAAATTATAAATGCAATATTTAAAATATAATTAGTATTTTAAACCAGGAATTCTGCAAAATCAGTATTACTGACAGTAGCAGGAACAAAAGGCTCTGACTTGGCAATGGAGAAAGGAATTCCAGGGGAAGGAGAGGGTGGCACATTCCCCTCCATGTCACTACAGCAGTCCCTGAAACTGCCTCCAGTGGGCTCCTCAGCCACCTCAGTCAGTGACCAGAGGCACAAAGCTCCCTTAAAGCAGGAAGGAGGCGTGCATGGCACACTGCCCCTACAAACATATCCATGCCACAGAAACTAACACTGCTGTGTTAGTAAAGGGGTCACCTGATTAATGCTCCTCTTTAAAAAGTAACAAATTATCCTGTAAAAGGATGTTTCCTAGCATAGAGGACCTTGTTTCTGCACATCATATGGCAGTTTTTCCATGAAAAATGGTTAAAATGTCATTAACTTGTGTACAGCACATATTTATGTCTCATATCCCTATAATGAAATCATTAAGGTTGGAAAAGACCTCCAAGATTATTGACTGCAACCCCCTCAACCCAACACTGCTTGGTACACCACTAAACTAAACAAAAGTGTTCTCAAGGACCACATCTTGATGTGCTAAATGTGCTTCAACAGAAGTCATCAGAAAAAATTGCAGGATACATAACTTACCTAAACCAAAAATCAGTGACAGCAATGTTTTGTTACACTGAATGTCATTTAAGTTTCATCTTGATGACACCACATAGCAAAACAAAAGGGAAACTAAACAGATTGTCAGATTATTTTATATATGAATGACATACATTTGAACTTTTTTGTGTGATAGAGACCTACCAATTCAAATTTCTTAAGAAAAAAAAATATATTTTATGTAATTTAAATATATGATAATCCCAATCGTATACTGATTGGAAATGACACTAGCGAATCTTTATTTGGCTTAACTTGTATTTACTGCTTTATATTGAAAAAATAAGGTATACAGCTGCTCAGAGCAATTATGCAAACAAGAAAGAATGTTCTCAGCTGTGCTCTTTAGACCCCTCTTACCAAGAATTAGCATATATAATAACATTAATTAGGAAATGTCAGAATGTTTTAATGCTAACAAAAATGAAATCATATGACAGAATTACACTGCGCTATAAATAATTTTACTAGAGCATTTTCATTTTTGTTTATATGTCATCTTTGGTTTTTGTGAAACTGGGAGGAGGGCAAAAATCTGATCAGTATTTTATGCTAGCTTCTCTTTCAGACAGCACATGGATATCAGACTAATTAATAGCTATGCATATGGACAAAAAATCAGCAGAAAAAATGGATGGAAAGCTAGATCCTTTTCAGTCTTTTTTATTTCAGTTTAAAGCTCACAAGCTGTCCTTTGATAATTTCAAAAGGACAGTACTACCCCCCTGTCAATATGTTAGGAAAAAGAGCGGCCAAAAATATTTAGCTTAGTTTCAGATCTAAAACATAATTGTACTAATGGGTAATATCAGTTCATTAATGCTAATATATCATGAATTTTTAGATTTTTTCATGTGTATATACATACATAAATATACAATGTGCATTGATGCTGCAGCAAGTAATGGTGCAGAATGTAGCATGTGCATTTAATACTAAAATAGGCAATAGCAACTTACCCATTTAGGTAGTGTAGCACTTTAGCTATTTCTAACTTCTTTAATTAAAAATATAGTACATTTTTTAGACATTTGTGTCCTTCTCTCCTTATCCTATGTCGAACAAAATTCAGTCATTATTTGTTTCTTATAGGGAAAGTTGTTCAAATAGATGACTATATAGTAATGGGAAAACAAACCATCCCATGTGTTTAATGAGAAATAAGAACGTTAAACTGCCTATTTACAGTATAAGAAATGGCATTTCTTTATGGAGTACTAATCACTGAAGCTTTGATCAAATGATAAAGATGTGATGGGGAATTATTTAAAGAAAGAGATTTCAGTGGATTTGGTCCTGAAGAATCATGTATCAGCAAACACAGCAGATGCATTGTCATGATTGTGATACACTGAAGTTATAAATCAAGAGAGAGTATGCAACAAACTTTTATGTCATAGAATATTTACAGTTCAAAGGAGAACTTTTTTACTTCAAAAGCAATTACATAAAGGTTACAAACAACTGGCCCAAGTTTAGTTTTGTTAAGTCAACTGGCTCAATGATGTGAAAGGGGTGGTCAGTAGATGTAAAACAGAGTATGAGGCTAAAAAGGAATGAGGTGACTGCTCCTTAACTTCTGCAAGACAGAAGGACAGATAAATGCTAGTTCCTAACCTGGAAGCTGTGAGATCCCAATGGAAATGTATCTGAAAGATGCTTATTTGTCCGGTAAATGCTTAGGCTTATTCAAAAATTTCCACCCACATGCCTCTATAGTTAAGCTTTTTACAGGAAAGTTAAATTTATACTTACTGAAGATATCATTTGAAGATGAAATAGGCACACTATGTTTCATTATGTAAACTGTAAATTTGGGTAAGTGATGTACAAATTCACTAATTGTCCCACATGGCCCTTCAGCTGTCTGCTCATTGTATCATTCCGATCTGTCACTTTACTGCAGAATTCAGAATGCTGTCGGCATTTTGTAATCAAAATGAAAATGCTTAACAACAATATAATTGGTCTGTAGAAATTTAAGGGGCAGGAATCAAACTAAATTATTTGTCCATGTGAACTGTGAGAAAAGGCTTACCCCACTACATGCTGATCTGTGAAATTACTTTCCTAGTGTTAGGATTTTATTCCTCTCCACATTTTAAAATATTTTATCATTTAGATCATTGAATTTATAAATTTATGTTAATTGCTTAATTTAACACTTTATTTTAAGAATCCATCTGCTTTGTATGCCAAAAGCATAATGAAAATGTCAGTCTGAATTAGTTTGCTTTTAGGAAAATACTGAACACTACAGTATATTCTGTGTTTCCAGAAAAAAATGGTGCAAAGATGAATTTCTAAACAGCATTTATATTTATACACTAATTCTTCTGGTAGGTGTAATGCACCGTAAAAAAGAGACTGAAGACACATTTTCTTGATCTAGTGAAAATAAAACCAACCCAAATCTTAAAATCAAAACCTCCTCCTGCTCTACTAGTCATTAAAGTGGAGCACTGCAGGTTTGGCTGCAGTGTGTAGTCATTTTTTTGAGAAACCAATACCTGCATTTTAAAGTAAATGACTACATCATGAAAAAACCCCAGCAGAAAGGAGTATAAGAAAATTCTTAAACATGGGTATCTGAAGTAAGTATAAAGATTGACTAACACCTCTACATTAACAACACTGCAATTGTAAGGATAGTCAATACAAGGACGCAGACACAGAATTATTTTATCAAGGAAAAACGTAGTTCTCCAACCCAGCATGGTTGTTACACTGTCTTAGATCAATACAGAATATAATGAGAAATACTTTGTGTCCACTCCTGCTCCTGTAAGTATCTATATGCAGCTTTTCTTCAGTTAATCAGCTTGGATCCAAAGATAGGTAATATTTTTCCTCTCACATTATTTTAATATTCCAATTCTTGCATTATTTTGTGGTCGCGTGATTTCCCCAGATTTCTAGCAAAAACTTAATTACAGTCACAGTATGCTTATGTAAGGTTTTTCTTAAGTTGCAGAAATTTGGTTGAATAGATTATTTCTCACTTTGGAGTTTTTGCTTCTGATGCATGAGACAAAATATAATTTATGTTTACATTTTCAGTATCTTCTGGTAAGATCCATTACCTTGATCAATTTAGTGGTCTTCCAGAACTTCTGGAAATATCAAGAAATGTCGTGTACTAGTTTGACTTCCTTTTTCTTAAGGACCATAACTTTTCATAAGAACAAGACATAACACACATTCTAGATTGTTAGGAGTGCATTTTTCAGTGACTCAGCTATTTCACTGGCTGCCACATCATCATCATCATCATCCAAGAGAAACTTGCCCTGAGGATAAAATACCTCAAGTAGGTGTGTTCCTGCATGCTTTTAAAGGCTGCAAGGGCTTGACTTCAATTATACACAATGATCTCAGTCACTGAGTCCTGCAGACCTTTTCAGCTGTTACAGGCAGGATCCAGTTACTGAAACATACTGGTCCATTTCATTTAGGATGCTCTAGTTTTGCCAACACAGTCAGGTAGTCAAATCTGCCACAGGATGGGTAGAAAAGCATCTTTAAAACATTAGTTAAGTCACCTAAATGTAGACATCCAGCACCATTTCAGATGCATGGGGCTAACAGGATATTATAAAGAACCCATCAGAGACCCAGCAGGTGGTGGAGTGGCAGCTGGAGACCAACCAAGATATTCTAGCATATTTCTGACAGTACAGCACATGCTTCCCCTTAGTGACTGATAATCCAAATATTTTATTTTCTATGGTGGTTTTCAATTTTCACCTTATGACTAATAAATTACATGATTTTGAACATCTATTATTTAAGCTATCCCATTTCTATTAGTTCAATCTTCAAGGTTATGTAATTCTTCCTCTGTTTTCTTTTTAATATTCCTGTGCTATAATATGCCTCCTGATTTCTGTAACATTAATGTATTTCAATAGCATACTGATGCATTTTGTGCCAAGGGCCTTACTGGAACCCATAAACAAGATCAGTCTGATGTTCTTTGCAAATTTAACTATTCATACATCCTCATAAAGAAATTTCCTTCTTTAAAGAACTGCCCTAGGCTGACCCTGGCTACCCACAAAAGTCACTCCATTTTACCCCTCCACAGCTGGACAGGGGAGAGAAAATATAACAAAGGTTCATGAATTAAGATCCATGAGACATCTCTCACCAAAATTCCATCATGGGCAAAACAGTTATTAATTAGGGATATTAATTTAATTCATTACTAACAAAATGGGAGCAGGATAGTGAAAAGCAAAATAAATCCTAAAAATATCTTCCCCCACCCTTCCCTCCTTTCCAGCTCTACCTCCTCCCACAGCAGGGCAGGGAGATGGGAATGGGGGTTATGGTCAGTTCATCACAAGTTGTTTCTGCCACTGCTCAGGGAGAGGAGTCCTTCCCCTGTTTCAGACTGAAGTCTCTCCATTAATTTCTCTAATGTGAGTCTGTCTTGGAGCTGTCTGGCATTGGCTCTGCTGGACATGAGGAGGCTGCTTCTCGCAGAAACCATCACGGTAGTCCCCCTTACCAAAACCTGGCCCTGCACCAACACAAGAGCCAGATTTGCTGGATCTGCTGTACATACACCATGTGTGTATGGTGTCCACTAGCACAGTCAAAACCAGAAGCCATTATAGAGGAATGGAAACAATTATTGTCCTTTAGGAAAGGCAACATCAGAACGCTGGTTTGAGAATATTTCTGCCTCAAAGTGTATTGTTTAATGTGTTACTATGTATTCCAGTGAAGTTGCATTAGGTTTTATTTTCTATGTATTTATGCTTTCCTTCAACTTGTTTCATGCAATATGAGCAGGACTCAGGAGCAATCATGACTAAAACCACCTCTCTGACTGCCCCTAAATATGAGCACTGTATTTCATAGTATGAATTATTCCATCTCCATGTTAATAAATTAATTATAAATCCATTTTGCTTGACCTGAGATTTCATTGCATAATTGTAGGTTAGAGATTATCTTGTCCCATCCTACTCTGGGACCATTAAACTCTGTATGAGTAAGCAAAATTCAAAATAATTTCCATTTACACATTCTCATTAATCATCTTGTATTTGTCCCCATACTCACTAGCACATGAAGCAGAAAAATGTAGTTTAATTTCCTAGGTTGTACCTAAACTATCAGTAAGATTCTTGCTCAACTAGGATTTTTTTTTTTCCTTTCTCATTTTAACTTTAGTAAATTCAGTTACATACCCCCCAAAAATTTTCCATTTATTCTGATAATTTTCATTTTGTCTCCTTCCCAACCTCAGTACCATCTGGAACCAGAAACAAGCAAATCTGTTATAATTGTTGTTGAAACAGATAGCAAAGTAATTGAAGTTCATGGAAATCTAAAGACTATTTTCTCTTCCTCTGTTCCTGAAATTCTTTTAGGAAAACTCAAAGAGTTTATTGCAGTGTAAGAATAAGTAACAAGAAAATCATCTATATGAGCATAGTCAATCTACTTATCTACTTTCTCAGCAGGATTATTCTGGACACCTACTTTCATAGATAACTTCAAAATAATTAATTGCAGATTTTAGTGTATATAGAAAAATTTTATAGATCCTTCCCCTTAATAGGGCTTACGTGGGAAATTTCACATCAGTTTACTGAAATATAAAGCAGTCAGGGTCCCACACTGGGACAATAGAGATCCTCTGAGTGTTTGTATCTAGCCCAACTAAAGCAAGATTCCCCCCGCTTCCTCAAGTTAGAATCAAAATCTGAACAAATATTTCAAATGTAAAAGAAACAAAAAATAAATAGCAATTTGCATATTTTCTTTTGCTCCCAGAGTTGCTGACTTTATTCCCCAATTTATCACAAAGGTAATGTATCTTCTAAAATACAATGTAACTGTGCAATCACTTTGGTTGCACAGTTGATTACACACACATGATCAGTCCCAGAACTGTTTTAGAGTGTCCAACCAACCATTACTGCACTGTTCCCCAACTCCATCACCAGAGTGTTTTGTTTCTGAAAACATTATGCATTGACACATTGAAACCAAATCACTCCTAGCGGTTCAATGATACCAACGTAAGCTTTTTCAGTGAAAAAACATACCCAGGTAATTCCACTGAGAAAAGTCCTGCTCCCCTTTCTCACTCTTTTAGAATTTTCTTTTGTTTAATTAGAAAGATTCCCCTGAAAACCATCCTGTGTAAAAACTGTACAAGCAAACACACAGATCTTACAGTAATGAAAGATTTCACCTGGCCAAATAAATTCTCTATTAATATGGCTTCTCCCTAATTATTTCACTTCTAGCTCTCCCAAGGGAAAAGAAAAAAAAGAAAAAAAAAATCTTTTCTCCAGCAACTGACACTTCTGGGAAAGAAATGAATGCAAATAGAGGATGGTATTTTTATTAGTATTCTTTAAATTGCCAGATAGCTGCCTTAATTGATTTCAAATAGCATGGCAAAACATTAAGACAAAGAGAAATGGCATCCTCATTTAATGTTCATTTAATAGGAATTACTGATTTTAAGTTCCAGTGCAGCTGCTTTCATGGAGCCTCTAACAACCATGCCTGAAGAACAGTTTAATTTTGAAACAAATCTAGTTAAGGCAATGAAAACTCTTCAGTGAAAATGTTCTTAAACAGGTTTCAGCTTTGCTGCAAGGCTTACATTTCAGACTCTAAACTAAGTAACAAAATCAGATTTTTCTCTATAAGCAGAGATCTACTTTTTAACAAGTGTTCTTTTATTTGTGCCTTGCAGGTTGGCAAAATTGGATTAATCTCTCTCTGACGCAAGCATGTCTCACAGTGATGGATTCAAACTATGTCTTTGGCTTCTAAATTAATCCAGAGTTTTGTGACTTGAACTGTGTTTTCTGTGAAGAACCGAAGTGTCTCTGTAACAGCCAGACACCAGTCTCCGAGCACTGCATATATGGAGGCAAAAGCAAGGGTCCTGACACATCCTCTGGGACTCAGAACTGCAGAAGTGTTCTGACTTTTGTCTAATTTTAAATATTCTCCCATATTGCAGGTACTTGTGTACTTCATATATACCAAGTCCTTAAAGACACTGCTGAATGCACTACTTTCCAAATGGAATAACCTACAAGTGTCATTAACGTATCTCCAGAGAAATGATACAGAATATCCTTAAAATAGTATAAATCTATGTTATCAGAAGGGCTCATATGACTACAAAAAATAATCACAAATTCCCATTTCAGACATGCTTCTCTAAGCAATGTCTTCTAACACTAAAAATCCTCAGCTTACAGAATTCTTGGCCTTCAAGTCCACACCTGGCTCATTGTGTCAAATCTGAGAAATACTGAGGTCAATGTAATGAAAAGCAATACTTAGTGACATTTTTAATCATTATTTTGACATACTTGTTGAAGTTGGTGTTTGAGCAATTTGTGGAATTCCATCAAACTTTAAACTGACATCTCTTTCACTTTTTTCATTCCATCAAATATGAAGGTGGAAAGGGGATCAATGTGGTTAATCGAGCTTGAAATGAATCTGACTTTTTGTTTTGCAACTGCGGTTTTTTGTACTCAAATCCTCAACATACACTAATGAAATGAAGACAGACCAACTTTCTATTATGGCAATAGAATTTGTCAGATGTCACAGAACCAGCTCAAGGAGATGAGGAATAAGTTGATAAAATGCATGACGGGTTACAGGTTGATCTTGTTTAGCCTTTTATAAACTTGTTTTCTTCTCCAGAGTTATACAAGCAGGCAGGAATGAAGGGAGAAAAGTTGTATGACAAACATTGCAAGTGAAAAATCTGTTCTTAAATTGCAGTACAAATATTGTGTATAGGATATTCTACAAACAGCTTGCTGGGTAATTGAAGTACAGCAGAAGGCTACACATTTATAATGTATGAATGCACAGTCACAGCATGAAACTGCTCAAAGACCGAGGGTGCTCAGGCTGGCCAGTGCTGGGAATCCCAGATAATACAGGCACCCTGCATGGAGATACAGCTATCTTAGCAAAAGCACTCTGCCTGCCTGTCACAGGATGAAGAGTCATAGCCAGCATTCAAAGGTGATGGAAAGAAAAGATTTTCTTTTTCAAGAAATAATTTTTAAGAATTTTTTTCAATCAAAAAGTCAGTGAAAAGGTGCTGGACTGAAACAAATAGTAAGGAAAAACACTTTCCTAGGAACAAAGGGAGAGGATTTTTTCACAAGATAAATCTTCATGATCCAAAAGTTCTATGTTTTCCCTGTTTACAGTCTGATTTTATATTATTTCACTACTTTATATTCCAAAGAAATTAAGAGACTCTTAGCCTTCAGTGTAATTTAATATGCTAATTTGGAAAGCAAAGGTTGGACCACAGTATCCAGCTAAGTTCAGGGTTCTTTGTGGTGTAAAACCCTTCACAAGCAGTTCACAGTTATCTAAAATCAAATGCTTTAGCTCAGTAGCAACTCAATACTATTTCAATCATTGTGTTCTGGTACTTAGAGAATATTTAATCATATATTCTCTGCTACATGAATTTAAAATTATCTGATACTTCCTCTACAGTACCTTGTAATTAATTACCAAATAATGAACCAAGAAATCAATCATTAGGTATGAATGGAAAGGGAGGAGGAAATGGGGCTTGTTACAATACATTTTGAATGTTTACGTTTGATTTACACTTATAAGCAAATAAATAAAATAATAAATGTTTTGTAAATATATACAAAACTTAGCATTTTCTTTGTTGACAAATAAAGATTGCATTTAGCATATTTGTGAAAGTCATTAGACATATCTAGAGAAAAAAAAAGATCACTGAACCTTATTCAAGCATTGCTGTTTCTTATGTACAGAACTCATTCTACAGAATAACCTGCCAGGATGGAGTCAGCGCTGTATACGCAGCCCTTGGAACACAATATGCATTCAAGCAACTTTTCAGCAAACTCCTAAGACAATAAGGAATAAGCATGTAAGACCTCCTCTCCTAACACCCTCTGTCTCCTCCATGAGAGAAATGTAACAAATACCACAGCTACTGGGGTCAGCTAAACTACCATCCAAAACAAACAGCAAAAGTACAAATCTCGGCTCAGCACATGACTTCTAATTCAAAGACAGTACTATAAAAAAGCAATCTCATCATGATTTCATCTGAAACATCTAAATTGAAATAGTCTAACAGTGGTCAATATTTTTTTTCCTATATTTTAAATTTAAACTTCAAGGATCCTTGTGGATCCATAGAATACGAAGAATATTCTACAACAGTAAAATTCCATTAAGGTTCTGTGGTGGGGAACACTGCTATTAAGAAACACTTCAGAGATTATTTTTTTTAGGTATTAATTTCTCTGCATCAGAAATTAAATTAGTGTCAAGAAATTATTCTTTTAAAAAAATCTATTTTTCATTCCTAAGGGTTTTTTCATGAAGTAAAATTGTCCATTAAAATTAGCATAGTGGCAATGTATTGTTTCCCACTAAAAAGTGATGCTGCAATTAAAATTTTAATTGGAAACATTAATATTTTTAATTTACTAAACCTAAGACTTGGGACACATAGAAAAATATATTTCACTTGCTTTTAAAATGTAATGTTCCAAAGATTTTATTCTTCAAAGTACAGGTAATTTATTTAAGGAGAACAATTTCAGTTTCAGCTTTCATCTCTCCTTCAATATACACAACAAATGGTAATAAATAAATTCTATATCTACCTCTGCTAAGCATCTGATTATTGAAAAATCATAAAAACAACACCTACATTATAGGGTTATCCTCTGAAGTGATTTCAAATAAAATTCAAATAAAGAATTAAAGTAGAACATATGATGCTATTTCCCTTTCCTTTTCCTATTTCTCTTTCACATCCATTGTTGTCTTCTGATATAAATAAACAAAGATGAATAAATAAAGTCAGGCAAAAAAAGGCATTTATTTTACACCACTAGCTATTCAAAACATTTGGGTTGTCATTTAGCAAAAATGTTTTGGAGAACAGCCCTTTTGTCCCAAGGATATAAAAGTAATCCATAAGCTTGCATATGTATATACAAAGAAATTCTTATAGAAAATAGGAAATTAAATTTCTACTGAACAAAGGTAATAGCTGTCTTTGGCAATAATAACTTTTAAATAGCTGCTGTAATATTGTGGGACTAGACTGTGTCTTCATAATTTCTTCTTTCACGTAGATTCATCATCACTGATAAAAAGCCACAGTTTAAGAGAATTCAAGAGACTCAAGAAACATCTTGTTGCTTTTCTATTTTGTTACAAAGAATGTAGGCTGAATCAAATAGTTGATGAAACATGAATAACCACACAAAAACTGGGGGCCGTGGTGAGGGAGATACTATTTTCCTGTTTCCTGTGGAGCAAGTAAATTCCTGGCCTAGAGTACTTTATCCTACAATGTCAACACCAACAGATTTCACACAGAGAGTTTTCCATCAGGTTTTAGTTCTGTTTCATCATTAAATGGTGTCTCTTACAAAGTAATCAGTACAAGACCAAGACTTCCACCTATAATACTACCAAGTTCTAAAAAGTCCTTGATCATTTGCTTTTACAGTATTTCTCTTGTAGCCTTTCACATAGCGATGTTGGGCTGGAAATGCAAAAATAACTGATTGCATTGAACTTTGGCACCTATGAAAGCTTTTAACTCTGGCGACACAAAGATAAATACAAAGATAAAAGGTTCATAATTACACTGCATATCTAAGCAACACTATTATTTTAGATGTACACACTGAATTACAAAAAAACCCAAAAAGAATACATGCTGAAATACACAAAAAGTTAAATGAATGAAATGCGATACTTTGGACTAGAAAATACATGTAGCAGATTATTACTGAAACTGAAAGAACTCTTTTGCACCACCTCAATGGACTTTAAGCTTAAACTGAACCATTTTAATTCTTCTCCATATCTTAAAAGAACCAAAGCCAACCTTTTTGCTGTTATATATAAAAAATAACAGTATTTCTTCTTTGTTTTAAATCTAAATTTATTTATCTTTAGAAAAGAACAGCCAAGCAAATTTTATTGAGAAACAGGATTAATAATGTCCTTTCAGTTCTTTGCACCTGGACACTTCTAGACTCAATTTTACTTTATATGTTTAATCAAACAGAAATATAAAATAATATAAAATGGCTCACTGAACCATAGTGAAAGAGACACTGGGGTTAAAAATTCTTGGTTCAAGGCTCCACCTTAATTACAAAACAAAAGGTAAGTTAAGCTATGGACCTTAAACATAGCCTGAGATGGTGACCTCCAACCTTCTGTACCATTACAGTGTCAAAGTGGAGGCACTGCTCCCCTTTGGACTGAGAGCAGCTCTTCCAAATTCACCAAGTTGATTTCTGGACACAAGACGGCTCTTCATGAAATTTATGCCAGTGTAAAAATTTACACCCTTCACCATCTCAAATGGGCAGTTTATGCACTGGAAATTTATGTTCAGGAAATAAACAAAGTAATGAAAAAGAAATTTTAAAAAAGCCTCATCTCATCCCTCTTTGTATTTATCCAAATACACCAGAAAATAAACAATAAGGAAAAGCAAGGAGGAATAAAAAGAAGTGACAAGAATATTATGTGCCTTCCATATAAATTTTTACTTCATCTACAAAAAAAACCTGAAAAAATGTCTTTGTTTTCAAAAAGAATTACTAAAAAGCTTTCAAATCTTTTTGAAAGTATCCAGGAACTCCATAAGAAAATCTCATTTCTCTCAGGAGCACCAAAGTATAGCAAGAGTTATTGAAAAGAAGGAAAGAGCATCTGCAAGCCCTTGACTTCCTCTTTGTAATCAACAGGAAGAATCAAAACAAATGGCAATGGAAACTTACTAAAAAGAAGGAAAAATGTGGGAGTTCATGAAAACTAAATTTTTAATATGAGTCACCTCTGTATCCATTTACTTATTTGAATATTATTATGATAAGACATTACTATCAAGAACTGTTAAAATTATTTTTGCTTTTCTTAATTGTGTAATTCCCATGCAAAGTAATAATTACACCAGAATATGACATGTACTTTACTTCAGTGTTTTCCACTAGAACATATTATGAAAATTATCTATTATGAAAAACTCTGAAACCATAAATTTGGCCTTTTGGAGGTTCTATTTTAAAAATTACTCAAAGTGCAAGTAAAAAAAAAAAATCAATTGACATCTCCTGTACTAATACATTTAGAAAATTGAATAAAACTGAAACAATTAAGTTGTCATGACATAATATCATTCACAGATAGATTTTATCATCCCTGGCTAGGGCAGGCTCTCTCATCTATAGCAGTTAGCAACACATTTATACTTGCTAACATTAAAAAAAGCTGAAAAAGTAGCTGTGTAAAACTATGTTGTTTCTGTCAGCTGGACTAAAATGGTCAATTTCAGACTAATAGAATTTCATACATGTTTAAACTATTTTAAAACAAGACAATTCACTTTGACATTGTTGTGAGTAAGAACCCACACATCAAAGTGATTCTTTAATTATACAAAAAATACATAAGACAACCAAATGATTAAAAGGTCTAAAAGCTTTTAAAAACTTTCTGCTGGAGACCTTGCAATTCAATTGTATTTTAAAAGCAAGTCTTTCTTTTACCAAACTTTTAGAGAAATATCTCAAAGGCATGAAAAAATCAATAGCAAAACCAATCAATCCTTTGATGATAGGTACTTGCATCCCTGAAATATTTCATTTAACTGCTTTGAAAAAGAAGATTTCAAAATATGTTGCTTAAATATTAAATTGTTTGTTAGCTTCCTCATATTTCAACACACTTGATTACATTTTATTGAAAACCCTTCAACTGAGTGCTGTCAATGAGGAGAATGAAACAAAGTATACATGAGGCACAGGAAGAAAACCACACTGTCTTATTCCTTAGTTAGTAACTCTCTAATGCATCAGTGTTTTCCCATGTTGGGATTTAATTTTATTTTAAATATATGTAATAGAAGACACTATATTCAGAAATTAATATACTTCAAATACGTTTAAACAAAACAAAATTTTGAATGTAAAAATATAAAAAATATAAGTACAATTTTGTCAATAATTTTAAAAAATATGGGCAATTTTAGGACAGTTTCTTCATTTTCAGACAAAATATCTGCCTGCTTTATAACTTCTTGACTGTTGGTATTTCTTTTTTTTAAACAAGGCTCAAATTCACTGGGTTCAATAATGATAAAATAAAGCAGAAACACCAGACAGATCTCATTTTGACAGTCAGTGAAAGTTCTGGTCTAAGTCAATATATAGAGAAAAATGTTTAAAATAATTTTTTGAGTAATAAAGTTTTTAGATGGAAGAATTATCTCCTGGCTGAAAAGGGACAAAAATTTTAAAAAGGAAAACAAACCAAAAAAATTTATGGTCACATCAAAACGGCCTCTAGGTTATAAAAAAATCTCATTCCAGTTAACTTCCTAGTAATTCACATATCTATGCAGGTGTATTACCATACTAGAAGTAAATGTTTTCTGAATTTTTTTTCTTACACTATTAGCGACATAAAAAAAAAAATCAAACAAAAAACCATTCTTTGCATTAAAACAAGAAACCAAACAGGCTTCATGTTGAAACTGGTTGACCAGAGAAATTGTGTGATTCATCCTGGGGGATTTTCAGGATGCAGCTGGACCCTCAGAAACCCCCACAGTTATTCCTGCCTGAATTATTCTATGAGATAATTTTCACTTATTATGTATATCTGAAATAAATACTACTTATTTCTGAGCCATATGTTGATTTGATTTTCTGAATTAAATAAGTAATAATTACTTATTTGGGTTCTAGAAATATTTTGTAATAAATTCAGTTCAGAAGTACCACTATTGGATGTCATATAAAAATTTCCAAACATTGATTTTTAGGAAATGCACTTTCTCCAAATACATTATAGTCTGTTACCACATGTTTTCAACTAATAATAAATAGATACGGATTTTAAGGAGTAAAATAATAATTTCATTTTGCAATTATTAGAGTGGTATCATGGTAAGTTATCAGCATAATAATTCACATAATAATTTCAAAAAACATATAGTGTTATGATGTCCCATTTTTTTAAGAATAAAAAAAACAACGGCATCATTTCTAGGAAAAAAATATCTTATTTTGAAATTATTTTTTCCACAGTGCTTTTCCCAATAAAAATTTATTTTTGATACTAATTCTCAGCCATAATTCATCTCTAGTATTTCTGTGAGCAGTACCAGAGGTCATACTTGGAACATGACTTCTGGAGAAGAGGAAGAGGAAGAGAAGAGAGAGGAAGGGAATGGAAGAGGGAAGGGAGGAAGGAAGGGAGGAAAGAGAGGAAGGGAAGGGAAGGGAAGGGAAGGGGAAGGGAGGAAGGGAAGGGAAAGGGAAGGGAAAGGGAAGGGAAGGGAGGAAGGGAAGGGAAGGGAAGGGAAGGGAGAGGGAAGGGGGAAGGGAAGGGAGAGGGAAGGGAAGGAGGGAAGGGAAGGGAAGGGAAGGGAAGGGAAGGGAAGGGAGGAGGGAAGGAGAGGAGAGGAGGAGAGGGAGAGAGAAGAGGAAGGAGAGGAGAGAGGGAGGGAGAAGAGAAGGAAGAGAAGAGGAAGAGAAGAGAAGAGAAGAGAAGGGAGGAGAAGAGAGAGAGAGAGGAAAGGAGAAGAGAGAGAGAAGAGAAGGAGAGGAGAGAAGAGAAGAGAAGGAAGAGAAGGGAAGAGAAGGAGAAGAGAAGAGAAGAGAAGAGAGAGAGGGAAGAAGAGAGAAGAGAAGAGAAGGGAAGAGAAGGGAAGAGAAGGGAAGAGAAGGGAAGAGAAGGGAAGAGAAGGGAAGAGAAGGGAAGAGAAGGGAAGAGAAGGGAAGAGAAGGGAAGAGAAGAGAAGAGAAGAGAAGAGAAGAGAAGAGAAGAGAAGAGAAGGAGAAGAGAAGAGAAGGAAGAGAAGGAAGAGAAGAGAGAAAGAGAAGAGAAGAAGAAAGGAAGAGAAGAGAAGAGAAGAGAAGGAGAGAAGAAGAGAGAAGAGAAGGAAGAGAAGGAAGAGAAGGGAAGAGAAGGAAGAGAAGGGAAGAGAAGGGAAGAGAAGGAAGAGAAGGGAAGAGAAGGGAAGAGAAGGAAGAGAAGGGAAGAGAAGGGAAGAGAAGGGAAGAGAAGGAAGAAAGAAGGGAAGAGAAGAGAAGAGAAGAGAAGAGAAGGGAGAGAAGAGAAGAGAAGAGAAGAGAAGAGAAGAGAAGAGAAGAGAAGAGAGAAGAGAGAAGAGAAGAGAAGAGAAGAGAAGAGAAGAGAAGAGAAGAGAAGAGAAGAGAAGAGAAGAGAAGAGAAGAGAAGAGAAGAGAAGAGAAGAGAAGAGAAGAGAAGAGAAGAGAAGAGAAGAGAAGAGAAGAGAAGAGAATGCTACTGCAGGACTTCATGCCCACTGACATTCGTGGCAGAACACATACCTGTGTGCACATCCACCCTCTCCAACTGCACAGGGACTAGAGTGCCCTCATTTGAATCTCTGAGAGTGCAATACATAGGGCCATGGTTTTAGACAGGGCCATATAAGCAACTAGGCAAAAGTAAGCACTAACCTCCTGAAATGCTACTCACATCAAAAGGAGACAGTCTGAAAAATAATTCTTCCTTTAGCTCCAACAACAACAACAAAAAAAAAAGCCTCAGCAATGTTTTTTAAATACAAGTTTAGCAACTTGACAAAGTGCCAGAGCCATGTGCAAGAGATAAGAAACTAGCAATGAAACAAAATTCCAATAAACCACCAACAATGTGCATTTAATACCCATAATTTCAACTCAACAAATGTAGGAAGAAAAGCTTCCAGATCACCTTACACAGGGAACAGCACTCATTTTTCAATTAATTTGTAAAAATGCTGGTAGACTGTACATAGGCACTAGGGATGGAAAAAAAATCACACTGGGTTTAAACCTGTTGAAGTGAATTGGAAGTTTGATTTGTAAATTATATAACTGAAATTTTAGACTTAAGAACATGAGGGATGTCATATAATTGCTATTTCTTTCTGCAAATATTACAATTAATGGATCAGCTCAAGGTCTGAGTGATTTTTATTCTCCCTAGGGTAGATGAAGCTTTGTTGACACATCAAGGGAAAGCTTGCAGGTACTTCATCTGTCTTTTCTGGTCTGTTAAGTCCCTGATATAAAGTTCATAATGAAAAAAAAACGTGGAAACAAATATCCTTTTGATTAGCTACTTATTTTCCTGAATTGATGCCTCCTCACTAAGTATGTTCTCATTGATTAAATAAAAGCTACCAAGTTGAGACACGACTTAGTTATTAATATCTTATGTTTTAAAAAACATAAATTGGAACGACTGGGTAATTTTTGAAGTGTGTTAAGGATGTTGTTTTATTTTCTAATTTAAATTTACTTTCAAAGTAATTATAAGCTAACTAAAAGCTGTGTCCATATATTCTTGAAGAAATGTAGTAGGGATGGGCACGAAAAGCATGAAAGATTATGTCTCTGCTGGTTTTGCACTATGTTACTACCTATTGTCTTTAAATGTCTAGGTGTTTATATAATTTAAAGCATATTTAAGGTGTATGGATGTCTATTTCTTCTATTCAGATGTAAAGAACAAAAAAAAATTTAGACAATTCAAGACTAAGGCAACAAGAGGATTTAAAGATGAAGTCTCAAAATGCTATTTCCAACTCCAGCAGGGAGCACATACTAACAAAAATTGTGAAAAGACTAACAGGAAGCCAGGGGCAGGGATGGATCTCTCTATTTCAGAAACAAGTTCTACAGCAGCACAGAAGGTGTTGTCCGGTCAAGGGACATTCAGTTTCCCATTTTTTAGCTCAGCTTTTTTCCCTCTGTCTTACCATCTTTTAGCAGTGCCATTTTTTTATAGAAACACCTATATATATGCATATGTAAAATGTTTTTATAGAAACACCTATATATATGCATATATATAAATGTATTTACATATAAAAATATTTTGATACATAAAAAAATGTATGATGTTAAACAAAACGTTGCAGAAGTCTGATAGAAGGTTCTTGGTTTTAAAGCATTCACACAAAACCTTAAAAAAAACCACTTAACATTACAGGGGTATTTGAGTTATAGAAACAACCTGGCCTTTTCAGGGATTTGTCAGTATTGGCACTCCAAATGACATTTATATTGTTAACTGAAAAGCTAAATACCTGAAGCTGTCAATGGAGCAGTTATGAGGACAGCAGCTGATCATAGAATACTATGAATTACCACAGCTTCACTGTAAAATTCAGGATCCCTTGATGATCACACTAAAAACCTGTTAAGTCTATATAGTCAATTCATAGAAACCCTTCACTTAAAATACCTTTACCCAACTAATTACAAAACTAACTTCTTTGATATTATTTAGCCCACAATGATTCTTCCACAAAGCCTTAATGAGCAAATCACCAATGCGACAGATTCCAACCATTAATCTTTAGGTTTATCATCTCAAATTTATAGAATGTTTTGCAATCCTAATAATTTTAAAAGTTTTAAATTATTTTTCTTTACATTTTATAATTTAACTGCAATTAGTACACTTGATAAATTTAATTTCAAAAATATTTAAAGCTTTTCAAATCAAAAATATTTATATTTGCAATTCTTAATACTAAATTTACAATCTAAGCTACATCTTATGTAGGTCCATGTTAGTGAAGGATCACTTTCAGCATGTTCATGGCTTGACATCAGCTGGCAGAGGACTGATTCAGACTGCTACACACCAGCATGTAACAGAGAGAACTCCAAAATTCTCCTCTTCCACAAGACAGTAATTTTCAAAAGAATTCTACTTGAAAGTTTATTAACTAAATATCACTATTTTTAAAATGAAAAAAAAAATCTTAATTATATTATTAAAATGAGTAAACTAAGCCATGTTTTACATTCTGAAAAGTGTGCCATTTGCACATGTCAAGAATTTAACTCCTTTTTTAAATATTCACAAAAGCACTACAGACATCTTCAATGTCTGTAAATACAATGTCTGTAAAATACACCCTAAGGGTGCATTTTTATTTTACTATAGCTCAAGAAAATAAAATGACTATATGTGTATTCAGACTAGAGTTTATGGTTTAAAAATGGCAGTCAAACAGCAAAAATGTTTGAATAGTGGAAATACATTTACAACAAATTAATTGATCATGTACATACATACACCAATTAGCTAACACTATTTTTTTCATGTATTTTTTTAATTACTGGAAAAAAATTTTCTACCATGAAAATCAGGCATGTTCTTCCACCTCATGTTTTTCTAGATTAATGTAAACTGAGCATAAACAAATGCAATTTTACATCAGCTGAAAGTTTTTCCTAATAAATTATATTTCTCACTTTTATTTTCTGTGTTTCTCCATTTTCTTGCCGTTTGCAAAGGGCAATTCCACAGTAATGGAAGTATGCCTGTCCTTGTGCTTTCTCCAGGAAGAACCAGACTTCTGAAGGAAGTATCTGTCCATGCAATTTCAAAACCCACAGTTGTTTGGATTCAGAAATTTCATAGGTCTCAGTAGTAGAATTCCATAAGTGGACAAAAGCAGGAGTTTAGCCAGGCACTGGCAATCAGAGTCAATAAAAATCATGGCCCAGAATTTTTCCACTTCTTCCCAACTTAAAAACCCGTCTAGTAAAAATTATTTCTTTCTTGAAAGAAAAATAAAACAAAATGTGCTGAGCTGCTGCTATGGTTTCAGCAATAGAAGCTATATTCTCTAAATTACTGGATAAGCCCTTAATCAATCAATTCATTTCAACCAGAAGAAAAGCAATCTTCCACCCACAACATCTGGGGTGTGGGTTTTTTTTCATTTTTTCCCAAATGCAAGCACATTAAGATGTAATACAGTACTTGCCATGCTAGAATTGGAAGAAGAAAAATTATTTATGTTTTTCCTTTGTACCAGAAAGATGAAAAAGAAATACAGCTGATGAGGAGGCAATAAGAATTAACAATGAATCCTTATGCACATATTTGCTACCAGCAAAGTGCTCTCATCAAGGAATAATATGGAAAATAAGGAAGAGACAAAATTCATTATCAGTGATAATGAAAAATATGTTAATAATGCTAATCTTGTGTATTAATGATAGATTAAAAATTTTTCACATAATAGGGTTTTTCACATAACTGAGTTAGTTCAATTCTTTTTGTTCTTTAAAAGAGGCACATCCATTCACCTACCAATAATGTTTCATCCAGCAGTGCAAATGCTGTTTCACTTTGCTTTTTCCATATTAATTATGTGCAGTTCAAGAAAAATGTAACACCCACACAGTATTTGCCCTGCTGATTAAATAATATCCCATGTTTAACAAATTGCTCAGATTTCTAGATAAATCAGAAAGAAACCACAGGCAAGACTGTTTACACTTGCTTTCTCTGTAGGGTTGCTAAACAAAAACACCTGCAACAAGAACAAGAGATTGTATTGACCCAGTCTGACACAACAAAGCATAACATCAGCTCTAATAGACAATTTAAAATCTAACACAAACATAAAAGAGAAGCAAAAGCAATTTAATCTTAAAAAACACATAAAAATAAACATGGTAAAAAATGAAAGTGTTTTCCTTCCATCAGCTTTATCTAGCTAGGTTAGGAAGGAAGACATCTGAAACCTCAATCCTTTCCATGTCCCCTGTCAATAGGTTCCCTTTCTCATATGCCAGCATATCCACCTTTTTCCCTTAGTCTTCCTTCCATTGTACGTCTATAAACCTGTCTTGTTGTTTTTATTAACACTCTCCAGACTCAACTCCAAGTGGGTTTTGGCTTTCCTAGGCCCAGCCCTGCATGCTCAAATGGCACCTCTACAGTCATCCTGGGTCCCCCGACCTTGTTCCCACCTCTGGCATCCTTTTTCTGGACAGAGCATGTTCAAGAGCTCTTTGTTCACCTGTGCAGATCTGCTGCCATGTTTTGTCTGACCTCCTGCTTATCAGGGTAGACCACTGTTGAGTCCAGAGGAGCAATTCCTTGAAACTTGACCAGCTCTCCCGCAGCCTCACTGTTTCCATGGTCATATTCCATGCCATTCATTCAAGCTGAGCAAGCCAAGTCTGCTCATGCCATGTTCAGGTTTGGGATCCTGATATTTCTCTTTCTCCTCTGAATAGTCTGAACTCCACCACCCTGTGTTTGCTGCAGGCAAATCATAATCCTGACAAGCTCTTTGAAAAGTGTGTAGTTTATTAGAGTATCTTCCTTCCTCAGCTTCTGGGGCATTTTTAGGCTTTAGGAAATTCTCATCAAAGGGCTGCAGAAGCCTGGATTGCTTGATCTCTGTTATTCTTGCCTTGCTTTTCCAGCAATTATAAGGATGATTGAAGTTACCCATGATGACCAGGGTCTGAAAATACACAGTTTTCTTAAATTACCTGAATAAAGGCTCATCTGCTTCTTCCTGTTGTGGCAGCCTGTAGCAGATGTGTACAATAATGTTGTCTATATCAGTCACCCCCTATCTTAACCCATAAGCTCTCATGGCCCATCATCCATCCCCACCTGCTTTCTCGCATAAACAACAACTCCCACTCCTCACATTCCTTCCTGGTTTCGGCTTCCTAGTGGAGTTTCCATCAATTCATTTCAGCATGCCAGTCAAGGAATCAATAATGACTTTTTTTTTTATTTAAAGCTCTTATTTAGAGAAATTTAGGAAATAGTGTAAATTATACAAGTGCTCAGACTGCATCAATAAAATATTCTTCCAAATGTTTAAGCAATTGATTATGAAATTTTAACAGGAGGAGGTGGAGGCCAATACCATCTGGATTCAGGACATTAACTGCCTCTGTGGTGAGTTATATTTTTTTTCTACAATGCATAAAAACTGAATTAATTGAAAGGGCAAAAATTTCATTTGAATTACTGTCACCAAGATAACAAACGTTTCCACATTTTTGTGACTCTTGTCACTAAGGTAGTCACGAGAGCATGAACCTAATTCAGTGCTGCCAAAGTGTATGACTTTGGATAATGGGAGGTATCCCATCCTGGAACTGCATTCCCAGGAATGTGGTGGAAATAATGTGTTAAAGCAGAGACTTCATAAGCCCTTCTTAAAAGGATAAGTTGAGGATTAGGAAATATCTGTGTACTAAATTGTGTCAGTGTGGTCTCCCCACTCTCCTTAACCTGACCATTATGTCCTGTATCCCTGCTTAAGCAGCAACTAGAAGTGTGGTCGTAATGAATGAGTCTGGTTTGATGGCTGCATCCAGCTCAAAGTGGGGGTATTTGGATAATAAGACAATAAACAGCCAAGGGCTAACTTGAGCAATGTGCCCACCTAACCACAGTGCTGGTTAATGTCCAACTCCAGCCAAGTTTGGAATAAACTAACATCTGTAGTCAGTTTGCAAATAAGACTGTAAGTCAATCATCACAGTCCATAAATAGTGGGCTGCCCAAGGCCTGCTGAGCTTTCCTGCATGGCAGCAGCTGCATGCCAGGATCTCCTCTTCAGCAGAAACACCTCTCAAGGTTATTCCTTGAGGCTGAGAGAAGCCTTTTCATGTCAGATACTCAGTAAGTGAATTGGGAGTAAGTGCGCTGAAACTTTGAATTGTTAGGTAAGTGGCTTAAAGGACAGATTATACGTATAAAATCCTTTAGATCTATACAAATGACTAAGCCTGGGACTAAGTCTGGGTCCAGCTACACATAAACTCTCCTCTGAGAAGGAGTTGAGAGCACAAGGGGGTCTTTTTTGAACCTCATGACTCAGTGGGAGAGCCTCCCTATCAGTTTCATAGGACCCTGTCCTGTATGCAGTAAATAACCAAGTGTACCTTGTGTCTATTTCACAGGACTTACAAAAGTCACCACTAGAACCACTTTTATGGTTTGGAAAAGTGGAATTTACCTTGCGGATTACTGAGGTAGGTCCTTCCCAGAACTTTATAAATCTCTGCAGTCTTTTTCTGAGTCCTGTTTTACTCTTGTATTAAGCACAGAAAGTGGTTATTCTAGGACAAGGCCCAGCACAGCAACAGGTTGAAACAAAGTATTTTGCAATGTGTAGTTTCCCTGAATTATGATTTCCCCAGCTATTCCCAAAGTCACAGAGATGGACCTGTGGCAACTCAGGACATGGACAAAAAATTACACTCTGGAAAAAGTGATAATATTACATAGACAATAACTTTTGTTTGTTTGTTCAGAGTTTTATGCATTTTCTGATGCATAGCAGCTCAAGAATTTTCTTAGCATCATCTGGAAAAGGAATAACCCACACAGTTCATGTTCTGTAAGATACAGTTCTCTCCATTTTGCTATACTGCAACCAATACATGCCAGCCTGTAGACAAACATTGTTTATATACTTAGAGTTCGCATTCTTGTTAGGCACAAAACTGGCCTAAATTGAAAAGCTAAATCCAATTAGGAAACAGAAATTAAGTATTCTTCCTCCTAAGTCCCTTGACAGGTCTGATTTAATAGTTATTCTAAGAACATGTCTCACTAGGGATTTGGTTGCCACCACTTATCATTTCTACTAATTGCCATGGTGGTCAAACCTATATTTTGCAATAAACACCAGCAGCTGCAACAGTCTACAGTCTACAATGGATACTGAGCTAAGGGCTAAAGATATATGAAGAACCTAAGGGTATTCTGGGAAGCACATTGATCTAATTAGGGAATCCAGGTTTAGGTTGTAGTTCCTATCTCAAAGATTTTTTATTCACCCACTGAAGATTTGATATAAAATTAATCAGTCTTTTGAGCAGGGATTGGAAACCTCAGTTTCAAGGTCCTCACATCAGAGTTATAAAATATACACTAGAGTTGTGTTTCTTCTTTCTTGCATCCTTTATTGCTCACTGAAGTTGGAGCACTGGGCAGCGGCAAAACTTCAGCAGAAGTAGCATGTGTCTCTATTTCAAATGGCCTCAGAGATAAAATCAAGTTCCTGGGAAGTAAGACATATAAGTTTTGACAGCCTTAAGCAGATGAAGAAACAGAATCTGGATTTCCCATTTCAGTGGGTTTACCAGCAACAGGCAGCTAAGCTTGAAATTCGGCTGCTCACTCACTTCCCTCAGGCCCATTAGGATGTGGTAAGAGGAATGGAAGTATAAAAGCAAGAAGACCTAGGTATAAAGATAACCATTGATAAAAATGAAGGATTGGTAGAAGAAGGAGAGAGAAATAAAACAAGTGATACATAGGCACTCACCATGTCCCACAACCAGACTGATACCCAGCTAGTGTCTGAGCAAATGATGGCTAACAACACTAAACTCCACTGTGCTGCATGCTATTACTGAACATGGCTTTTTATGGTGTGGAATATCTCTTTGGTTAGTTCAGGTCATCAGCCTGGTTGTGTTCCCTCAAAATGTGCTCTGCACACTTCAATTGTTCACCAAGGGACAGAGTGAGAAAAAGAGATGGCCTTGACATCCTGCACACTAAACTAAAGAATTAAAACACTCATATTACCAACACTGTTTTAGCTCCAAATATAAACCAGCACTATCTGAGCTGCTATGGAGAAAAACAACTCTATCCCAGTCAAATCCATTACACCCATTTATAGGGTAAAACCTCAGACAGCTGGCAGCATGTAGGACAGAGAAAACAAAACTACCTTCATCCTTTGGAGGAAGAGAATAAGTAACAGAGGATTCTGAGGTAAAAAAAATTAGTGAATGCCAAGATGGAAAATCTGCACACTTGCGGGTCACTATATTGTAGATATCCTTATTGAGTTTGGCTATATTAATTCATTTTGTTGGCACCCTTGTATGCAAGACAACTTGTATCTAACAAATATTTGGAAATCAGGAACTGAAGTGACAATATTTTCATCTGACTTTGTAACAGTAACTGCAAGTGGAAAGTATGACACTGAAGTTAACAAATGGAATGACTGAACTAAAAAGTGAAAATTTCTTTCTACCTTATGTGCTTCCTAAGGTGTAAGGGCAAAGTTCTCGAATAGGGAACTTCTCTACCTTCACTGAACCAAATCTCCAGTTGACAAAACTTATGCCATGGCCAGGGCTGACAGGTGGGCACTGAGGGGTAGAGACATACAGACACTTTAAAGGTGGACTTAAGAAAGCCTGGAGATGGAGAAGTCAGATGGCAGGATGACTTACCAATCAAGAATGAATGAATTTCATAATAAAAAAAATAATCACACTGATTACTGTGAAATTATTCATATGTGACAAATTACCACTAAAGCTTTTTTTTGTTATCAAGCTTTAAAAATCCCCTTTCTACAAATTAAAATTCTGGCATTTTAAACAAAGGATTTCATAGGAACTTTGAGCGTGATGCGGCAAAAGCTGTCTTCTTTCCTGTAATACTGAACTCTCTTTGACCTTCTTTAAACCAACTCTTGACACGTAGAGGTAGATCAGAATGTATTAAAAGGCAGTGTAGACCAGAGAGTCATTATTCTGCTGTAATCAGTATCGTAGTGAAAGATTGCGAAGTAATATTTTAAGTTTACTTTTGGGTGGATTATCTGCCTGCCTATCCAGCTTCCCAAAGGGCTAATACACAGCAAACTCTCATCTCAAAATATACCAATAATAACCAAAAATACATGAGAAAGGCTTAGACACTCCATGTTCTGCAGAACATCTATTGAAGCAGACAGAAGCTGAATGACTTGCCCAAGGCTGCACAGGAAGCCTGCAATAACTGAATCAAGACTTGGCTGTAATGCTTTTTTCTACATTGTGAGTCCACTTGCAAATTCCTTGAGAGACAGAATGACTTCCTGGGGGACTCAGCCTACCTTCTGCCTCTCCAGACTGCCAGAGCTGACCAGCTGCAGGAATCAGTACACCTCCTGGGAGACAAAGTGCTTGAGGGATTTGAACTTCCTCCAACTCAGTGAGAGTTGGAATTCATGTGAATTACTGTGAAATAAGGATGCAATCTGTCGGTCAGTGTGTACACACCAATCTCACAAGCAAGGGTACACATTTTAGAAACTTAAAGACTTGATGACTTTCTTCATATTACTCTCTGCCAACTTTGCCTGATATGAAAAACATAATGATTATATAATTGTTTGAGAGAAATATATATGTTATTTATTTTAGCAGAGAAAATTAAATTTATAATTTTTATAAACTGATACAGGAAGCATTTCAAACAGTCCTACCATATACAGACTGCATTATTAACCACTTGAATTCTGGATAAGTTTCAGGTTAAAATATGCAAAGATAGGACAAGAAACCTCAATTCTTTATTTAACAATCTATATTCCATGTAAAAAGCCCATTTTTTTAAACAAAAAACTTTCTAATATTTGGTACTCTAATAGTTCTAGTGCAGTCATGAGGAAATTCTATTTTCAAAACACATTTCAAAACACATGTGAGGAAATATACAATGACTAGGTATTGGAGAATTTTGACTTTTTAGTTTTAAACTCTGAATGTTGTAAAGTAAATCCATTCTTTATGAAATCAGGAATCTGAAAGTACAAAGAAGACAGTAAGAGTGGCTGTATATCAGGCTGCTTTCTGCGACCAGATGGACACAAAGAAGTACATGCTTAGCTAAGAGATATTATTTCCATTGCTAAAGAATACATAAAAAAGCAAAACTAAGGAGAAGTGGCCTCCAGCATGAAAATATGAAAATTAAAGAAAAATTTAAGCCTTTCAAGAGAGAGAAAAACAGAATATAGTGATAGGCTTACAAAACCTGTTCTAGCCTGCTTGCACATAAGCTTCTGATCAGAGGCTGAAGGAAACAAAAGGACTTGAAAAACCAATCTTTAATCAATACTGAGAAATCATCAAAGGCAGATCTACTTGTCTCACAAGAAATATAACCATATCTGAAATAAACAAAGTCCCCCGAGGCAGTCTTCATATAGGAAAACAATCCATCTGTAACACCTCTGTCATCTCACTATGATATGTCATAGTCATTATGGCACAGAAAGATCCCTCTGGAAAACCACATGCTCTCTGTTGCACACGCGTGACCCAGAATGCTGGAAAAATGGTGATCAGTTTTGAAGTGTGTGAAGAAGCAAAGACCAAGGAGAGAAAAAGAACAACGAATATTCAGAGTTAACAGATATCAAAGTAAAAAAAAAAAAACAAAGAAGAAAACAAGAAACCAAATAGCAAAAATAAAACCCACAAATAAACAACAACAACAAAAGCCACCAAGAACCCCCCCCAAAAAAAAAAACGCCAAAAACCACAGGAGAATATAAACAACAAAAAAAACCCACCAAAAACCAAAGAATTCCCAACAGAGAAACAAAACAAAAAAAACCCCCAAACCAAGCAAAGCCAATCAACCAAGCACGCAAAACAAAACCCCAAAAGTTTTTCCATTGCAAATCAAACTACATTGTTGCTCTAGAACAACGAGAGAGTTATGACTCAAGCAAACAGCTGAGGACCACCACAGGATTACCCGGATAATGATATGAAGGATTTCAGCCTCTCTGGAACCCTTGTAGTTTTAATCTGTGACTATATTCATCTGTGCAATTTCATCAAGCACTCATCCTGACAGGAACACTATGGCTGTATGAAATCCATTGCAGTGATTTTGTTACTACCCTGTAGGACACAGTTTCTGTGATAGGCTGTTTGCTGCAGGGGAGGAAGAAAAGTTGTTTTCATCTTGTTTAAGTTTCATAGTGCCTGCCATAAGAAGGAAGAGTAAAACTTACAGTGATAAAACTCCTCCATATTGCCACCAACAACTAAAAACCAGCTCTAATTTTGTCAGAATCTTTGAGGTGGCATCAAGTGCCTACATATTTCTTATTTATTTTATCACAGAATAATTTTTCTCAAGTTTGAATTATTAAATGTAATCACTTACAGATTGGATTCAAGCTGCTGTTCTCAAATAATAAGTGTGTCATGCAAATAGTTCCGGTTTCATTTGTCATTTGATATTCGGTTCCCTCTAAAATAATAACTAAGTAATATTTTGCACTTTATTCATTTCACAGAGTATGCTTTTCTACCTCTTTCATCTAAAATCTACAGATATCTTTCATCATGCCTCCTTCTAAAGCAGAGCAAGCCTTTTCCTTTTCTCCTTTCCTCCTTCTTCTGTCTCACAGCCTGTTAAATTTGTTGGTCTCTCGGTAAAGTCCTCAGACTGCATGATAAGAAAATGCTGAACCTCAGCGATGCTTTTTAATTCTGTTTTGTATGCCACCTCTTGGGAATTACTGTCTTAATCCATACAACAGTCTCTAGTGACTGAAAATAAAACAGGTGTACAAACATCCTACTCTAATTGATTGCAATTATAAACTAATAATTATAAATACAAGCAAAAGAATTACAAACAAAAGCCAGTATAAGAAAATTCAATTAAACAGGGTTTTTAATGGATTTATTGCTCAGCCCACTCATAGCAGTATCAGTATGTCAGTGCCAAACAAAAGGCAGAACTGGAAACTGGTATAATTAAGTGTCCAGAAAAAAAACCAACCAAACAAACGAGTTAAAACAAACAATAAAACACCAGCAAAACACACAGGAAACTAAAATATGACTGTCCCAAGAATTTCACTCCTATGTATGTCCTTTATACTATATTTGATGTAAATAAAATATTTGGTCACACATCTATACAACTGGACTGATCAGAAATGATGGAAAGGATTGCACAAACACCAAAACATCAAATCACTACATGGCATGATAAAGAAATAGCGTAATTAGTATGCAAATAACCACTCTACTAAAACAAAAAAAAAAAAGACTCTACAGAAATAAAAATACACGTCTTGAAACAAATTTCTGAGACAGAGATGATAGCATATAATGATACTCTTAACACTTGCTCTTTAGGTATTCTGACTCATATTTGCATTCTTCAGATATCTGAAAGAGGTATTGGTATAGTTGGTTTTTCTACAGCTTCCCAAAAGTGGATGGCAAAAGTGAATATCAATTAGGAAGGAAAAAGTAATCATGCTTTGAACTCATTCAGTATTCCCCCTCCTATTATTTCTAAACTGAATATTTCTGTATGTTGAATGCATCTGTGCATAGAGATGCAAAATCCAAATATTTGGCATGAAGCTTTTCTCTGTTGGTATCTGTTCATCAATACCCTAGCTCCTGATAGTTTGACATTTTTATATAAAGTTCTGTCTGTAAACTTTTGCAGCAGTAGATAAGACTTGGATTTTTGTCAACATTAATATTTTTTTCCTTTTAGGTATTAATTTCCCAAATCTCTGAAACATCCTTTTATTCTCTAGAAGTAGCAGAACTTCTACCACTGCTATGATTCTGATTTTACACTGGCAGGAATGACATTAATGGCATCAAAACTCTAGCCATGAAAAAATTAACAAACTGTTAGCATGATTTGAATAAGCTATGGCTTCTTCCACACTGAGTCATCCAAACACAGTAGGTTTTTAGTATTATTATTGTAGTCTACAACTAAGCTTTGTAGGAATTATTCCAAATACATTAGTTTTCTGGTTTTGATATGGAGAAAGACAAATTATTTTAATATACTCCTATTATGGTTAGTAGGAAAACAGCTCAATATTGCTAATTAAGCTATTTGTCGGATCCTCTGTTTCGGTTTCATTATATACATGGGCATTTTGCCTTTTTTCCCTAAACCCCTAGGAATAAAAAACCAAATCAGGTAATGTTCTGTTAGCGCACTACTTATGTATGCAGTTAGCTAAATACAGGCTATGAAACGATATCTTAAAATACCTTAAAATTTTATTTTAATTTAAATATCTTCACAGGTGTAGCTTTTGTCCAAGCATATCACTGGAGCAGATTGTGATTCCAGGTATATTAAATGCATAGAAAAGATTTACAAATTTAGATTATCAGACATATATGGAGAAACAATACAATATCATTTGTTTTTAGAATTTTAGTTGTAACTGTAGTATTTTAAAGACAGAAATGCGGCATTTGGGTGTTTTTCAAATAAATGAGGACTCTATGAAAAAAAAAATAAAAGCAATGTTGGGTCCTCTTTTTATAGACAAAATGTATTGTAACTATTAAAAATGTTTCAACTATTTTAACCCAAGAATAATTCAAATCACTTTTTTTCACTGGAAGGGTTGTCATTCATAGGATAGAAGGCACAGGACATAAAAGCACATTATAAAGAATATAAAATATGTGCCACTATGAACAATGAGTAAGCAGAAAAATTTTTTAAAACTTAAATTATATTAAGGATTTTAGTTGGTGAGGATGAGGAACTTAGGAGCACGCACAGCTCTAAGGGTAAAAAATTTTCCAATAAACTAAAAAATTTAAATTTACCTCTTATATTACGTGTTAATAACATGTATTTGACCTTTTTGTCATCTGAATTATTAAAGAAGGTAGAAGATTTCACCCAGAAGGTGCATGGCCAGGAGTCATTAATATTATTTGATATTACCTTGTAGAAATATTACAAAGGGTGATGCTGTTCATGCAGCATCAATTCATTTTTCTTCTTCACTGGCTATTTTTGCTAGGTGGTACATTAAAAAAAAACCCAATAACATTTGGTTTTTATTTCATAGACTGGCATAGTATAAAATAAATATATCTATCTATCTATCTATCTATCTATCTATCTATCTATCTATCTCTGACACTGTTGTCTATCTATCTATCTATCTATCTATCTATCTATCTATCTATCTATCTATCTATCTATCTCTGACACTGTTGTCCATGGATATCAGGATGCTTAGTCTCAGAACACTCCTATGATACTCCTATGAAAATGTAGCGATTGGTGGTGTCTGATAAAAAATTATGCTTTAGTGCATACAGAAAGTATCACAATTTAAGAAAAATGGTTGCATAGGAAAATTCGCAATTTTTTTTTCGATTTAATCAATATGGTCTCAAATACTCTTTGCCTATAAAGACATATTATATCTAGAATCAATATTTATCAATAGTAAAATTTTCATACAGTGGATGAATTCACTTTATCATCTGCCCTTCCAGTTGGGTGCCAAAATGCAAACTCACCTCAGAGACCCCCCCTGAAATTTACAACAGCCTAAGGATGGCAAGAAACCATGATGTAAAATGCATTCCCCAAAGTCAATACTGCCTATTTCTGTCAATGTCATATCTTCAGCTGTGCCTCATCCTTTTGCACCTTTTTGCATTCCAGCATGTTCCATATGCTGAAGAACCAAAGTGTCTCACCTTGTACTGCCAGTGCAACACTGAGGGAATGTGTCCAGTTGGTGAGGAAATCCTTAGTGGCAGCTAAGAGGATGCATTTAGGACTTTGTGTTTGATTTATTTATGTATTTATTCACACATTCTATTGACCTAGGCTATATAGGGAAGCACTAAGATGTACAGAAGCAGATGCTTCTACCTTCTCTTGTGAGACAGAAAATGAGCAGGAGTATCAGAGTTCAAATAAAATTGCTTAACTTATTCTAGTACCACTGTTGCTACCTCAGTCTTTCCTGTACCTCATGTAATATATGAACACCAGTAGAAAAGATTTTTAATGGCTACCATTATCAGCAAAATTAAAAATCATTGAAAGCTATTAACAAACACCAATATAACATTTGCAGCCTTCATTTAAATCTCTCTACTTATATAAGAGACAATTTACATTGTCAGCTGCAGTCAATCAATATGAGATAATGATTGCTCCACCAATTTAAGACTTTTTTAATATTGTCATAATATAATCCAAAATTATATACAATACCATTCCTCCTATATGCACTCTACTTATGATACATTTTTCCAATCTGTTTGTTCAAAGTAATTTCCACAGTTAATCCCAATGATTTATTTACTACCCACTGAACGCTATTAATTTATTTTTAATCTTCTTTCATCTCTTTGTTAACCCCTCCTGTTATTTATCTATTATAATCTTTGTTCTAACTCACCTTCAATGATTTGAACATGGATTAGTTTTCACTTTGTTTAATCACCTAATGTTGACACCACTTTAACTATAATGAAATATCCATTGAAAGCAGTAGTTGTGTGAGGACTGATACCAAAATTATCAATTAAGCACCATAGAATTTTTAACTTCCATTCCGAAATTTAGAGTGTTAAAGTCTTCAATTTGCAATTTATCACTGCATATTAAATGCTACTTTTTCAATTGTGTTCCATAAACATTGGGACCACCATCAGTAGAAAGTGCTTATTCCTGAACAGTTCCACTAGTTCAGCACCAGCAATAACCTGAGGAACTCATGTAGACAAGTACTCTGTCTGTCAGTTGTAAAAAGCAGATGCCACACAGGCAGCAATTTGAGGGTCAGGGACTTCCTAAGACCAAGGTACCTTCTTTGCATTTAACACAAAAATAACAGTAGTCTAAGGCGTCAAGTAAGTCTAACTCTAGTAATTTCTCATTTGATCATAGCAGCATGTAATATTATAACAGCAGTGTTGGTCTCTCTCTGCCTGAATTTCTGATAAATCATTTTTCAAGCAATGAAAGCTTGAAGTGCATTTTCCAGGTCATAAAATGCAGTGTTCACCAGAAATAAATAAAAAAAAGTCATACAGTTGATGATGTCTTGTGGAATATTGCAGTAACAATTTTTCTTTTGTTCTTATTCAGTTCCAATTCCAACTAACTCAAAGCTGACCCAGCAACAATGCCATTAAGGCTGTATTATATCATTAAAGAGTTAGAAGCTAATTTCAGTGCTACAGTTTAATAACAGATAGATTTTCATAGCAGCTCTGTGTGATAAAATCAGCCCAAAGAATGAAGAATATACAGTGGCTTTGGTTTGTAAATATACTATTCTTTCAATATGCAGCTTCTTTAAACAAATATTTTATCAGTATGTGAAATACAAAGGACTGTATTGGTTTTAACCCATTTCTGAGGAAAAAAAAATAGAGAAAAGGCTGGAAAGGGGGAGAAAAAAACCCAAGCAACTCAAAAATATGTCAGTTTGAAAATGAATCCCATTGCAACCCCATAAAAATTTAAACAGGGCTATATATATTTTCGACAGATTCACACATACATGCTCTCCTGTGAAGTATAGAGAATGATGTAAAAAGTGCTGGAAAACAATCTACCTCAAGTATATCCGGTGAGCCATGCAATATCTGTATAAAAAGCCTTTGAAAAGAATAGTTAAGGATATTTCATGTATTATGGAGAAGCAAGTGAATCCAGTCAGTCTAGATACCATTCCCATACTCAGTGTATGAAATGATAATCTTGGGAACTCCAAACTTAGGTTCAACTAACACACCTAACATGATAAATTATTGGATAGAGTATAGGATAACAAAAATGGATTTGTGGACATAAATATGATTTATGAAATATCCAAAAGCTGTAGAAAACATCGCTAAAAGAATCCGAAGGCATATGCCTTTCAAAGGCATGTTTTTCACAGAGATAAAACTTTAATTCAATAATACCATGAGGCACACATGGAGTTTGACAGATAATATTTACTCCTTTTTATTCCTCACTATATTTATAATACCCTGTGAGTACCCAGATGTTGCAGTAAAATATACTAAAAATGTATTTTTTCTCCTACAAATTACAAAGGCTATTTATGTATAAAATTCTGTGGTAATGAGAGACAATTGCTTTTAAGCCCAGGAAACTTAGTCCTTAAATCAACATACTACTTCCTTTTTATTTTTTCATTTTAAATCTTTTTGTTGCTTTCCTTTTATTTTTTAACTCAAAGCATTTTGTTCACATGCTCTCTGAACTGTTTCTACTATGAGCAGATTAAAAACTGAAATAAAACAGCTTTTTTGTGGAGAAAAAAATTTCTTTTTGTTAGTTTCACATGCCACTGAATTTGCAGAAAGGAGGAAGTTTTCCAGTATTCATGTATTTAAGTTTTTAGAGGGAAGATATCTGTTTTATATTAAAATGCAGCTGTAAAAATAAATAATGAAGTAATTTATCTTGGAAATTAATCTACACTAGAAATGCATCACTTTGGCTGAAGATTTCAGTGGGCATGATTTTATTTTGGTTTTTTTTTTTTTCCCTCTGTATTTAACCTTGCCACCAAAGTGAGGTATGAATGTATGAAAAGTTAATCAGCACACTTATAGGACTTACAATTAGCACTTGTGAGTCACAGGAATGTCTAGGAAAACACTGTCTACTGAACTGCCTCAGCCATGAATCTCTCCCTAATTACTTGTGTAGATTATATTTAGCCAGGGAAGTTCCTATCGTATTGCTTAGCAACAGGGAAGAGGTTCTCATTAGATTATCATGTCATTATCCCTTCAGCTCAGCCAGCTCACACTCACATATTACTGAATGTATGAAACAGCAGATCTCAAAAAGCCAGCCAAAAAGATGTGAGACATTGCAACAATTAGAACTAAGCCTCCATGTGGAGAATTCTCTGTTCAGTCTCAAGGACAGATTTGGCAAAAATGGGGGAGAAAAAACGCTCAAAATGAGGAGTCTGAGCTACAACATCATCCATGGTTGGGCAGGACATGAAGGAAACTGCCTAAGTTATACAAGTTAAAATCTAAGTCATCTTAGATTAGACATTAAAAGGAATGAAGGACGCATTTATTAGAGGATTTCTGTCATCAAGTTGCAGGAAATGTAATGTTTTTGTGCTAAAACTTTCATTATATAGTGAATAGCATTAAAATAAAAGCAATGTCTGAAGATGCTTTGTTGTACCTTTCATATAAAAACTGCCATCTAAAGTACAGTTACCGGAATTTTGTGAATAAAGACATAAAGGAAAACATTATCAACATCTGACAAAAAAGAAAATACAAAATAGACAGTGAACAATTAATGCTTGCTGTAGAACCTGTCTTGCATGACTTCTTTCCCGTCTTCTACCTTTATTATTTCAAGAGAGAAATTAAGTAGAGCCAGGAGAGATCAAACCAACTGAGGATCATAAATTCTCCAGGGTTTGCATGAGACAAGTTTGAACTTAAGTAAAGAGAACAGGAAAGAAATTAATTAAATACTTGTGTTAAAACACATTTAATCTTGTGGCCACACAGAGGCCTTAAGGAAATAGTACTATTCTGGTATTCACACCCTCTGCTAAAGGACCTGCAAGCCAGCTTGGCCTGAATTTTGATGTTGGAAGTTCTCTGATTCTTAAGCATCAGTTGCTGAAGTATCCTAGAAATATTACTCCTTCCTGTAAAATCCATTATGTCACCAGTAAAGACAAATAACACCATTTGGGAACTTTTTTTCCACTTGAAACAGATGCCAAAGACATTGACATTTTCTGTTGGTATTTCTCACTAACAACTAATCTTGAGCCTGGCAAAGGCATCTTGATATGTAGGGTCTTAATGCTAAACTTGTTGGAAGTGACAGATGTTAACCTTATTAAATCAACTCATTCACACAGTTACAGTTCTGCTTATTTCAGCTTCATTATTAGTCTGCCTAGTTTGACTCTAGATGCAATACCAGCTTCCACTGAAAGCTTAGGCTGACATTTTATAAATTAGAAAGCAAATTATACACTGAGCAAATAAGTTCTTAAAAAGAGAAAGGATGCAAGAACTAGGAAATAATATATACTTTGATGCTATTGTGGTACTCCATTGCTTCTGTGCAAATATGCAAACCAGTTTTATTGGTTGTGATAAAAATTCTAAAATACATTTTTTTCCTTGAAGAACATAATAAAAAATCAACACTAATGTGTTGTAAATAGTACATTTTTTAATATTTATACCACCTAATATGTTGAGTACCTATTTCCTTTTAAAAATATTTGTTTACTCATTTTAATTTAGCTTTAAAAATGTTCTCTAATTTTGGAAGTGCCCTAAGTCATGAATAAGAGAATAGGACAAACCAAGCAGGCTGATGCTATGTGAAATTGCAGTTTGCTAATTACTAAAATCCTAATTATCTATAAAAATTACAGGAAAGTATAAGATATCAAGTGATTTTCTTCTGGCAAAAAAAAAAAAGTAGTTTCCCCTAACATTATTTTCCCTGGGGGAGAAGCAATATTTGAGTGTGGTGTGTGTGTGTTGAGGACTATCTCATGTCAAGATGAGACATCTCATGAGAAATCATGAGATGCTGAGTAGTGCCACAGAGCCAGAAGTCTGAAACTGTTGTGAAAAAACAGCACGTTAGAAATTATTCACTGATCTACCATTAGCATCTGCAGCCCTACAAAACAGCCTGAATGAGGAGAGTCATCTATACAAAAAAGGGATTCCACTTGAAATATAGAATTCTAGGATTATTTTTGAAATTGGTGATAAAGGAAAACATCATAACAAAGTATGATTAGCAGAAAACAGTATTAATTACAAATGAACTAAACTGAGTTTCTCAATTGCCCATCATTAACATTAACACTGAGATAATGTTATACTTGAATATCAAGGTAAATAAGAGGGTGTCATGAAATTGTGAATACTGTTGAGATGCAATGGACCAGAAAGGAAAAAACTGTACCAAGATTTCATTTGGGAAAGAGTGAACCAGGATTGCCTGGAAACCAAAGAAGCCAATGGATGACAGCCACAGGAAAAGCTAAAAGTGAAAATACAGTAACAGTAGTCTGCTCATGTTTCACCAGCCATATTAACTAAACAGTATCCAGGTTATTTCCAAGAATACTAATATTTTCAGGAGTTCCAGTGTTGAAAACACATAAAGACCAAATAATATGTCCTGAATTAATGATCTTCAATGATATAGTGCAATTTAAAAAATTCCCATCTCCATAAAATTTAAAACAAGGCAATTAGTTTAAAACAAGGCAATTAGTTCTGATTCAAGGCAAGATTTACAGAGTACTTGGTAAACAGGTAGAAACCTCGTGCTAGAAGCCTGTTCACAAAATTACTCATTGCATCCTGAATTTTTCTTTTTAAATTTATGCTTTGATTAATAAGCATTAAGTTTTTACATATGTTATCCATTAAGAGGATTTTCAGTGGGCATGTAACTGCCTCCACAGCTCTAAAAAAATTAAAAATACTATGTGGTTATGGGGACAAAAAAGGATAACAAACCTTTTGTATTGTTCCGAACCAAGTGAACATAGATTTTTTGCATTTCTCTCCAGATACCCAAAGAAGTATCTAAATGTCAAGCTGATGACATTCAGAAAATAAATTTAAGACTGTCTAAAGTTCTAACTAAATGTAAGCATTTCCAGTTCAATTAGTTGAAACCTACAGATGAAAACAATTAAGAGAGTGGTCCATCTAAAGCTAATATGAACACATTTCACATAACTTCCAAAAGGAGAAGCAAGTCCTAAAAGATTCAGCAATTTATGTCAAACATCAGCCTTAATTTTCATAAGTCATTCAAAAATGTACTCCTCCAGTAACAACATATGCTCTAGTAGGTTCTGTATTGGCAGCATGTTCCAATAGAGCCTGCACCAAAACTTTAAACATAGTGAAAAGTACATGGTTTACATCCCATTAAATTAATGATCAGGTAAACCTACAAGTGCTGCTTGTGTTTTCCTTCCTGTTTCATTTCCCAATGTTTTCTACACCAGTAATTATCATCCAACAGTTAGTTTTAGTTTAGACTTCCCTGCTTACTATTTAAAGTTCAGTCTGTGTGAATGCATGATATCTAGTTCACACATGACTTCTGATTTTCATAGTCTTGCATTCTACAGTCCCATTGGAGAAAAAAGGTTTACTCTGGACTTACTAATAAGAACATTTATAAATTTTTCAGATGGACCTTAAAGACTGATGTTAAATACATTTAAAAATATTTGCCTTTCTGTATTTTCTTGTTCTACTACTAAAAAAAATTATTTGTGGACATAATGAGAAAATCAAAATGTCATCACTTTTGCACTCATTAGAACATTACTGCTAGCATTTTTAATTAGAGGATAAAGCAAATATCATTATGATATCTCTGTTTGTCTTTATTAGAAAATTAAGAAATGTCAGCTCACTGGTAACTACTGTTCTATCACTGCCTCTTATTGTCAAGTGTGGCCAAACTGGAGCTCCCCTTTCACCCACTTCTAGTTTTCTTTTAATGAAAGTTTTTTATATCTTAGTAAATGGAAAATAATACTGACTTTACTGAGGGGGCCAGCAAAATAATGAAAAAAGAAAGGAAAATAATACCAATTATTTTGAGCATACTTTAACAAAACACAAAAGTAACCAACCAAATTACCTGCACCTGAGATTAAAAAAAAAAAATAAAGACAAAAACCCCCTGAAACTTCAAATGAACAATGTGTATCATGGTCTAGTTGTTCATAATGACCTTGTGTCCTATAAGAACAAAGTCAGAAATAAATCTGTGACTTTTGCCAGGGAAACAGAAAGGAAACTAAAATAATTCCAAACAGGTAGCTGAACTTAGACAGTGTTATAATACAGAGAAAAGTTAAGCTTTTCTAAAAATGAAGTATTCAGGAACTATTTCTTTGACAAGAATTCTACTAATGATCAAATTATTTGTAAATGAGACTACTTCAGAGAGGTTACCTCAATTCCTCTGGGTGAGTTTTCACTCTATAATAAATAGTTCACTGATACACTTTATTTCTTTCAAGACATTTTTATTTTTACAACTTTTTATGTCTGTTTTTTCATTAAGGAATTCTAACATTGTTTTTCTAGAAATGAACAGTAAAAATTTATATATTGTATGATTTTTTTTGCTTTCTGTTTTTGTTACTGTGTTACTTTTCCAAGGTGTCTCATCTAATGAACAACTTTTGCAGACAACAGTCTCAATGTTAATTACAGAGACATGAACAATTCAAACAAAGTCACTGACCTCCAAGAGATGTTGGAGAGGCCTAGTGTAGCAGAAGGTGGTGGATGGACATTGTATGACAACAATTTGCCTTTAGAAATTTTTTTAAAAAATACTACAAATAAACAACCCCCCCCCAAAAAAAGTTCCACACAAATTTGGAAAAAGCAATGTGAAAAGAACCCTGATAGTTAACTGATGGGTAATATTTAAGATTTCATTAAAATATTTCAAATTTCAACTACATTAGAGAAGCTGAAAACAGGCTCTCAAGAATAAATGTATATATTTAGGAGACTTTTCTTATAATATTTTTACATAAATATATTTAATGAAAGATTCTGTTTGTGTGTTTCTAACCAGAACGTGTATCAAACATGGAAGCTGAGTGGAAGACCAATAATTCTTTCTAAATACTGTGAGCCAAACCTAAATGCTTACGTAAGAAAAGGAATTGTGCTCATACATTAAAGTAAATCCAAGGGAGAATTTTTATAAATCATGAGTACACAGAGAGTTCTTTAAACTTAATGAGAAATTGAATAAATTAGTTCTTTAATAAATACTAAAATAAGGGTGGCAGTTCTTTCTGGTAGTTTGAGTGGCATTTTTTACTAAAAGATATTAAAAGCAACAAAAAAACATTCTAAAGCCATTTGTTTACAATCTAACTTTCTAACTAAGAGATAATTAAACTACTAAATTCTCCTTTCTAATTTGCATAGTAGGCCTCCAGCTTTTCTATTTTCTCTACAACATTTTCTTTAAACAAAATTCCATACAAGAACTCTGGAAACATTAAAAATAGTTCCAGTACTGACTGCAGTTATCCACCTGCCTTTAAGCAGTGGGATTTACCCAATTTTTTTAATGTAAAATCTGATATTTAGAGTGAGTAAAAAAAAGAATAAATAATAATGAGTAAAAGAATTATTGAGTAAATGTTTGTTGCCTTAAAAATGATCACTTGCACATCACAGCATGAAGAAGCATAAAGTAACAATGAAGGCAGAAAAATTCAGAAAACAAATATATTGCCTAATTATATTTAATGAACTGTATCTAATGGACTTCCCTCTCTACTCCACCTTCAGCTGGGCTGGAAAGTGCTTATGGAATCAGGCCACTAGATCACTTTGAAAGCCAGAGCTGCCTCAGAGAGCAGTAATTGGTTGCTGCTCCTGCTCACTTCCCTGCAGTTCAGCAGCCTCCTTCTTTTCACAGATCAAGAAGACACATAGGTAACCTGGCAATTTTCAAATATAGTTTTAGAAAAGGGAAGAAAATAGTAGCTTTCCTGAGCATAGTGCTGTGGTGCCTGCACAGACTGGTAATAAAGAGTAATAGATGGACTAGATGGTGAATAAATTCAGCAGAAAAGGTGGGCCGCTGGGAAGTAGCCACAAACATCAGACAAAATTTTCCTTGACATTGTGAAGGGCTTTAACTCTGCAAATGCTGGCTCAGACTTCAATTTCAAAGGACCAACAGACTTCTGTGTAATGAATAGGTGTGCTGCAGTGAAATGGAAAGCCACATTAGACTTTAGTCAGAAGAGTGATCTGCACTGTAAAACTGTCTGAAGAGTTATAGGAATTACCATATATTTTTATTAAAAAAAATCAGTGCTGAAATCATCCATGCCATTTAAATATCACCCAAATTGGAAAAAAGGATAAAAGGGACAATTTCAAAAATTCTCAAACCTGCCTTGTCTGCCCAGCAATATAAAATTTGACTTAACACAAAATATGTGTAGTTTTCCCGTATTTACATGACTGTGTAAAAAGTTATAAACTATTTGCCCAAATGAAGACTTGGAATGTTACCTGCTACATACTCAAAGCTGTTGTCATGGAATGCAAGCACCTCTTGCCTTAAATTCCAGATCTAGGATACGCATGTGTGCTACACATAGGGATAGACATGGATTTAGGATTCATCATTCTCTCAAAAGTATTCTTAAAGATCAAAGTCTTAAAGATCTTTCAAACAAAGTACAACATGGCTTATTCTCCCATCTAGCTGCTTATATTGCCTTAGCTCTTCTCAAGTTCTATCTAAAACTGTCAGTGCATACTGATTTGAAAGAGAATTTTAGATTTCTAATGAATTTATTGACTAGGGCTTCAAATCTGCTATGAAATCCAGCCAGATATTTAATATTTAACAGAAAAATACTTTAAATAAATTAAAATTGCATCATTTATTCTACTTTTTGTACTAGATAACCAAAGAAAATGTTGAATATCCACACCAGAAAAATATTAGCATTTCTATAGAGAGGTTAATCATTAATCATTAATTCTTTGGAGATAGTGTTCAATATTAATAGTAAACAGTGAGTTTCTCAATTGAAATTTAAATCTGAATGGAACACCCAAGGACAAAACAGGTACACAAAGGCTTAACTCCAAATCAAGATCCTCTAGAATGAAAATGATACACTTGGATAAGCAGAATGCCCTAGAAATGAGTCCTAGTATATGAGCTGAATAAATTCCTGAAAGTTTACTAGCATCTTGAAATAGAGACAATTTTGAACATAAAGGGATGTCTCTTTAATGATGTTCTTTTTTTCCCCAGTATATTTGTGTTTCTAAAACTCAGAATCTTTTTTGAAGAATATTTGAGTTGGAGAAAAATAATTACTCTCATAGTTATACCTTAATATTCTTCTGACATTAAAAATAATAGGAGGGAGGCTGATAAGCCACCCAAATCCATTTCTGTGGCTACCCCTATGCATTCACACTCACCAAATTCATTCTACACTGAGCCACGTGGAATCCTGGCCAAGACAGTGGAAGATTTCTTGGACCTGGGGTTTGTAACATTGCTTCTATAATTATTACATAACAGTCAGATCTTAAGGGTAGACTAGGATGGCTATTAGGACTTATAAAATTTGCTCTTGTTTTAACACAGGCGTCTGTGTGATCTTCACTATTTCCTTTTTTCCATATATTTGTCTTTATTTTTATAAAATAAGATACTTATTTCCTATAAGTAATAGGTGATTTCTCCAATGGTTATTTTTTTCTGCTTTCCAACAGTTCTGTGAAAATGTGTGTGCTAATGTTTACTTGGAAATCAGATACCATGACAGTGTAAAAAGTAATTTACCTACAGAAAACAGAAAAAAAAACCAAACCAAAACATTAAGAAACTTATTAAGAAGAGGTGGGATTGTGGCAACCTCAATATTGCTACACTTAAATTAAAACATCCATATGAGATCATGACAGTATAAGGTTCAGGGGGTGGTTGTGCACTGTTGTACACAGGCTGCATATCAGTCAGTAGTGATGAATCATCTTGAAAACATCATCTTAAACCTATTTATGGAGATAGACACAAAATCACTGAGAGTAAAGAGGATTTCAGAAAATTGTTTGAAATGAAAAACACACATTTGATATTACTCCCTCCATTTCCGAGCTGTTATAACTTCAAGTGGGGTTGAAGTAATCTAGTGAGCCTGCAAGAAAGTGAACTCAATGTCATAGGCAATCTTTTACAGTACTACAAGTATGTGAAAAATGCCATGAGGCTTTTATTTTATTTTATTTTATTTTATTTTATTTTATTTTATTTTATTTTATTTTATTTTATTTTATTTTATTTTATTTTATTTTATTTTATTTTATATGTTTTATTTTGTATTACTTTATGTATTTGCCGTACAGTTGAAGTTACTTGCATTTTATAGAAAAGAAAAAGAAAAAAGAAAGAATAAAGAGGAAAAAAACTGCCTAAGTTTGAACAAAGCTCGAGGCCAATGAACTCCAGGAGGTAGAAGATGGTGGGTTTGATTTACCAAAACCCATTAACTACAGATTAAGTTAGGATGCACAAAAGCTTGATATAATATTTCCTGAACACCATCCCTTGCATGTCTTGCAAACTCTAGTGGCACTGCATTTAGACAGCTTCACACATCAACAAACTGCAACATCTAGGCCTAGCAAAACATGTCAGCCTGGACTTTACTCCACTTTTTATTTTGCCATATGTGGGAGCTTTCTAAGTAAAAATAGTGCAAATACTTCCTCACAACAGAGAGACATCCCAGAAAACAGTCTTTGATAACACATGAATATTTTCTTTCAAGTAGTTCCAGTTTAGTAGAACAAGTAGCACAAATAAATCCAAAAAACTCAAGGACCAGAACACGGCATGGGAAATATCACAGAAAAAGAACAAACATTATAGTAAACGTTACAGTGAACTTGTATCTGGAAATGCAGCTGCCAAAAGATCTATTTCTGGGCACTTTAGTAAAAGCAAAGCATACATTTTTGACAGCTGTAATCCAAGGACACATTTCCATTTGCACTTCTAACTTATACAGTAAAGAAGATGAAGGGCTACACTATCATTGCCAAGGTTTTTTTGAAAGCAGCTGTTCAAAACATCTCAGAATAATCTGGGGGCTGTAGCACTACAACTCAGTGCTCCTCTACCACTTGCTAAGACAAAAACATAAAATCACATTACCCTCATGCATTTCAAAGGTTATGTAAAAACTATAAACATCGACTTCAAGGCTCCAGAGAAAACTCTATGTCTGGCAAAAATTCCACTTCAATTATCACTGTCAATTATGCAGCTAATGTCTGTAAATGAGGCAGTAGAAATAAAATTCATAGGCTACTCAGAATACAAAAAGGATTAATTTATAGTACTTACATTGATATTCAGTCACATGTGTAAATTACTTGCACAAACATCTGATTTGTCTCTATAGCATTAAAAGATACTTTCTAATGTTTTCAAAAGGCCTATCTTGATACTTTATATTAAGACAGATGACAGTTGTGTGCTTCTGGTTTTAAAACCTTAAAAATTCTTACATAAACATGATTGATAAGAGAGAAGAAAAAGTAAAGTTCTTAGCGATTTTCTATAATAATAGAATGCAGTAAAATTGATTTTAAAAACAAAGTTCATTGTCTCTCTGCAACGTCACTACAGGTCCCATGGTCCCCCAACAGAACTTCGTTTCATAGACATTTATACTCTCTTTTTTTCATTTATAATTCTCTTTTTTCTTACATAAAGATCAAGCGATCTTTCTGGCACTTTATCTGTTTTAGATGGGGCCTTGTACAAATGCAAGTGTAAGAAGAACTGCTGCTCTCCGATTCCTTATCCTAGGAGCAATGGCAAATGAAGGAATAGGAAAGGCACAAACTTTGAGAACTTCATAGAAGCTCCTAAGATGATTATGGGGTCTTTGTAAACTAATATGATTAGAAAATACTAATACTGTTGGCATTTGCAGTTAAATGGAATATGAAATTAAAAATCATGGAAACAAAATTAAAATGCTATTTGTCATAATTAGAAGAAAATTTAGCAACATAGGACAATTTCTATTGGAAGATCGGGAAATCATTTGGTCCAAGCCCACACTCAAAGTAGATTCAATTATGTTGTGATGCCCTAGGCCTTGTTCAGCAAAGGATGGAGGTTCCTGAGACTTTCTGGATAACCTGTTCCCATCTGAATTTTTTTCCTTATATCTTATCAAAATTTCCTTTCTCATATTGTCACTATGTTCTCAAACAATCTGTTGTGTCTTTCCCATCACTAGCTTCACATTAGGCTGGAGCCAAACGTTTCCCAACTCTTCAGACCATCTCCTACAGCTTGAAGAAAGCCAACCCTTCCACCATCACCTCATTTATCGTGTGTTCCAGATCCCTGAAAATGGTGGTGAGACTCCATTGGAGAATCTCACAAGACAGTCTGGGGGAAACACCAGGTAAAATTTAGAACATCAGAAGAACTGAATAAAAATTAATGCCCTTGTCTGATGTGTCATTCTCAAAGTCCCTGTTCAGTTATTATACAGATCCAAAAACTCCCCAGTAACAGGTTTTTTTTTTTCCTGGGAGCTTTCTGTTAGAATACGGCAAAGTCAAAAGTAGCTGTAAAAATCAATTGATGTATAATCAAAATACACACCAATAGATTGTTGATCCAAAGCCCATTTGAAGCCAACAGCAAAGAAAATCTCATTCACAACCTATGATTTTCCTCTGGAAGCAGAGTAAAGAGGGAAAAAAAAATCTAATGATGTAGAAGTAGAGAGAAAGGAGGAAGAAATTTTGGAGATTTTTTTCATTAGTGAAACGAATAGGACTCAATTTTTCTTTTTCTTCCTTACTGAATTTTTTGTTAAATTGTTATTATTCCAGAATTTCCTTCACAGGGCCTTGTGCATTATACTGTTTTGACTTTTGCAGTACTTTGAGTCACAGGAGAAAAAAAAAGAAAAAAGATATCCTGCAGTTAGGGAGCAAAGCCAGCATTATTTTAGTATAAGTTTAAGTGTTAAAAAACATGGATTTCCAATGACATATACGTGAATTATAAAGAAGACTGCAAAAACCAATTTACTCAAAACTTACAAGCTACTGTGATTAACATTCAATGTTAACTTCTCATGCTGACATGTTTCTTTTGTTAAAGCAACAATGCATGTTTAGAAGTGACACCCATAAAGTATCTCCCAAAGAGGCTTGTGAGTGTTGTAAGTACGTATCTGCACTTAGCAAAACCACATCCTTTGACTTTACTTGTGAAGTTTCTGGAAATAGAGTGGATTAGTAGATTGCCTCCTGCTTACTGCAAGATTCTACAAAAAAAAATTTAAAAGGTAAAGGGCCTCATGTCTCCTCTGAACATGCAAAGAAAAGCATCTGCTCTGGATGGATCAGGGATGAGGAAAACAGAATCAGTTACTGTGCAGGTCCTCACAAGACTGCTCATGATGACATTTAGCTATAATCCAGAGTATATAAAAACTCCATGTAAATCAAACAGGATGACACAGAATCTTGTTTAGGTATATGAAAGTTCTTTGAAGAAATTAATTGATAATAAATGATAATGATACAAATAATAATAATTTGCATTATCATTCACAGCGCAGTTGTACTGAGTATGGGGAATCATTTAATAAACTTTTTATTTTTCTTAAAGAAAGTGAGAAAGTTTTAAGGCTTGCTGACTTTTCTTGTGTTTTAAAACGGCTCAATTTAATCCAAACAAACAAATGTGCTTGTTTGCAGCAATTAAGGTTAAAAAAAAATTGTTTCTCCTATGGTACCTGTTTCAACTTAAATATTAAGAAAATATGTAAAACTCTCTCAACCTACCAAAATTTAATTAATAGTTTTAGAAGAGGCAGGTGGATGCAAAATTTGTAATTTTTGAGGGAATCAAAGTCACTGCCTTGCAAGTTCTTTCATCAGCTGAAGATACATGTAAGTGTAAATGCATTTAGTGGAGCTGCATTTTGTAATACTGTCTTCAAATATCTTTCTGGACAGATAATGCAATTAAGCATTACTGAGTACTTGTTTAAAATATTGTCTCACTATGCATGTTATCTTTAAAGGCCTAGAAAGTTGTGTTAAATTTCACTGGAGTAGCTTCTTCAGCATGAACGTTATCTTAGAGAGTTGACAGTTACAGAGGATTACAGTGGTAAAATCTGTCTGCACAGATGGAGATAAATTATTCATCATTTTATTTATGAATACTACACATTAAAACAATATAGACAGACAGTGAGGTGGGTGCACAGGTACAGCTCTTTGTACTAGAAATATCTTTGAAGTTTTAATAGTGAGGCTTCAAAGACAAATACTCTGGTGTCTGCATTTATAGCTACTGTTAGTTAAAAAACAAAATCATACCAAGAAAACTTCACTTCATATCACTATTTCACAAAATCAAAAAAAAAAAATGCAGAAACCTATGTTTTATTTCATCACAGAATAAAAGTAGAAAGTTTACTTTGAGGAGCTGCTCTGCATTTTTTTCATACATGAATATCTATTTGATTTTGATTTTTTTCCCCTTATTTGTAGAAGAAGCCAGCGGGATTTAAGAAACATCCACTCACATTGAAGAACTCAAAATGTTGACAAAATGAACCAAAAATTTAATGACTTACATAAATTATTTTCATCAGTAGCACAGTATGAGGTACTTGGTTAAATTTTTCTGAGTAGAAGAGAGAGAATTGTACAAAGTAATTTGTACATGAAAGCTCAAGAAAAGCCTTACAGAATTTCTTTCTTCAATTTTTTGAGACTTATAAGAAACTATTCTGTATATTTTTAGTAACAAGCACAACCTTACATACGACTAACTTCTACTTGCTTATATTGATTATTTTTCCCCTTAATATACAACTGCTATAATTATTGCAATATATGCATAATAACAAAGATATACAAGTCAGTGAACTGACTTTTCAAAGTTCTGGGGTTTTGTTGCTTTTGTTTTTCTTAAGCATTATTTGAAAATTGTGTGCAAGAATCTTAAACACCCATCTAACTTCCATTTTGGAAAAGCCTTATTTAACAGTCAAGGGGAAGTCAGTGGACAAGCCTGATTTGTACTCTGCCTTTTTCTGTCCCAGGAACAAGTCTCAAAGTGCCTTAAATGTACCTTCCATTACTAATGGAAATGCCCTAGTCCTATAGCAGACACCGTGAAACTTCCAGGCAAAAATCACTCTCTTCCATTCCTTTTGCTTTATGTGACAAGTTCTTGTATTTCATTCCCTGACCAGAAGTATGCAAGAATTACTTCCTGGGAAAGCCTCCAAAATATCACCTATCACAATGCACTGGGAGCTGTAGTGGGTGGGTTTTAATTTTCATTTGGTTTTAAGTGGCTAGTAATAAAGTAAGCATTTAATTAGGGCTTTCTAGCCTTAAATAAATTGCAACTATAGGCACTTTAGCAATAAAATTATAGATAAGGGACACTTTTTTCTTTTAGATTTTACTTCCTAGATATCCTATGTCCTGTTCCTCCACTATCCTTGAGACTAAAGTCCATAGGAACTATTCCCCCATATGAAGTACAGCATCATAGGATACTACTGGGTTGGAAGGAATCATCATGCAGATAAATGATGAGCAAATAGTCAGCAGCGGCAGAATACTTTCATTTTCCTTTTTAATCAACAAAAATACTCTATAGTCAAGTCTCTCATACAAGAACTACAAGCCACCTTCTAAAGCCAAGTCTGGAATATAAAATTAGTCATTCAGATTGAATACTAAGCATGACAGATTCAGGAGTGTTGTGGCTGAACCCCAAGCAGCAGCCAAGCCCCATGCAGCCACTCACTCACTGCCACCAGTGCAGCCATGGAGAGAAGGGGAAGGGCAAAACATAGAGAACTCCTGGGTTGACACTAAGACTTTATTGGGGAAGGAAAAGCCTCACAGACAAGCAAAGCAAAACAAGGAATTAACTCACTGCTTCCCATACTAGTGGTTAGCTTAATCAAAGATATCACCTCTTAATGAGAATGTTAACCAAAAGTCACTAATGTTAGTATTTCATAAACTAGAATAGCATCAGCAACACTAGGTGAACATTTAGATACAGTGATTCTGTCATAACTATAGGACCCAAACAGAACCAAAAACCAAAGCAACAAAACCTGATAGTGGTAGCAGCCAAGAACCCTGTCCCATGCAAAGTGGTAAGGAAATTCTTTTATTCTAAGTTAGTTCCTACACAGAATTCCATAGCCATGTGCTTCATTCCCTCCCATATACTCTTTTTGTTTCTTGTGTTCCAAGCAACATATGGTTTCTGTCTAAGTTTAATAGATAATAAGTCTTTCAGATATGCAGATATATTCCTTCTATTGAATATTTTGAAAACATTTCTGTTTGTGTACCTCTATGTAAATTGTAGAGCTCACATGGGCTCAGTTCTTTTTCATTCACTTTTGAATACTAGAGACATCAGAGGGGAAAGGCTGGAAAAGTCACATAGATCACATTTCATGTTGTAGAATGTAACTGCAAGAGCTGCAGCTGCCTGCAATGAGGCTGTAGCCAGGTGGGAGTCAGTCTTTTCTCCCAGGCAGCCAGAGACACAGCAAGAGGACTCCATCTTAAGCCATGCCAGGGAAGGTTTAGGCTAGACATTAGGAAAAAAATCGTCACAGAAGGAATGCTTGGGCATTGAAATGGCTGCCATGGGAGGTGGTAGAGTCACAGTCCCTGAAGGTGTTTAAGAAAAGACTGGATGCGGTACTCGGTGCCATGGTCCAGTTGATGAGGTGGTGTTAGGTCAGAGGCTGGACTTGATGATCTCAGAGGTTTTTTCCAAACTAGCTAATTCTGTGATGTTGTGATTCTGTGAAATCATCTGTAGGATGTTTGAGAGTTCTCTGGGCCCTATCCATTGTCAGCCTTAGCCACACTAAACTGCTTATGTACAGTCATCAAATTAGATGTATGCAGCTGACTATCATTACAGCTCAGAAATCACTAATCTGTTATCCCTGAAAAGAAGAGGATGAAATATGGCTGTGGGTTTTTATGACACTGTAAAGCCCCTGTATGGCCAGATGAAGCCTTTGTTTGTCTAAATTATTTTCCAGTTACCAAAATTTATCATTGCTCAAAAGGAATTAAAACTGTAATTTAGATGAAATTTGGGTGGGTTTTTTTCCCAGTAGTTCAGTAAAAATCTGCCAGTAATTACATTTGAACATAACTCAGAGCAGAAATACATGCATTTTGTATTCTTTTAGCTACCTGGTCTGTTGACAGATCACACTTAAGTAAGAGTAGCAGTTTGAAAAGTAGTGGAGAGTAAATACTACTGCTTGATAAAACCATTAAATCAAGTCATCCTACAGCTCCAAAAAATAAGGTACCAATAAAGACAGATAAAATGATGAGGAATTTGATATACTAAAGTTTCAGACAAGCATCTTTGCTGTTCATCTATGACATTTTCTGTCATTTTCAAAGGCATGAGATGTGTTCTACTGAAAATTCTATGTATTCAAATAATAATTAAAAAGTCTATAAATTAGAAAACAAGTAGAACTAGACATTATTATTTTTCTTTTCTAATATTTAATGTATGAGAATATATATGCAATCTCCTCATACTAGTATTTACTTTAAAGCCCTAAAAAATATTCCATATCAAGCTGCTTTCATTTCAAGAATTCAGAGACAGGAAGATAAAAGTAGCTTAAAATTTCTTCTAAAAATGGTTCTGTTTTCTATGTTTGAATACATCTTGTATTTCAAAATATGGGACTGTGTACTTTGTTGATAACTTAACCCAACGTAATATTTATAATATTTTTTCTCCTAATGAAAGATTACTAAAATGTGGTAAATGTTTAATGCCACTGTTTTCTTATAAGTTAAATTTTATTAGCAAAAACTACTGGCGATTCCAACAAGTTAGAAACATGCAAAGTTACTAATAATCTCCATGTATTTGACATCCCTTTGCTGGCAATATGTAGCTATGAGGAGTCTTGCAATGGCTGCCTCTATATTTGCTGCCTCTATGTTTTTCTCTATGATGTAGTGCAAAGCTTTGCATTTTTTACATAAATATATCATTAGGAAGATATGAAACCAAGGCATACCTGCACTTAAAATCCAAATGTCAAAGGATTTTTTCTCAGTATTTTAGACAGTGGAAAGCACACAGACTGCAATTTGCAGTGAACTTCACCTCATCAACATGAACTGCACTAACTACTGCTGCTGACTTCCTCTTTGGCTTGCTTAAACTGAAGTTCAAATGACTGATTCAGAATTACAAAACAATAAAACTTGGAATTAGCAATGCTAGTGTTGTACTCTCATGATCTACACACATTTTTTTCTGCATTATTAAAAGAGAAAAAAAAAACATTAAAAAATCATAATTACTGAAGACATGAAGTTTCATTATTAGATTCATGTTTCAGTGCTTGATTCATTTTTATCATATTCACACTAGGAACCTAAAAAGGCAGATCCATTATACGCTATAGATTTGTCTACTTAAAACTAAAAAAAAAGGCAGAGAGTTGTGTAGGTCAGGACTCAACTGATGTGCCACTGTCATAATATGCTACTGTCATACTGCTACCCACAAAGATGTAACACAGAGGAAAAATAAGGAATGATTGTGCCAGTTGGATATCTTTCCTGAAAGTTGTATCAACATGCAAAAACTGAAAACAGAGACAATAAAGAATGCTGATCTCTTGGAGATTTATAGGAGTTGAACTCTTTATAATGCTTTCACACTTAAGTCCTTTGACTCACAGTTGAAACTTACTAGTCAGAAAACAGGGTTCATTTGTTACTTGTTTCAAGTTATTAAGTAAATAAGATATCAACTTTATAAGAACAATTTAAATGAAATAATACTGCAATTGAAGTTTTATAAATGACAGAATACATTTTCTATAATTCTTTTATAAAACATGTAAGATTTGAATATAAAATTTCTGAAGTTCCATGTTTTTGCTGATAAAAAGAATGTACTCACAGAAGCATATTCTAACTAAATGTAATTTAAAAAACCCAACCAAACAGGTGAATTGATGAAATCTTCAAAGTCATCAACAGTTAAAATAAAACAAGCACAGCAAGCACTGTTTTGTAGTAGTGGAGCTAAGACTGATTATTAAATATGATTATTAGATACTGAATGGGGATCTCTGTTGTTTGTAAAAAGTAATTTAAAAGAACGCTGCTAAGGAAATACTTTTAAGAAAATAAATACTATTTTGTATCAGTGAATGAGAACATTTAATTCTAAACTAATGTTGAAATGGGATGTTTTCCAGCATCATAGCTTCTTGATGGCAATTCTTTTAAAGGTGACTAGTTAATTAGGGTAATAATACATGGGAGTATTAAAATTAAATAAATACAGATGGTATATTTGATTTGCAAAAATTATCTTCAACTTCTTTGAGCAAAGTTTAATTTCTCCCTAGTTTTACTGGAAATACCTCTATGATAAAATACAAACATTTTTTGTTTTGACTCTGAAAAAATATATAATCTCTGTAATAATCTTTTATCACAATATCACATTAAAATTTTTTGCATTTACATTATTTTAGATACTTACTGACTGCATTTCTGTTTGTTTGCCTACTTTTTATTTACTGTTCAATTTGTGATTTGTATTCTCCTCACCTCCACAAGCCCTTTCAAGAGCTTCAAAATGATGCAGCTGCTGGGTGGTACAGATGTACTCTATTTCCACTAACATGCTGAGAATAAAAATGATTATTTGTTCATTAACGTTTCATGCCCTATTTTTCAAGATTTACTTTCTCCACACCTGTTGAAGGTTTTGGATCTTGTGCAGCTTATCCAATAAATCAGGCTTAGTACCTCCTACAAATTTCACAAAACCATTGTCTTCCAACTGGTAGAACTATTGGCTTCATCTTTTACATGAAGCTATATAAAATTGAAGTTTCAATTTTTTTAAATAAAATACAGAAATTGTTATTGCTAAAAAAGAATGTTAGTCATGCTATATTCTCAAGGTTTGTTCTTCTCTGCAACATAGGCTAGGTAAATCCACAATGACTATATCTATGTAATACAAACCAACTCAGCTTTCACCATGTTAAGCACCAAAAATCAGTTATCAAAATTTTAAATTAATTCCCCAGCTGTGGGTATAAAATGAAGTACTGTACATTTTACCTGAGTGTTTTTTATCAGATTAGGCATTCTGAAACTGAGTCCCAAAAAGCCAAAAGTGCAGTTCCTGTCACCTTGCAGTCTGTTCAGTGTCAAGGACAGGCGCTCTTTGCAGAAGAGCCACACCTGTCAGTATTGATCTGAATGTCAGCATGAAACCAAATTGCTTTGAACATGACTGTCCCTGTGAGCACCTGCCCTTCATGAGGACACAACTCCCTGCTACACACAGGACTGTCAAGCCCCTGTCATAAGCAAGGAATGACTGTGTTATCCTGCACTTCCAAGCTAAGTGGCAGAAGTTAACGTTGCTGTCTCTATTCAAGCCACATGCAGAAGGTCAGTTAGGTTTGATTGTTAAGAACTTGGTCAGGGGCTGAGGTCATGGGCAGCTCATGCCAGTGATTTAATGCAGAAAACTGTAAAATGTTAAACCAAATGACACTCAGGGGGAATAGACACAGTCATTAAATGCAAGGTGTAGAATACCAAGCGTGAGGTGGAACAGAGGGAAGCCAAGCCAGGTCTCTCTGCAGGACCTCTCTGCCTTTGAGGAAGTCAACAGCTCCTCCCATTATGTACCCAACCTGATGTTTGCTCTGTAAACAAATTTGAGACCTCATGCAGTGAGTGGCATGGTGCTGTTCTTTGGCTGCATTCCTCAAAACTGCCCTCTAACCCTCTGACAGCCACTCAGCCACAAAATTAGACAAATTCCACTAGATCTCTAGTGTCTCATGAAAAGATCATTGAGGATAGACTGTCTTTCTTCAACACTGAGATCAGGAAACTCCATGCTGTTGTGGATATTTCTACCTCTCTATTTGATACAAATTCATGTTCTTGATTAGGATCTTTTCTGAGCATATTCTGCAAGGATCTGCTCTCAATATATTTACCCTCATTTCTTCATCCTACCTTTAAAAATCCTAAAGGGCAACTGGATTTGCTTTGTACTGGTAAATGCTAAGGTGAATGGAATGAGAGTCCAAAACCAAAAATGTAAAAATCCATCCCAGAAATGGAAAAAGACAGATTTGTTCTTGATTCTCATGATGGAACCTATCAAAAAGGCTGGTCTACAAAAATGCATCCCAAGGCAAGAAGAGAGTTCCTTCATTTGACTTGCCTGGAACCATTCACTCCCCATCTTGAAGGGGACAAGAATGATTGAGCACAGCTCTTCTATTGTTTTTGCTAGAATTCCTGACAAAGTATAATTACAAGAATGGTTGTGGCCCTCTGGGTTGGCTGATAAGCCAGTTGAAACTTAATAAAATTCACAGAAAACACAAACTCCTATCATATCTATGCATCTTTTCTATGTTACATTAATTGGGTCAATTTTACAATTCAAGCAATATTCTTGAGCTATCCCCCATGACACCATAAGAAACTCAAATAAAACCAAACACTGACACGGAGACCAATAGATGACCTGATTAACACTGAGGTTGGCAGGGAAACAACAAAAGTCTGCTACTGTAATGCTCTTTTTCATTTCACAATGTCAGTTTGCAGCCAAGAATATTTGCAGAGGTTTTGAAAAGAAACCAAAGAATAATTAAAAATGTTATATTTTCTAAAAAACAAAGAAAAAATTGATTTCTTTATATTATCAAAGAAGAAGCTGTGAGATTACAATTTGCAAGGACTTACTGGGAATTGCAGTCTGGTAACAGTTTTTCAGTCTTGTAGACAAAGACAGAATTTTGTGTCTGGAACCTGAAGCTGGCTGTATGTGGAAGCTTGGAAATAAGGCTTTCTTTTAACAATAATGACAATTAATAGGTTACAAAACACTCTGAAGGACTGGAAAACACTAAATCGGGGTTATGTAGTATTTTTCAGAAAATAATGTGCTCTTGTTCAGGTGAAGAACTTTCATGGTTTCATTTATACAGGTAATAGTTTTTTATTGGAATGGGCACTTGTTGTTCCTACATTTATGAAGTTCATATCTGTTGCCTGAATTTATCAGATTACGATAATGAAAAAATACTCTTGTTTTATATACTTTGAACACACAGGAAGCTGTTATCACTCCTGAGAAGTAAAAGTTTCTGAAAGAATATTCATGTTTGGAGGAAACAGGATCTGAAAACTCTTTTTAATATTTTCATATCAAACATGTAATCTTTTCAATCTTCTGGAAAGTATTATTTTTTTTAAAGAATAGATTCTCTTTTGTTTTAAACCAATCATCAGTGTCTAAAATTTGAAAATGACTTGAGATTCTCCTAGTGTAGAACCCTTTAGAATGTGGATAAATCCCAAATATAAATAAAACTCATTAATTCAGCTCTCAAGTCTACGTAGATTTGCAGGGATTTACTGCTACTTACTGTACACAGAAAAATTAACATTTTTAAGAGCTTTATCTAGCCCAGTGGGACTGCAATGGATTGATTTCAAACACAGCAGCTGAAGCAAACACACTACCCTTTTTTTTATTACCATATTTCCACCCAGGGGGCAGCGTGCTAATTCTAAATATTTATTATGAAAACCTGTATATCAGTTTCTGAGAAACCAAGATTTCTCTTGATAGCTGCCCTCTGCAGAAGAGTTAAAGCACTCATCTTTAGAAACTCTCCTCATAAATAGTGACAAATTCTGGAATCTCACACCTAAAATGCTAAATATAAGATTTGCTACTTTGAAGGATTTTTTTCATACCATTGAAGAGAGAAGAAGAGCTACTAGAATGTCTTCTTATATAGTCAGTCTTTAGATCTAGGTTCTGTACATTAAAAATAAAAATCCTACTTTATCCTTGGGCTGTATGTAATAATTTACACCTCATGACACTATTGATTTAAGACACACATCCAATCTCAGTTTAAGAAATGACGAGATGGAAAATTCAAAGTCAACTTTGAAATTTCCTAAAACAACAAAACCATTGATTCTTTCAAATGTGGAAACAGATTCTGGCTCTTTGTCTTAGTCTTTAACTCCATGGTGTGTTTAGCTAGGTATGATATGGTGTTTTCTCTGCATGGGTGCATTTAGATGCTTTAAACCTTTACCTGTGAAACTGCTTTCAGATGAGACAAACATCCACTTTTGAATAATCTTCAAATTTTTTCTAATTACATGTCTCCTTTTCAAACATTCTTTTAAACCTGTGAACAGTCTTTCTCCAGTGTTCTAATTTTGTTCTAATATTGGTTTGTATACACCTCTTTAACACACTCCAAAAAAAGCTTGTTCATTGCAATACTGTACTGAGAACCAGATAGGAGGGGCTCACATTAAGGGTTTGAGCATCTTCTTCACCTGCTATCACTGCTGAGGTTGTGAGGACAAGCATTTTTTATATCAGTTGATTCTTGTAATCAGTTTTCAATATTTAAGTCTATCATTAAGCTAAATCATAAAAATTCATAATTGATTTGAAAGGAAATTCACTCCATATGAATATTAGAATCCATAAAGCCCTTATTTGGGAGCCAGTCTGTTCATTTCATAAATGGGTTGCACATGATCTACAAATAAGTTATTTTCCCTCCTTTTTTTTTTTCTGGTATAATTTTATAAGACCTTCTTTAAATAATCATCATGGCTCCACCAAAGTAGTTGCAGCTGACAGACGAGCTGAAAGAGTTGAACCCGAGTATTTGACAAATGGGACCACAAAAGGTATTGGCAGAACCTTGTACAAATCTTGTCTGAAGGTAATCGTTATCATGGCTTAGCAGCTCTATGAATAAAGCATGCATAAGACCTGGATTTTAAAGAGAAACTCAGTTTGTTTTAATAATGACACATTCCTTTATTTTCCCATATGATACAGACACAACTCATCTCAACATATGTAGCAGCAGTTCTACTGACCTGAGTTGCTTTAAATTGCACAACAGTAATTCAGTCTCACAATTAGAAATAGGAGCATTTGATGGTATAATTAAAAAGTTATGTAAATGTTTGTGTAGAAGTGGCTCAAACTGAAGATGACATTCTTTAGTCTTGAGTGCTTAACTTTTCAATATTAATGATACTTTTATGAACATGGAAAGATGACAAATGACAGTTCAATAAATCTGCATATATGCTCTGCTAGAATATATCCTACTTCTGTTCTTGCATGTATTTTAAGCTACACTGCTCTCACTTCAGTCAGCTAAAAAAGACAGCTTTTGATTATTGTGATGATGCAACTAAATTCACAGTTTAGCTTTTTATAAAAGCTCTGAATACAAAATAAAACCATATGACCAGTCTCATCCAAATGCAGACAATCATGTATCTCTAAATGAGATTTTAATTCCAAATCAAATAATCCTGTGTTACTCAGTCTTCACATAATATTTTACTGTATTGTTTCTAATCAAAATATTTTAATATCAGGGTCACATCATTCCAAAAAAAAAAAATTTTTCTAATATGAGCTCTGGGGAGCAAAACTTGCATTTTTTTATCTGTCTCTTCTTTCTCCATAAAAGTGGGATGAAATAATTTGCCAATCTTATCAGGAAATGGAATAGTTTTTCAGTTAATATGCCCATCATCATCCACTGTTTAAAAAGGAACCATTAGTACTTCCATTTTTGTTTAGATGGTTTAGATCTGGAATTATCACTCTTCATTGTGGTGCTGCCTCAAGCTTGGCTAAACTAGCAAAATCCTTCCGTTTTCTTTTTATTCACATCAAATTGCCTTCCTCACTGATTGTCTTCTCCCCTCCTGGTCTGGGAGATTTGATAAACAGAAACAATATCTCATTCACCACTACACATCATATCGAAACTTTCTGTGCTGTAACTACTTTTTTAAAACATCAGAGATAACATAACAGCACAGTGTGTTTTAAGTGCAGACCTCTGCAGAAAATCCTTTAAATCCAATCACTAGCCTACTGTGTAGGCATTTAAAAAGAGTAGCCATCAATAAACATGTTATTTAAATTCAATTTAACATTCTTTTAGAGTCAAAGAAACAATCAATGTATTCTGTGTGCTAACTAAACAGAGGTACCAGGGGCCAAGGTATTTATTAACTCTAAGAACAGCTCATTGGCAGCTTTACTCTGAGCTGCTGGAGGTCACAGCACTGTTCTCAGCAGAGAAAACATGCAACAAACTAATGGCCTAACAAACTTGCAGTGGAAATTCAGGAGGAGTTTTTTTTGGAGAAGTATGTCTACTTTGGTATATATTGCTGGAAAGAAAACAACCCAAACTACTAACAAATGTTTTTGTTGTCATGTACCATGTTTTAGCAACTTTCAGCACATCCAGGAAAAAATAAAACAAACCTATATTCACACTTGATTTTTAAAAATCTACTCCTCTTTTAAAATGTGAAGAACAATTGCTGAGATAATTTGATATGCTGGAAAGTAAGAACACATTCAACTATGCTAATACCTACTGAATAATTTTTCATATACTTGGGTGTTTGAAAGCATATGCCAAAAAACCCAGAATGTATTAAAACCCTCTATATCTTTTAGAAAATGGCAATAGTTATTATTAAAATTCCAATGTATTTGAAATATCAGATAGAAAACAACAGTGCTTTAAAAGAGCTGTTTGGTAAATTGCCATCCTTCATCTTCACTGATTAGGATCAATGGGAAAAGATGCCACTGCCCATGTCAGGCAAATTTAATCCATGATTGATTTCATTTCTGATACTATTGCTAAACTAGGTACCAGTGTCAAAACTAGAATTTGGTCTGAGATCCAGGGAATAACTGTCTTTTTGTTTCCCAGACTGATCTAGTAGCCCCAATATTGATCTTTGTTAATTTTGATTTGACCAGATGAACTGAACTGTATTACTTCTACAAGTTTGAGATTTCATATTTATATGCAGACAGATATTAACAGCAAGATTTTCTCCATTAAACTTTTTCCTTCTCATGCAGTAACACAGACCTCAAAAAAAAAACCCCATAAATTAGAAAGCTCCAGTTCAAATTCCAGTTGGTTTGGGTTTTTGTTTGTTTATGTGTTTGTTGGGTTGTGGAATTTTATTGTTTTTTGTGCAGGATTGTTGGTTTGTTTTGAGGTTTGTTTTGTTTTGTTTTGTTTTGTTTGAGTTTTAATCAGTGAATAGGTGTTGTTTTTTCAGAACTACTGTGATTATTGCATGCAAACCTAGAATCCCCAGCAAAGGGAGAGGGAGGGGAAGAACTTAATGTAGCATTCCAGAAGTTAAAATATCTGTATGTTTTGTTTTACTCTTCAGGTTGACTGCATTAGATAGATAATGTGTAAAGCCACAAAATTTAGCAACTCATAAATATCTCTAAGTTTCTAATCTGACTACACTGATACGAACAGTTTCATCATTGAAACATATTTTCCTGAATCCAATGTCAAGAATTTTATGAGTAAATGAAACTAATGGTATAGATACTCTAGAATAATGCAACACACCAAGAAGAAAGATATTTTAGGAGCATGCTGAATCCCCAGGGTTATAAAATCTATTTAGAAAGACAGTAAAGTAGTGGTATTTTAAGCAATCTGAGCTCTCCTTTAATGTATTTAAACCATGCTCACATACTTAATTTAAAAGATCTAACTCTTTTTTAATGTTCTTTTAAATGTAGTAGAAAATTATACTATGGGTCACAGTGCTTCCTTAAGTGAGTTCTCTCACTGTTATGTTCCTGTCAGTTTGTGATGTGCTATGAATGAAGCCTTTATGCCTCTTCAGCACAGTAGGCTGTAAATTAATAGGTGCAAAGAAAGCAATAGTGTTCTGTGAATTAAGTGTCAATTTAGTGCCTCTGTACTTCTCACTTCACACACGACTCACATGCTGGTGTTATCAGCAGCTACGTGGTCTCGGTGTCCTTACAGCTAACACAGGCAAGAGATTATGAGTTCAGTCACTACTATTAGCATGGAGTATATTTACCCTCCTTTCTCTTTTAAGGTCAAAATCCTTGCAAAACCTTCAACATACTTTTATACATACAGATACTAATATGTATTTTTATATACATATTTAGCATGAAAAAAATGACAAGAGATAAGTGATGCATTTCAGATATGCTTTCTTCAAATACAAGCCCAAGAACTTTTGCAAGATTTCTATGAGAGACATTATCATAAACTAAACATATTTATTGAGATTTGTCTTTGCAGCAGGACTCTAAACAATCTTATTTTTTATTTAATCAGATTAATCTCAAGATAATAAACATATATATGTATATATACACAATATATTACAGGAAGGAAAAGTGTGGTCCTTATTCCTTCCAATACTTCTTCCAGTGCAATGCCAGCAACTCAGAGATCACATACAAATTTGGATGCTATATTTCAGCTTATTTTTTAAACCACTACTTGCACTCTTTCTTCTTCTCTTCACTAAGGCCATTTCTACAATTAAAAACTGCGGGTTCATCACTGCAAATAGCAGAGCTCATCTCCTTATATACTTACTTATATACTACATTATTTAATATATACTTAAATAACAAAAAAACTCCACAGCAACCAGATATGTTCCTCTGTATCAAAACATTTTTTAAAAAATGCCACTAGGAATGCTGAAAGCAACAGCAAGACAATGCCCAGGATGGTGGAAATAAATGTAACCCTGTCTTAAGATACCAATTTCCCTGCATCTTTGCTTTCTTAACCATAGTCAGGTTTCATCTTCTCTCCTACATAAATTTTAGGGAGGGTGAACTGTTCACTACCTGTCTAATCCACGTTATTTTTTTTTTTGAATTTCCATAGACTCCAAAGGTACTGAGCAGTATTCACTGTATTTCCCCGAGCCTGCTAACAATTTACTTACAACTGTGGATAATTCATTTTTTCAAGTAGGCATTTGAATGCCTGAAGAAAATTCATTTTGGAACATGATGATTTTGATAAATACAGCCAAGTACAAGATACATCACTGATGATATCAGCTTTTTAATCCTTATTATAAGAAAACAGTAGGAGCGAAGAAGCTGTTTATCTGGACATGTTTAGGTTTAGCAACTGCTTTAAAAAATACCCAAAAAACTGGCTATAGACACAATTAAAACTTGCTATTTCCCACTCAGGGAATTTTAAAAGACTCAGGAGAGCAATACTTTTAGAACTAGAGTACACCAATTGCCTGTATGACATGTTTAGTACACATAGCTGATGTCCCATGCAAAACACTCTGCCAATTTTCTGTATAAATTCTCCAAGATGTGAGTGGGGATACTCCTTTCTGAGACTGTGCTTAAGAGCTCTGAGACCACTGAGACATTCTCTCCAAGTTCATAAAACTCCACAGGAACTCAAGTTCAGCACTGTGTTTGCAAACTTTTGAGACACTGTTTTGATTATGACTAAAACACATGGTTGACTTTAAAAATAAAACATCTTGGGATATATGTTTTTCAACCCTTTCTCTACCAGAAACCAGGATCAACTATGATTTGTCCATTCTTTTTTGGGATAGCTTTTAACAGATTTTAAGCTTAAACCATTTAACGCAGCAGGAAATGCTGTGGGAGAATGCTGAAAAAGGGCTCATTTGTGGGAGCAAAGGGAGCAGTGGGAGCACAGGTATTACTGACAAAAAAACAACTTGGAGAAACCCAGAGAGACAAGCATCAACTTGTCAACAAAGGATGCAACTGACAGGACTCAGAAGATGAGGAAAAGATGTATTTCACTGAGCCTTTTAAAGGGACATGGTGTTTGCCATATTATTTATTTTGGGGATTTTTCTGTCATTAATTCAGTTTTCAATATGCAAATCCCTTCTGATGTTACCTTCTGTAGTAATACTTTGAACGAATTATGTATGGAAGAAATCTCTTAATATAATGTACTTAATTAACAGAAATTTCATTCTAATCAGGTAAATAAACATACTATGAATTACAAAGTCTGCAATGTTCTGTCAGAATCACTATATATTTTCAATCTTAAAAAGCTCTTCATACAGGCACAGAATCTACATTAGCCACTTGTGGGATCTCAGCACCTCAGGACTGAGGTGCCGAGTCACCGAGACCACCCTTGGGGGGCTCGGGAGTCCTGGAATGTTGCCAGAAGTGTCTGGTGGCTGGACTTTGACCCTACACAGGAGACGACACCTGTATGAGGATAGGAGGATTTCACCGGGGTGAATGGTGAAGGGATTAGTTAATTAGAAGGTGAGACACAGGGTTTAGGATTTCTGTACAGGGGGGTTTGGAGAAGTAAGATGGAGGAATTGGGGTGTGTCCTGTCCTTCTTCTTCTTCTTCTTCTCCTCCATCTTCTGTGGTGATGGTGGCACTTTGGGATTGGTCATTACTAAAAGTGCACTGGTCAATAAGGGTGAAAGGTATTGGGGAAAAATGATAAATATTGTATACGTAACTTTGGGTATAAAGATAGGTGACCGCCTGGAGGGGAGGGGAGTGTGCTCATGGCTGGCTGCTGAGCAGACCTCTGTCGGGCCGAGAGAAAATCTTTTAGATAAAAAATTAATAAACACAGAGACCGAGAAAAGAACTGAAGCCTCTTCTCGTCCTTTGAAGCGCGGGCTGCCCCAAGGTCACCCCGGGCCTTTCCAGGCCATCCAAACAGCCGAAAATAGGACTGCCACTCACCTTAAAATTTCTTTGTCCCTCCAATGTATCTTGGGGGTTTGGTACTGAATAGTGCTGTGTGGTAAATCAGTTTTAAATATTTTTGCGTTGCTACATATATTTAATAGGTTGGGTTCAAGTGCTAGATAACTTTATTGCTAATTTTAACATGTCATAGATGATGGAATTTTACATGGTAACTGAAAACTTTGTGGCGTGAAAGTCAATAGAAAGAATTCGAGGGTAACTATGCATCACTTGTTTTCCTGAAAAAAAAAGATTCATGGCAGGTCAGACAAGTTATCCAGTAGAGAAGCTTAAACCTATTGGTTTCCTAACCAAAACAGCTAATAGGGGAAAGCCAGTTAAAAGCTAGAGAATGATAAGAACTCCCAAAAACTAGCAGGTAGCAAGAGAACTTTTTACCAGTAACTCCAAGACAAGCATATAACTTTGCAGAGCTTCCCTGGTGACACAAAAAAAAAAGGAGTGATGGTCATGATGTCTCTAAAGAGGCTAAAATGTAAGCAATGATAAATAAATTAATAAAAATTGAATAGTTTCCTCAAATGAAAAAGCTGGACTCTCACTGTCTTCCCTTTGTTGTATGGCCATGGCATATCTTTTCTCCTCTGATGGAGAAGGAAGCAAAAAATAGTGTCTTATATTGGCACAGGTCCCAAGCCTTTTTCTGGTGTAGTACTTTTTTATTGAAGGCAATGCACAAGTGATGCATCTTTTAACAGCAAACCAATAGATGGTGCTCTTCAGCTGTCTAATTATGTAATTCTGAGCTAAACACTCAGCTCAGATGTCTGGATCTACTGCCATAGGTGTCTATCAAAAAGGTGATCTAGACCACTCCATTACCTCACACATCACTTTGCTATAGGCCTCTCACAAGGAGGGTGGTAATTAAGATAACAACTGATCTATAAACAGGACAGAAAGCATGCAAATTGAAATCCTACTATTTTGAAATATATCTGAGTGTTTGGACTGGTGTATTTACTAAGAAACACAAAATAGTATCCAGCTGTTATAGGAGTTATTCATTAACACAGAAACAAGAAGTGAGTTTCAGATGACTCCAGGTACTTATGTCAAATTGTATGCCAAGATTATAGCAATTCATTAGTGCTGCTTCCAAATCACTCTCATATCCACATAAAGTTTTATGGCCTTTCACTATGATATTGAAATGATTTATAAGGAAGTCAGAATAACCTTAAAGGTAATTTTAAATAGCATTAGGAAATTAATTTAGACTAAAAAGTATGAAGTGTAGTTCATTCTCCTACATTGGCAAATACTGACAAAAATATGAAGGATATTAATTTTGGGTTCAAATTGAAGCACAATAAGAAAAAATCAGTATTATAAGGCCAAAGAGAAAAAAAAAAATGACCAAAATTTGTTCAAAATTAGAATTCCTCATTCAAAAAAATAATAATAGCAGAATTATTCTTAGTGTCATAATCACCTTTCATGCACAGTATAACAGTCTAAGATAATTTGATGATTTTAAAAAAATCATGGCCAAACCACACTTACATGAAAAAGCCTGAGCTGGACCTACCTATGCCCATGTGCATTGTCCAGCTTTACCTAATCTACACCTGATAACAAAAAACCCCAATCTTCCATCTCAATGGGGAGTCTTGGGAAAAATTAAGATATTTTCAATAGGATGCTTTCCCTAAGTAATAGATTTCTTTTTCAAAACTCTGTTCAGCTAAAGTCTAGATTTCTAAGATACTTGAGATACTTCTTAATATTATCTGTAGATCTACCTTAGATTCAATTTTAAATACCATATAACTTATGCAGATGTATAAAGGAAGTTTATGTTTGGAAGTATTTTAAAAGTTATATTCATTGTTCAGCTTTTTTTTTTTATATTCTAATAATCATCAACACAGAAGCCCTTCAGACTGAAAAAATCAACAATTTGGTGGACTTGGAGATGGGCTCCACACATAGCAGAGGCAGTCTTTCTGTTATGCCCTCAAAAGTACTGTTTGTGCCATAGCAAGCAATAGATTATCAAGTCAAACTAAACTTATTTTAAACCTAAAACTCATTATGTAATAGCAAACTATGAAAATAATTAAAATCCAAAAATATTTCTTTCACCTATAGTCTAACTGATAGCCTTTCTACTTTTTTTACAGATTAAAAAGGGTTTTCTATGTCCTTCACATTCATTTTGCATTCCTATTCCTCTTTTAAAGCCTGTTGACACTTCTATTGATTCAAAGCAGAATTAAAAATGTGGTCACCTATATTCATTCAAGATCCAGAGCTATATAACTGCTTTCTAAGTGAAAAAACAACAAAACACACTCAAAACAAAACAAAAATCCCCAAACAAATGAACCTTGAATAGCTTTAGACGTCTAACTGTATAATGTACATAAAATAAATAATATCTTCTAACTCTTTTATAAACTAATTCCATTAGGATGGAACAATTGAGTGATTTTAAAAATAAGAAAAGCTAAACAAATCTCTTCTTCCTTACTAATGCACTGGAAAAGAAGCCCATGATCAGCTATGTAAACCAGAAATTTACTGAAAGTCTAATAGAAGGTTTAAAAACATGCATGGCATAATACCTAAATTAAAATATTAGTATTATATAGGAGAAAGATCTAGAATCAATATAATTACTATAACATATCTTATATGCATATTTTATAGATACATCAGATTACTGTCCTTTAGCATTTAGATTCCACTTGTCCTTGCATTTCTATTGCTTAACTTAAAAAAAAACCCATGTCCATTCTTTTTTTACTGCAATCATGCTGGAACTGCTTCTAACCTTGCTGATATGTTTGGAGAGGGTAATCCAGATATATTGCATCATACAACAAAAACATTAAAGAATAATCAGTCTGATATTACTTTCTTATTTCTTGCTCTCTTTCTCTCTTTTACAGTGTTCATATATGTGTCTTTTTTCACTTATTCTACAGCAATTATTCCTTTAAGGGAAAAAAACAATCCTAATTACCAGACCGTGCTAATGGAATATGTGACTCCTAATACAGAATTAATGTGTAAAGCTGTTGACATGATGCCAGATACAATAAAAGGGAGCAATTAAAAAAAAAGTCACATTTTTAGATGATAACACCCCTAGACCATTAGTTTTAAGTATGGAACAATTTCCCATTTAAGCACACAGCTGATTTTAGCATATTACAGAATGCACTGCATTTAGCACGGCTCTAATGTCACTATGGTAACTGTTCTGGCTTAAATATAGCTGAATGTGTAGCTCCATTCCAAGTTTTCCAATAATCCTTTAAACGTTTCTTATGAAACTGCCCATAGCTTCTCCAGGCTTTCATCAGTGATCCTGTACTAATCCTTCACTGGAATCACTGATACTACCACTACTGTTCATGGTATCTTCATGCCACGGAGACTGGGATGAAGGGCACCCACAGCAAATTTGCTGATGACACCAAAATGTGTGGTGTCATTGACACACCTGAAGAATACAATGCCATCCAGAGGTACCAGGACAAGCTTGAAAAGAAATAGATCCCTGGAAAACTCATGAGGGTTGAAAGTGCCAAGTGTAAGGTGCTGTACCTGGGTCTGAGCAACCCCTTGTGTTAATCCAGACTGAGAGCTGCCCTGCCAAGAAGGACTTGGGAGTGCTGGTGGATGAGAGGCTGGACATGAGCTCCCATGTATGGCCCTAAAAGCCAAATGTGTGGGCTGCATCAAAACACCATAGCCAGCAGGGCAAAGGAGGGGATTCTGTCCCTTTGCTCTGGTGAAACCCCACCTGGAGTGCTGCATCCAGCTCTGCGTCTCAGCACAGGGAAGTCATGTTCAACCAAGTACAAATGAGGGCTACAAAAATGAATGAAAGCTTGAACATTTCTCATGTAAGAAGAGGGTTGTGAGTGTTCAGCTGGAAAGAGAAGGCTCTGTGGAGATCTCATTTCAGCCTTTCAGTACTTAAAAGAGGTTTATAAGAAAGAGAGGAACAGATTTTTTTTAGCACAACCTGATTTGATAGGACAAGGAGTAATGATTTTAAAGAGCGTAGATTTAGATTGCATATAAAGAAGACATTTTTTGACAGTGAGGGTATAGAGGAACTGGAAAAGGTTGCCTTGAGAGGTGCTGGATGTCTACACCCAGAAACATCCAAGGTCAGGACTGAGCAACCTGATCCAGTTAAAGAAGTCCTTGATCACAGTAGACAGGTATTACTAGATGGCCTTTTAAGTTTCCTTCCAACCCAAATTAAGTTATGATTCTATGATCTTAGAAACACAAAATAAATCCATGTTTTAATGATCAGTGCTAAATAATGATCTCCAGCATACCACAGAAAACAAGAAAAATGTTGAGAATAAATTCTAGGAGAAATAACATTGTTATTATATCTCTGTTCCAAAGTAAAGCTGACCAATATTGCATGAGATCAACTTAGAATGTTTCCAATGCCTTCTGCTCATATTCTACTTCATCTATTACCAGAAACCAAAAGCACAAGTATGTTGTAAAATGCCTAGTGGAGTCTCTTGAAATCGAATGGACATACTTTTATGTTTTGTAGCAAACTTGCATTAGTTCTTCCCCTTCAAGATTTCAGTTTCTGATCCTCAGAATCCCTAGGAAGAAAACTTGGCATTGATGACTCTTGTGCATGTCTGTGCATGAGAGGCAAAGGGGTATTCACACATTGTACTTCAGACATGAGCACTTAATTTGATACCAAGCTGCTTCACTGACTGCCATTACACTTTTGCTTATGTGGAAATGTTGGAGAGTCGTCCTGTGATGATGGTCTTAAAAAATTGAGTGCCAGACAGGTCTAAGGGATAAGGGGGCTTTACCCTGGTATTTTAATAAGGATCATTATGGTGCACCATTTTGCCAAGGGGAAATGCGCTGTGATGATGCACACACACAATAGACTGCGCATACAATTTATAGACTTCACAAATTAGCATATCTAACAAAGATTCCCCAATGGGAGGCTTGGATGAATGTCATGATATTCTTCCATTTGAGGAATTCCCCTCTGGAAGGGCCAAATATTTAGTTTACAGGATATGCTCTGGAGAGGACCTTGGTTTCCCAAGATAGCGTGGGGTTTTCCAGCCTCCTGCTATGAGGCCTTTAGGATGTTTGATCTCCTGCCCTAACAAAATACTAGGTCTATGCTAAGTTATTGGACTTAAGGAAATACAAGTATGCATGCTAAGAATACTGAGGATACATACAAGTTATATAAAAAGTATGTAAAAGAAAAGGCAAAAATCATCTTGGATCAGTGACAGAGATTTGCATGTGTCTTTAAACCAAAGCTTTTACATAGTTGCCAAGTATAGTTACCACACATTTTTATTGATAGATTTTTAAAAGATCAGATGCTAGATATAACTTCACAATTATCAATATATTGTACTGTCTAGCCAGTTATGATATCAAAATAATAGTAGGATTGCTTCCTATCTATAGAAAGGCATTCTGAACATAATAATCATCAGTCATCTGAGAATATCTGCATTTTTCTAGGCTAAATTTTATAGCAATAGTGCATATGTCAAGCACAAGACATTCTCAGAGATGAAAAGGATGAAAAACCTGCATATGTAGGCTGCAAAGAAATTATAATACAAACTGTTCCACAACTGAATCCATTCCCACAGTCAGAACGATCATCTTAGTACAGAGAACATAGATTTAGTATTATAATTACAAATCCCTAATATTGCCAAGAAAAGGGTTTTAACATCAGCTAACATAAGATAGTAATGCTTGCATACACACATACACATAGTGAGACTGAATTACAGCCTGTTTAGAATAAGATGCCATCTATTAGCTGTCTATATATTTCTGTTTTACTTAGGCTGACTTTTGCTCACTACTTTCATTGCTGAAGTACAATACCATAATATGTCATTCAAGACACAAAATCAGAAAATGTTCTTATACCAAGTTCAAATATGTAACATGAATTAAAAACTCACTAATAAGATACCATACAAATATAACTCTAGTAGATGGAAGAAAATAGGAGGAAGGACAAAGATGTGGAAAGAAACAGAAGGAAACTATTTATTTTTTCAGTTCTAAAAGGTGAAAGGGACCAAAAAAGAAGCACAAGAACCAGTCATTGCTGACAGGTAGAAAATATCTTAAATATCCTCTGATATCTTTTCAGTTAGGTACCAAAAAAAAAAGAATATTAGGAAGTGAGAGCGTTAAAAGATCTTTGACTTACCATATTGATGGTGCTTCTGTTCCACTGATCTCTAGGAAGTCATATCCTTCCTCCAACTGGAAGTCAGTAAAGACCAAAGCAATGGTGTCTCCTGGTTCAGCCAATATGGTCCAGGTGCAATCAGCATTATTTTCATACTCAGAAGGGAAGTGTGGACTTGAAATAGTTCCGCTTGTCCCACGCAGTGTCCCTCCACAAGCTCCTTCAGCTGATAAACAGAATATCAATTACTAGTGAAGCTGCACTTCAAACAAGCGAAGCACAGTCCTTGTTTCTGCTATAAACCCAGATCTTCTCTGCTCACTGAGGACCCATAAATATGCACACACAGAAATAAAATATTGTCCAGGCAAATGGAATGGAATGTCTGGCCTTTAAGCAGCAGAGGTTTTTGGTTTGGGTTTTCTGACTTTTTTTCCTTGTTGGTGTCACTTCAGCACCAGGTCAAACAAGAATGAAGGTTAGCAGGGACACCTATCATGCGCTGATTTGGAGAACCCGGCTCTGTGAATGTGTGCACAGAAGAAGCCTAAAAAAGAACTGGGCACAAAATCACAGAAACAGACTCTCTGCAATACAAATTTAAAAATATTGAACAAATATTTTCTTTCACTTATTTGTTATAACAAAAAACCCAAAAAACCAAAAAACCTGCAGATAAAAAAAAAATCTTCTATTTTTCACTGTCCTAAACTAAGAAGCATAAATAACACATACTATCCTTTCCCTTTTCTTTCCCTTTTTTTTTGTTGTTCTGAATCAGGATGTTTATAGATGACAAATGAATTCAGAAGATTTTTTGCCATCAGTAAATAATGTGTATTTTTAATGATTATAAACAATTTTTTTAAAATTAAAAGCATAGGAATTTTCTCCTAAATCTTGAATGTTATTTAATATTTTGCTGAAGTATTTAGCAAATATCTTGTATTTTCCTTGCTAACCCCAAGAAAAGATGCCATCCGTACAATAATTGACATAAGAAATTAAAAATTCATCAGGTGGCTTTTGCTTTTTTGATAATGGGGCAATGAAAGCCAAAGAAATAGTAATTAAAAAAAATTCTGCATAGGAGAAGAATCAGGAGAGAAGCATTTTTTTTAATCTCTTTTATCATCTTTACTTACTGCTACTATCATTAGGTATTATTTGCATACTATAAGTGCACAGGGAGATTCAAAAACACATAGCTTGGCAAGGTGCATAACACAAGATACTTATAGTCTAATTAGGATAATAACTGAATAGCTAATTAAGACAACAGAAAAGTGTAGGAGTAGAGCTGCTCTTCTCAATCATAATTGAAAGCCTGTCAGTGAAAGTGTGTTTTAAAGGAATATTTGAAGGAAAACAGGATTCATTAATCAAAGGAAGAAGAATGCTGGGTCTGGACATTAGAAAAAGGAGACTATTAAAAGGGGCTAAATAGCCAATAAGTGACAGAAGTAAAAAGAAGAATTTCAAAAAAGGCAGAAACAGAATAATTTCTTTAATGTTTAAGTAATGTATAGAGCATTAATTTGACTAAAAAGAAGAGAGAAAGCTCCTGAATGGCACAATCTTTATGCTTCTACATGCGAAAGTAAATTTTGATATACACAAATGTAATGTAACCTTGGCTACTAAAACTTTATTAATTTAATTTCTTGGAACACAAATTTTTCAGAGGAGATCATGTTTTTTCCAATAAATTTCATATCTTACTTTCTACATCCTGTTATTTATAAGTGTTTGGTCATTTTTAAAATGAAGGAATAGAGCTAGAATAGATTCACTTTCCTAAAAGATTTCTTTTTTGTTGGTAAAATCAGACCATTTCTGTGATTCCTTCCTCAATTTCTGGCTTTTTATACAGTGTATATTGAAAGGGCCATTGTGCCACTGAGGGATGAAAGGGAGAAAGGAAGTGAAAATTAAAGGACCATGGATAAAGCTGAGAATCAGAGTAAAATCTCCTGGCGCATAATACATTCAAAGACTAAAATAATTTGAAAACTACTGTAAATCTATAACAAATCAGAAAGGAGAATTGAGTTTTGTTACTGAATTATATCTAAAATTTCTTTTTTTCCCCCAGCGTTTTTGTGTCTCTGTGTGTGTGTGTATTTGTTTTGGGGGATTTTTGCTTTTGTTGCAGCTCTGCTTTCTTTATTTGTTTGTGTTTTGTTTTGTTTTTTTTTTTTTTTAATAACTTTCTAGCACTTCATTTCAGATCATCATCCAGGCCAGAAAAGAAAAAACAAATTAATGTTGTACATCCTGTACCTGCACTTTAAAGTTTCAGTTTCTAACACACAACAGTTCCACCTGTATTCTTGAAAGCTAGCAGGCAGAATTTTCCCATTCAGAGTAATCAGCAAGATGAGCAAAATCCTGTCATCCATATCTCTTTGGTAGTAACTGTTGCTGTCAATTTTTTAATGACAGCATCCTCAATTATACCATCTCTCACTGTTTATACTGACTTTAAGTTACGTGCTTAAAAGTGGTAAATACAATACTCCTCACTGTTCCTGATACATGGAATAATATTGAGTATTGCCCTTGAATAATATTTGAGCTCTTAAGTTCAGAATTTTACAGCTGAAATGTAGTTTATTATTACTGGCAACTACATGCAAAAATCTAGATTTATACACTGTGCATTACGAATGAGATTCAAAGGAACTCAGACTACTACAGTTATCTGCCCAAAGGGATGCACAGCCTTTTAATCTATTCACAACACCATCCTGAAGAGATTTGCAAGAAGTCAAGCTAACACAGAAACAGAAAGAGAACATTGGTCAGCTAGGTGAGACCACAGAAACCAGCCTGAACCAGAGAGCATTTACTCTCTGACAGATATGCTTTGGGTATTTCCTTCATCACAAGCAGCACACGGGCTAAGGCAACAAGGCTGTTGCATAGTAAAGCATAATGCATTGCTTAAGTGAGTGCAGGCAGGCAGGATGTGGCCTTGCTTCTCAGAGGATGGGACACTGTCTGGTCTTACACAGCTGCTCCCAGAGCGAGTTGGCCCCCTTGGACTGCCATTTTTGGCCATGGCCTTCTCTGTGTTGTGCTTTTGAGAGAGTTACTGCTCAGGAATCTTAGCGCATCACTGTGCTTGCTGTAATTTGATAGCAGATAGCGCCTGAGGCTTCATGAATTCAAACTCTATGTGATTTACAAATTGCATTTTAAAATGTGCAAGTAATTAATTCCAAACACTTATGGTTATTTTCAAGTTGTAAGCAACTGCACAAAGTGCTGTTTGTATCAGCATAAATGACTACTTGAAGTATAAAGCTACAAACATTTGGATCTCACAGTAGTCAGGAAATAAGTGCTCTGAATTTAGAGAATATGCATCTCATATAAAGTACACATGCAAAAACATATGGCTGGCACCACTTGACAAAAAATATGTATAATGTATAGATGTGTAGCTTAGATAAAACAGATAAACATATCCATCAAGTTTATGCATGCAAAAAATGAGAAGTACCACTGTGGAAGTCAATGGAAAACCTTTCATTTTTTCTTCAAGCTAGAAAGAGTAATTTCATCAAAAATAATAATCTGGCAATTTTAGTAAGCTGTATTTTGCATAAATGAATCTTGCTACAAGTGAGATCCATGCCTTGATGGGCAAATAGCCAAGGATGAAGTAACAACAAAACCAGTACCTTAAAAATCTTCCTTTGAATTTGTTTAGGGACCTTTTGAACATTAAATCATTTTTTACAGGACTTTTCTCTCATCACCACACAATGCTTTCCAGAGGGCAATGTTCTGTATTCTATGTATCTTTTTTAATACACCACATTATAAAACATTTAGGCAAATAAAATAACATTTATTGCATAATAAAATCAAAACAAAGCAAAAAACCTCAACACTAACCTAACCTATCAAAATTTATTATGAATCTTTCAAAATTAACTTAAAATTTGAATTAGAATATTTGAATTGGCCTTTTCACTTGAAGTTTATATTGAAAGCTCCTCATGTGGAAAATCACATTACTACACTACTCTTTGAACATAAGTGATAAAAACACAGTGGTGATTTAAAGTACATAAAATTCATAGTAATAAAGTTTTTCTTCTTATGTCATTAGTAGTCATTTCCTTATCTATCACTAGCAATAGCACAGGTGCAATTAAAAACTTGAATGATATTTTATGAATCATCATCAAATGACATATTGTCAGTTCGAGTCACATTTTATAAGTCTTATCAATTAAAGAAAATTGCAGCCTTAGAGGATTCTAAATGAACCATGGGCCTAAATTATTTAGCAAGTCTTATTAAAAGCTTCTCTGAGAAAATTCTTTCTTTATTGAGGCTGGAGAGCACATCCATGTAGGGAGACCTGGGGGTTTGGGTGGATGGCAAGTTGAACATGAGTCAGCAGTGCCCTGGCAGGTAGGAGGGCCAGCCGTGCCCTGGGGAGTGTTGGGCATCACCAGCTGGGCAGGGGTGACTGCCCCACTCTGCATAGCTCTGGAATGGCCCCACCTCAGGCACTGGGTGCACTTCTGCATGTCTCAGTCTATGAAGGACATCAACCTCTCAGAGCAGGTCTTGAGAGCAAGACTGAGGAGGAGTGGCTGAGGTCCCTTGTCTTGTCCAGCCGGGAGAAGGCTGAGGGATGGCCTAATGACCCTCTGCAACTGCTCCAGGATGGCAGCAGAGGGGGAGATGCTGACCTCTGCCTGGTCACCGTGGACAGGACACAAGGGAACAGAATGAAGCTGTGTCAGGGGAAGCTCAGACTGGACATTAGGAAAAGGCTCTTCACTGGGAGACCGGCCAGTCACTGGATCAGGTTTCCAAGGGAAATTGTCATGGCACAGGCTGGTTGGAGCTCAAGGAGCATTGCAATATTGCTCTTTCTTAGCCATGTGGTTTAATTTTAGGCATTCAGAGAGTTAGAGTCAAGGATCCTTATGTCTCCCTTCCAACTTGAGACACTATATGATTCTACAATGAATTTAATTTTATTAAAATGTGTTTTTTTGTAGTTTGTGAGAAAGTAGATAATTGTACTTCATTTAAAAAAATCTTCAGTACAGAGAACACATCTGTGAAATAATGCTGAATGACTACTTTCACAAACACATGCTCTGTATATTTTCAAAAAGGATAGTACGAGAAATTTGGTAATAGCTTTTTTAAAATGGGACTTTAAAATTACCATTTTAAAATGTCTTACTGACAAAAATATAGAAAAAAGCATATTATATAAATGAAAATTTTAAAGGAAAATTTTAATATGTCATTGCCAACTGTCAAGCTGCTAAACCACAGATTCAGAATGACCAAACACATCACAGCATTACAATAGTGTAGCATTATGCATTCATCTGATAGCTCACTTATCTAATTTAATTCCAATAGGCAGACAGCTCTTTAACCATCAAAATATACACCTCTAATTCCTTATCTTTCTTACTATTTTAGGTTTTTACAGACTTTATTTTGAATAGGTAAAAGCCAACATCTCTGTTTCTTTTCTGTGTTAAAAAATTAGAAACTTGCTAGAAGTTGCTTGGAGTTTTTTCAATCATCACTTGAATCCAGATGCACTGCATCTCTCAGCTAAGTGCTCTAATCACTTTGCCTCCCTTTCTCAATTTCTCCTCTTGCTCTTGATCAACTTCACATAAATTAAATACTCATTAGACCATGCATCTAAGATTAATTTTATTTCTATCTACATGGTTGTCAAAGGGCACTTCAAAATAATTTGGATTGTTCTCTAAGTAGATTTTTGGGGAGGTTGTTTAAAATTTCAGAAATTATTATGGTTTAGTAAAACAGAATCTATTTTACATATATTAAATTATCATATTTCTTTCATGAAGCTAATAACTTGTACAAAATAGAAACACAAAAATTGTGTCGCAGTTTGTTTAGGGACCTGTGGGAAACCATTTCAGCTGCAGCATTACTTAGAACATTTTAGCTTTGAAATTCCAGTGAGCTTGATCGAAGCAGACCTCAGTGGGGTCATTCCACAGTTATGGGCCCTGAGAATACTGGACTCAGATGAGTAATATTGCACTGTGGTTTTTTTTTTTTTATATTGTTAAAATTTTGCTTTATTTAGTAACCTTTAATTGTTTATCCTATCACATCAGTTTGTTATATTATAAAGACTTATTTCTTCTCCATTCACTCTGGATGGGATATCTCACCTATTAGTCAAAAAAAGTTACATACATCAAATAATACAGAAATAGTGATGGACTGTTTATTTGCTATGCTGAGAGAAAAGTTATTTTCTGAATTGATAGTTTGTACTTCAGCAAACTTAAAATCAAAACCCCAACTCTAACACATTTTTTTATGCAAAAATGTGGTTTTAAGAGAAGACAGTTAAATTAAGGAGTTCAAAAATTAATCAGCAGTAATCTCATACCCTCTCTCCCAAAAAAATAAAAGATAAGTCTTCAGGATATCTTGTAGATATTTTCTTCTTTTTCATGTAAGTATCCTAAACTGTTTTCAAATGATTATTCTTCACTTGAGAATATGTTTTCGAAGCTGATAATGATCCCTTTAAGTAACAGCCTACAATAAATGAACAGTAAAGTCCTAATTTTAAAGCAAAAAGAGAAAAGGCTGAATTCTGTGACACCAAATAAATGATTGTTGAAAATTTCACTTTAAAAAAAATAGTAAATTTAATGCAGTTATTCTCAGAACTCTATGGCCATTTATCAAATCCATCTTTTTATGACTCCCTGTGAGGTTTGATTTTCATTTTAATAAGTGAATATTTCTCCCATCTTAACTTTGCTCATATTGCTTATGGTCAGGCTGAAGTTTTTCTTTCCATTCTTCGACTTGGTATCATTCTGGATACCTCTGCTATGTTTCCATTGTGCTGATCAGCTCATTTTTTCACTTGTTCCCAGCCTCCAGGCTCCTTATTTCAAAGATCAAGCTTTGACCTGGCATCTTTTCATTTTTTATCAGGTCCCGCCATACCTAATGTCACATGCTAGAACCAGAACATCTAAATACAGATAGATATGTGTGTAAATATATATCTGTACATACACACACACACACATACATACAGATATACAAAACTACTTTGTATCTGTGTCCTTAAATCTCTTGGGTGTGATCTCCTAGTCCTGCACTACCATGTAAGAAATTACGCAGTGTCTGCTTTCCTATTTGCTTTTCCTGGAACACCCTCTGGCTTCTAATTTGACTAGTTACAATGAGGGCTTTTTCCAAATTTCATCTCAATGTAAATGCTGCACCAAATCAGATTATTCTGGAAGTGAACAAAATTGCTCAGACAAGAATCTACTATGTCACTGTCAGAAATAGAGACTATAGGGTGGATATAAAGAAAATATTATCATTTTATCATGTAACATCAGTAAGCAAAATTATTGGAAAGTGTTATTTTTATTTTCCTTTTTAATTTTTTATAATTGTAAACATGGATAAATATGGGATCTTTTTCTCTTCCTTAAACTTATAAAGCAATATTTGTTTAAACATCAGAGGCTGAAAAGAAATTATTACAGACTTGCTTGCTACCTCAGAAGGTATGGATAACAACAAAATCATCAATTTCTCTTTGCAATTTTTTTCAAAAACATCAGCTCTGCATCTCTATATTCAGTTTTATTTTACTCTAAGTGAATCACAGACTCTTTTTCCTTTCATCCATTATGAAGGAATACCTTTTCCAATTTTAGACATACATAAGTATATGTGTTTGTTTGTGTGCATGTAAAAATATATATTTTGACCACAATATTTCTCCAAAAATAGCTCTTAAATCTGAAACTTGATTAATTTTTACTTGTTCCTTTTGGAATTTTCTGAAATAGGATCTTTTTTACTTTATTGTCTTCTTTATTTTCCCTCTAATAGATGGTTGTGTTTTAAATGATAATGCATTACATGTTCTTTCCTTCACAGCTATTTTTATTGTGAGAAAAAGCTTACTGTTGTAATATCACTAATGCAATTTGTATTCCTAATGTTAGCTTCATAAAAATCTTGACTCATGCAACTATAATCAACTGGGGATTCTCAAAATTACTGAGAATTGAGAACCTAATTATACAAAGTTCATTTAGAAGTAGTCACATATCATAAATCAACTATTAGTGGAACTACTGAAGAGAATGAAATTAACTTTTAAAATGTTTCAGATTGTACTGCACAGTATTTCAACCTCAAGACAAAGAAGGCAAATGTTTTGGATGACACAATTATTGTAGCTGAGATTGAGACAACAAAGAACTTTTTAATTCTCAGAAAAAAGAACATATTAACAAGAAATAGGTCGGCCATTGAATCTCTTGTAAGTATGCAAAAGTATAATTTGTAAGTGTATTTGTATATACCTAGACAGTGTTTTTGCAGAAACTCCAAGTAAACTTCCCAGCTTTCTTATAATACTTGAAAAGTCCACAGTTGCTCTTATTTACCTTATGAAAAAACAGGACTAGGTTTTAATAATTGACTCATCTTTCAGGATTACCTCATCTTTTACATTTAAACTTTTCTCTGGGGATTGTTCCCTATTTGGGGGATCTATGATTTTTATAGAAAGAAAAAAAAAAAGAGAAAAAAGAGGGAAAAAAAAAGCAAATGTCTTGACAGTAAAATTCTCTAAAATTTCTAAAAATTTCGTTGACTCATTTGATTTCTGTTCAGAGTTCATTCAAAGCCATCAACAAGCCTTCGGCACAGTCCAGCTCCACCACTCTCCCTATGGCTATACTTAAAAGGAGAATTTCTGAAACTGAGCAGCAGCCAGAGGAATAAAATGGCAAAGACAAGAGTCAATGCTGTCTATATCTTCCAGGAGACAGTAATCCACTAGGAATTATTCTAGCAAAACCAGCAGCTATACAGTTAGACAATATATAAATTATGGGACACCACCTTCTTAATTTTTCTGGAATTACTATGTAACAAAACTGAAGAAAGTAGTATTTTTTCAGTATCAGCAAAACTAGGGAAACATACCACAGAGAACAAGGCTGTTATGATTTCTTAGTAAGCCTCAGAGCTTTATTAACTCTGTTATGTTATCTTGAATGTGTGCCATGAAATTAGTTTATGATGACAAGAAAGAAGAATACCATCTGGAAACAAAACTGTAACAAAAGATGCTTTCATGGAAAAGATCAAGGTTCTTAGAGAAACAATAGGGGAACATGTCTAGCTTGAAGTCATAGAGAATGCAAAGGGCTACCTCATGGCATATGCTCCAGACTGATAAAATGAAATAAAATAAGAAATGTCTAAAATCTCTCATCAAATCCACATTCCGCATGAATTCTAAAAATTCACTGAGGCGATGGCTTAGCTCACATAAGTCATTAACTGTTAAATAACTTGTCTGTTACGATCTTCATTTCTTCTCAGACTGTGAACAGAATTCTTTGGATTTCATGTAAGATCTGTGGGAGGTTTAGGATCCCACTTGATTTTTTTTAAAAGGTTAAATTCATATAATTATAAATTATGGATGGAATTTCAATCTTGTGAAAGATATTTGCATGCAGGCAAATAGTGCCAAAACAGACAGTATCTGCAGAAATATAAGAAATATTTTGTAGACACTGATGTAGACACTGTAGACACTGATGATACCATGAACTTAGGTTTATTTTTCTGACACCTGTTTGCTACCTCTTACTAAAAGGACAAAAACAGGCCTGGCCAAAATACTTTGGTTTTTTTTGATTAGTGACCCTTGTCTTTTTTTGGAGCACAGAAAAGAATAAAATATTTTCTTCCTTTGAGGAATTATGATACAAGAGCCCTCAGTCACAAGTAACCATTACTGGATAAAACAGCTTCCCTTTGTTGCTCATCCACATGGGTACCAATAATACTGCCAAGAGAGGGGCAGCAGCAGCAGTGAAGGGTGTCCACAGGGCATGAGAACAGGCTGAAGAGCACAGGAGACAAGAGGGGTTCTCCTCAATACCAGGGCAAAAGTTCAGGTAGGAGCATCAGATTCCAGCAGAACAGCACTTTACTAAGGAGCTGGTGCTGGCCAAGAGGGCTTTGACCTCTTTGATCACAGGGTCCCCTTGAAGGAGTGAGGACAGGAGGGGAGACATAGGATCTGCCTGGCTGAACAGGGAAAGAGTTCTGCTGACCTAGTGAAGAGAGTTTGTCATGGGCAAACGCCAAAACCTAAAGGCAAATGGGGGAACAGGCCCAGGGGAGAAGTCATGGGGACAAGACAATGAATGTTTCTCTCCCTCCCTCTCACAAAGAAACATGATGCCATTTGAAGTGCCTGTATGCAAAAATGTGTTCCATGGTACACACACTGGACAAACTGAAAGTGCATATACAGTCACAGAACTGTGGTGGGACGGTTCACCTGAATGGAGGGCTCCAATGGATACACACAGAATCCCAGGAAATGCGGGAAAGAAAGGAGAGGCTGCACCTTACACAAAGTAGGATCTTGAATTAACAGAGCTCTCTCTGCTGCACTATAGGCTATCAGCTCTTGAGCTCCTGTAGGCTAGAATGGGACGTGAAAGTCGAGAGAGAGGTGACTATTGTGAATATCTGCTACAGGTCATCTGATTGAGCAGTGGTCAAAACTGTTAAAGTACTAGAAGTTTCCCAGACACAAGGTCTGGTTATCATCAGAGACTTTAACCATCCCAGCCAGCATCTCTGGGGATGGCAAGCAATGCAAATGCACAAGATACCTGATATCACATTTTTTTAATGTAGGTACTGGAAAGGCCAACTTGATGTATGAGCAAAGAGCATTCAGATAAGTCACAGCAGCTGTGGTTACCACAACCATTCACTGAATATCTTGAGGGAAGTGAAAAAGGCAATTTATGGAGTCAACACCTTGGACTTCAGCAGAGCAGATTTCAACAGGATATCATGGGCTGATGTCTTGAAGGGCAGGACTGCCATTCAGACAGACTTTTATGGCAAGATTTAACAAGCTGGAAGAATAACAGAAATCTTATGAAATTCCAAGACAGAAATGCAAAGTCTTATACCTGGACCAGGATCATCCCCTGCAGAAATTATTTGCTAGGTTGCAGCTCTGACAAAAGGACTCAAAGTCCTGGTGAAACACAGGCTGAGTGTATGGTGCACCTCTGCAGTATTGAAAGCTTGACTTGTATGGGGTTCATAACCAAGAGCACAGCCAGCAGCTAAAGAGAGAGAGCTCACCTGCTTGACACTTAGGAGGCCCCATCTAGAATGCTTTGTGCAGCCTAGGGTCCTTCAGCACAAAAGAGACCCTGACAGTCTAGAATAAGTCCAGAGAAGGGCTGGTAAAACTTCAAGATGTGAGGAACACAGTGTGTGAGACAAGAGGATGAAGGAAAAGGATTTTTCAGACTGGGCAAGTGGAGGATATGTGAAAACCTAACAGCACTGTTTAGTTTAGAAAAGAGCCAGAATGGAAATAGAATCATTTCATAGACCGACAACAGGAGAAGAGGAAGTAGACATAATCTGTAAAATTCTAATTTAAATTGTATGTGAGAATGAGGGCAGCTGGGAACCATAACAGGTTTCCAGGGAGAATTTAGAATCTTATCCATGGAGATATTAAATTTTCAACTAGGCAAAGCCCTGAGCAGTCTGACACAACTTAGAAGTTACCCATGCTCTGAGCAGGAGTAGGACTCAAAGAGACTGGACCACCCTTCAAAATTTACATCACTGAAGCTTTTTTCCTGGCCAGATTCTGTCATGAAATTGATATAGCTATGCCCCACATAAACAGAAAGAAAAAAAGATGAGTAGATTATATCTATCTCTTAATCCAAACTCTGGAGTGTCACTGCTTGAGTTATTACAATTTAAATGGTGTCAATTTTTAGACAGTACAGTAGTATGCTTTAAATTAGGGGGCGAAAAAACCAGTTCAAAATAAATTTATTTAATCTGCTGTTTGAATTTAAAAGATATTTCATGTCTTTATTTTTTACCTCTGCAAAAAGGAACAGGAAAATCCCACGATGCACCATTGCCAGGACTCACAATACATGTCAACATGGCGTGGCCTTCGAGGATGTAACCAGAGATACAGCTATATCGGATTTTATCTCCAATGTTGAATCTGGTTCCATGAAGTACTCCTTTAGGTATTTCTCCTGGATTGCCACATGTATGACTAGGTAATACTGCCAAAAGAAAGAATGAAATACACTACAGTTAAAATTTGCAGAATGAAATATTAATACTTGTCCAAAAATTATATTTAACTATTTGGCTTCAGTTTTGGTTCCTTTTTTTTTATTTTTTTAAACATGATTCCTTATACAAACAAGGTGAAATTAGGTTATGGAATATACTTGCGCAAAACATTTCATCTTTTAATAATGTCATCATTTTCAAAGCTAATTTCAAACTCAGATCTTGGTTTAACAGTCCTTCAATGAAGTTCTTTACAGATCTATTTAAAAGAAAAGTATTCTTCATATCCTGCTGATTTTCTTTGAATGGAGTGAAAGAACTGTTTATTTAATTCTACCTTATAAATATTGCAAAGATATTTATACAACATAATTTTAGGTGCAGGCAGTAGAAAGCCTTTCATGTACAGTTTTCATTTAGGTGTTGAAAGAGCAATTTAAAATAGTGCAATAATAAATTGTTCTTCTCTGACAGTAAATTAAAGCCTCAAGTATAGAAAAAAAGTTTGATTTTCTTCTTAGTTTCATATTAGCTCACGTTCTAGAAAATAAATTGAGTTAGTATTTTTTAAAAGAATCAGAAAATATCAAGGGAACTAAGTAGTGACATTGGGAAAATATGAATGGACACATTTTTTTCCTTGGAGAAACTTAGTACCATTTATAATTATTAGTTATTTGAAAGATGTTGTCTGAACAAGTTATCATCTTAAAGACGATACTCCTTCACCTACAAAAAACCAAAAATGTGTGTAGGGATGAAGGAAAATTCAATTGGTTTTATTCTCAAACTTCTTTTAAAGTTATTAATGGCACACTGTTCCTTTCACCAAACTAGTACAAATTAAAATTCTTTAATTTCCCTTAGAGGAGAACAAATAAGTGTAGGGAACTAAAATGCATCATGAACAGAGCACAGAAGAGAAACATGTGCATCAAAGAATGGTGGTCTGAAAAGCTCAGGTATAATTCAGGTATCATTTCAGAAGCCACATTTGTTCAATGAACAAATTCTTTCACCCCATAGTTCCTCTTTTTCTTTACCCATCTGCAGAATAAACATAACCATGCCAACCTGTAACTTGCATGTTGAGGAGGTTAATTACTCAATACAAACATGTCCTCAGAATGGTTCAAAGCCTTATATCAATATATCAATACTAATTATGCCCCATTATACCATCTAAGTTCAATTAGTGAATGCATGAATTCATTACTCAGTTAGTCACAGTAGCATTTAAGTGATAGTAATTACACTTAATTTACAAACCAAGTTATATAGAAAAATTTTGAAAAGGTCAAGAAACATAAAGATAAAAAAATTAGAAGCAAGAATACCGTTACTTACAACATTATTTCATTATACAAATACCAAAATATTCCATAAATATTAGCAATAAAACAAAAATCACCTGAGAATCTAATGAATGATGAGTTAGACATATGTTCTACACATTGCAGATCAAAGATCTACAATTTCTTGAATTAAGGAAACTAATTAAGGTTGTTTGTAAATAGCTATCAATGGTAAAAGCACACGTTATGATGCCTGGATTATTTCGTATTGTTTCATCAGATTTAACAAAATAGATTATTCCTCTGGATGTGCTCACTCACATTGTTAAAAAAGTCACTGCTTGATTATAAAAATAAAGTGCTTACACATAAAACAAAATATCAAAATAATTGGAATAAAGATAGTGATTTTTATTCCAAAAAGCTGAAAACTATTATCTATTATAAGCTTCAGCATATATTGCTGTATGTTATTACATATTTTTAGCACTACTGAAAATGCTACCCCTCTCTTTACAAACTTTTCCCTTTTTGCTGCCTTAGTCATGATAGGTTAACACAAGCATTTGTTCAGTACAAGTCAAAAATGAAAAAATTGTTACCTCCTTTGATACAGCAGAATACTTGGATTTGAGACAAAAATTTTTTTATGTTATTTTCTAATCAAAACATTTTTACAAAGGGCTGTAAATTGAAGCAGTTTTATGAAAAGATCTGATGCATGCAGTAAAAAGAATTATACAAACCAAAAGCCAGCTTTTATTTTTACAGGAGGGTGTTCTATCAGAAAAACAAAAAGAATCATTATTCAAAGCTACTATGAATTCTGATAAACTGCATTCCCAAGGAAACACATCACAGAAAATCTACATCTACCATATAAATAACAACTGCCAGTGGCTAACTGTTGAAACTGTACTGCAGCAAGTCAGTCTGTAAAGTCTCCTAGGATATGTTTACCTGAGTCTTCTTACCACCAACTCTGCCAAGAACTTCAGAGAAAATGATACTTAGCATCCTGAAATTGGCACGCACTTTACCATAACCTCCTAAAACCCAGTAAAAAATGAGTGATCTGAGAATGACAGCCATAGTCAATAATTCATGTGATAGTTCACAGGACTTCACCACTTCTCCAGATCAAGCATTCAACTACATTATTTATATGCTTTTCTAAAACTTTGACTGAAGTATATTGAGATAGACACAACTTCATCTGTGCAGGTTTTACCGTTTCTAGTCTAGACCTAAGATGAATTATCCTTTGAAGGTTCCTAACATTGAACAAAATAGTTTAATCTTTGGATTATGAGGATTCTAGTCAACCAAACCTATCATATGCATCTATCAAGCTTTAAATTCATTGCCAAATTTTCAGTAAAAGATGGATATTTTTCTTTAGAGTTACTGATGTCTACTGTCAATAAGGTTGCAGTCACAGGCTCTTGATTCATTAAATAATTTGATGTTTGCTGTGTATTGAGAATTATTATAAACTATACTACACTGAAGCACTTAAGATAATGGATTTTTTATACAGAACTAACATTAGAGTGCTCTCACCATTCTTTCTATCCTTTTTTTTTTTCACCCAAGTCCTTTCCAATTTTGGAAAAAAATGTAATTACAGTGTGTGGAGAATAACTTATGTAGTCTTGGTATTTAGTCTTAGCAAAAATATGCACAGTGGGATAACCAAGAATGTCTTTCTCCAATTTCCTCCTCAAGTAGAATGTCTATCTTCACCACTCTGACAGACATAAAAACCTGTATAGACTTCACTTCCTAGCACAAATCAATCTGAAGCACTGCTTATTAATTAAGATTTATTAATAAAATTGATCTAAGAGATAGGCCTTTCTCATACACTACCTTGATCTTCCTGGACAGAAGAAATTTTTAACAAATGTGCATAATCAAAATCCATAATGCAAATAATTAATGATCTAAAATGCCAAAGGTTTAACTTCCTGTTCAAACTCACTGTGCATGCTACATTTTAATTTTTGCAGAAAATCATTCAAACCATTAAAATCCAAATGCTAAAATGTAATGCTGATATTTTTTATGAGACAGAAGCAAAAGGCTACAAGATAGCAGGATTGTAAAAAATAGTAGAAAAATGACAGCTTGGTGATATATGAATTTTCAATTAAAGGTTATTAAATAATTTCATACTTAACAAATTACTCATTCTTAAGTGGTGTGTATCAGATTATTTATTTATATAGCCTTTTCAAGACTCTTCCTAAGGCTAAAATCTATATTTATTTGCAACACATGCCACTGGAAAGAATATTAACAGCATCTTAAACATAGTAATCCTCTGCTTTTATTTGTAAAGAATTTTCTTCATTTTTTTTATAGGCTTCATCATCTATCTCTTTCTGATTTATCATAACAGAGAAATGACCTAAAATTAAACAACAGTTGTTGATAATGAAAAAAACCCCAAACCAAAATATAAATGGTAGCTGTCACTGGAATGAATAAACTTTTGAAGGACTATTTCACCCGAGTTTTCTTACTATGTTCTCCACACTAGAATGCAAGAGTCTTTAAGTATGTAATAGGAAATGCCTAAAGTTTTTCATGTGTTCACAGTCCCACTGCCACTGCCACTTTGTGGCATCATGGTACCTGCAATGTAATGTCCTGATTTGGTAAGATCTTTTTTTCTATTTTGGTTTAAGAAGTTGAGTTAAAAAAAGATACTTTCTGATAAATCCTGATGGATTTGAGGTCTCTGGCAGCCCAACTCCTATTAATTGTTACATGAATAAGACATCTGGATTTGAAATCAGTTATAAAACCATGAAAATTAACTTCCCAGCCTTTGCTGAAAGTAGTATTCAGAGGCCCAATCTGACAATAATTTTCAGGAGAAAGACCAGATTTCTTTTTTCTCTCAGATGTCACAATCATCAACTAGATTGCAAAGATCGCCTAGAGGCCTTAGCAGCAAAAAGCTCAAACTGCTTATGTCAGTTGAAATTATATCAGCTTCACCCTTCTGTGAACCAGTTGCTCAGCTTATATAGGCCACACACAGTAGCTGGAGCTTGACAGCAGCAATTCGGAAAGCAGCTAAATGCCAATTAGGAAAAATAGGAAGGGGGTAGAAGAAGGAAAAGGAACTGAGTAAATGTTTTTCCTCCACTTATTTCAATACCTTTTTCTGACTTTCCAAGGATATATTATATTTGTTATTTTTCTTGTTGTTACTGAAACAGCCGGAAAAGTTTTTCACGTTGCCCTTAGGTTTTGCCAAATGAAATCTTGCTGACTTTTTTGCTGTTCCATAGTACCTCTACTACAGTCCTCTGAGTATTTTCTAACATTACCTTAAATTAGTGGCCACAGGCAAAACCACACACAAAGGAAAAAGCATAAGTTAGGAGGAAATGAGATAGTACTTTGATACCAATGGCTGCTTTGGAATTACAGCACTAGGAGAGACTTCAGAAGCTCTGTGGAGATAATCAGGGCTTCAGAAAATTTCTGGGCATATGTAAAGATGTTCAATAGGTATGAGGCACAGCCCACAATACCCTGTCCACATGATTACAGTAGAAGTTGCATTTTACCATTTAATGCATAAATAGAAGACACATTCTACTGTATTTGCAGCCACAGAAGAAGAAAACAGCTTCTGAGGAAGGTAATTACTATACTCATAAAAAATGAACACAATAAGCTCAAAAATAGGAGATAAAAAAAGCAAAATTTTCTTTCAAGAATGGCCTTGAAACTGAAGTCTCTACTCAGAAAACTGAGTATCTTTCCCAAGTTTTAACTTTTAGTTCAACATTAGACTGGAAAAGCTAACATGAAGTTCCTAATGGTCAATCATGCACAGAATTTTCACCTTTATTCACTCCAAAAGGAAATGAGGAAATTTTTCTCAACTCCAGAGTTACAAATAATCATGATCACAATCTACTGCTAGAAGAGTAGTTCCAAATTGTCATTTGCACATGTACACAAACACACACCCCCCACAGAGATACAACTAACCTGTGAAAGTTTAGTCTGCAAGTTACCTAACATCAAATTTACATCTTTCTTAAAAATTATTTCATCAAAAAATAATGGATTTCACTAGGTTTACTCTGGGGGAAAGAAGAGTTTACTCATAAAACCAAAAATATACAAAGTGCAAGTTCATGGAATACTTGATACTTAAGCCATATTTATACTCCAAGGTGTCAAGTGCAATGTTCAAGAGCACAGATACTTATCTATTGCAGCATTCAACATGGTCCTCTACTTCTCTGCTGGCAACATTTTTGTAAAGACTGTCTTTGTTGGGCTTAATTGCAATTTTTTTCTTAAAATAATCTAAACAAACAAAACAAAAACCCACCCAGACTTATTGGCTGACAGAAATAAAACTGTTAGATTTATTTTTGCTATCTTATTTATATACAGTCCCAAGATCAGAAGAAATTTCTTTCCTGTTGCATGCTAATTTCTGTATTTGTGCATACATGAACCATTGCAATATTTGCTAGATAAAATGCCTAAATTGTATCACTTTTGAAAGATACAGCTTGTTTTACAAGCATTTACCCAACTTGTCTGTCCATCTCTAAGGATGTGCAAAATTATACTGGATTGAAAGCTGTGAAAATCATTTAGGAGTATACAGCACCTTTAAAACTTTAATACATCTTTCGCATTAAGATTGATATTTTAATTTTCTTTTGCAGGTAATAACCAAAGATTGATGGATTTTATTTTTAGTGTGTTCACTTTTATTATGTAATAAATGTCTTGCTATTGGTTATAAGATCATAAAAGTCAATATCATACAAACAATGCCAGAAAGCTCTCAAGTGCAAAGGCAATCTGAAGTTGGAGCTAAAACTTTCTATTTCCTCATACTTATTTTGCCACAGATGTACTGCACACTTTCTTAGGTGAACTGGGATCAGCAAGCAATATTAGGAGTTTTTAGATTTCTCTTGAAAGAGAAGAACAAGTGGAGCATGACAGTCCAGACCAAGGCTATAAAAGCATCTGAGGCTGTGAAAATTTATAAATAGAAACTTCACCAGCAATCAGAAATTGAAAGTAATTAGTAATTTTCTTAAAAATATCAAAATAATGTTCTTCCATCTCCTCTAAAATGTTCAGTGCATTCTATGGTCTGTCTTCCAGTTGGTCAGTACAATCATCAGAATTATGTACAGTGTCTGCTCTTTGCATTCTGAGAAAGACCTTCTAGCAACGAAGGTCTCAACTATCCTTCCACATCATTAAGCTTCCAAGCTGTCAACAACAAAAATGTAACTGGAAGACAATCTCTAGTTCATCACCTCAGGTATGATAACAAATGAATCCAATAAAATATCTATTTGTAACCTGACCACTTTTGAGGATTTCATTAATAAAAAGACCTACATTCATAAAAAAAAGTCCATCCTCTTCTTGAAGGCCCTGGGGACATGAGGGTAAAAAGAACAATATCTCTGTGTGTTAAAAGAGGTACTTATCAAGGAAACAGTAAAGTACAAGAAAATGTTATGACCTTATGTGAAGACCTGCATACAAATCTGATTACAAATGTTCAAACTAGAGTAATTGAACATAAAGCAAATGCAGAGCAGGACTCCTTAAGTGATCAAGAGCTGGAGAGCTTTTAAGAGGATACTGGAAGGTTTTTACACAATCTGAGAAATGAAGATTAAAATGCAGTAACTATGAAGACACTGCAAGGCAAACACCAGGTCATAAGAAATCTTGTAGCAGCTGAAGGCAAGGCTAGGAAAAAAAGGAGAACAAATCACAATTACAAGGAGGTTGAAAATGAGATGCATTCTTACTAGAAAAATAAACTATTGGGTAGTTTCCATGGAGAGAAGAGAAGAGAATGGGGGTAGTGTAACAAAGGCAAAAGAAAAATATCACACTTACTGAGGGCAAGACAAGATACATACTACAACTATACAGATGAATTGCGAATAAAAACTGGAAAGAGATTTGGAAAGAGATTTCACAAGTAGATATACTCTCTATTGCTCCCAAGATTCTTTGAAATTATTATTGCTATTAAATGAAATTGGATTTTGAATTTTTAAGACCTGCCATATAAGGAAAGGACAGTAATTTTAAGAAAATAAGACATAAGCCCACTCTTCTCTAAAAGTTGCAATAACATTGAATACAAATCTTGTAGATACACTCCAAATGATGCTTGTTAAATATAATCAAAATTCTTTGTTTCAGCAAAATACATTGAAGAAGAAAAACATCTTTAAATCTGAACAGATAAAGCTTAATGCAAAGTGTCTAATCTGCTGTATTATTTGATAATTACAAACTGTGGGACTCATATGTACCACATATCTGTTCTCAAGTGTAACTACTTAGAGGTCAGGGAAAACCTCTAAGGAATGATAGACAAGAAAAGAAGCAATGGCAGATTAAATTTGGACAATATCAGCTTCAGTAATAGATACACTACTGATGATTTAATAGAGGCTTATCTTCAGCTAACACCAGCTTGCCACCATGTCTGCAGACCCTCATTACTAATTAAAGCAAGGCAATAGTCTTTCAAAACCAATTTTTTTATCTCTTTCTTTCTTTTTTTTTTTTTTTCCTTTTGTCCTTCTTTTTTTCTTTCACATTGATTGGCTGTTTATTCAGATTACAAAAAAGTTCCTCATTACAAAAGCTCCCTGCTCTGGCACAGGCACTTCCTCACTTCTCCCATTGTGGTGGCTTTTAGCAAAGCTGGACTGTGGACTCTCCCAAGCTTTCCAGAACCATTCTCTTGTGCTTAACACTTTCATAAGTGGCATTCTATTGCCTCCAGATACTTGAAACTTTATCTTGCTAACAATCATGGGGCAAATATTTAGCAGGAATTCAATATGTCATACAAGCCTCTTGTCTGTGCCTGTAATTGGAAATGAAAGGAATTGGGACCTTTAATTAAGACCTGAAAATGTAGGCAGCAAAAGTCATGGCCATTAATTTTTCTTCCCATCCCTTACAGTGTCAGGAAAAAAGGTTCTGTCCAGTCCTTGTCCCTAGTCAATGCTAAGAATTGCACACAGGTTAAAATGAGGATTCTGCAAGAATGACAGCATTGCAGCTCTCAAGCCCCTGCAGTCCTTCCAGCTTCCTGAAGGAATGTTGAATGACTTTTTTCCTCACCTAGTTCAATACTTTGTTCTGTTGCCATTGTTAGAGATTCTTGTGATAACAGAAATTCAGCAGTTTCTTTTCAACTTCATCCCCATTTGTTCTCAGATATGGCATCCGCAAGCTATGGGAGTTAGGAAGAAACTTGTCTGGTTAGCACTTACAGGCCCATACTTCAACAAGGGTGGCATGTAACATGCTCACCACCCTGGCTGAATGGAAAAATAGCAGTACAAGGGCAGGAGAAGAATTTGCCATCTCAAAAGCTTCAGCTATAGAATAGAAGAATTATAAATGCTTGTTTTCTGGGAAGTCCTCGAGTAATATACATTTCAACGTGCAGCACTTTGTGGACCTAAATGGAACAGTGTTTGTGTGTGTCTCACAACATGCAACACATGTTTTCTATTTAACCAGCCAAGGTCAGACAGAGAGTGCTCTTTAAAACGGCAGATTCTGTCACCAAACCTCTGTTTTAACACAACAACATGATTTTCTGTTGCTTATTTTCAGTGCTTTGAGCTAGTCTCTTTTTTCTTACAGCGGCTTACTCAATTTATAAATAAGTGAAAAGAATTGATCTGGGTTTGAAAAGAAAAAAAATCTCCCTCCAACACACACACAATTGCATGTTTGTCAGGATGACTAAGCTGCAGTGGGTAACACCACTGAGATGCTTGTCAGCTGCAGCATGGGAATAAGAATCAAGAGCAACTAGAAGAAAACAAGTTCAGAGAGCAAAATGAACTACATTATGAAGCCATAATCCAAAGTTTCTCAATGACATCTACTTTCTATGAAGTAGATTCTTTACATGGTAGGTAGAACAAATACCTGGTAAAAGGGGTCATGGACAAATGAGAGGAGAAACAGGAACAGAAAGAAGGCCAAAATCCTACACATGGAATTTCACATTATGTTGTTCTTGGTATTCTAGTTAGCTAGAAAAAAATATAGTATTTTAGGGACAGAATAAACAAAACCTTAAATTTATTTTGATTTTGCTTTTTTGGGTTTTTTTCCTAATTTTTTTCCTCAGCAAAATGAAGTAGCATCTTTAGAACTTCTGAAATCTCTGTAATGTAAGTACATATTTTTAGCCTGTATTTATTAGGTAACAATATGTGCTTTTTCTAGAAATGATCTTTGGCCCATCATGGAAATCCATTCTAAAGTGATCTTTGGTTTTGGGAATTATCTTGTAGTCAGTTTTGACACGAGAAATCTTACATGCTCCTTCAAAAGCCCTCAAGTTTGACTCACGCCAGGCTGGTGTGCCTATGTCCATTATGTGTGAGCACTGCTAAAAATCCTTCTGCACTGATAGGACAAAGGGGCAGGAATCTAGAGTAAAGTTACTTAAATCCATTACAAACCTAAATTAAGTATTGTGGTGTTAAAAGTGCTTCTTTTTATTTGCATTCTATATTAAAAGACAGTGAATGGCAAAGTTGCATTATATTAATTTAAATAAATACATAATCAGAAACAGGAAATAAAAATATTAAACCACAAATGTTACAGGTTTAGTCTTTTTATGACAGCCTGTGTTTGTTCCCAGGAGAATTAGATTGCTGAGAGTGAAACCTATAACATTGTTTCACTAAGTAATAACTTTGCAAGGAACTGAACAGTGGCAGTGAGTGGCCAGATTTCTCTAGACATTTCCTCTGGAACATTTGGTGTAAAATTTCCCTTGAAATTTCTAAAGCACTTGTCTCCTAAGGCTTGAATTTGATTTGTGTTATTGTGATTCTTAATGAACAAAGATTTCCTAAACTGTATTTACAAATCACAACTTCCCTATTTTTTTTTTTTAATCTTTTTCTCATTTTGCACAACTGGCCATTTGGAGTCCACACAAATTATGTTCTGCACCTGAATAAAGTCTATACTAGTTTAATTTGTAGTTTATTTTTTCAATAATGGTCTAATCAAAACTGATTTTGCAGAGAACAAACTCTCAGGACCATGTGGATCTGGATATGACATAGATTCTCATCTACCTCTTCTTATGAGATTCTGACTGTATTTGGCACTTACAGACAGACACAATTAAAAAATTTCCATGCATTCTCCGACTCTGCCATTCATGTGGGACTCCAGCACCATCAAAGTGGTGAAAAAAAACTCCAAATCAAAACAGAAGAAACTCACTAATTCTTTGCAACACTTTTATGTACTATGACATTCTATCCACTTTGGTTGGCTTTGCATATTTTAACCATAAGCACAAAACAGCATCTAGAACACCAGAAGATATTTTCATGCATCTCAGTTTTGTCACAATCTTGGCAACAAAATTAGTTTTGTGACTATTTAAACAATGAAACCATCTGTGAGGCTGATGCCATATCAAAGGAAGTTTACTGCAATACTTGTTCAATGTGCAGCTAAATAAGATTGTCTGCTATTATTTGTCTAAAAGATTATTTACTGGAAGCAAGGAAAGAGAGTTTAATACTGAAATTGTCCCAAAACTCATTAATTTCATGTTTGTTTCTGTACTACAAGTGTGCAAGGGGGTAAGGCTGTTCTCTAAATCTTAAAAAAATAAAGTCTCTCCTACTCAAAACCCCAGAAGACTGTGTTTCACTGGAGATCGTGTTGCACCTCCAGAGACTTCACATACAAGTGAGTCATTATCAGGCTAAGGAGACATGATGACTACACTGTACACTGAAACTGAACGGAACTGAGGCCAGCTGGCACATTATTATTAAACTTTCTGAGCCTGCAAAACAGGATGGCTGTGTCCAGATTGCTTGTTCAGAACAGTCACCAGGCTGTACCAACTTCTGAATCATTCCCAAGAGTTGTTCAGGAAAGTGCTATTTGGCCCAAACAAAACTTTTGCTATAATCTATCCAACAATATAGATGGCTGTCAGTGCCTCTGCCCATGTCCTGATAGGGGGTATATTCTGCTGTAGACAAGGACAACTGCTCACTCATGCCAGACAAGGAAGAGAAAGTGTATCAGCAGCTACTGTGGTGGATGGAATTAAACTTTTGGATGGCTGTGCGGTCACTGTTGGGCCCCTTGGCTATCTGTTATACAGCACTTTGCTCCTATTTAGTTTATTAAATTATTATTTTATTATTTAATTATTTAAATTATTAGTTTATTATTTAAATTATTAGTTTATTATTTAGTTTATTAAACTATTAATAATTATATTATGCATCCCACAGTGAACAGGAAGAAGCACTAAGTCCATCTTTGCCTTTGTAGTGATTATGCAGGGGAGAAATCATAAAATTACCTCTGCTGCCATCTCTGATAGAATGGGACAACTTTCTCACACATAACTGAGGAGATTTTGGGATTTGTTTTCATTGTACACCTATACCCACCTGCTTAAATATCCAAACAAGAGAAAATTAAAAATCATCTAAAAGTATATCCCCACAGGATATGAAAGAAAGAAGCAAGGATAAAATCTGCACTGTACTGATAGCAAGGATCTTATCTACGCAAATGCAAAAGACTTAAATAGATCAAATACACTTTTTTTCCCCCCATAAGGCTTTCATAAAACTCTGTCACCTGGAGATGTTAACCTGTTGAATGGCTGCCTAGTGCATTTTATGGATTTCTGTAGTCTGAAAGGTACCAGTTCTTGCTGCACTACCAGTCTAAGATGTAGCCTGGCACATCAATTTTCTCCTCATAAACCCTGGGAGAGAAAGTGATTTTATGTATCTCTCTGCTAATACTAACCTATTAATTTTTCTCCCCAAAAAGCAGCTTTGTAATCTTCCAGTTGTTAAATGACAGAGAAGTGAAAGCTTTATATTCATTCAGTAATCACAGCAGCTCTTTTTTGCTAAACCAGTTTTCAATTTACAAAGAGCTTGTCAAGGTGATAGGTAACATCTCAAGAGACACACATACTGTGCCTTCATCATTCACCTAAATTTTTAACGTGATTCCAAGGCTGGCTGTGAAATACATCCCAACAATAGAGGAAGTCTTTATGAAACCAACAAAATACTTCAAATTATTAAGTGCCCCTTCAGTATCTCCAATATGTGGCATTTTTATGTATTAAAAATCTTCATGGTTTCTGACAGTTAGAAAATCAGGTTTAGAGTTTGTTTGAACTTATTTTAGATGCTGAATGGTGAAGCAAAACAGTTATGCTAATAAAGCTGTAAGAACTACTACACATTGAATTGCTCCTCAAAATACTTCCACTAAGACCTAAAAAAAGAGTTTACTAAATGTATTTCTGAAACCCTATTCTTGTGGAACATAATAATTTAAACAATTGTGTCTGACTAGGGTAGGTAACAGCACAGCCATTTTTCTTGGTCTTATGTGATGTATCAAAATCTGAAAGAAAATTCCAGAACTTCAATTTCAGATGTGTAATTATAGGCAAAATAAAGCACCATGAAAGTGCATGTTATTTGAAAATAAAGCCTTTTGAGTTTTATATCTCACAATTACTATTTTTTTTCCTAGAAACTGTGATTGAGATTCAGAAATTTTTTGGGTTTGTCCTTTATTTGAAGCATGTAAGTACCAGTGCCATGTCATACTTGTATTTATACTTATCTATAATTATAAGTGTTTAGTCAAAGAATTCACAGATAGAAATTCAAATAATATACAGAGTAGATATTTAAATTTTGCAAATTTGCAAATTGCAAAAAAATACAATTGTTGAAAGAGTGATTGTTAGGAACTGAGGGTACATTATTCTTCTTTCAGTATTTTGGTTTATCAAAACATTACTATCACTGACAGTCTTTGTTATAAAAGGTCTCCTTATGAAAGTTACAGACTCCTTTTGGGCAAAGTACTTCTGGCATTCTCATATGTAAATTAAATACAAATGTACAGAGAAGCTGGTCATAAAGGTTGCCCTGAAGTGCATTGACTTCAGGGTAGAGTTGTGCAGTCAAAGTATTTTCTTCCAACTGATCCAACACAATCCCATATAAAGGTGATTTAATACTACCTAGATTTGAAGGCTCTGTTGTAATGGAGTTTGGGCATTTACAAAGAGTATATTTAAATCTTTTCAGAGCATCTTTAGTCATGGCCACAGGTCTGCAATGCTTCCCACCAGCCCGCAGCCCAGCTAGTGACAGGTTCCCGGTGCCAGGCTGGACATCCCAAGAGATCCTCACCAGAAAGCCTGACTGCTGGGGCTCAGGGCTTTTCCAGAGAGCTCCCACCAGCATTGCTGATGTCCCAGCCTTGATGAGGGTCTGTGCCCAGCCCCACAGCTCTGTCCACCCATACCAGTGCTGGGCCTGTCTCGGGTCACAACCCTCCTTCCACTGTCCTCTTCTCAAAGGCTTTTGCTGGTGAGATCCCTGACCCAGCCAGCCATGCAGCACAGACTGTCCTTGCTGCTCTTGATTTCATTTCTAGAACTCGAGAACACTTGTTCTATTTCATGACAAGCTAGGTTGCTTCTTACCACCAGGACAATGATTTTCATGTAGTAATACCATAATAATGCCAGCAATTCAATCTATAGCTTTCACACTTGAAAAACTCAGAAGATACAAGTTATGAGAAACTAATCCAAAGAAAAGCTTTGGCTTACAGAGCTTAAAGTACTGCTGCATGAAACTCACACACACCTGGGTGAGCATGTGGGTCCGCATGTGGAGAAGGAAAACCCCATAGAACCTAAAAAATTCACACTTCCAGGGACAGTTTGTGACTTCCAGAATTTCCCATGTACTTTATCAGATCATAACAGAAAATATTTAGCATTTTTCAACATACCAAAGAGAGAAAAATACCATTTTAGAATAAAAGGGGAAAGGCATATATAAACGGCAGGCATAAATCTTGCTCAGCAAGATCCTGTCCTGCAAAAGAGCTTCATATCCAAAAGTTATGAATATTCTCAATTCTGACATAGTTTGATCACTCAGTTACATGGCGGCACAAAAGATTTGCCTGGCTTATTCCCATTGACCATTACAAGTACAGCAATGATGACACCACGACATTTCTGGAAGACAATGTGCAAAGGTGAATTTATTTCCCCTTAAGCACAAGCACACATTTCTTTTGGGAGCATGAAACTCAAGATATAATCAAATCAATATGAGAAAAAAGTGATTGAGAAAAAAAAAATTCATAGTACAATGATGACAATTAAAAAAAAACAAACAACAAAAACTATAAAGGAAATATGTAAGAAGTTACTAGACCATTTCAGAAAAACACATATACCTTGTGTCAGTCAGAAAACACATATCAGTGAGAATGGCATGAAGTGTGGTAATGGGTGTTTACCAAATTATAGAAACAGTAAAAAAGTACATTGATGTTAAATAATAAAATTAATAGCATGTAAGCAATACTTTAATTCAGTATTTTCTTAATATCAAGAATAACTGGGTATTTTTTCCATCTAATTTCACCATGGTTTTGCGATTTCTTGGAATTTTTGTCTGACAGTTTGACTAGCAGTTGTAGAAGATGTGGCCAAACAGACGATTTGACTTATCTGTGGCAGCGAATAAATCAATTTGTTTTATTTCAGAGGATAAGACTAATTCTGTAAAAATCAAATCTCAGCTGTCAAACAGAAGGACTGTTCCTTTTAAGTACAACACTGAATTAACAGTAAAGAAAGTAAGAGTCACCTGGGCAGCCATAAGGGAGAGCTGAGTAAATCTTGGATGGCTTTTACAGGTAAATTAGGACCTCTTTTTTTAAAAATCAAAATCACCAATTCAGAGTTTCATTGCTTGCAGGTCCCATCATAAGCTGGGCATATATATGCACAATACAGTGATAAAAAACCAATTTTTTGCACATCCTCCTTTTGAATATAAACTGCATAGGACCTCCCTGAGCTGACTTTTCTCAAAAGAGAAACTTGGTAGATCCTGTTTACTCTTAATAAAATGTAGAACTGTTATCTTACCTCCTCCTGTGTTTTATGTGGTATTAAACAACATGGCAAAACTCAGGATTTCTTCTAGCACTACATAAAGTAACCTTATAGTTTTAACATATACTGTAAAGTTTAAAATGCATTTGATGGCTTAAGTCTTCCCAGGGGGAAAGCTCATTTACCTATCAGTTTTACAGCTTCAAGCAGGGCAGCACTGTGTAAAATACTTTGTCATTCCTTGCCCTTCATACCAGGCTGACTCCCCTGCTGTTGAGGGACTAAGACATATGAGCTTTTGTGATGTACAAGGCCAGAGACAATATTACATGGATGGAAAACATGGACAATATCCTGTCCTACTGAACACTATCTACAGGTTTTAATTTCAGAATGTTACTTTGATACCTCATTCCTTGCAAGACCTCATACTTTTTAAAAGAAATCATATGGACAAAAATGGAACTGAAGCAAAAAATTCCAAAATACTCACGATAGTCCCCATGAAGATAACTATTTAACTTTAGCACAAATCTATAGGTTTTTTGTAAGTCCATTTAAAAAATTTGTGCTGAAATTTAATAACCCTGAAACATTTTTATTATTCATTAATTAATTTCATTAGAATTAGGATAGAATAGGAGTCTAAAGCACAAGAGGTCTCATCCACAGCCACATGTTCATAAAGTCTGAGAGCTGGGACTTACAACTTTCGTAGTATTAGCTTTCCACTCCCCCCTCATTTATCTACCTGTGTGTTGTGGTTTAGAAATGCTACTCCCCAGTTTAGTGCCCCTCTCTTCCCTATCCCTGACTGAGACGGCAAAATGTTTCCAAAGAGGAGAGCTGGAGGCACATGTGGTAAAGATGACAGGTTGAGATGAGAACAATGTACTGGAAACAGCAATGAGATAAGAAAACAAACAGCAACTGCAACAATACCAATAGCAAAAGTGTACAAAAAATGGTGATTCACACACAAGATGCTCACCAGCTCAACCTGACCAGACTCACAGCCAGTGGTGCCCCACCCCAACCATTCCCCATCTGCCATCCTTATTCCATGAGAAGGAACACCATTTGTAAAAGAGAGTGTCCTCTTCGTCCACCCCTGGCAGTGACGTGATGGTTTTGAATAAAATGAGGTTCTTAGCCATGCCCACATAGCTCCAGGCTCTGTCCCCTCACAGCTACTGCAAAAACTTAGCCAGGACGCCGGTCCAGACAAAACCCTGTGGTGTTAGCAAAGCCCTTGTTTGCAGTGCTAGGGATGCAGAAGGAGCAATGAGTGGCAGCCAATCATTCAATCCCAGTTACCTCCCACTTTCATGCCTTCAAGCAAAGCTACACTGCTTATAAGGTACAATACCTTTTCCCTATCTTTCCTTTACCTTTGTCTTTTTTTGGCTACTAGTTGTCTGAATTTCTCAGCACAAAGAAGATGACTTCTACTTAATCCTGTTCATTGCACAATACTAAGAAAGTATTGTGATGTGCCCTGTATGGAAAGTAGGTTTGGGTTGAAAATAGTAATATCATGTTCAAATGATCAACAAGAGGGAAGAAACTCAACACCAGTAAAGGATATCACAACAGCAAGAGATGACCTGACACCTCTGCAATCTGCTTGAGGCCAATATGAAAGAAAGAATGGGAGCTCAGTGCAAGATTATATGTATCACGATTATATGTATCATATAATATGCCAACATTAAGACAGTGTAATATACCTCAAAAATAAGACATAGCATTCCAGTGAGTTGTAGCTGATTGTGAACATTATAATTTCTGTAGTCTTGTGTCTATAAACTACCATCATCTGTCCAGATAATTAGTCATGCATTTACACAGTTGCTGAGGAAATTTTCAGATGAGCTTAGAAGAAATTTTAATGTTCTTTTATGATATCTGCAAACTGCAGCCCAGATTCACAAAGGGATTCACAATGGGAGTGACACACTGAATACATAAGGAACAACAAGAAACAAGCCAAAAATAACCCAAATCCCCACTTTTTCTCAGTTTTCATATTTAGTTCTGGAAATTTTTAGGACTTTTGAGAACTTGTAGATGTTATCAGGAGTTTTAATCAGGAAAATATAGATTAAATTTATGTACTACTTACAGGATTTTTAAACTCTTAAAAAAAAAGTAGAATTACAATAGGAAATTAGGAGACTTGTAGATGTTTTTGATTAAATATCTTAGGCAATCTTTAAATCTCCTATAATAAAGTATCAAGTGTAATGTAGTTACTCTATTTGAACCCAGTGACTTGTATAGTAGAACATAACTCGCAGAAATGGAGAGACATCTAATAAGAGGCATGAAGCAGCGTCATTTTACTCCCATACTTTTAGTAACAATGTATATCTAATTTTGTACTTGCAATTTTACTTATATTCCACAGTTACTATTTCTTGCTGAGGTTCTGCTAGTGTTATAATTTTTCTGGTGTTCTCCTTTATGAAGGTACATGTGCTTTCTAATCAAATCTTCCCATCAGCTTCATCTGCAATGGATGGGAAGGGATTAATAAATTATTTTCCTCAAGCTCAATTCAGCAATAAAAAACCCTTTCTCCCTTTCAATTTTTTGTGTAATTTTATTTCCTCATTCCCATTTTCAGGTGTTGACTTCTTCAAAAATGAAAAGAAAAAAAAAAACAAACCAAAAAAAAAAAAACCAACAAAAAAAAAACCAACACCCCAAACCCCCCAAGAACAGAAAGAGGAAGCTTCAGCATTTTTTCCTCCATAGGGAACTCACATCCTGTGAATCAAATATGCTCATTTACTTAAAGATAGGGTTTAGCTCAGAAAGATGGTAGAGGCAGATTGGAAGAAAATTATCAGGTAATTCTCCTACTTCCAAATTCATACTCAAGTAAACAGACATTTCTTTTCATTTAAGCATTTTTTCCAAGAATCTGGGTTTTTTGTTGAACACTTGAAAGTTAAACACCAGTAACTGCCATTCTGAGCAATGACCCCTGCAGTTCATGGGGAATACAGACTACAGCTGCTGAGTGTCTAGTCCAAAATCTTTCAATGCTTTAAAAAGGAGCTGGATTTCCTGGAATGCAGAAAGAAATGCAGATCATTTTGCAGTGTATTACTGCTAACAAAGGATTTAAAGTAGCCATCCATGGATGCAAAATACAATTCTCATGGAAGCTAGTACCAATAAGTGTAAATGAAGTGTAAGCTCATTGTTATTTTCAAGGAAAGATGCTGAAGATGTTTAAAGTAAAAAAGAAGTCAGGTAGGGATTCTGACACAGAAGAATAGCATCATTTAGAAATGGATATTGACTGATGACTGTGGATATAATTTATGCCTATTTATGTCTTTTTTTGGCAAAAAGTCTGGATAAATAAAATTCACCAGCAAATCACTTTGTACTCCTTCTAAAATGTAGAGGATACAAGGTTCCCATGCCTCTCAATCCTAAATACAACAAAATACTCAAAGGATATGCATCAGAAAATAATAAAATTCCTTATTTCCTATGTCTCTGAGGATTTGGAAAGGAGGTCATTTGTCCACCTCACGGTGGACATTTCTTCAGGCTGTTGCTGATACAACGTCTTGATGTCTTTATTATTTAGAGAACATTTTAATGCCAATATTACTATGACTAATCTTTTTTTTTATTTTAAAGCTAAACATTCTGGAGAATAGCTTTTTAGAATTCATAAATTCAAGTCAAATTGATAGAAGGGAAAAAAATGACCATAAAGTCAAGTCAAATTAATAGAATATAAAAAACACATATACTCCTATGCTATAAAGAGTAATTGCTACAAAATTTAATTTGCTATCTGAGTAGGCTTGCATTGTACTTTTCTTTATTGTAAGTACTCTATAGTATAAATACATGCACTATTAAAATTATTTCATATGTTATAATTTCTGTTCTCTATTAGAAAGCTGTTTTCATTTACTAAGGGGTATTAAGGTCAGATAGGATGAAAGTAAATACCAACACAAAATCAAAACTTTACAAGAGGTTGTTGGGAACAGAAAAGAAGTCCCAATGGGCACTCCTTGCCCTACACGTATCAATTTGTGTTAAATGTTGCTTTTTCCCTCCCAGTAGTTATACTATAATTTCTTAAATATTTTGATGCTTCTGTATAATACCCCAAAGACAAATATCCCACAGCCTTTATTAGGGAGAAGGATTTAATTCGGGGTATTTTGCTCTGCAACATTGTTATTTGACATTTCTACCATCTACAGAGAAGTTCCCCTTGCATACTAACTGAGCATCCAATTAAGCGATGAAAAACAAAAAGTTTCATTGTAGTTATTGCAATCTAAAAGAGATGATTAAGGAACTCCTGAGGCATGCAGAAGTATAAATTAGCAAAATAAAAGGATGTTAACAAGGCCAGCATTACACAGATAGAGCACAAGTCACATTATCCTGCCAGGAATTGACCTAACTGTTCAGCAGATTATAATTAGAGTTAAAAAGCTATATGAATTTCCAATTTTAAAAGCTGATGTACTGTAAGTTTCAAAGTAAAATAAGAATCTGTTGTAGAAAAAAACAAAGTCCTTAAGGAGCAGCCCCACAGACATACATTAACTTCAAAATAATGCTTTCAATAATTTCAAAATAAGTTAATTAAAGACACCATTAGAAAAAAAAAATAGTTTGTGCAGAATTTTTTACTGACAACATGGTACCATTGAAATGAATAGGAGCTTTAGATGGTGGGCTTGAGGTTTTGACTTGCATCGAGGTATTTTTTTTCATTGTAGCTGATATGTTCTGGATTTGTGGTTAAAATAGTGCTGATATCTCAGGGACATTTTAGCTATGGCTGAGCTGTGCTTGCACAGCCAAGGCCTTTTCCTCTCCTCACACTGCTGCAAGCAGGCTGCACAAGAAGCTGGGAGGGAGGGGACACAGCCAGGACAGCTGGTCCAGGCTGACCCCAGGGATGTTCCACACCAAATGGCATCATGCTCATCATGTAAAGAGGGGAGAGGAAGAAAGAGGCAGGGGATGTTCAGAGTCTTCCCAAGTCAGCCTTGCACACGTGAGCCCTGCTTTCCTGGAGATGGTCTGAACATGGGAACTGCTGAATGAATTCTTTATTTTGCTCTGCTTGTGTATGCACCTTTGCTTTACTTATTAAACTGACATTACCTCAACCCATGAATTTTCTCACTACTGCTCTCTCCCCATCCCACTGGGGTAAGCAAATAAGTGAGTGGCTGTGTGAGCTCAGTTGCTTGCTGGGGCTAAACCATATCTGACTCCTTCTGTCAACCAGAAAAATGGAGCTGGCCCAAGCAGAGATATGGGGATTTTTTACAACAAATTTCTCCAGGACACAATATAACAAATCAGTTTTCTTGTCATACCATTTCTGATCAGCACATGGTATTACCCTGATTTTGGTTACCTGGAGAATCACCTTGAACATCCTTAAATTAATTGCAGCAAACCCAGGAACACACAGAAAAATACTAAAAGATCTCTCTCAAAAGGAAAAAAATAACAAAACCAAGGCTAGGCGTGAGTAATTTAATGGAAGGAACAGGCTACGATCAAATAGAGAAGTCTATGTGTAATTACATATGCTTTTGGAAAAGGCAATCAGATTTTACTAGGTGTCTAGTTAAATTACATGCTGCTGGGGTTACTAAAGGGCTAGTTGTAACAACATAGTACAATTAAAGAATTTTTATATAATAAGAGTCTCTCACAGTTGAAATCTTACACAAGATTTGAGAAAATCTTTTATACCCATATATTGACCTTATTTCCCCAACACTAGCAGCAGCAAATGCACAAAGAATGGATCACCATTGCCTTGCCTTGGTTAAATACTTCATTTTAACTATGTGCTTTTATTTAAATAAAATCTGCTATATGACGATTTCCTTTCCATTGCAGTATATTTACACAGGGAAATAGTGAAAATTCTGGTACTATAAGAGCTTCAAATTTTATGAACATGCAAGTAATGTAAAACCTAATATTAAATCATAAAATCAAAATTAAAAGTTATTTTCCTTACCAATGCAGTTCACAGTATAACCCTGCTATTTGTCCAATGTGAATTGTGCTCGAAATGAGAGCATCCTTTTCTTAGAGGCACCAGCTTGAAGTTACAACTCCCTTTTCTTCTCTTCAACCACACCTGCAGCTTATAACATTCTCAAGCAGAGAAGGATAAGTTCAGACTCTTATTTCTATTGTTTGCACTGAACCTGGCTGAAAAGAGAAATGTACCTATAGAGATAGACTGGAGGTTCTCCTGCAACAATTCTTAGCACAAAGCTTTAACAAAAGCAGGACTGCTCTGCAAGGAATACTGCCTGTTTCATGGCACAGTTTTACATCAGACACAGGTGTTGTTACTACTCTACTCTGTCACAAGGAAGAATATTGCTTGGATTGAGCACTGTAGTTTCCTGGCTGCTTTGGAACAGGATTAAGACAGTACTGCCAGCCATCAGGGGGGAAAAAAGAAACACCTCATGAAAAAAATTCTTTCCTAGAGATAAAATTCAGTAGTTACCTCTGTGATTGATTTTAAAGTTGTACTGAAGCTATTAAAGTGATACTTCCACATACTTACGTAATTGCCCTGTATAAGCAGCCTGTAATCCTTCTTCCTCACTTGCCCCACCTGATAAAGAAATGAGCTATTTCTATGCTTATGCCTTTGGATGGGCTGGCAAGAATGCTCTAACAATGTCATAGTACAGCTGGGCTACCAAGGCAGTGTGTAGTTTACTTTATTTATTTTTTTTTTTAATAAAAAACTTGAAAAGAAAAAGAAATTCCAGAACTACAAAATTTCACTTATCCAAAGAAAACTCTTCCAGGAAGTCAAGTCTGCTAATTTCATGCTCCTCTTGAGCTGGAGTGAATTCAGTTTTACTGCCTTAGTAATTTAGCTCTTATTGGGATAAAGATAATTGCAGCTCTTCCTGCCAAATCACTGTCATATAGCAGAAGCAAATACAGAAGTAGTACAGCAAGAAAAGAGAGAGCACCAGGAGCATGGCTTTAAAGCTCACCTACTGTTGCTGTTTCCTCTACACTTTTTGGTTGGTTTAAAATTTATTTTTAAGGTAGGACCAACTCAGCTTCAGACAAAACAGAGATGGCTACCAGCTAATTGAGAAGAACAGTCCAAACAGGTTCAGACACAGGTATCAAGCATAGGATAGTAGAGCAACACAGATTAGGTCACTTCCATTTGAAATAAAAGAGCGAGTCTTGATCACATTTTAGAAAGAAAATTTTTCATCATTCAGGAGAAGATTCTGCATTCCAGCTGAACTCATTTGTCTCAATCCTCTTTAAAAGTGTTAAATATATGCTGTGCTTTCTCAGGGGGCTATTGTAGCTCAGCATTCCAACAGCATATGGCTTAATTTTCATATGGAGGTGTTCACTTTTCCTCATACTCTGCCTGGAGTTTAGGAGCCAAAAATTCTTCTACAATACAACCCAAAGCCTAATTTGTACTCATGACTCCTCCAGAGGATATAGCTCTAATCAAAAGGAAGCCCATGTCAGGCAAGTGTTTTCAGAAGCTTCACAAAATCCCCACAGATGAATGCTGTACTTTCATCTCAGGGCACCTTCTCTGGCTATTGCACCCCCGAGAGTGCCAAAACCACATGGTTCCCTTTGGATTGCAAATTTGTCAAACTCTTTTGCATTTCCTCTCTTTAGGATTTTTTCTTTGATTTGTTTGGGATAAGGGTCTGTCCATTCCCTCATTTTTCCCCCCTCCCTAAGGAAACTGATTTATGTAAGGTATCAATAGCACTTGGAGAAATTCAGGAGTATCACTAATTTTACACCTGTATTCTCAGACCTTGTCTCACAGGTGTCTGAGTCTCCCCTGAGTCTCTCTTGAAAGCAATTTAACCTTCAGTTTACTGCTGTAGCCTGTTCTTTACTGCCAGGAGACTGGCTCTCTACAAATCTAATCACAGAGCCAGAATGTCTGTTTAATAGCAAGAGGTCTATATTACCCCACAGCTCCTCTTTAAAAAGTTTTACATCAATAGCACCTAATATTGATAAAATTTAAGTGTTTCGCTCAGTGAAGCATCAGTATATTTTAATATTGCAGTTTATGCTTCTGAGGTAAAAAGATCCTTCTCTTGATTCCACATTCACAATTTTCTAATTGCTTATCACCATGAGAATAGCAGGAGCAAAGACATATTCCTTTATTTTCTCCCTCAATATGAGGGTCATACAAGAGCATTTTATTTCCTTCAGTAGGCGGTGTTGAGGCTTGACATGGGTAATTTAATGTGCTAACCCTGCTGAAGCTGGCTCAGATTGTTTCTGTCACAACATGTTTAAGGAGCTGCACGGTCAATCCCGCGCCGATATGAGAACCGTCAGTCACGCAGTGCCATTCTCTGCAGAACAGATGACTGACACCGAGAAGTTCAAACGCTCAAAGTGTCAGCTCTTCAGGAAGCAGCAACACAATCTTGGCCAGCATACAGATGATCTTAATGATTACATTTTCAATATTTAACTCATTATATTACAAAATAACGCCAAAGTAATTATGTTTGGACCTTTAAAACAAACAAAATGCAAATAAAACCTTACCCTGTAACACCTTACACTATTTCTGAATGCTATTTACAACATGACAGACCTCTTAGAATTCAGTGTGACTCAATTTCATGATTTTTACAAACAATCAATGTCTTCACTCCAAAATCTATTTCCTGGTTACAGATTGCACTCTATGGCTTTCATCAAAGTAGTGAACAGAAACAGGTACTTTCTAGCCTTCTCATTTTCAAAGAGCTGTTTTAACCAGAATGACTGAACATTTTTTCCCCTTCCTCTTTTACAGTACATAAAATATATGGTGTTAAGGGATGCTGTAAGCTGCAGCTGCTTCCAACATCTCCATGACCTGAGTGTTCTTCTTGACTGGACCAAAGGATGCAGCTGCTGTATTCCCATTTGCAGGTTCAACCAGCAGCAAAGCCAAATGCATATTCCCCAGGCATAAGCAAAAAAATCACCATCAGGGCTTGCCACAGAGCAGGAAGTCACTCAAAGCCCAACCTAATGCTGCCCGGACTGACAGAAATACAGACAGCCCTATCTCCTCCTCCTCTTGGGCTGGCAGAGACAGGAAGTCATTCCTGTGGGTGTGCAGATGACATCCTCCCACGAGTCCCCAACTCACCAGATAGTGACCCCACTCAAGCCACCAGTGCTGAGCCCCTTGCTTTCCTAGTGCCTCAAGCAGCTGGTTTTCAGGATACACACTGCTCCCCCACAGCACCTGGAAGACCCCCAGCCACCCGTTTTCTCACTGTAGTACAGGGCACCTACACCCCAGTCTGACCCCAATACTGGAACCGACTGCCTCAGACCAGTTCACCCAGTAGCTGGTAATTGCATACACAGGATAGAGAATGAGATCATGCAGAGAGTTATGAGAGTCTTTAAATAAGGCAGGACAGCCTTTGGTAATCTGACAGAGGGCTCAGTCATACAAATGCACTGTCCAGTTCCAGTTCACAAAAGATCAGCTCCTTCATTGTCTCCTCCACCTGCCCCAGCTTTGTATCTCTGCAATTCCCTTTCTCTAAACATTCCTTGTAAACATTACATAGTCACTCGAGCCTCCTGTGAGTATTCCAAATCCTCACATTCCTAGTTTACTGCTTCTTATCAGTCACAAAGTCCAGGTGGCCCTTTCCAAAGCTCTGTCTGCATATTTTTTTGATGGCACTTCAATTAGTAGCTCAAGACTTTTGGACTTAGGCACTGCTTCCCACATCTCCTCGGGTGCAGACTTTGTGCTCCTTTTTACCACCTTCCCTTCAGTATCAAAACAATGCTTGGTCATATAAGCTCAGTGAAGCAGATACTCATCTTCCACATGCCCTGACATACTGGACACAAGTTTTTGGTACCTATTTATAAATGTAGACAGAGAATGAAAGAGCTAGAGTATGGATTTCTTCTGTGAAGCACTGAAAACACTTTAACAAGTAAGTTGTTACAGACTGCAACATCTATTTCTTAGACATTATATGTTACACTTCTAATGGCTGCTCACCCAAGACCTGTCTTTTAGATTTATTAGGTCCTTCATATAGTTAAGGCATTATTTTAATTCTTCATTCTCTGATAAGTTTTATTATAATACTAATCAGAAGGCATGGGAGAATATTAATAATTAGCTAAGTGCGTTCCAATACTACAAGGGCTGCATATACAAGTAAGGTAATCATGCAAGAGTTTTTTTGGGTTTTTTTTATGGCCCTTAAGCTAAGTAGCACAATACAAAGGAAGATGATAACCTCCAAATTGCCTCTGAAGTGCCCTTTTGAACTGTGCCAGGAATTATTTGACTGGAGACAGAAATCACACATGGGACCATTGTATAACTCAAACTGTACAATCAAGACTCAGTACCGAGGTCTCTGCACCATTAAATTCACAGGTACTGAGATAAGTCCCAGATGTCCATCTTCAGCCAGTAACTATCTCTTCTAAAACACAGTCTCTGGACAGTCATCCTACTATACGTACTTTATCCTGCTGCATATACTTAAAAAAAAAAAAAAAAATTAGCACATAAATTATTTTACTTTTTGAAGTCATTACTATGCTTAATCATAGCCAAAGATAGGGAAAAATACAAAGCAAACTTTTAAAATAATTATTTGCTAGGTTCTAGTAACTTCTGTGGCTTGAAGTACTTCTAAAAATTGTACAGATGCAGAATTCCTTTATTTTGCACAAATTTGAAAGGAGTTCCATCAATTCTAACTAATCTTCACCCTTAGGGTATGTCATGTCCTGCCATAAGATGCAATGACATTAATGTACCCGCTATAGTTAAATTAACAATATATTCACTCAGGTCAAAATTATATAGAGCCAAAAGTAGGAAAGAAGTGCAGTGCAAAATGTTCCTTCATAAAAAGGAATTTCCAGGAATCACACATTTTGCTTGCCTGAAGCTAGTTATTGAAATATCTGACTATTCCTTCCATCAACTGCACAAAGATCTTCATCTCTGATGGAGACTTCTGTAAATCATACACTTAAAAACTGCACAGGCTGCAGTAAGAGAAATAAGTATTATTGAAATAAAAAACTGTTTTCAAAAGGCCTCTGCCAGTACCTATTGCATATATCACCATCAATTATGGCACAATTGCTGCACTGTCACTTTAATCTTTTTTTGCTATCAGAGCCTAAAAGCCTTAACAAAATCAGCCCAACACCATCACTAATTCTTCCCTGGTTCCTTACAGGACAACCAGCTCACCTTCAATAAATAAAAGGAGGGAAAGGGCTCAGGCTTGTCCTTATCACCTGATCCAAGTCCCCATGTATGAAATGGAACTTTATGTTAGACTTCCTTCCCATTTATCACACCCTTCTTTATGCAGATTTAAAATGCTTTTTTACCTGCTTACATCTGTGTCTGAGGAGGAGCAGGGCCTGAGGGGGAGAGAAGGCAAGGGCTCACAGTTGTGGAGCAGCATCTATTTCTGCTCATGCATATCTATCATCAAATCTGAGACATTGTTGTTTCTCTTCCTCTAGAATTGTGATTCTTTGTGATTCTTTTTTTGAGGGGGGAGCTTTTTTCTTTCTTTTTTTTCTTTTTTTTTTTTGTTTGCTTTTTTGTTTCGTGGGGTTTTTTGTTTTTGTTTTTTTTTGTTTGTTTGTTTTTGTTTTTTTTTTTAACAATGTGTGTGCTCCTCTGCAAAGTTAACTCATCATTCCCTGGTAAATTATTTGTGACAGACAACATGTTTCATTTGTTTCCTCATGGTTTCAGAACTCTGTGGCTATTCAACATGAGAAAATTTCTGGAGTGTTCTCAGGAAAATACCAGGCTCAAGTGGAAGCAGGTTCTAGAGAGCAGAAAAAGATTGGGAGGTAACAGGCAGATATTATCTGCAGGGCAAGTGCAAACTGAGAAACTCCTGGCAAAAGAGGGAAAGAAGTGGAATAGAGAAGTTGATTTCACCTCCTTCATTTTTATTTGATTCACCCCACATGTCTGCTTGTTATGTTTTAATTTCCTTGTAATAAACAGAACTTCAGCGTTAAGAAGCTAAGCACCTTTCCTCAAGCACTGCTTTTAAAACTGAGATGTTCCTGTCTCCAGATTCTGTCCAGCATATCTGACATGATTCACAGGTTCAAAGAATATTTGGGATTGGAAGGAATCCAAAAGGACCCAGTCCAGCTCCACGTACTCATGGCTCATAAGGGGACTGAACTCTCAACCCTGGTGTTATTAGCACCATGCTCTAACCAACTGTTCCATCACACACATTTCCCTACTATAAATATTAATCTTAAGAATTCAAATGAACAGCATTGAAATAATTAAAGCTTCAAGCAGGTCTTAAGAGACTATCTGAGTTTCTTGGGTTTATATCTGAAATAACTAAATTAATCATCTTTGCAGCATCTTAAATAGCACATTGATTTTCCATTGCATTTCCTTTACAATCATACACAGCAGGAATCTCTGTTAATTGCTTGTGTGGTTTTTGTGTATTGCGCTGGCTCAGACACTAACAGAGACACCTGTATTGCTAAGCTGTTTACATGCTCTTTGCTAGGGTTTGGGCCCTGGTATTGCCCCAGGAACTGCAGCAACCCGGCCCTGAAGTCTGCTCTCTGCAGTCCATACAAAACAAGGCTGCACATTTCCCTTGGCTCCAGGACTGGAGCAGGTCCCAGTGTGGGGGATTTTCCAGACTGTGCTCTGGTATTGTCCAGGAGAGTGCTGTGACAATCAATGCCAGGGACCAATGCAGCCACTTCACATCTTCAGTGACCCAGCGCCACTGCCCCAGCAGCACCACCTTTTATGCTGATAGTACAGATGCACCTTCCTGGACATAGCTGAGGGGATGGCGGCAGAATTTCCCCAGCAGCTGCTTGTGTGCAAATCTTCCCTGCTGGGAGGAGATCACTGTTTAGCTGTACATCATGGGAGCCATGTCCCACCACATGGCCTTGGGGCCCTAAGATATACTCCTGCCTGATTTATTTCGTGGTGTAGACATAGCCTTTAAAGTTAATGAGATTTCTTTTTGCTGTATTTAAGTACACTTGAAGAAATCAAACTCTGCTTTGAAATATTTTATAATTCAATTATGAAAACAAATATAAAAAGCAGAGTAAGGAACATTTCTGAAATTCAGACATCTCAGATAAATACAATCTGGTGCATCCGCAAAATTAGGGGGAACAGAAAACACATATTTAGGCATGTAAAGCTATTTTAAGTAATCATTGATCATGAAATGAGCATATCTACTGTAAGAAAAAATATCATAGACATATATCAGTCAGCAACAATGCCTTCTTCAGGTTTAAATTCTTTTAAGTGAGAGTTTACAAGAGTAGATTCATGTGAGATTGTCAGTACAAACTAAAATGGATACAACAGCCATCCTTGAAGGAATGGACTATACAATAATCTATATTTCAACTGATTTAGAACCACAATATCAACCGGCTGAATTGTAATTAGGCCAGAAATTTTTGATGAGTGGATGTAAGAAAAGTACAATTTAGTGTTGTATACAATGAACAAGAACTGAAAACATCTGAAGCAGTGATCTCTCATTTGTGTCAAACATGACAGTGCAATCATGCAGTAAATGCATGCTGTGTCAGATGCTACTGATTAAACAGACATGACTGCTGCTGAATCACACAATTGTGTTCCTCTCTATAACATCTGCTATTAATAACAGATGCAAATGCCTAAGAATAAAAGTAGTGGAGAATTGCTGTAAATACAAACAAGAATAGATGGATAAGCACATAAAAGTGAAGCATCAGCATCAAATCAGCATCAAAGGAAGATAAAAATTTTTAAAAACCCACAAAAAATCTGATAAGGCTCTAATGTGAAATGAACCATATTATCAGATAAGTGGTACATTAATACATGTTGTAGAAATTTACACTATATACTCCCTTTTCATCACTTCCCTGCAGCTTTGAACTGCTGCGTATAGTTCAGATTTCATTAAAATAGTAGCATAATAGAATGCCATTTAAAATCATACTTGCTTGCTTGACAAAATATGATTTAAAGACCAATATCCACCAAAGAATACATAGCTATGGGGGTTTCAGTGCCAAGATGTTTTTAAAATTTCACCAGGCTTTTGTGAATTCAATTTGCACAGGGATAGGTAAAAGTGAGTACACAGTGCTCTGAATCAACACATCAAAAAAAGTATGCTGAAATTGGTGCCACTTTCAAAAACACAGTCTACAGCTGGGGGGAAATCAGGGACTTTTAACTACATTTTCTCTTCTGAGCCCTTTAGGAGTACTTTCTTGGATGATGTACAAAAAGAGAATAGATGGCTGCCTCCCTAAGTCTTTGCACAGCTGATTCGCACAGCAGACATCCATAACTAACTAGTTCTGTCCTACACAAAGAGAGCAAGGCACCCTCCAGATCATACTTTTTGCTGTAACTGTACTGAATTATTTCTTGAATTGAATACCAGGATTCGTATCAGCTTCATGACAATTCCATTTAGCTTTGTATTTGAGAACAGTATAGCACAGATAAAAGAGCATCTAAGAAGTCCCTGGGAAAACTGTTTGCTGGCCAAGTCCCAATTTACTTACGGAGTGTACAACAGGGAAAGAAAGAACACAATTTTTTGATGTTGCCTATGGATGTCACCATAACTCAGCATGTGGGTGCTGCTTGCCACAACAGGAGTACAGATATACAATTGTGAGGCCAAATATTTTTTTTTTTTTTTGGCCTAGACAAAGCTAACTTCTGAGACTGGTGCTCACAGAAGTAATTTTCATTATTCCATGGCCAGGTATCTTTTTTCATGTATGCCTGTACTAATAAAGAATCAGTCCCCTAGTTTTCACTTGTCACAGCCGAACCTGTTCACTGATCTGCAGATTACTGAGCCTGTCATAATTACCCCTGGGGGGGAAAAAAAAGAAAAAAAAGAAAGGCCTAATTTTTAGATATAATCTCTCTAAACTTTAATGGGATAGGAGTTTTGTTGTTGTTGTAGTTGATGTTTTTTGATTTTTCAAGACTAAATTGAAATCAGAGCTGAAATGCCCATCTCCCTTATCCTTTGATGGGGGATAACGCCACTGGCTGCCAGCAGTAGTTTTACATTTGTGCCAATGTAGAAAGGGGAGATACCTGCCCATGGTACCACATGCTGGTGCTGTTGTGTAAACAAATTACTGGGTTACAAAATAATAAAAAGCAGACAATGCATAAACTCAATGCATAAATTCATGAAACTGAATGGTAAAATATTCATATATTTTGTGTTTCATTTTTTTAATATAAAACTCAGAATCTAATGTTGTTTTTAATAGACGAGTCCACTCTTTCCTAACAGGGTGTATTGCTGTTAGTCAAGATGAAGACAAGCAGAAATACTTTAAAAAATCTTAGCTGGTATATGATAGCACTACAAGTAGATGTTTTTGAAACTGAAGGTATTGTAGTCCATCTGTAAAGAATTGCCACTTTAATGGAAGCAGCCTCCATATTACAAGACATTGTGACAGAAGAATTTGCATCACATCTGAAAATTGCAGAGTTTATGTATAATTTAGAACCCATTAGGCAGAAAATGTAGTTTGGAGAAATTTTGCATAATAGTAGCACATAAAGTAGTAGTGACCTAGCAAATAAATAAAAGATTTCTGGCTTAAACCAGCAACTTTATGCTGGAATTTAATTCCTGTGTGAACCACTCAATAACATCAAATTGCCATATCTCAGACATACCACAGAAATGATTAGCAATAATGATTAAATTTCAGCTCATCCCTAAGAACTCAAACTTTTTAGTGGTGATAAATTCCAGAGTATTGCGCTGTGGACTGTTTGAAACAAGAATTTAAAAACTCCTCAAGGAACAGTTCAGATTCTCTTTGTCTCCCCACAGAGCTATAAAAGGTCCAGCATCCCCCATTAGCACAGTCACAGCATCTATGACCCAAAAAAAAACCCCTAGGTCAACATGTATCTGAGCAGAAAAATGAATCAGGAGGGTCTTCACAAAAGGTTTTAGGTGTCTGCAATTGTAAGTGTCAGTGCAATGGCCTTTAACCTGGAACAGTGCACAGAGCACCTCCTGTGATCAAGCTGAAGTCTCATCAAACATTAGTGGTGACAGAAAAAGTAGTAGGCCATAGGGTGAAAGAAGAAAAGTTCAGGTATGTGCAGTTGAGGGCTAAAGTCCTAAAGGAATGTCTTTAGCCAGTATTTCTTCATGGTGGAAAGAAAAGATGGCATGTTGCAGGAAAAGGCAAACATTTTCTGTATTGCAAGTTTCTGCTCATCCCATCCACTGTTAGCTCTCCTTTCTTGAGCACAGAAGATGGCTGAGCACTTGACAGGCTTTGCAACAACACTAAACACTAGAAGCACCACACATCCTGTTTTCACCTGCCAATGGTCTCCAGGGCTTCAAACAGAGAAAAATAAGAGGAAAACAATATCAAACCAAACCAACGAGCCAAATGAAAAAGCACAGGAAAAAGATTAAGTCACAGAAATGAAATATCCTGGTGTCAGCAGGTGAGGAGCAAAGACCCTGAAGCACAGGAATTAATTAAAATTTGGAACCAAACCCCAGAATCAACAAATTTTAGATCCCTTTTGGAAATGCCTCCTGATAAGGCACCAATGTATCACAAATGTCAAGTTATTGACATTAATCTTATCCTTATCATACCGCCCAACAAACTGGGTTTGCAACTAATCATCCAATCCAGATAATATCTGTGCCCTTAACTGCTCATCCTCCTGTAGGATCACTGCCCATTACCAGGTATTATCCTGGCTTTCTGGTTTATCACACTATTGGTTCTTTCCAGTTGTATGTCTGTGCATATTACTTCACTTACATAATCTTTTTCTTTCCTTTCTGCTCTTCATCACTAAGTTTTTCTTCTTTGGCAAACTGATGCAGGTTGTTTTATCTTTCAAAGGTATTCACAGCTTTACCATAGCTAAAATAACCCAGTTAATAAATGTGATCTGTGCAATGAGTAGTCCCATTGATTGTTACATAAGTTCCTCAGGAGACTAAGTCTATTCCCTATGTCACGGGGGCCAGTTCAGGAGTATTGACACAGAAGTGTCAAGGACAGCAGTCAACAGCCGTGGTAGTAGATTCTCTCAAAAGACAAAAGGTTCTGTATCAGCTTTCCTTTTCAGAAAAGAAGTTCCTTCCAACTTTTCCTTTAGAATTAATTAGAAGTCCAAATATTTCTGAACTAAGTATTACCAAACACCTCTCTCTCCTGTATCAGAAGCTAATTTATTTGTGTTGGGTCTTAAGACAAGTATTTTCAGGATTTAGGTTTCTTCTCTGGCTCAGGATTCACAGAATAGAGTACTTCTTTTGTAGTCTTCTACAGCTGGTGGGGATCCTGGTTTAAGGTCTTTGGAACAAATAGGTAGGCACAGAGGTGTATACTCAAGTTATGGTAGAGGCTTTATACAATGGGGTCCTGGAACATGTCAACAAAAATATATGGTAAAACTGATGAGGACTCAAGCACCATTGTGAGGGATAGAATACACTTTTACTGAGAGTTTCTTTGCCCTTTTTTAGACCATTCTAAGTAGGAATTTCTGTTTATTTTAAAACTGTTCCATGTAAATCCCTTCTTATACACCTTCATCTCCCACCAAAACATTTCAAAAAGTAAGTATAAATAGAGAAAGGTTGTCTTCTGCTGGGTCTCTACCTAAAAGAAAATAAATTGAAACAGGAGCAATGTACGGCAATACATTATGATTATTTTAATAAATGAGGAACATGGTACAAATCATAAATAATTTTCACCTGAATGACACTCATGGCAAACCATTGCACTACTCACTGATGATAATAACTAATAGAAGTCTTCACACACAGTTATTTTTTACCATAGAGTAGAATTAGTTTTTACTGTCTAGTTGTAGGATTATGTTAGATTGTCCAATGAAGTGTGAACTCTTACTGAAAAAGAATCCCAAAACATCTTAGATCAGCAGTCACCTCTGGTCACTTCAGTTGCGAATCATGAACAATTTGAGTCCTGAGAATAGATGTAAAGCAAGAATCCTGAGAAGCAAAACACTCTACTTGCCCATTAAAACATTACTTGAATCTCAGTCCCTTGAAAAGGCAGACTATGCACCATGCATGCACTGGTGCTTCCTTATAGAAAACCCCACCAGGGATCAGAGGTCCACAGCTGTTCTCTGAAATAAGCTTAACTCATCTTAAAAGCTTTCTTCAGTCAGCTTTTTAACTCTGACATGACATTAAAGTGAGTTTCAGGGAGTCATGAAGCCAATCTTTTGATTATACACTTCTTGTAACATCATCCATTAATGCACAGTGAGGTTTTGGTTCTGCTGAGAGCGAGAGAGCATCAGCATTTTATTTCTAAAGCAATGCAATTTAAAATGCTTCTAAATCTATTGTCTTCTGTAATGATTTTTTTTGCGTGTTACCAGCTATAGTTATAACTATGAAGTGAGGCATACAACCAGAGAAATGTATAAAAATAATTTCATTTTTAGAGTGTTTCTTTGCATAATTAGATATAGAAAATGCATGTGATGGTCATGCATTTATTTTAGTAATTGTTTTGTAATTTAGTAATTGTTTTGTTCTCAAAGGTGGTGTACAAGCAGTATTACAATTCTTCAGTCCTACTCAGGTATGAAAATGTGTATTCTCACTAGCTGTGCAACAAAACCTCACAGTAATAGGCATCTTCTTGCTGACCAAACAAGACTGCCTTAAACCAAGCCGGAAAGCACCAGTGATCCTATTTCCCTTCCTGTACAGATCAGTGAGAGGCAAGAGAGGGCACATCCTAGATGATAAATTTATTCCTCTGTGTGACAAAGCTGTGTGAACGGGTGTGTTTTGTGGAAGGCATTAGATATGCAATGCTGGTGTAGAGCAGTAATAAACAATTCTCCCCTGAACTAAGAAGGTAACCAGAGATATCTGTGGGGAACAGGTGGCATAAATACAACATGCAGCTAAAACAGGACTTGGAAATGGTCACCACAGAGAAGTAAGCTGGATATAAATTTGCATGATTTCTGCAACTGTAATATAGGCACATTGAAATGCAATATACATATTCATATGTACTAAAATGACATACAAACCAGAAAAAAAGTAATCACTGAATTCAAGCCCAAATGTATACTCAAAAGATGAGCTTGTAGCTACCAACAGATAATTCAAAAGGGACCTTATCCTGCATTTACTATTTCCAATGCCAGTACTGAATTTTTCTTCTGAACCCCTTTTGGTCGTTTAACATACTGCCAATGGGGCAATACTGATCGTCCCCTGGAAACCAGTGCCCAGTCGTGGATGTGGCCATAAGACAAAGGAGCAGAAAGAGGGTTGGCTGGTGGAAAGCCCTCAATCAAAACAAAATTTTAAAAAAATTTGTCACTATCTGGTCTGTGAAAGTAGGAAGGCTATCTCTGACTTAAATTGGTAACAAATTCTTTGAACTAGCATTAGTGGAGTGCATCCTTTTTAAATATTTTAATAAAATAGTAACTGAAAAGCAACATGCAACAGATTGTTTCCTTGCTTCTAACCCTCCTGGCCCCAAACCTCACCAATGAGCTATCAAACACTGAGCACCTGATTCCCTCACATGAATCTGGAATACATTGCCAGGTTATATACCTGCATCTTTAATGAAAACACCAATAAAAAGGAGAGCAGAGGAATGTGATGATGGGGATTAGTGAACTAGTGTCAGCTTTTCCAACAACCATCTGGAAGTCACAGCTTCAGCACTCAAGTGCTAATAAGGCAACCCCTGGAAAATTGGTCATCTGCAGGCATTACCCTTACACTGGCTACTCTTGCCTTTCTCCATGATGTATTGCAAGTCTCTTACACTACTTTTGTTGGCTTAATAAAATGATGTATTGGCACACTCGATTAATGTTCATTCTCCACAGCCATTTTCACATCTAATGCTTTGATTTTATCTTCCCAATATTACAAGGCTATTGTTGCAACTTGGTAATTTTATTCTAAATTTGTGTGATACTGAATTTTCCAGTAGGTTTGGAGATAGGTTCCTTATTCATGTTTTGGGGTAATGAGAGTAGTTAGTCTGGCAATATATCTCAGCTGTGCCCAGCAGAAACTGACTTACCTGCTGTGAACCACAGAATTTTCTGTCAGGAAATTGAGTGAAATAATGAAGGAGACTGAATAGCCACAGTAGTTCAGCCAGCTTCTACTAAGCCTTTGTCTGAGAACTTGTTAGTTGTTGACACTATGTTTTCACACATCTACTTCAATTACATGGTTTCCAGCAAGAAAAGAAATTCTTTCTTTGATGATTTTTGTAAAATAACAAATCTACAAAACCTTGAAAATACATTCCCATCCTATAATGTGCTCATTTGTTTGATTCAGTGTGCCTTGTGTCTTAACTTTGAACTCATTAATACTCCACTGTAGCTTCTTTTACAACTACTCTCTGAAATTCTCTGTTGCCATGTGCTAACCTTCTATTGAGAGCAGTCTTGCTATGGCTGATTCATTCTTTGAACGTAAGGGAAAAAATGATGCTGATAAACTTAAGGAAGAATGTCAAAGTTACGATACTTTATAGATACAGCTTATGCACATATGGTGATAGAGGAAAGCAGAGAAAATTGTGTTTGCTCCCGAACTGTGAAAGGTAAAAAACCAAACAAACTGTGGGAATGAATTCTGTTATTATAAAGAGTTTTACTGAAAGTATAGGATTAAACAGAAAACAACCACAAAACCCGCAACACCAAAACCAAAAAATAAACAACTACAACAAAAACAAAACCAAAAACCAAACAAACCCAAACCAAAGCCACCCCCAAAAAAACCACCCCCACCAAAAACAAACAAAAGAAGTAGCCAGGCACTAGAAGCAATAATTACAGACACAGAACAGTGGTTTTATCTTCTCCATCAAGTCTTTCAAGCCCTCTCTGGGAAAGGAATAATAGTTTTCCTTTACTAAATCATTTATATAAAAAATTAAAATATTCTTGGATTTTTGAAAAGCATTTCAATCACTTAAGTCTTGTTAATGGGCTTTTCAGAAGCAAGAATATTTACTTTTGAGCCTATATATTACATCAAGTATTCTGGGATATTAGCCATAGCTGCAGCCTGCAGGTTATATTTTCAAGCCACATCAGCTGCACAAAATATTTTTTGAAAACTATTTAATCCTGCACCCTTCTTAGTTTGGTTTTTGCAAGGGTGCAAGAGTAGCCCCTGATTCAGACATTTGTGACTACAGCTGCAGACCACAAAAAAGACACCGTGCCATGTAGTCATGCTCATGAGACATCAGTAGCACTAAGGTCCCTTTTACACATTGTCCTGGACCACTAATCTAATCAGTATCCTAGTTTCAAAAAAAACAGCTACATTTACAATTTAAAAGAAAACTCTTCTGTCACATATACCATCTTACTCAAATCAAAAATTTCTTCCATTTCTATAGCACAATTTATATTAAATGATGTGCATACATTATGTGTACATATACAAAATTTAAAATTTTAGTTATCACCTTATTACCTTCTCCTTTTAGTTATTAGTCATTTGCATTAAAAATGTTTGAGGTTGTTTAAGAAGCCAGTTGACATCTCAGGTCTAAACTGGAATAGAAATAGAATGCAAAGCTAACTATTCCTTCATGCAAAAGTTTTTGGTTTGTTTTTTTTTTTTATTTCAAGCAGGGACAGAGACTTGAATCAAGCATCAAGGATCATTCCCCAAAGACTGAGTAAATGGTGACAGTTAGAGACATACTGTTATTCTCTAAGTTTCCTACTGAAAACACATAGCTAATGCTACTTCCTTTTTGACCAAGCTCCAGATATTTAAGTGATTTAGTGTTCTGGCAGCTAGGAGCAACTTGTCGTTTTGGACATACTTGAAGTCCTGGAATAACTTTCAAAAGTGGCAGAAGATTAAGCTTTTTTTAATTAGTATCTTAAGTACACGAGAGACTGAATTTGAAATTGCAATAGTTTAGAAATCAAAACACCTTTCCTTGGAAAAAACAAACTTCTGCCTTCTATGGGACTGTTCTTTGGAAATTGTTATGATTGAATTTTTTTCTATTCATGCGATTAATCCAAAGTTTTAGAAGTTTTCTTTCATTTTGTATAAATAACAGAATCAAAGCAGATTTTACTAACAATTTCTATATTTGAAAGAAACATATAGATAAGTGTTAGCTTAAGTTGGCTTGGCCTGCTTTGTCTTTAGAATAATTTTCTTTTTGTTCTTTATTTCTCTCTATTTCCCCTGAAAAGGAAATATTTTAACTTGTGATCCTTATGACTTTTCCCTCAAGACTGAAATATTAATCTTATATTACACAACAGTGTAATAGAAAAATATACTCATTTTGATTTTCATCAGTTGTTCTTATATATATAGCACTTCAGAGATTCCTAAAATACTTACAAAGTATTCCCTGGCTTTTCCTCAGAGCACATTAGTTTTTCTAGGTTGCATCTCTGGCTTGCTTTTATCTATGTTTCAAGTTTCACTGAGAAATTACAAAATGTAATACAATAAGCACCACATATATTCTGCTCATACTGCAATTCACAGTAACAAAATAATGCTGAATTAACTGTGTCAATCCAGAAAAATAAATTCCCTCTACCAATACTAGAGAAGAGTCTCTATTATCAATAGAAAACAATTTAATAAATCTTGTAGAAAGCAAGAATAAAGGTATTATTACACCCCACTGCTGAGGCAAGGTGAAGTGCTTGGGATTTTTTTGTTTTTAATTTTTGCTATTGTGCTCTGATTTCTATTAAACTTAATGTCTAATTAGGTTCCTAAACTGCTTACTATGGCCTTTTGCCTCCCTAAATAAAATTTCTACTTCAGTCTGCTCTGCATTTAACTTGGAAAAGCAGACACAGACCTTCATGATTGCACCCTTTTCACTTTTTGTACTATGCAGCGACAAGAATTTGGGCAGTGGCACTCTGGCCAAATGAGGGTGTCCAATTCACCTTTTAGATGGAATGGTATTATCCTTATTTTCTGATGGATATTTGGTTTCAGACAGCCTGGTTCACCAGTTCAGTTTCTTTTGACTATTTGACTACTTACTATAGCTAACTAATACATGTGGTGGAAAAAAAAGAGCAGTGTACTGCAAAAGGAAATGTGAATAATTTCCATACCTTTTTCACTCTCTCTACAAGTAAAATGGCTTATTTTACATTTCAGGGGTTCTCATGTGTCCTAATACATTAATAAGAGTAAATAATAATTTAAAATGTATCATTTTTCCTAAGTTTCATATGTATCTAAAACTGAAAATTAAATAGTTCTCTTGTGATCTGGATTATCTTTTATTTACCCATACTTAGTGGAATGATTATTCAGTCAATGAAAAGCATTGCTTATTAAATCATCATGAAAACACAGAAACTAGAAGGACAAAATCTCCAATATTCACAAAGTGATAACAGAAACAAAATTTTCAGATGCTGCTATTAGGAAAGTACAGGTTTTATGGGAATTTTAAAAATCACAATTACGAAAAAATTATACCCAGCTCCTAATGAGCATTCATTCCACCTAAAGTTTTAGGTGCCTATTGGAATAGAGAATTCAAGGGGATCCAAAAACTTCAGTGGATGGATGAGCACTTTAGTACTGAATGCTAACAACCCAAGCAAAGACAAGTAGAAGAATTCACAAGAATTTTATAAAGCATGTGATTTAAACTGAAATTAATTTTTCTGCTCAATGGATTTCACTACAAAAATACTGGATTATGTTTGTCTATACCTGATCTATCTTCTTTTGCTTTATAGTCTGCTTTTGTCTCTGCTTAAAACTGTACATTTGACTGGGGGATGCTTAATAAATCATAAATGTAACTAGAACTACTCCCTAGTTTCCTTACTGTATAAGAATGACATCACTGCCTTACTTGCTTATACTCATATTAAAATGTTGTCTACCAGATTTGATACTGTTTTATCACATTTATGCTCTTACACTCTGATCCAGAAAAGCCTGGAAAACTGAAGGTTACTTATAAAAACAATAATCTACTGTGTTCACAAAAAAAAGACTATGTAATATGTATTTTTTCCAGATTAGAACAAATGTGGAATTAAGTTTAATAAATTTGAGGGCACATAAATGAGTGAGCTCAAATTGGTTTTGCCTTTTTTCTTTTTTTTTCCCAAACTTTTTACCGTCTTAATGTAATTATACATCCACATGGTGTAAAATAATTATATTTTACAATATAATTGAAAAGATTAGGAAGAACAGTTGTGCTGTGTTGAGAACTAGATGAAATAAGATGAAAGTTGCTTTGAATCAGACTTAACAGGTGGGACATTTCTGTAGGTGCCTGCTATAAACCACATGATCAAGAAGAATCAGATAAAGCCTTCTTAGGACAGCAGAAAGAAACCTCATGTTCATGGCTGGTACTTATGGGGAACTTCAGCCCACACAATACCCACTGAGAAGGAAACAAGCTCGGGTGTGACCAATGCAGAAGGCCTCAGCAGTGTGCTTATGGCCTTTTCTCGATGCAGGTGATTGACAAACTGACCAGGGAGATGCTCTGCTGGATCTGCTCATCACAGGACAGAAGAAATGGTTCCAAGGACTTGAAGACCAAGGGCAGTCTGGGCTGAAATGACTATGAAACTATGACCTTTAAACTCTTGAAGAAAATAAGCAAGAAAAGCAGAAGAATTATAAACAATGGAATTAAACCACTGTATTTCATGAGAACTGATGTTCAATTATCTAGGGGTCTGCTTGGCAAGATCCCATTGCCAAAAACCTTGGAAAGCAGAGGCCCAGCAATTGTACTTAATTTCCAAGGGAACCTTCCTCTATGTATTCAGACATGCAGAAAGTAAAGCAAACAAAGCAGAAGGCCAGCAGAGATAAACCATGACCTTTTATCTGAGTTTAAAAGACAAAATGAAATACCCAGAAGATAGGTGAGGACATACTACTCATTCAGATTTAGAAATGTTGTGCTGCAGGCAGAAATGGAGTTAAGAAAATCATAGCACAGCTGGAATTGGAAAAAAAAGAGGGAGATGAATTGGGTGAAGAGAAATTTTTTACATCCAAATTACTCAGGCAGCAGAAGACAGACTAAAGAGTGTGTGCCAATGTTCAGTAGGACAAGGGATCTAATCATTCTGTGACACAGATGTGTCTTTCATCTAATGATGAAAGACCAACATACTCAAAGGTCTTTTTGCCTTAGTTTTTACTGGAAAGGTCTGCCCTCTGGCCCTCCAGTTCCCCAGGGCTAATAGAGGTCTGTGGTAGTGAAACAGCACCCTCAGTAGGAGAAGACAGAGCTGTGGAGGGCATAGGATCTGATGGGATGCATCCCAGTGTGCTGAGGGAGCTGCTCCCTGTCACTTCAAGGCCACCTCTATCAACTTTGACATATCACAGAAGCAGAGGGAGGTTCTGCAGGATTGGTTATGAGCACAAATTACTCACTGCTTCAAGAAGGGCAAGAAGTATGGAGGGAAATATTGTCCAGTTAACTTCACCTCAGTACACAAGAAAATTACGAAGAAAATTCTTCTCAAAGCACATCTACTCAGAGTGGAGAGTGAGGCATACATTCTTCAGAGATCCCTTCCTACCTAAAACATTCTATGTTTGTGATTTTTGCTCTAAACCAGCACTTTAAACTGTCAAGTTCACTGGTGGAAAGAGGACCTGACACTGGTTCCTGGATTCCAAATTAGGGATCATGTACATCCATACTGTCTAGTGCCATGAGAAACCACAACATGATAGGTGAAAACCTTATCTGCTATGTTTGAACAGAAAGTACAATTGTTGTGCTTTCATGCTGTACATTCTTACTATTAGTGATGTAAATATCTCTTCATATGTGTACCTGTGACTAAACTTAATCATACAAAAAAAAAAATCCAAATACATCTGCCTATTTTTCCAAATTAAATTACTCTGAAGATGAGAAAATGAAAGTGAAACAAAGAAACAATAAATTAGGAATGTTTATATGATATGCAGTAAAATTATATGTATGGTATGATACATATCACAAGTAAAATAAGCCCTTTCAGCAAGTATGTTTCTAAATCACCAATTCAGGTTCTATGTTAAATAAAAAGGAGGCATTAGATGACTGTGATCCTCACTATCAAAGTGCTAACAAATAAGCCACCATGAATAGCTCACTCTCATATAAGTCCTCCTGAAGGAGCTTCATCACCTACAGAAAGCTATACAAGTGCCCATATTTTGAACTAAAAAGAAAAAGAAATTCATTCCAGAGATCACACTATATCTGTAACCCTGAAATGTTTACTCCGTCTATAAATGAATAAATCAACATATCAATAAGTTATGAGATCAGTCAATTGAAACAAATTACACAAAAGTTGGTTCCCAGCAAAATTTTCTCTTAAGAGAATTGTCTGTGTGCATCCCAGTTTAAGTGCCATCACACTTGTGCCCAAAGACTGTTTCTCTGCATGTTACTGATTTAGGTGTATTTTTCAAGTAAACTGCAGTATATACTGTAAACACAGAAAAACCTGTAGATATTAACATAATCTTAAAATTCCATCATATACTTTCAATCAATCCCAATTTCACACAATGTTTTGAATTCCACAGCATTCACTTTCTGGTAATAAAAAATGTATTTTAATGTCTGAAGTTGAGTAAATTAGAAGATTGATAGTATGTTCTATGAAAAGAGACTGTCTTGTATAGTGCTATGGTTTTCAGCCCTACAGAGTGTTACAATAAAAACTGGACAAAATCAGTTGGAAGTGATCAGCAACCCTTTGTTTAGAATGCCAAGAGAGGAAGCAGTTAAATTACTTTTCAGAGCAATGACTAAAAAAATGTAATTTCAACTTTCAGGCTGTACTCTAGTCCAGGCAGTTCTTAAAGTCAGGTACGTAGAACAGCAAATGAAACTGATTGTAAACCTAGGACACTATGAGTGAAAACAGACTTGGATATGTAAGCAAATACATGACAAAATTACCTGTCTTAGTACAGGAAATGTAGGGAAAAGTACTTTAGAAGAATATCTCATCTCCTACACTTCTCCTACAATCAACAATTTGCAAACCCTCTCAATACTGTGTTTTTTAAAGCACATATTTGAATGTACATTAGAACATTCTGGCTAGTTGTCTTGAACTGCAATTCCAGAATAACATGCAAAGCACTAGAATCCATTTAGAATATAATTTGTTTACACTAAAACTATTATTGCCTATTGTGTGATTCTATTTAGTGTCTCTGTTATTCCATTCCGTCCCAATTCCTTATTCTCATGCTATAATCATAGCTTCTTCCTGAGACCAGAGTTAACATTTTTCTGAAGCACATTTCCATTAAAGCCTCTTATCTGTTCCCATAGACTCCTCTCTTTTTTTAATGATTTCTTTCAGTTAACCAACTCCCTCTCCTGCATCTGTCAACTGCACAAGATCAGGAGCAGTTCCTTTCTTGCTCTTTACTGTCTCTACAAAGAAGAAATTTCTTGGGTGACTCACATAAGTGCTGGGAAGCAGCCATAAACCCTATCCCACTGTTTCAGTATTCCCTCTGCGGCACAGAAAAGTCACTGGGCAGACAATTGTGCAAGAGAGTAGCATAAGAAGAATTCTAAAAAAAGGTCCAGCAGGTTCTAGGTTTTTTCCCCCTGAGAAAAGCCATAAAATAAGCTTTTGGAAAAGAAGAAAGTGTTACCACAGCAGATGTGACAGTTAAATGAATCATTTAGTCTAGAAGTTCAAGTATTTCAATTCTTCTAGGATGCCTTTCGTGGTTTCCCATATATGAATTTTATGTTTCTCCCCATCACAAAACTCCCAGAACTGGTGGCTGAAAAATCACATCAGCAAGCCTCACAGATCTCAGTCACTGACATTTAGTGTAATATCAAATATAAACAAACAAACAAACAAACAAACAAAACAAACAAAAAGGGGAAACAATTGAGTCCATGAACAATAATTGTATTTTAGGATTATTTTCATCAAGAAATCAATGCTTGTTGAGTCCTGAAAATTATTTCCTGGCATATTGCCTCCTTTTTGGAAATTTGCTCAGACTACTGATATATATTAGAAACCAAGTAGATTTTTCAAATCTGCTGCAAAATGACTTGGGTGTGATATATCAATATTTTTCAGTAAAATTAACACAACTTTAACCTGGAAAGGTAAAATATGAAAGACATTAAGCAACATTTGGACTTCAGCCACTAAAATCAAAATTGCAAGAACACTAGGTATGTCTGTATGTGGTTCTACAGGTATTTATAGCTGTCACAAGCCCTTAATTCTTTTATTATTATTATTTCTGTGATCCCCAGAAAGGCAAATGGGATGTGGAAATTTAGTTGTCCACATCACTCTTTAAAATGGTATTTAATAATCTGCAGAAAAGCAACAGACATAAACCTCTACGTACAGCAGAGGAGTACATGGAGTCTAGGTAGATAGCTCATTTTGACCCTGAAAACTTTTTATGCAGATGATGCTTAACACACAGCACCTCACCCTGCAGGAGACTGGGGAGCTCAAGCCTCGATAAAGTTTCTCAACTCAGTTGTGTATCCATAAACTGTGCTATATGCAACCACTAAGAAGCCTGAACCAAATGATAGCATAGCAGTGGCTTTTGTGCTCTCTCTTTTGATATTCAGGAACTAATGATGTGTGCACTCCATGGGATATGGAAAACACTTTATTCTATCCTCTGTGTGACAGAATTCAAACAATTTCCATGGTACTCAGCACTGACTACTTAAATGAGCTGTTGGCAGTTTCTGCTTCTTATGTTGAAGATGTATCACTGTGCAGAAAAAATATGAGATTCATTCATATCCATTTGGTTTGTATCAGTCAGGTCTTTATATGATGACCATTGATTCATGCTACAAAGATAAGGCCACTGGCAATTACCAACTTTTTATCCTTACAAGCAGTACAGCAGTTGCTGTGTTTACAAGCAGTTCATGCCTGAATAAGTTTTGTTAAAGAAGAGCTTGCTAAATTAGTTCAGGGAATCACACAGCAATTTCATCTAATTGCCATTTGTCAGAACTTTATTATAATCACTGAATATTTTTAATTATATTAAGAAAGGGAAGATGTCAACTCAAAATTTCATAATATGTCAGAGACGCCACAAAAATAATTCCATGATTTATCATTTCAAAGTATACTCGTGGTATCAAATATTGCTTGTTTAAAATTACCAGCAGTTAAGGGGAAAAGCCTTTGTTACCTCTTGTGGCATTGCTTTATGATTTATTACTGTTATAAATATACCAAATTTGAGCTGATGATTTCCTTCCTACTATGCTCAGCCATACAAAGAATGAAGAGAATCAGCTTTACTAAATATTGAATTTTTAGACAGTTCAACTGAAGTCAGATTAATCAAATGAAAGAGGAGAATCATCAACACCTTTTCCACCTGCCTTTTAAAAGAAAGCTGTTGCAACTGAAACTTCTGTGTGTAATCTTAAAAATCCCAAAACGTCAGACTGAGAAACTCAGGACTGCATTTTCTGGATTATGATCAAGTTAATGGGAATGAGAGACATCAGCCAGTAAACAGATAATACAGTACATAAAATTCATGCATTGCAGCATCCACTTTGAAATTAACCTCATATCCTTGTCACTTTTTCTGACTTATATATTTCTTGCCAAATTATAAGTTTTTAACAGAAATTCTCTTGCTGTTGAATAAAAATTCACGCACAGTAGTGCATTAAGGTATTGCAGCTTTTTTTTTTATTTTTAACATCATGAAGAAGTGAACGGGAATTATGCCCTACTAAAGATCTATAAGAATATACTAGAAGGTAGTTCAATGTTCATTCACTGCAAGTTAATTTGATGCTGTACCTCACAGAAAGTTGAAATATGAAACTCATAAGGCCTAGCATATGTAGGAGTTCACCTATAGTTCAGTCTTTAGTGCTGGAAATCCAAATTACTAATTTCAGTCATCTTTTCCTTACATGCTGCCAGTTTATTAATTACTATATTCTGCTGTATGCAGTAAAAGATTCTGATGGGTTCAGTTTGGATTTATGAATTTTATTTACTCATTGATGAAACGGTCTTGAAAATGCAAATGATTCTCTCAGAAATTATTTAAAAATACCTCCCAGCCAGTAATGATTGCAATTAAGTAGTAATTAAACAGAGATTCTGCTCTGTTGAAATCATCATACTGCTCTGTTGAGACACTTGAGTTCAGAAATAAAGTTTACATAAAACATCATGGTTTACTAACTTAATATGTGTATTGTGTTAAATAAAAAAGTTTGTACTTAATCTTTTCAATTTATCTGTTGGGAAGCAGCTGGATAATTCCAGGGAATTTTGACACTTCCCTCCTCCACAAAATATTGTCAATATCTTCAGTTTTAGAAAAGCCAGTTGCTGATATCAAGACAGTGAGCTCCAAGAAAGACAAGAAACCACTTGGCTTCCATTCATTTGATCTCAAGGCAGAAAGACCCTTCACCATACCCTCACTTAGAAGTGGGCACAGCCACGCTTCCATTGAGCCTCAGTGTCCTGCCTGCTCCACTTCACCACTGCCTGGGCAGGATGGCTCCTGGGGGAGAACTGTCACAGTGCCGCTGACGGCATCCTTGGATTGAGGACACAACCTTGCACGGGTGCTGCAATGTCCTGTCTTCTTACGTTGGGCTCCTTCAGACTGGAAAGGAAACTGAGCAGAAGCAGAGAAGCCCTTCCTCTGTACAGTCACATGACTTTGCATGTGAAACAAGTTTCACTAAATTTGGAGCTTATCCACTATTTTGCCACTATTTTCTTCTACATCTCTCCAGCATATAGGAAAACAAGCTCAGGAATTTCATTCTACATCTATCATTTATCTACAGGAAGAGGAACACTTCAAGAGTAGTTACTAAGTTCCAGAACAATCACAATGTACCTTTACTCTCAATCACACTTTTCAAACACATATTGCTCTAAAACCATGTCCTTCATGTTTACTGACTACTGTATGTCCCTCACTAGTAATTTAGTAGAGCAGTTCCCTGGCACACTGTTCTTTAGTGGTTTTATTCTGCTTTCCAAAATAAGCTATTTTATCTCAGGATGGGAGAGAACATTTTTCTAGATAACTCCATGGAAAGGAGTATGAATGGTAACAAAATATTTTCCTGATACATTCTTCATTTTTTCCCTTTTTTCCTTTTTAAGAGCATGGCTCCCTTGTTCAATATGACTTGCTTTATTAAATGCAATTAAATTACCTCATTTTAACAGCATTTGATTTTTTTTAAAGAAGAATACACAAAAGATAAAGGGAGAGAATATGGAGAAGAGCGACAACAACATGTAGCTCACTAAAGTAAGATGTAAATTCACTGTCCTTACTAAAGTATTGTATGATAAAAAACATAAATAATTTCTGTTGAAAATGTAAATGCTTCACCTGAGTCTACAATTCTGCTGTTCACAGAGATTACTCAATTTAAGTTGTCTGGTACCAGAACATTTTAAGAAAATTCTAAGTGAAATGACATCAATGAGCAGCACTCATGGACTGAAAAAAATGAAGATGCATTAAAGCCACACATTTTTATAGACAAAATCACAGTAATATCTCATATAGGATCAAAAAACAAGTTGTCCTGTTTTTATGTGCCCATGTAAAATTAAACTGTGTTTCTTCCTATACCCAAAATTCTAATAGTGTCTTTAGTCTCACATTGAATATCTGAATTTCTCATTCTGCTCTTCTATTTTTCTTCCTCTTCCTATACCCTCTCACACTCCTTCACCAGCCTTCAAGGCTGAATGTTTTTCAACTTCCCCTCCCTTTCTTCCACCCCTATGGTTCTTTTCTTCCTATCATATGTTTTCACTCTTTGCAGTCCTTTCAGTCTCACTTTCCGCTCTTATCAAAATGTGTATGAATTTTGCTGCAAGCATAGTTTTATGAAATGATTTGCAGTGCTGCCAGTAGCTGGGAGAGTATGGCATTAATGATCCTTCATGTGAACCAGATTAAAAGCCTCCAGCACAAGTGACCCCTAGTCCAAAGGAAACCTTGTGTCATCAACTCCACACCTTAGTTTCTCCATTCCATAGAGCCTATATATAAGAGAACATCCAGGCATTGTACATAGACAAAGACAATTGTTTAGGATAAATTCCCATTCACACAGTTTCCCAGGGGCACCCCAAGCAACACCATACTTTCCCACAACCTAGCAGAAGTGACCGTGCCACATCATTCATTTGTAAATCAGAACATTAAACTTTTCTCAGTGGATATATGAAAGGATTTACAGAGCAGAGAACAAAACAGCTCCAGTTGCAAGCATTCCCCTAAGGACTGAAACACCATGTGTTAGCAGATACTAGATATTTAAACAAATGTAAAAAAGGATAATGGTGCATAAAATCATAATAACTCAAGATAAGCAGCAAATTAACACAAGTCTTTTATAAATTAGCTATCCTTATAAAAGCACTCCATTTACTAACAGCTCAGAGTCTATCCTCGGTCTCTGACACTGAACAATGGTTTTGAGTTCCCAGGAGCCTGCTCACTCTATCTGCTCAGTTCAATAGGACACCTTGGCAGCTCTGCTCTGCTGGGGTTATGACAGCCTTGTTCAGGCAAACAGCAGAAGCCTGAGCAGGAAAACCATTTTCTGCAGGTACATATTGCTCTGTATATACATGCAGTTCCAGCAGTCTCACCTTCATAGGATTCCTGTTCTTTGCTACATTTCCAAAGGAAGCTGCTACAAAAGAAAAGCTAAATTTAGCAATCTTTTCCAATTACTAGACAGCCATTTCTATATGGTAAAAAAAATATTTTATTCAGATGATTTTTCTCATAGTGCTGTAGCTAATTCCAAATGAGGGCTGTGGTGGATTTTGATCCCAGATCTCCCATACTTAATTGGATGGCTGAGGCTAAAAATATTCCCGATGGTCAACCATGCCACAGTGTAAGATTACATTAAATACGCCAATCATTGGATTCAGGCAGAAAGACATAAAAAACTGCAGAACTTAAGTTCTATTATTAATGCTAAATTGACTGTCACATCAGAATAGCAATACTCCATGCCTTGCTTGAAATAATCATGCATGTCCTAATTTGAACTCTTATTAGCAAGATTAGGTGATGAAGTACAACACAATGACCCAAGTGAATTCATAAGCATTTCCTGTACTAAGCCACACCGAAAAATTATTTTTTATAAACTAATTAGACAACCTGCTTCGAATATTGCATTCTTAATAAATTTCATACATACATATACATACAAATAAAATAGGAGCATGTATTAAGGTTTCTTCTCCAATTTTTAAAAATAGCTTTGTAGATCTATCAAGTACTAAGTGGAAACACTAGAGAAAGAAGTAATTAAAATACAATCATTACTTTAAAAGGTACAACCATCCTTACTGACACTGCAGTATGAATTGCAGTACAGCATGTCAGCCTTTGGAAAGTGTTTTTAGGAGAGGTAATGAAAGGCTTCACAGCTGTGTTTAGATGGGTAGTCATGTGCAAGGGCCATAGCAATGCTTTGGATTGCAGTTTTATGACAAGTGGATATGAAACTTCTTCAAATGTGTATATTCTTACATAGAAATATACACCAATGCAGTAGCTTTTCTAACAGCATGTTACAGATGATTATAAGTGCTCCATGCAGTAGTTTCATTTAGGATCATACTGTCAATACTTATAGTTGACATATTGAATGCATAAGCTGCAGTACTAGTAAAAGCAACAGCAGGTACCACTTTGGAACTTGAGAAAGCTTTATTTTTTTTTCTTTAACTAAAATATTCCAATCACCTCCCATCTTAGTAAAGTGAAGATGCATTTATAAAGATGCACCTCTTCTTGAGAGCTCAGATTTTAGGCAGGAGGCCGCTGTCTCATTTATCTGGTACAACTGGGCAGCCTGGGGAAAAGGAAAACACTGCATCCTTCTGACAAGTCACTTGGCTCATACAATAGCTGCATCATGCTTTTGCACTTACCTATCTGAGGCTGATGTTATCTTATAAGGAATAAACCTTTCTTAAATATAATGCAATATTCCAGAGAACTGTTTCAAGCTAACTACAAGATGCTTTTCCAAAAGATACTCTCTGAACATGTAATCCTGAAGATGTATTTTCTTTATACAAGCTGGAAAAGAAAGTCAAATTTGGAAGAGAAAGTGCATCAGATTTCTGTTATTTCTACAGCAGAAATAAGAATCAGCCAAAATATGTATGCCAAAATACATAAGCTTTTGTATTCTTGCTCTTTAAGCATCTTGCTTTCTGTTAAAGTGCTAAGCTTTATTGATGCAAAATTATTTGAGATGGTCTGACCAGCATGCTACATATTTAATACCAAACTTAAAGAAATATATATTCCACATTCTAACCATCCAATTATCATCATCTACTCTGATAACTGCAATTCAAATTGCTAAAAGCAATGCATATCTATACCAACATATTTATTAAAATGTGTCCTCCTAGGTTGTATTTAATTCTATTTCATTTTTTTTCTCTGCTATTTAAATAACTGAATTTAGTATACAAAGAAAAAGACTATTGCTAGGTCTGTGGCCCTTGATCACTGACCAACTTTAACATATAGGAAGTTGCTGCAAGTTGGAAAATCTACATGCAAAATTATTTAATGCCAATGTGCTGCAAGACTGAATTAATTCTGGTTTTCCTAGGGCAGAAACATATAAAGAGTTTCCATTTTATGAGTCACCTTCCTATTCACCACTATAAATTTACAATGCATTATTTTCTTGGCATTAGACAAAATATATTTATCAGCATCAGAAGCTTTGGTTTGACTCTCGAGGTTGAAATACAAATGTCAGTGTACTGGTTTTGGCTGGTTTTCAGCTCACATGGTGCTGTGCTGTGGATTTGTGCTGACAGCAGTGTTGATAACACAGGGATGTTCTAGCTATTGCTGAGCAGTGCTTACCCAGGGATGAGGGGTAAGCACTGTTTTCTCTTTCTCACCCCAGCCCACCAGCAAGGAGGCTGGGGCACACAAGATGTTGGGAATAGACACATCCAGGACAGGTGACCCCAGCTGATCCAAGGGATTTCCCAGACCATACGGTGCCATGCTCAGTACATAAAGGGAGGAAGAGGGGAGCAGGGGTGGGGAAGAAATTAGGTTATTCTGAGTTAAGGCATTTGTTTTCCCAAATAATGGTTGCATGTGATGGAGCCATTCTTTTCCTGAACACCTGTCTGCCAATGGGAGCAAGTGAATTAATTTCTTGTGCCACTATATTCTTGTGTGCAGCTTTTGCTTAACCTATTAAACTGGTTTTATATTCCTGGTCATTTCCCCAATTCTATTTCAGGGAGAATCAAGTGAGTGTCTGGGTGGAACAAAGCTGCCAGTTAGGACTAACCTAGAGCAGTCAGTGTAACACTTTTGCTGCTCACAACGTTTTCTGATATCTTTCTTTTTAGTTACACATTATGTCATATCATGTCTCGAGATACTAAGGCGCTCTTTTAAAGTATTTATTTTTCAACAAGCAACAAGTTAAAATAAATGGTTCCAGAAACATTGTTTATCTCTATTTTAAAGTGAATGGAATCCATTTATCTAAAAGCCTTCTGTTGATGTCTTGCATGTTGTAGAAACAAACGTTTTAATGAAACTTTGATGAAAGTTTGATTGTTCTTAGTTTAAAGGCAGTTCAGCTGATCATTCATCTTCAGATAACATTTTTGTCAACATATGATCTGGAAAAACTTGTCTTTTATGCTTTCCAGCATAGTGCTAAAACATACAGTTCTGAGAGCATACAGGAGCAAGCAAGGTAAAAATGCTCAGAATTCCTCTCATACCTGTACACCTGCAGAGCCATGAAATAAACTCAGGTTCTGTGTAAGAATGTATAGATTTATAATGGTCAGCATTGCATATTATCTTTCTCTAGTTCAGGGAAAAAAAATCTGTGCACAGACAGTCTCCAAGGAAGGAGAATAAACAGAATCTGGAGATACTCGCTACTGTGAAACATATAATTGAACACCACAGGAAAATGATCACTGCAGAAACTGTTAAAGTAAAACTATATTCTGCACACCTTTCATCTGCTAAATCACAACATGCTGAGAAGCACCTACTGGCTGAGCCTCACACAGATTCCTGAGGCACTTCACAAATGAGCAAGTCGCAGTTGGAGGCAGTGGGATTGAGTTCCAGAGCAGACAACAAAGCTCTAAGCTACAGGTTCTCTTTTTAATAGCATGTTCAGATCATCATTCAGTCACTGATCAATCTTACTGCTTCCAACACTGTAATAAGCCATGGCAAAGGAAAACAACAAAAGGTTCTCATGCTACTTTATTTAATACAAGTAATCAATTCCCAGACTACAGCTGAAGTCATGCCCTTGAATTTGCACTAGAAGCAGATGGAAAGAACTAATTGCATAAGATTAGGGATCTTTCATTCATATTACTGAAGAATCTCTCAGGAAATAATAAGCAGTCCCTAATCTAACACCCCTGCTTTTATCTGTGGGGTTGAGAAATCCCTGCACACCAAGGAAAGTATCTCTGACTTTATTTATGTATTTGTATACTATATATCATTTAGTTTTCACAGAATATGCTGAGTTGGAAGGGACCCAAAAGAATCATCATCTCCACCTCTCAGTCCTGCACATGACAACCCCAAGAGTCACACCATGTGCCCAAGAGTGTTGCTCAAATGCTTCTTGGGATCTGTCAGGCTTTGTACTGTAAGCACTTCCTGAGGGAGCCTGTTCCAGTGCCTGACCACCCTCTGGTTGAGAAACCTTTTCCTAATATCCACCTACACCTCCCCTGACATAGATTTAGGCCATTCCCTCAGGTCCTGACATTGTTCACCACAGAGAAGAGATCAGGGTTTGCCCCTCCTCTCCCCCTCCCAAGAAGTTGTGACTGCAATGAAGTTCCCCATCAGCCTCCTCCAGGCTGAACAGACCAAGTGGCCGCAGCTCCTTCTCATATGACTTCCCCTCAAGGCCTTTCACCATCTTTATTGTCCTCCTTTGGACTCTCTCTCTCTAATGGTTTAATATCTTTCTTACATTGTAGTACCACAAACTGCACACAATATTCAAGGTGAGGCTGCCCCAGCTCAGAGCAGAGCAGGACAATCCCTCCCTTGCCCAGCTGGCCATGCTGTCCCTAATGCCCCCCAGGACAGGGCTGGCCCTCCTGGCTGCCAGGGCACTGCTCACTCATGTTCAACCTTCTGTCAACCAGGACCCCTGGAGCCCTTTCCACAGTACTGGTTTTCCATTATTTTTATTTTAGCTAAAATATTAGATGTTGTATATAGCATGATATTTTGCAATCTATTTTTATCCTCTATATTTAATTTCAAATAGTAATTTTAAAAGATATCTACCCAAAACTTTAAGTTTCCTAACATCATTAATAATAATAGCATGAATCTCAGTACCTGAGCTTTTATGAGTATTCTAATAAACAAAACATCTTACATATTGTTTTTTTCTTGTATTGTAAGAGTTTGTGTAGCAACTTGTGATAGACCCACTACACTGATGCACCCAAAGCAGAGACCTTCCCTCATTGAAGCGTGGAAGTAAACTAGTAGAAAAACCACCAAAATAAATTCTGGTTAAGAATGAAGATGATTTTATTCTTACCACAGTTTTATTGGTACAAGTATGTGGGCAACATTTTTCAAGACAATTTGTTAAAACCTGCTGGCACTCCCCATCCTCCTCTCACAGCCACCTTAGCTAAGACAAACTGCTGGATCCCATCAGCCACGCAATACTTCATTATTCTGGCTAGAGTGGCCAATAACAGATATTTTGGGAGAAGTGTAGAAACACAGCAAGCATTCCATGATAAGCCGCTAAGTCATATCCTTTTACCTTCCAGCAGAGGCTTAGGGACTTCCTAAATCCCAGGTAGGTTCTGTGTATTTAGCAGTCACCAGGGTGGTTTTGTCATAATTTTGTTGTGACTTTTAGTCCCCCTTTCAGTCTATAGAGTTTCATGAATGAAGTTTCAGGGTTCTGTGTAGTTTAAGCCTTGATTGAGGAAAAACAACTCAAAACAAAACATGGACAAAAGCATTAGTGATGGTTTTAAAATATACTGAGTATCGTCTACAGGCTTCCTCTGGTGCCATTCACTGTTAGTGTGGAAGTAATGACCACAGTCTGCTTCCTAAAGATAGTCTGCATTGGCAGGTTTGGGCAAAGTTTGTGTTCTTATATGAAATGAAGTTTTCTTGCAATTGTGTGCCAACTCCCTTCATAAATAAGGCATTATTAGTACACCTGAAACCCAAATAAATAAAGGAAGAGAAGCAGGCATCTTTGAAGTCTCACTGAGAGCTAGTGCAGTAGTCAGCAGGCAAAAGTAGTAGGGCTAGAAAGTAGTCCAGGGGCTCTGAGCCCCTTTCTACCTCTCTCAAAATATGGGATCAGCCAAGCCTTTAGATTTCAGAACTACATGAGTTCAGTGACTAAACTAGGTAGTGTAGGTATTATGTTAGTGTTCTTAAATGGCTCTGAGAAAAGTGTTTTATTTCTTGTGAGAGACAAAATAACATTTTGCTTCAGCCCAAAAATATTATTGAGTAAAAGAATGGAAGTTGTTGGTTCTGTTTACTATTTGTTGTTATCTATGTTTTGGATGTGTTTTGTCTAATCTCTTGGTAATTGTTGAAAACTGGGAGAGGCACAAGGTTGAAGACAGGACCAAAAAGGAAGAAGGATGAGAGGAGACAGGACAGAAGAGCTGGAAGAGAGTGGAATTTCCTGAGTACCATCCAATGGCAAAGGGGTCACGGACCACCCCCAGCCGCAAAAGGGTATAAAAAGTTGTCGTATTTTTGGAGAGGGTGTGTGTTCGCCTCTTGTGAGAGAAATCCACGCCCAAGTCAGCTGAATCATTACAAATGAACAGGGTTTTTTTGCTTAGAAGACTTTCCAGTTTTAAAAATTAACTAGACTGTTCCATATGTACTGCGGTGCTAACAGCACACTCAAAGACATCCAGCAAGATGAACATTGACACAGTACCTGGAACTAACATCCACATACAAACAAGTCTATAATTATCTACACAATTAAAAGCTGTAATCTCATTTAGCAAAAATGAAAGTGAATTATTCTCCCATTCATAAAAGGGCAGAAAAGAACCATGGAAATTTTACCATCATGGATTTTCTGCTAGCCAAACTAAAGTACTGTCACTCCAGAGATGCCAATGGAGCACCTTCCATCGGCAACCCAGTTATTATGATCCATTTCTATTGTAAAAATGTGTTTATAAGTGAAAATCACCTGAGAAAAGTATTGGTTAGAACAGATTTTTAATCAGAAATACTAAAGGAATAAAAAACCCCAAATTCATGTGTCTGCATACACTAGAAATCCAGAGTTTGGTCAGGCATCAAGGAAAAGTGACAAGTGAAGAGATGCCAATGTCCAAAGTGATGAGAGGCAGTGTCCAAATCAGTTAGTACAGCTACCCCAACTAATTCAAGAATGGAAAAGAAATGCCTATAAGATAAATAAGTAACTAAGCCTTATTTTAGAAGTTTTTATTATGGTGTGCACTGCAACACCATAATTGCAGAAGTAAACTCCACTGAACCGGTCTTTCTCTGCTTTCTCCCCTTCCTCTCCCCTGTAATTACACATAAGCTAGGCTGTAAAAGGGACTGATTGTAGCTTTTAAAGGTAGTGGTGATTGAGTAGGCATTTTATATTTTATTTCATAGTTATAGGAAATGAAAATCATTCATATATTTTAATTAAAATTTATTTTTGAACAAATGTCCTAAATTCCTTCAGATTGTATATATTCATATAATTTATGTATCACTAGGGAGTTACACAGTCTTTTTGTCAAGGTCTTTCCAGAAAGAATTTAATTTTCAATTTGCAGCCATTGCCCTTCATCCCACTGTGGACCTTCATTTCATTGTTATTGCTATGTACTCCGGTCAGCTGCACAACTTAAAATCTAAAAAAACTGCTGGCAAGTATTTCTCAATTTTTTGACACCTAATAAGGGTCTTACATCCATTTTTTTTAAGAACCATTTCATAAGGCACTACGCTATATTATTTGATATGTGCATGTATTTCTTTATTTTTAAACACTAAGTCTAAGTCTTTCTGCAAGAAGAAATAAGTACTATAAAGCCATAATATGTGGAATCAGCATCCAGAACTTATTGTATATGCACCTGGTTAGAAAGGAGAAGTAACAAACATGTATTTTCACAGTAAGTTTGGAATTTTTTGCTTCTGAGAGAATGCATTCTCTCAGTTCCCACAAACATGGAATACTTTAATTTTAGTCTAATAGAAAATACAATATTTATGTTTACAGGAGTCTGAAGTCACCTATTTGCTTTCAGAAAATAATTATGAACAAGCATACATGCAATTAAGGGATTCACAATCTCTTATCAATATATCAGCTTGGAAAAACTCTCTGGCTGAGTAATTTAGTTTTGATACCCATTTAATATTTTGGCCACTGCTGAGATTCCAACAAGGGTGCTAATTAGTGCCAATTGTAAGGCTGGTTTCTGTGGTACAGCCATCTGTCTTACAGATACTGAATCATTTAATTACTTTAAGGTGTAATTATAAATGTCTCAAAGCATTTAAGACTAACCATTCATTATTTTAAAAGAAACACAATGTGGCTGCCAGAAGAGGAGTTTTTTGTTGGGTTTTTTGTTTTTTTTTTTTTACCAGATAATATGGTTTAAAAATACACACTATTTGAAATGTAGAACCATTGCACTAACTACACTATAGTAAAAGTCAGATAAGCAATATCAAATTTCTAACAGTGCCTCTAAAATGAAAATCTGCAAAAGGAACAAACTTAGATACTTTTTATTTGTAATTTTGAAATTTCTTGAGAGCACATTGAAACTTAATCTTGTTATATGGATTTTATATGCAATTATTTACAATGTTTGCACTATTTTTATACAGTAGTGTGACAGCATGTAAAGATAACATTAACAACAGACCATGATAATATAATTGAACCCTACCTGAAAAAAAATGAAAACTTTAAATGCATATCTCAGTCTTGACTCCAGATATGCAGCATAAAGCCCATTTTACTTGAGTTTTTTGTCTTTCAGTTTTTGCCTTCCATCCCTCCCTCTGCATCACCCCAGTCTGAAGCAATGGAGTGAAGCCTTCTGTGGCAGCCAACTCCCCACGCCAGCTGGATCCTCCTGTCCAAGTTACATCCCACATGTGCTACACATCTTTTAAACAGATGACTTTTACACAACAAACACCAACGTCTGGAATTTTTATCCCATGGTAATGTAAATCTCAAGGAAACAAGAGAATATTCTCCCAAGGTTTTACCGTTCTTTTCACAAGAAATGATCAATGTAAATGCGTGATCAACACACTTTATTTTGCTGTATTTTGTATGGAGGAATGTTTCAGAGATATGATGAACTACTCCAGCTTTTTCCAAATATTAATGTGTGGTTTGAAAAAAACAAAAAGGCAATTAGGGAATCAAAAACCATTAATTGGAAATACTTAAAGCTGCAGAAAAAAAAATTAGTATATATAATTCTATAAAAGTACAAAATAGGATAGGATTTATCAAATACTCTCTCCCCTTTTATCTGAAGATAGGTGGCACAAAAGGGATACTTTCTAACCTTTTTAAAATCAATTGAAAAGCAACATGTGTTACAGAAAGAGCTTTCATTATCCCTTGTTAAAATAATCAGAAACATCTGTGTCCAAATTTTAGGAACTCCAAAGCCAATTAGAGATGGTGCTCTGGGACACTCTATAAAGCAATAAAAATCCCCTTAAAATACAAACCAGAGTTTAAAATTTTAAACAATGAATATTACAAATCAGTCAACATAATAATTAGCCTATTTCTATGTAAATCAATTCATAATTATTGATATCTCTTCACTCCTGAGTGCAATTTTGCAGAAAACATATTTTTCTGAAACACTGCAGAGGGGAAAAGAAAAGAGTTATTAATAATTACCTCTCCTAACCTCTTTTGATAAATTAGATAAATGAGAGGAAATTGAAATCTGTAATGAAATATGTAATTTTAAAACAAAAGCTCTGACAAAGGAAGAAAGCTGAATTAAATGGACTCCAACTGATTACAGACCACTATATCTCCTTTTCTCTGGTGTCAGAATACTGCCCATATTGACGTGATCCATCCAATATGGGACATCGGTACGGTAACTTGGATAATTTTGTGTCCACTCTTATTTTGGTGCTCTGTTCTAATAATGAAAAATGCCCTGGCATGTAATGTAATTCTATGGACTTCATGCCTGAATTACCCTATCAAAATTAATGGGTCATTTTTTAATATTAAGATTTAACCCCCATGTCACCATGTAAGTTTCCATTTTCTTACCTGAATAGCACAATTCCGTCTGCTTAGCCTGGAGTATATATCGAGTTTTATACCACACTGCACCTTACAGCTGTCTGCAATATTTCAGATTTCCATGATGATTACACAATATGTATTCAACACATTTTTATTTGACCTCACTGATTAGCATCTCCATGCCTTGTCTTACATAGCACCTAGTCCCATAAGCCAAGTAAATACTTCCCTCTGGGTGTTTTTACTTCTTGATGGAAACAGAGGATGGTGTACATCCTATTAAAGGCCGTTGTGCACAATGTAAATTAATCTAGCAATCCTCAAAAACAATGGAAAAAAAGAAGTGCTTTCATAATATAATTCCTCTTAAACTGAGGCAAACATCTTAATTGGGTTGAATGAATTGTATCTTTTTTTTTTTTTTTAATTTACTGAATAAAAAGAGATTCTAGGGTGATATAGACGCTGTACTGCACATGTCTAAGCTTACCTGAAGTTAATTCCCAGTGGGTAATTGCCAGGCCAATAAAAAGGGTGCATGTTTTCTGGGGTACAAAACTAGAACCTGGAACCTGAATAAAAGGAATTTTACTCCTTAATGAATGGGAATAGTTCAATATATCTGAGTTGGTATCCAGTGGTCTAGAGAGTAATGTAAGGCACCTGTGATGTTTCTATTAACATCTGGGTGTGTTCCAGTCTGGCAAATGGAGAAGACTGAAGACATTCTTTAAGTCCCAAACCTCTATACCAAAATATGTGTTATTTAGCCCTAAATATTTAGGATTGCATAAGTTGGCAAGTCATCAGATGTCTTGCAAACCATCATGAAACCTTTAATCTTATTCTTAACTGAAAAATTAATGAGAATTACACAGTTTTATAGATCATGAAGGACCCTGCAGATTATGGCTCATCTAATTTGATTCCACGGTTTAAACAGCAATAAAAATGTGGACTACAGTAACTCAGCTCCCTCTTAATAGCACAGATATCCATACTTCTCATGAGAAAAACTGTCCTAGCTACAAGGCTTTGGAGTACACTGAAGCCTGGACAACTTGCCACTTGTCTGTTGAAATTCTATAAACACAAAAGCAGAACTCAAAAAAGATGAAAAAAAAAGCAAACATAAAATTTAAAAAAAGAAAAAACTCTAACAAAACTCAAACAAACTCCCCACACACAGAAAATACCATACCAAAACAAGAGGAGGAAAAATGACAAATGATTTTATGGTTAAGGCAGTTGCATAGAAGTGGGTAAAATCACAATCTAGTGCATATTAGTATGTTTTGAAATCGTATCAATTAGATACTTAATGCTGGTATGTAACTTCCCATTCTCCAGTGAGTACTCAAAGGACTAGATGGACAGTCATTTTTAGTTTCTGTACTTATTTTCTAAACAAATGAACTGTGAACTCTCTCATACATTATCAAAAATCTTCAAAAACATGATGTGAAGACAAGCTGTCTCACACATACAAAAATCAAAATACCAATACAGCACAACAGAGCTAATTAAGCCAGGCTGCTTGCAGTAGCAGAGCTGCCTAATGCAGAAGTTAGAGCAAGCTCAGGAATCATTCTGCACTACACTGCTCACAGCAAGAAGGAGCAGTAAAAGTAGTTTCTGAGCAGTGGGGATTTTACATAAGTATTATGGGGCTGATGTAAACACTGAAAGTCTACAAGCAGAAAGATGTAAATATTCTGTTTCAAAATAATCTTATTAAGATGGTGATACACTTGGATTTCAGAAAATGCTGCTTGTAAAATACTAGCATGAAAGTATTCTACACTTCTGAAGCAGAATATTAAATTAAGGTTTACTCATACCAGAAGAAGAGTGAAAGTTAATTATGTATTTCCCAGCAGCAAAGCTAGGAGGTCTAAATTTTTATAATGATTCCTTCCAGGGATGGTTTGCTCCTTTTCCACATGAAGGAATAGGTGCTCAGATGTCTATTTCACCAGAGTTAATGTTTGGTGCATGCACTACATCAAGGCTTCATCTGTTAGTTTCTATTTGGTCAATACGCTCAATAAAAGAAAGAGATCCTTTTTTTCATTTTGTTTTTGGTTTTTTGTGTGGTTTTTTGGAGCAATTTTATTTAATTACTTCTGACTCCAGGTGACATATAGACCCAGAGTAGAATTTGCTTAATTGTTAATCTCTTTCTAATTGAACTATTTGCTCTACACTTTTGTTTTTGAGAATAATAAAAAAAAAAACCACTTCCATTTTAAAACAATAATCTGGCAATTAAAACTAATTCAGTTTAAAGACCTATGGAAAACACTTTAATTATCTTATATATGCTATAGTAATTTAAAAAAATTGAAATCTCAGTATTGTACTTACTAAGTCTCTTTCAATTAGTTGAGGAACTACATTATGGAAATAATCACATTAGATAATTTCTAGGTATTAAAAAACCCAAACAAACAGGAACTTCATACAACACAACATCTATTTGAATAATTTCTTTGATTACACCAAATGTATTTTATAAATATATGCTTCTTTTCTGTGTTACTTTTACATTTGGAGATGAGTTAGGAAAAGTCAGCCTCCAGAATTTTCCAATTCCCTTCAGAAAATAAGAGGCTGAGGTTACTTTCTGCTGTGTGAAAAAGGTTAATTGACACATAATCTATAGTGTATCCCCTCTCTGCTTTATCAAAGATGAAGGATCTAAACACTCAGCTCACTTCCCATGTCAAGAAAATAGTGGCAGAAAATGTGGTGTATGCCAAAGCCACAAAAGCTATCATGAGTCTCCATGTAGAACATCCAGCATGTTGCTGAGAATGACACTATTACTATTAACAATTATGTTTGGTTGGGTAGTTTTCAAAAATAGGTTATGTCTCTGTAGGTGATCTGGCAAGTTAGCAGTGATTCTACTATAGGCATTTATTAGAAAAAAAAATTGAGGATACATCTATGATGATGTTTAGGCACTTTTCTAGAACAGTGAGGGACCAACTTTAATACAGAAATAAGGCAGAATTTTTCACAAAAATGTCACCCTTTCACAAAGGGGAAAGATTTTTTTGTCATAGTTGACTGACCATACACAACCCTGAGTTGCATCTTTGCTGTATCTGGATCATTGCTGCTTGCCAAATATTCAGAACAGGATGTCTCTTCTGGATAGCCATTAGCTGCTATTTTCTCAGGATAAACCATAGTTAAAAATTAAACCCATGATGATCTGCTAACAACTGTCTGCCCAATGCTAATATGATAAATACTTTGACAATAATCCTCACTGTCCTGAAAATACAAGATTCTATTCCATAGGAAACCAACTGTATTAATAGTACTGAAAAAGGATTTCAATTCACTATTTTTTTACAAGGGGTTGCACAGCATTGTTAACTACTAGTGATCACAATATGATACACATGTTTTTTAGAAATTAATGCCAGCATATCCAAAGGATATATAATTGGTAATAAAAACTTTCAGCATTCTCCTACTCCTGCTAGATTTATTCCTGATGGCTTCATTTTACCAAGAATTAACATTTTGGTTTGATAAAGTCCTCATTTTATTCTGTTTTTCAGAGAAGTCATTTTATGTCCATTTCCTAAGGAATGAAAATGTAATTTGATGATTGAAATAAAAAACATTTCTCAAGGTTCATATAGCACAATAGCAATGCCACTGGGGAAAGACCCCTATGTCTCTCATTTTATTATCTAGCAGAGAAATCTATTAGACAAAGTTCAGCTGCTGCCTTTGTAGGCATATTCCTCTACTCTTTCAATGGGAGAGGAACCAATTACATTGAAAATAATTTTCAGTACCTTTATTTCTAATCAGTTGTAACAAGACTGCACATATTAAACCAGAATGGGCTGATGTAGAAAAATACTAGCATTCCCTGTGAAGTTTATTGTTACTTTGAACCCAACCATAGGCTGTATTACTTTGCTTCACACTACTCTTTTTTTTCTTCTTTTTCAGTACTCATCATAAAATATTCAACATAAATAAAAAAACAATTTCATGTAATATATTTTTTGAAAAGGCTTTGTTATTTTTTCCCTTATTGTTTGTTTGTCAGTTTGAAAATGTGAAAAATTGATAGTTAATATGTGAATACACACAACAGATTAAATTCTACATTACTGTAGTTAACAACCAAGCAATGCCTGTGACAAGTGCCTTCATTAGGACAGTAGCTTGAAAAAGTAAAATGGAGAAAGAAGGAATAGGGAGTTGAATACTTCTGAAGGCTAAAAGAAAACAAGAGTCTGGTAATAAAAGCTGTGGAAGTATCAACATGAAGACTGTGGAAGAACTCTCAGAGCAGGAGACAGACTGAAGAGAGGCAAAGCTGTCCTTTTCGAAGCAGAGGACCAGGCAAAGCCAAAACCAGCAGAACTGGTCAGAGAAAATGAAATTTTTCTCCAGAGAAAATGCATGTCTGAAGTTATCCCTAATATCTTTTCAAGTCTAAGTGGGTACCGTTTGTTACAGATCAGTAAAACAAAAATAGTTAAATTGGAAGATGTGACTGTGTAAACTATGAAAGTTAAGATATGAATTCAGGAATAGATGAATTGCACAAACTGAATTTACCTAACTCTACTTATTATGTTTGCATTTCATGGTTATGTCATTACAATGCACATAAACTGAAGATGTCATGTGAATGAAGAACAGCATCTGGGAGAACACAACCAGATCTGGGAGTTACAGATTTATGAGTATGACTGTATTTATTTGTGATTGCTGAAGGACTCTGAGACTGAAGCTGTGAAAAGCTCTCTGTTTTGTTTTAATTGTCTTTGTAAACTGAGGTACTTTATGTTATGTAGATATATATATACAAATATAAATTGTAATAGCAGCTCTAAAATTGAGAAGTATAATTTAATTTAATAAGTTATTTCCTTCTGCAGAGAAACATTGTCTGCGTTAGTTTAGACCAGCACAGCATTTGAAGAGATCTGCAATGAATCATAACTTTTCAATAAATATCATGATGGCAGCACACATTAGCAGTAGTATACATTCATCATTCCCAATTCTTCATAAATGTAATGTCATTCATTGGATGAATGACTAAAAGCTGGATTGATGCTGACAGCATCATTTATGTATAATTTTTACAGACTTTGGGGTCCAAGCATCATCTTATGTATTATTGAAGAGAGCAGTTATTTTACTTACATGTGTATTTACATTAAAAAACTGAAATCCATGTAAATAAAAACACAAAAAATGCTTTTGCTAATGACACATCCAACAAAGAGAAAAAGAGCTACACATGATTAAAAATTATTTTTGAAAATCAAGAAACAGTAAAAAATACCATCAAAATAAAGCTCTTACCCAAAATCAGAATGTTTATAGGTGTGGCAATTAAAGTCAGCAAAGTATTACTCTTATTTAAGTACCCCTCAAAGAGCCATCGCATTTCAACTAAGATTGCCAAAGAGTTACCTTGCCAGTTCATGAATAGTTTGATAACCAGTAAGGATTAGTTCCCAAAATACACAATTAGAATTTTGTGGAGATCTGTGTGTCATTTTTTCAGACTGCAGTTGCTGATAAAATTCAATAAACAGATTTTGTTAAGAACCTGGAAACCATTTTGCTAGGATGAAATAGAAGCAAGATTGTCTGAAAAATTCAAAAGAAATGTGTTGTATAGTATAACATGAGAGGAGAAAATTATCTATAATAATCCAGATGAACAAAAATTGTGTAATGTAAACCATGCTGGATCTGATTTTGGTTTTTTTAAACTAGTAATAAAAATTACATTATAGTATCTGAATATTTTTTGCATTATTTAGTTCTTCTCTATTAAAAATAGAAAAATATGGTCCTCTGCTTTAATTTTTGATGAAAACACAACTGAAAAGAGCATGAAATAATGTAAATCCTCTTTTAATGTTACAACTTAGCTATTTATTTACTGCAAAGATGTTTATTCCTTTTTAGTATGTTCTCTGTCTCTGCATCATTTAGACTAGATTGAAATGGTACTAGAATCGTGGGAGAAACAGAATGAACACTGAAACAGAGTGGATTTCTGATAAAACTGCATCTGCTATATGATTCATAAGAGGTTTTTTTAAGCTCAATGCTCTCCAAAAGGAGAAAAGTGCAAATGGAAAACATTGAAAACTTTTCTTATTTTACCTATTGCCCCAATTTGTGATGAAAAAGGTGGAGATGACCCACAATTGTATGAACCAATTATTCACCATATTTTGCAAAAGAAAAAGCTAGTAGATAATTTAAAGAGCAATGTGACTAGTCAGTGAGCACCTAGAGTGCCAGGAAGCCTTGAGGACAGGGAAGGACATAGGGAATAGAGGGGCTGCTGTAAAGGGAACCAAACTTTGTTCAGTGCCAAGGACACCCAGGGGATTTTGGTCTGGATGAACAGTTAGATCACCTGGTTGGATCTGCTGAATTGATAGACTGATTGTTTAAATACTTCTCCTTAAGTTAATAAAAAAAATATGAACAGCTGGGTTGCATATGTGGATGTGGGGGACAAGAAACACTAGGCTCTAGGGTGGCATTTCAGCCCTCCCAAATTGTCTAAAGCTCAGCCAAAATACCTTCCAACTGCACTCCAAACTACTAAAACCAAAGACCCTCCAGACAGTGCATCTGGGGAGTGCCCCTCTGTTTGGCAGAAATGTTTTGACAAAGCGTAAACGAAGTGACCACTGCATGGGCCGTGCAGTGCTGTGCTGGGAGAACTGGTGGTCAGGATCAAGCTCAGGGAGCAGGATCCCTTGCTCCTTCATCCCATGAACAATAGCTGAGATTAGATACAGTGCGCAAATCCATTGAAACCGGCAGGGGAGTGGCTTGAACCCCACAGCTATTTCAGTGAACTTTGAGATGAGGATGGCCAGTAAGAATGTTCTGACAAGACAAATTTTAGACTGACTCTTTTTCCTCTAACAATGGTACAGCATGTTTCAAAAGGACACTTTGAAAATCTGTTCAGGAAATGCAGCAAGTAGATTGTTGCGTAGTGCTCTGTCAACACGAGAACCAGAAGGCTGAAAATACATTGTTAGAGAGATAGAAATAGCCAGGGTAGAGGGAGTATCCCCAACAAGCTGAATTGCAGGTGTAAATCAATGGTAAGCTACTTGTCTTGAGAAATACAATTTTATAGTAGATCCCACTGAGAACAAAGTACAAATGGTGTGCTTCAATGGACAAAAAACTTTACAACCTGAAAGTAATAGGACAGGAGGTTGGAGGAATAGGCTACTAAACTAATAGCTACAAAAGACTAAACTTGTACTATATTCAGGACAGAATCCCACTAGTGGGAGGTTGTAAATTCACTAAATAAGCAATAAACTCCATGGTAAGTCCCACTCGTAATGGGCTCAGTAGCTGCACAAATTCCTTTTATAATAGAGGCAAAACCCTGTTGAAGCACTGGAGATGAGGTTGTGCTCAAACATTCAACTGTGGGTCAATCTGCATGACTATTTCAGGAAGGAATACTGGTGACAAGGGGATTAATTCAGCAAAAACTGATGCTTGGACTACATTTAACACCCAGTCTTCTCTTGAAGGAAAATTTTATGTTATATGATCTCTATTGGAGCATTGAAACTTGGAACATATTCCTGAAACCTGTCTCTAGCAGGTTTTTATTTACAGTATGATTTAAGTGAGTTACTACACCACCCTGATTAATAAAAAATTGTCAAGTAATTTAGAATGAGCAACTTTGGTATTGAACAATAAAGCCTCTGGGGATGGAATTTCTAAAGGAGCCTGGACAGAAAGTATTGAACTCTGATATAAGGTAGCAAATGTTAGGTTAGTTTACCTGATGTTTAATGTTGTAGAATTACACTGTCAGTTCGAGACAAAGAAAAAAAGAGGGTGATGATGTATACCATTGCAACCTGTCCTAGATAACCTTTCAAGCTGATGCTGATGGAGTGCAACCAATGCCACAGTAGATTCCAAATGACAAATCCTTCCTCAAGTTTGTTTTAGTACCAGTGCCAAATTATGATGTCTCACTGGGTCTTTGATTACTCTCTAAAACGAAGTGATGGTGAAATTGCCTTCCTCTCATTACTCATGTACCACAGGAGTCCAAGACTCATCCTGTTTACCAGACAAGAGCTCTGTGAGGGTTTTACATTTCAACAGATTTTTTTTCAGTCCTTCCTTTCTAATTAGCTTTCCCTAGTTCTTAAAAAAATGTTTAATGTGAAGAAATTTAGGGTTTTTTTAACAACTTGTTCAAAAGACAGTGTGTTGGAAAAATAATAAATGTAGCTTTGACCATATGATAGGTGTGAAGTAATAACTGCCTTTGAAACATAGGATGTAGATATACATTTAATGTAGTCATTGGTTGTCTCTAGGGTGTTTTATGTATATCAGATTGGACTAAATTATAGTTATCAATAAAAAATAGAAGTAAACTTCATTTTATTTATCTCTCTATTATTTTAAATAAACTTCATTAGTAGTAATTGCTTTTCTATTTCAGCATGAAAATGTAGAGGATGTTTCATTCATCTCACTGCTCAGCACTGCTAATGAAGAAGTTGCCCTGTGTATGATTTTGCACATTTTTAAGAGAAAGAGAGGTTCTTTGTGAACCACTGTACAGAAGCATCCCCAAAACCACCCCTACTGCATGTTTGATATTTTTTCTTTAAGGAATATAGATACAGATTTTTGTAGGAGAGCAGATGTACCTGGACAGTGTCATAAACCTGCAGTGAAGACGGAAATTATTGGTCTGGCCAACAGGGCTCCATAGTGATGGGAGGCCTGCTGGACATCTGAAATTTGGAGCTCTCTTAAAATATTCAATGCAAGAGGTTTATCATCCTTCTCATACAGCCTTCCAGGATTTTATACCCTCATCATATGATCTTCTGCATCAAAGAATTACTGATCTGCAGGAAAGCAAAGGAGTACAGAATGCCACTGTAGTTACCAAGCACTGCTGGTCAGAAGCAAGGGTGTATCTTGTTTAAACATTGACTTACAAGGATTCAGCATTTACAAAGACCACAAGGTCAAGAAGTATCAACTATGTGAAAGACTAGAAAACTGCAGAATTTCTTGTTGACATTTCTTTCTTAGCATGCATAACTAACAATTCAGAAAGTGGAAAGAGTTTGAAGGGCAATATTTTTTTCCAAATTAGTATTTTTAAAATCCTTTAAGTAAACTCGTTTAAAAATCAAATTCAGTTTTGTGCACTCATTATTCTAATGGCAAAATTTTTAAGGATTTCTAAAAACCACATAAAATCAGAGAAAAATGAAATTTGTACTGTTAAACAGCATTAGGATTAGGATGGTTGATTTTTTTATATTAAAATGGAGGTTGTAGCTCTTGTGAAATTATGTTTAGAATGGTAAACTGTTTCATTATTTTTAAGGAGATGGGACTGTAATAATGAAATTGAGAAAATGTGTTAGCAAAACAAGTAACAGAGGTCGCAGTGAATGGTATATTCTTATTTATTCATCATTACCATGCATATGTCCAAAGATAGGGAACAAGTAATTTCCCAGAGAAGAAAATATATCTTCAAATATGTTTGGGGGTTTGTGGTTGGGTTTTTTGTCTTGTTTTGTAGGGTTTTATGAGGAGATTTTTGGTTGGTTGGTTGGTTGGTTGGTTGGTTGGGCTTGAGGGTTTGTTGTTGTATTTAATTCTTGAGATTCTAAATCTTATTTTCACCTCAAACTTGTCTCAGAGTAATTAAAGGTAATTCTCAAACTATTCAGGGATATCATTCAAAGTTCTTAGTGAATAGTAATAAATCACATATTTCAGGTTAGCTTTGAACTCCTTTGGGAGCAGTACATGGTAAGTTAGAATAATTGCTCTTAAACTGTAGTATAGTTCTCAATTATATTCACTCATACTGCAAAAACATTTTCAACGTACACTTAACCATAAAATCAAGCCTATTATATAGTGAGAGTACTCACTGGAAAATTTTACTGTTTTATCTCATAGAAGTGTGCAGTGGTCAGTGTTTTATGACTATTTTTCCCATTTTGAGCGAAGTTTGTTTTCTTTTAAGTAACAGACCTAATAAGCACAAAAGATGAACAGAATGGTGTGTTTAAAATTTTACTATAAATGTAATTACAAAGAAAACAAACTAAAAAACCAAATTATGTTCTACTTTTTTATATTACCATAGTATATTTTTGTATTTTTATATATTACATCCCTAACTGTAAGATGGAACTTGATTTTAAAACAAGTAATTATGTCTCATTTCTCAAAGAAAAAAAAATTCATCCATATAACCATATATTATGACATTTACATTTATTCCTCTAAAATGCACAAAATGTCAAATATTTTCAATTTCTTGTATTCTATTTCTTCCTTATTACAGTTATTACCATAGATTGCAATTTTAAAAGCAAACATGTCTGTATGTGTGCACGAGCATGGGCACCTTGGAGGCAAACCAGCAATATTACTGCCATTATAGACAGCATAAAATGAAGCAGAGAGATTCATAAAGATGGTCAAAAGTATTCAGATACCTAATTCTGAAATAAGAGTATAGCATTTCCATTTCTTTGACAACATATACCAAAGTTTAATATACTTTAAAACTAGCAGAAATCATCACTCTAACTGACATGTTTTCAGAAGTAAGTGCTAGCTTTTGCAGTTTTTCAGGACTCAGACTTGCCTTTCATCAGAATTGGAGCAGTGTTCTGGGCATGGAATAATTAAGGGAGCTTTCAAGATACTAACAGGTTTACCAGTTTATCATGAGTAACCCTTACCCTTTTCTCTCCTACTTTAGGTCATACAGTTTCTTCTTCTCATCCAGCTTTCTCTGGAATCTAGCACTATCAGACTGAAGTGATCACTAAACATTAAAGATATCAAAAGAGTCTCAAAGGTCTAAATCACCAGGATTTAGCAGTGGTTTTTTAAGAAAAAAACATATCCTAGGTAAACATTTGACAAGTGTGGCTGTAGGTGTCTTCTCTGGAGCATACAATACATGACTAGAATGCCTCTCTCCTGGGTGACCAGAACTTCTCATGTACTCATCTGCCTCCTAGTCCCAGCTGGGTTACATAAGTTCAATGTCCTGAAAGTTAAATCCCCAGAGAGACTGCTCACAGTACACCTAACATGTACAGACAAGCTTGAATTCAACACAGCACACAGCAGCAACATGTCCAGAAGGGAAAGGAAAGATGGCACAATGTACTGAAAGATGCGTGGGAATCACTGTGGGGATGTAAACACAGTCATGCCTACATACATAAATCTCTATAGATCCATACGTGTATTTCATTCAGAATTTTAGCTACCTATTCTTTTTAGTGTTTTCTACTGATTGGTATAATTATACCTAAATAATGTGTTATATTCTCCGACTTTCATTTCTAAATCAAACTGAACCTCATTCACCATATACAGAATTCAGATTCAAACAGCTGTTTCTGAAATTCACACTTCAGAACTGTATACCGAGAGTTTAATACTGGAGCATCTAAGTTTCTTAGTAAAGCAGGTAAAAAGCCTAATGAGGTCAGAAAGGTCTCCCCTTGCTCACAGGCAGCTTTAACTGACTTGGAGTGAGCTTTCAGCCCTTCACAGTCAACAATCACACACTTGTAAGATCAACTGCATACACACACGAGAGCCCAAGTTATGGTAGAGGCATCTATGATCCACAGACACTCAGAACTTGGGCTTTATAAGGGTGATACCCCAGGAGACCAATTCTGGGGTGCCCACCACCAAGATGACCAGCATGAAGAAAGATGCAACAGGATGCCACAGGATTCATGGATTAGTTACTATCTCCTGCTCTCTCACTCTTTGTCTCCCTCTCTCATTCACATTTACTGTTAAATAAAAACCCATATAATTGACTTCAGGATATGGTCTCATTTGTACCTTAACTTGGGGAAAGAAATCTCTTAATAATTGAATCATAACCATACTACTGTGTGCAGACAGTTACATTGCACTACAAACTTCCAGATATCCTTTGTTTTCCATTTCACAGATATCTTCTTTCAAATATTCTACTTCCTTTCCTGACCAGTAAAAGCAGAATTTTTTCTTCCCCATCTATGCTGTTCTGTTCTTTATTACACTGAAGAACAATTCAGTCTTTTCCTTGAAAAGGAAAGGTTCTGCTTACTATGATAACAAATAATCAGGTTTTCATTAAACCTAATTACCGGGAGACACTGTAGGTAGAATTTGCCATTATATTAAGGCCTAAGTTAACTTTGAAATGTTTTCTACACTATAAAAAGAATAACCTTTTCAAAAGATATTGAAATACCATCAAAACTGCTTACAATCCAACTTTCCCCATCCAGTTTCCATATCCTTGACTTTCCCAAAACATCTTTTTATTTCTGAAGTTATATGTAGTTGTATGTTATCTTAAAGTAATACAGTCGAGCTGAGTGTACATGTTTGAAATACACTTGGAAATTGTGGGCCATTATAACAATGAGTTTGTTTTTATTTTTTAACAGAGCTCTGTATGCAAATGAATTTTAAATGTGCAGAGCATGTACTGAGGAAATTCAAAAAGAGATTAGCAACACATGAGATATGAAGTTAGCAGTAAGGAAATTATTTATCTGAGGATAAAAACAGTATGTGACTTAAACTGTGGCCTGGAGCATACCCCACCCCAGAGTTTCTTTCTCATTAATTTTTTTAGAGATTAGATTAACTCCTCATGATCCAAATTCATCTAATTCAAGTGAGGTTCTCTTCTCAGATACACCATATTTACTATATCCTTATATAGTGCTTCAAACACAGACACATCATGAGAAATTTTGTCCAATTACAAACATGTTCCTAATATTTAAAGCTGCACTGCACCAAATTTTGAGCATGGCATTTTCATTCAGAAATCATTACAAAGTTCCAAAATTGAAAGCCTTTCTGTTGGAGTGAAAATGGTTACTGAAGAAACCCTTATAACTTGTTCTGGTAACATCAGGTCATCATGGCTGGACCTGCTCCTCAAAGAAGTGTATATTCTCTACTACTTCTGTGAATTCCTCTTTCTGGTGCATTTTTTCTCTTGTCAGCTCCCCAACACTCATTTAGAAAAAACCTTACTTATTCTGATTGACCAATATCAGCATTTTTATCTGGCAGGTTCCATTCCAATGAACAAAAGAGGTTTTAAGTCTGTAATAATATTACCATAGTTTATAGCTATGAGACATCTAGATTATTGTCCTGTTCTAAAATCCAGTTCTAAAGCCTTCTAAACACTTTAGAATAGAGAGGAGCAAAGCAAAGTAAAGCTTCAATGGCTCTCTAAAAAACAGAAACTGCCATTGTAAAAATTGTTAGGTATTACCGTTTACAGTTTTTGTAAACATACAGCAGTGAATCAGACTGAGAGAACTTATTTATGTCAAAGGATGCTACCAATGTGTTTTGGCCATGAAAAGAAAGTAAATCAAATATGGCAAGGTTGGGAGGATTCAGGACATACATTTCTCTGTGTGGGTATAGAGAAATAAAGAATTCTTCAGGGATAGAAGACTCATCATGGACCTTAGCAACAGAAAAGATAAACCTCCCTTGTACTCTAGTGGGTTTATATTTTATCTATCAGGTATGGGAATGTCTCCCATCTGTAGCACTGGAGCCACCGATAACAAGGCGCTGTTGCCCTAGGGCTGCAGTAACCAGCTTTTGCACAACCCAGGAAAAAAGAAAGAGGCCAAGAACAGATTACTGCAGAAGTGTTATCCATTAAATACCTTGTTTTATTTCTTCAGTAGTTCATATCTTATCCTGACACCAATGCCTAGGATTCACTACTGTGGTGTTCTCAGTTATAGACACAGCCTCTAAATCACAGAGTCCTAACACACTCTCAAAATGATGAAAATTCAACTATCAATGACTGGATAGAAGGAACAATGCATCAAGTCATTACGAAATCAGGTGCATGTAAAAAGAAGAGTTCTGAGTTTGGAGGGTTTTTTTTATTTATTAGGTAAGCCATCTGGTGATTTCTGTGTGCTGTACGATCCCCTCTTATTTCCTCCATTCCATAATGTGTCTCATAACTTCTAAGAGATTTACTTTAGGTCAGATACTGAGTATCTGACAAAGAATTACGTCAAATACCTCTTTAGCCACACTCCATTCTTTGTGTAACTGGGCTTTTGGTAGCACTCTACAGGAGAGGTCACCTGTCACCTTGCCAGTAAGGTATCTCAGCAAAATGCACCCAGCTGGAGAAATGGGCAGACAAAAAGCTACATTCTCCTTTCCCTGCCTACAAGTGCCCATTTCTTTCAGCAATATTCTGCTGGACCGAGGTTCAATGTTAAGAAGATCTTCCAAAGACTGATTCATTAATTGCTCCAAAGGTCTTGTTCAAATACCAAAGCCATTCTGTCTTTGGCATCTTGAACAGTTGTTGGAATGGAGTATGTACTACCTCAAAAATATCCTCGCCTAAGGTGAACAAAAAGGCACCATGCAATACTTCTAAATGTTCTGAATACATTCCAAAATATGCAGATCTCTTTTTTCCTATAACTGTGTGTCTGTACCAACGCATTCTCTTCCAAAATATTGAAAGGAACCCAAAAGTCCTGAATCCTACATTCCTCTCTAGGTATCATCAGTAAATATCTTGAAATATCTTTTCAAACAAATGATTAAGGAAAAAGGCTGTTGTAATTTTTTATTTTAATTATAAAACTTCATTCTTCTTTTAATTTTGAGAAAGTAATGGATTTCAAAAATAAATTTGTAAAGTTTAGAGTGCTCATAGAATGCTGAGCACGCTGAACTTTTTCATTTAATGCAGAATGATTAGCCTATATTCTGAGTGACTGATAGACCATAACACCCTAATTTACCTTTCTCTAAATACTTGTAGTATTTCTCTCCCTCAATTGGAAGTTGTTGGTATATGAAGCAGAAAAGAGCAATCTTATTGCAAATCAAGTGAGTGGCAGAATACATTTTGTTTCTTAAAGAATGGATGTATCTCAAACATCCTTTACTTATGGAATTCGGAAAATATATTTTTGTAAATTAAAGGAGTCGTGTTCTAAAAATTGGTTTGTAAACCACTTAGAAGGAGAACCTCATCACTGATGAGCTTATTAACCAAATGCCTCAGTATAACACAATTTACAAACATAATCTCACAAAAATTGAAAAATGCTCTTGACTTGCTTCTGAATTTTACATAACAGTGATATCACACATAAGGTCATAAAGAGCATTTAAATCAGCACAGCATGCAGTACTTTATGCCATAACATCAGAAGCAATCTTGTAGGACTAGAAGCTTTATTTTTGGGGGTTGGAATACAAAATGGCCTAACTCCGATGATCACTCTTTTAGATACTGTACAAATTCCTGCAAGAGTGAGGTTCAGCTGTTGGGGATATTTTCGTGGGTTGCTTGGTGTAGAGTTTCACTTGCTTTGGCTTGGTGTTTTATTCACTTGCTTTCTTTTGTAAATGTTTATTTTTTCTTTGCTTTGAGTTTATTTTTTTTTTGGTTGAAAAAAATTTGCTCAGTTAACAGAAAGACTTCAGAGAAACTGATATTATTAGTGCCATGCAACAAACACAAGAGAAATGTAGACAAAAACCCCTGGAGTCACATTTTCTCCTACTGATATAACTGAGGCAAATACTGCTGGCTGGGAAGGTTTGTGTACAATGCTGAGACTGTGTGTTCTTAACAGAACTACTGAGATGATTTCCTTATTTCTTTTAATGACAATATGAAGGGACATAAATGGAAGATGTTTCTCAATATAACTAACTCCCTAGATCTCATATCCAAGCTAGCTCGTTGGCTCCAGTCTACCAACAGCTCCCTATGCTGTTCTTAAAGGATATTCAGTCTTAAAAGTTACAGTAATCCCTTCCTCTGATGACTGTCCTGTCTTTCAGTGGTCAGAAGAAAGTCTCCTTCACAATATCTGCCCCTGACAAGCAGGCTTGAAGAGGTTTGGTGTAATAGTTTGGAAAGTAATGTAACTGGTAAAAAAAAAAAGTAATGAAAGGTAATTTTGTCCCTATTTTTTGCTGTGCCCTGTCACTGACATATTTTCTGAAAAATACCTTTGCCAGGATTTTTCTCCTGAGAAGCTGAGAGGCCTCAGAAATGAGATGTAAACAATAATTATCTGATTGCTTGGAATGCGGTTTGGACTTTGCTTACCAACAGGTGCATCTTTGATTGGTTCCATGTGATTGTTTTTACTTGATGACCAATCATGGTCCAGTTGTGTTGGACTCTCTGGTCAGTCGCAAGATTTTATTATTCATTCTTTTCTAGCCTTCTGATGTCTCCTTTCTTTCTTTAGTAAAGTTTTAGTATATAATTTTCTTTTAATATAACATAATATCATAAAATAATAAATCAGCGTTCTGAAACGTGGAGTCAAGATTCTCATTTCTTCCCTCATCCTGGGGACCCTCAAACATTACCACAGTGCCCTCTCCTTTCCTTCAGCTTTGTCAAACAACTTTAAATTACTGTAGCACACACAGTATTTTCTATTTTTCAGCACTGATGTAAGATATGTGAAAAAAATATTGTTCTGACAGTCTATGCAGAGACTCATTCAAGTATGGAAAAGATGCATTCACACAATCAATAAAGCAATATTTCAAATAATCTCAAATACAAACTGGAAGTGAGTATTTTATAATCTTTAAGGCCAGTATACTGAATTAGTCAATCTTTTGTTTTGAGCTTTAAATTACATATAGTCTAATTTATTGTAGTTTGTGCAGAAGTACTAAGTTGAGGCTATTAGAAAGTTGATGACAAACTTAGGGAAAAAACTATGGTGTCTCACATTTTTGTTCCATGGATTTCCCTAGAATATGGTATGAAGCCAAGGAAGGGTTACACTTGAAAAGATTTTGGAGGTGGAAAATGGATTGCAATGGGTTTTTGTTAGTTCACAATGAAGGAAAAAAAAATTCTGTAAGCGTGATTTCCCTTCAATTGCAACACAATGTTCTAAGGAGACTGGTTAGTTTTTCTCTCTGAGAGTAATAGAAGGGCTGTGGGGAGAAAAAATACTGGTTTTCAAATTTGCCAGGAGTGATTTTGAGGGACATTCAGAAGCATAAAAATACTAGAAGTTGGCACTCACATCCTAATTAGTTCAGCATATCTAACACTGCCCCTGCAAAGGTGCAAGAAATGCTGCCAACTTCTATAGAGATATTATATGAGATAACTGAGATTATTGATATCCTTTATAAAAGGATAAAAGCCAGATTAAAAAGTTTGTGTAAGAATAATGATTATCTTCATATGCCTTTTAATTTTTTTTTCAAAAATTCAGAAAACAGTCTGTAAGTCAACCAGATATTTCATATTTCTTATAATATGTATATGAGTAAATACGATGATTATGTTAACAAGATTGTATATCAGTTTCAGATTTGTCATGCACTGAGTGGGACAGACATGTATCTTTAACAAATGAGAATGTGAGAAACAGTGTTTTTTAAACATGACTCATTTTCTTGCTGAATACAGCTTTCATACTTTACAAAAATGAGAATGCTTCTGCTGCAACCAATTTATCTCTGAAGCAGCATCTTACATTTGCAAATTCTTCAATTCTTAAAGAACATATCTGTAGTCAATTAAAGACCCTTTGTCCCTGTTGCATAGAACTGAGGCAGACAAAAAATAATTTGTTCATGATTTTATAGTTAATCAATAACAGATAATAAACTAAGAAATATATATTACTCTTTCTTATTTACAGTCTAAACTAAATGTATTATACTGCCAGTATAATCATCACAATACCAAACAAAACAATGAAAAAATACTGCTAATATACTAGATTTGATTCTGACAATATCTTCACATGCTTCTTTCCTCACAGAACAGCAAAACAGCCTTGATTGAATAGTTATTGCCATTGGTATCATTATATGCCAATGAAGCAGCAAAATTGAAATCTACAGGGATAAATCTAAGCAAATAAAAAGCAGTTTCTCTACATCAAACCTACATACAAAAGCAGAGTCATACATGAAAGCTTTAGCCAGAAAAGTTTCAAATTTAAGACTGCACTCATTCAATCGTGTCTCCTAATCACTGACTTTCCTTTCCTCTTTTGAACAGATTAAGTTTATATTCTTCAATGCATAAATAAAGAGTATCAACAGGGTATAGGGAGAAGTACTCTTGCATACAGTATCCTATCGCTTGGTCATTAATAACTTTCAAATTATTAGTTTTCTTGATGGTCAGGTCCCACAGAAGACAGAACAGAATTTCAAATATCTCAAATATATTAGTTTTCCCAGAAAAAAATAAAAAAGGCTTGCTCCTGCAAACTTCTTTTTGGATTGTAGTTTGTCATTTTGGGATCTGGTTAAACTCAAGTGAAGCCATTTCCAATAAACATTAAACCACAAGCTTTTGTACAATGTCTGCAAACAGCCTCACAGCAAACTTGTGACTGCCATGCCAGTGAAGATGAAGGCAAAGTTACTGTGAGGGTCATGCTAACTGACAAACAGACTACTTATATTTGCTTTTATTTTTTTCTCCAGTGTCTCTCCTTTCGGCAAATTTTATTAAAAGGTGAAGTTGACAGATGGCCCTGCATCACTTCTCCAGGTAATGAATGTTGTTTCTTTGACCTTCTTGTGACCAATGATTCAGGCTTGTCTGCCTCTACCACAAGAAACAAATGAGATGTACTCTATTGAAATTCTACACTTCACAGTTTCCGAACTACTGAAAGTGTCATTTCATACAGGATGCCCTTAGGTTGCTTTTTCAAAAATTGTTGTCTGCAAATTGAATTTACTAATAATTTGCTTCTCTCACAATACTTTATAAAATCCTTGAAATGAGAAATAGATGATAAAGCAGAAAAAGAATGATGGTGAGACATTGGAAATATCTCTTCATCACAGGTTCCTAGAGATATAACAGGGAAAGACAGGAAAATTGTCTTCTTTATAGTGTTCAGATTTGTCAAAGAAAATATTGAGGAGAACACTCCTAGAATAAAAATGCAAAAAACGCTCCATAGTCCTTTAGCTTGTCATGTAAGAACTCTGATTATGGAAACAGAGGGAAGGAGTCTCCAGATCCATGAAGCAACAGCTCATTGCACAAGTGAAGAAGAATTTATTTTCATGAAACTGCCTAAAATAATCTGCTAACATTAATGAAAATTAAATAAAATTACTGAGAAGGCAAATATTCTCTGAAAAGAACTTTTGTCATAAGACAAGTCAAATTCAGAGACAATTTCAATAGATACCAGAGAAAAACTATTTCAAGGTAACTTCAGCTTTACTGGGAGACTTTCCTGCCTGCTATTGATGTAGGTAATGTTTGACTGGATGTTTTGAATTAGACTCCATTTCTCATCAAAGCTATTTGCAATAATCTGTAATCTCCGCAACAAAGATGGAATTTATCTGGGACACAAGTAGTTTGCAGGTAAAATTACCTGGATTTTTTGAGGCTTCATGCATTATATAAATTAATAGGTCTATATTTTAAAACTTGCGGAGATATCTAGTGTCTTTATTTCAAAATCCAGGCAATGTCAAGTGAATATCTTCAAAAGAAAGAAGTAATTTAATTTTTTACTGAAATAAATTTTAATTATTTTTAAATTATAAGATGAGGTTGTAATGTAGTAATGATATTTATTGCCCTTTGGCAACTACTACTCCTAGAAAAAGCAATCTTGGGAGGGAAGGTAAAAAAGCATATGGTAACCTGGCTTTCCGAGCATGCAGGATTTTGCTTATATGCATATGTAGGCAAGACATAACACATTTCATCTTGAAACTGATGTAAAAATTTAAACCCCTTTTATTTTCAGTATTTGTGCCAGTAATTTGCTTTTGTCATATTTATTGTTATGCAGTAAAGAAGAATGGTTACTTTGAGTGAAATTAAGTCTTTTTTGATTCATCTGAGAATTTGTTTTCATAGAATTTACCTAAAACAAATACCTGAAAGCACAGAATTATTACTATTCTTACTCTCTTTAAAAGGAAAACTAGTAGTTGAGCTTCCAAATTAACAAGTGGAAATTCAAAATGTGTCTCTAAATCCATCTCAATTCACAATTTTTGAGTGTCATATATAATATTTTATCAGCTTCGTAGTATCCAGGATATATTTGTATTTAAAAGTTTGATTTCTTACTATGAAAACTCATTAGACACCTTATATTGTGATTGACAAACTTGACAAGCAGAAAATATTGAAGATATTTAACACAAACAATTCTGGAGCGGTTTCTGTAACACAAGTTGCAGCATACACCAATCACAAGGATCCAGTTTCACAAATATATTCTGAGCATACTCCCATCTGGGCACACCTACCAGCTGTACTCAGATGCCAAAAATCACTCAAGACAAGTGTGGATCAAAGGAACAGTTACAGAATTTCTTATACTACATCAGAATTTCTAGTGAAAAACCCAGACAAGCTAAACCAGAAGTGACCCTGAAAGAATAAAGATTAAAGCATTATTATTAAATTCAACAGACCTAATATGCCTAAATACCATCATTTGATGAGTCTTGTTAACACAGTCCCAGGATGGTTTTGACAGAAGCCAAACAACTGTCTCCAAACCGCATCCCAAAGGTCAAGACTTATACAAGCCAAGGAATTACATTATTACAAGCAAGTTCACTGAGGGAAATTTCAATGTTGTCACCCTGCTTTGGAGATGGATTCATTTTATGGAAAAAGCCACATGTACCAGCTGGTCTCAAAACAAGACAAAAGCTTCAGAAATTGTCTTCAATCCTAGAATCCTACAATCCTAGAATGGTTTGGATTGGAAGGGACCTCAAAGACCATGTGGTTCCTACTCCTCCTCCACCATGGTAGTTTAATATTAGTAATATAATATAGTGGCATTCAGAGGTAATAAGAACTCTGAGGAATTATGAGATAGAGAAGTTCTGGGATCCATGGTTTCCTCTTTGAAAGTCATCCTTACTTAAACAAAAAAACACCATTAAATTAAAGAAAGTTTTGATGGTCCACACTGTCACTCTTTAACACAGCATTTAACATTGTTATTAGTACTTCACATTCTAAAAAGTTGACTGGACAGCTTCCTTAACTTTCAAAGCAAAATGCATGAAAGAATCTGTCATGAAATCATGCAAAAGAGATGGATCTCTTGTAATCAAGACCAACTCCATCCTGGATTTTTACATTCAAAACAATAGTCTTAAGCTTCACTTAAAAATCAGCCAGAGCACTGAGAGGAGTAATAATGTGATTTCTGTAAAACTTCTGCTTAATGAACAAAGCCACAATGGTTTTCAGCACTTCACTTTTTTTCTCAAGTCCAGCATTCTCAGTAGATGAAAATTTGCTAAACACAGCTTGCAAGGCTTGAGAAAGGGGATGTGATTTTCTAGCTGCAAGTAGATTTTGCACAGACTCTGATTTGTTCCTCTTTGGTGTCTATTGTTCCCCATACATTCATGAGGACAGGACCCGGACACTACTCAGTGGGAGCTTTCAGTGCGAGATCTGATCTGTCAACAAAATGGGAAATGACAGCCACAAACACAGTGTCCCTTTGACAGACAATGGCTGTGCCTTTTGTGACTTGAGACGCGCCTCAGTACTTCTGGTGGAGTGAGCAGATCCATCAGACACCTGCAAAGTTACAGACAGGTAACCCTGCTGCTCGCTGAACCCCTGGACTGGGAGAGCCAGCACAGCCTTCACAAGAAACTGCCAACCTACACCCAAAACTTGCTTACAATCTACTCTCTTCTTCAGCTCACCTTCTTTAACAAGATTTTGTTGTAGCGTGTTTTAGAATTATAATATACAGCACTATTCTCCTTGTATGCTAATTTACCATACAATTTAGCATGGTAATGAAGTGTTACTTTGGCAAAAGAGCACATGGCAGAAAACCCAAACATTAAAGTATTTCCTCTACTTCTTAATTCATCATAGATAGACATTTTATGCTTTCACTTGCTACAGTATTTACAAAAGTGAATTTTCATAGATATTCACTTTTCCAAAGAACTATAAACTACTATATACAACATCCTGCATGGTACAGACAAAGCATTCATGACAAGGCAAAAGTTGTCTAGCAATTCAAGGAAATTGTTTGTTTCACAGAAAAATGCAATACCACTCCCACAAAATGCTAACTATCTAAATGAAACTCTCAGTCAAAACCAGAATAATTTGGCTATGTTTGTGAAAAAGACAAATGAGTCCACACGAATCATTAAAATAATATGATATAGTACTGCTTGGGTCTAGTTGATATTCATCATAAATCAATAACAGTAATCTTATTCATACACATTCAGTGCAGTTGAATCCAATGAATACAATATTTAAATGTATGGAGTGTATCTCAATACATGAGATATTTTATGCAAGTATTTTAAATGAGACATATGTTTCCTTTGCATTTTGTTGAATCTCAAGAAAGATAACCACAATCAATAAAGTAAGATTAGCTCAATTCAATACTAAGAAATTTTCAATACCACTGTCCAGAAGATTAATATCTGGATATCATTCCAGCAGTATGACAAGGCTAAAGTACCAGAAGCCAAGACCTAAATAAGGACAGCACCGGCTTTCTGCATTGCTGCTTATGTCATCATTGATTCTTGTGAAGGACAAACTTTCACAGATTCATTTAGCTTCATTACATATGAATGAATTTATATGAAGCATTTACAACGCATTTATTAACTTGAATTTACTATGCATTTATTAATATGCGTATTTGTGTGAATTGCTAACTACTTTTTTAGTCATCCACAATTTTACACTCTGTACCATTCAAAAAGTCTGTTCGCTACACTTTTTCAAAAGCTATTCCCCATGTTTTGTGAATTCAGTATATAAGTTATATTAATATACCAAGTATACAAAAGTGACAGCAAACATATTTGCCTATTTTTTCTGACTAAACTAGTAGATAAGCATTTAAGCAACAAGGTACTATGTATTTTACTAATGAGTAATAGTTTACTTGTATGCACAGCATATGAAGAAGCCCTTTCTGCAGACACAATCCACATGAACATATTCTAGTCACTGAAAGGAGTTCAAGTTACTAATGATTTATATTATAGGAACAGGAAGACAAGATTTAGAAGGTAATTGGAAATTTTATTCATGCATTAAATATGCATTCTGTCATCTTGGAACTACAAAACTTACCAAATCTGTTTGGTGCTTACCCAGCAATCTACTAACAGTCTGTTAGCAGAGACACTAAACACAATATTACTGACATATGGACTATCCTTCTACATTCTCTTATGAAATTTTTGAAGTGCTTTACCTGTGACTGCTGGTCACATCTAGACAATCTACTTCTTTGGATGAATAGGAAATACAAATACTAAAAACCTTTATAAACAATACCAATTTCATATAATATTTTAACACATTGCTGCTATCATTAGAATTCCATTTTTGAAAAATGTTTGATAATGGAAAGTTTTAGTTTTTCAAATACTATTCTTTTCTAATTCAAGCTATTGCAGAGCTATCAATTTATATTTTTAAGTTACGTATAAATATTAGCAACCAAAATTATTAATTGACAATTAATTGCCAGAGAAGCCATGTTGCTTATTTTTATTGAAGTCCCAGCGGTCTAAAAAAAAGGTAAGAAGGATGCAGAAGTTTTGTGAGCTATGGATTCTAATACATGTACTACTTCTGTTTAAGTTTAAATAAAGCTTTACATTATCCCAGTGAAGCAGGCAAAGCATAAACACAGACTTACATGTCACAGTGATTCAGCAGCTGTTCAACTGTGCATAGTGTTCTCTGTTACATATTGAAAATGATGTCACCATGCAAGGATAAAATAATTATGGTATTTATGGAATAAACAATACATAGAGTACTTGACATCCTTCTTACACGTCCTTAGTAATAAGAACTACTGTACTGTGACACTATTCTCCCCCTCCCCTTTTCCTTGCAACACTAACACTGCGACTCTGTCAATACCTGCAACACAGAAGTGGTTTCATGTTGAAGGTTGGGTATTACTCTTTCTGCCAGCATAAAGGAGGATCTGAGTGTATGTGCTTGACTGCAAAAAAGGCAGAGGGAAGTGGGCAAGCCAAGGGGAGCAGTTTTATCTGTACATCTCCATCCAGGTGCAGGTTGTTGATGACAAGTTGGGAGGGGCACCTTATGACCTTTGCTTATGCAAATTCTGCTTCAACCTCCAGTTCCATCCACCCCCTGGTCCACAAGGATGTACAGTTTCCCAAAAACCAGATAAACAAAAGTAAGCATCTTCTTGGAAATTTCTTTCACTCTTTCTTATATTTGTCTACATAAAAATGCATTAAATTATTAAAGAGAAAATTGTAACTAGGAAACAATGTGTTTGTCTGCTATCGTCAATATGGTAACTATTGCATATTTTAAAAGTAGAATGATAGTTAAATGAATTCATAGAACCTGTTTAAACTTTTCCCAAAAAAATAATGTTTATTTATAAAAAAGGTGTACCTGTCAGGAAAGCATCTATTGTAGATACTGGATAATTACATAATACATTGTTTAATATAGTATGCCCAAATAGTTACTAAAAAGCAAAATTAGATGAGCTTTTCTGAGCTATAGAAATCTACTTCATTTATGGTGATCTGTAAAAATTGCTAGATGGCATTTTAGACAATGATAAATATTCTAATGAATATTTGAATATTTCTGACAGAAAATCACATTTAAAATCTGCGGCTCAATCCGCATAAAAAATAGCAGTTGTGAGAAAAGGAATTTGAGACGAAGTATCTTTTTAATGAAAATAATTTTCATGTAGTTTCAGTTTAATTAAAAGTAGAACACTGACAATCAAATGTGATGTGACTTAAGAGGCTTGTCAGATTCCTGATGGAAGAACTGCCTAGTACTATGTCTTACACAATTTTTTAAATGCTTTATTTATTTAAGAGTAGAATTGAGAAATAATGCAGGTTTACCTTCTCAGTTCTATACTGTTTCAATTAACACTACTTGACATAATTTTTATGTTTTCAAAGGAGGATGAATGTTGCCCTTGAGTAAAATTCAAATCTAGATCAAAACCTATCAGTTTTACAGTGTCATAAAAAAATATACTTTAGATATTAATTTTAAGATACATTCTGTTTCCAAATGAAGACAGATCAATGGATTATAGAGTTAGCTGAACATCAATATACTTCGCAGTAGGTTTTGTTTTCTGAAGATAGCTGAGATTTCATCTACTGTTTAAGCTTGCTGGAGATTTACAGCTTACTAGTCAAATATGGGGCTCAGTATGACAAATATTATTTAATGTTCAATGTCCAAACTGTAAAAATATCTCCAAAATGAGAGAATGATATGAGAATTGTGATTTATTTCACTAATCGGGTTTTTTGAACATTATTTTCAGCAATTAAGCTTTTTTTTTTCCTAGCATATATGAGGAACAACATTTTTCTGCTTTAAAAAAGGACTAGTCAGATCCTACCCTACATATTTGATTCATAAAGTGAAGGCTTAAAGGAAAATGCAGGGTATCATTCAACTCAAAACCCAGTCAAAGGATCTGCAGGACTGTATCTATAATAGGATTCAAAATATATTCTAATCACAGAGGAAATAATCACCCAGTGAGATTCAGCTCTTACTTTAATTATAGAAAGACTGCTTTTACAAGAATAGGTTGTACTGAGCCAATTATATCATACAGCATACTTGGCTCAGTTTCATATAGATTTCACATTAAAATAAGCACTAGTTGCAGTGCCTTGATATATGCAGTCATTTGTACTTCATGATATGTGCCACAGACTATTAAGCATCTCATAGAGCCTTTGGAATTTCTCAAGGAGATGCCTTTTTGTAAATGGCCATAAAAGCAAAAAAAAAGAAGTCAGTAATACTTTTATCTCACTATGAAATTTGAAAGGTCATGAAATGTGTACTGTCATGACACAAACTGGGAGAATGTCTCTGAACTTGATTTCCAAAAGAACGTCCAATCTACTTACTAAACTGATGACTAAGAAAAGACAAAATCCATTTAAGAATCATGTTTAGCACAATTAATAAAGCAATAAGCAATTAATTTTTCAGGCAGAAAAAGAAACCTTAAGGGCATCAAGAAGTATGAACTTTGGTTTCCTACTCTTAGGTATCCCATGATGATCCAGAATCTAGACATATCTATATATGCAAATGTTTATCTGCCTTATATGCTACAAATCTGAATCTCTGAGAGACTGAGTAATCAGATTCTTTTTCAGCATCTCATTTTCCTTTCTTGTTTGGCTTCTATCACACACTGTACATTCACTCTCTTGTATCACAGCTCAGATTCTGCATGAAGGATTATTCATACTTCTAATAAAAACCAGTTAATCAAAAACAGTCTTAATCATTTTGAAAAAAATGTTTTCAAAGGATCATATACAATTCTAACAAAAAGAAAGGAAGATATGCCTGTTGAATTAAATAGTGGTAACAAAATAAAGGTCAGGTGGTATTTGGCAGATGGAGTTGCAAAGGCAATAAAGAAGGCAGAGCAAGAGTTACACTTTTTCCTTTCCTTTGATTTCTTTAATCTAATATACATAACCACCACCAGTTAATAAGTCTCTGTGCAAAACAGGTCATTCTGCAATACACTTGGGAAAGGATGAATGCCACCAATCTTGAAAGGCAGCTTATGATTCTAGCTGCAAACCACATCACATAGCTCTTGTGGCTTCATCATGTGTTTGGTTTTCCATTTCTTTGTGAAGGCAAAAATGCACATCACTTCTCAAGTTCATTCTAAAGGCAATATCATTTGAAGCACAATCCCTGAGGAGGTAAGATGATAACCTGTCCCTATTACACAACTCACACACTTCTAGTACTACTTCCTCATCATCTTATTTTGAGTTTGTCTATACATAATACAGGCTTGTAGGTATTCATACAAATACATAAATGTGTGGTGCATGGGCACTTACAGTCAACGGCAAATAGAAGGATATTATATTCCAAATATGATGTTCAGTTAGATTTTTTTTAGCTTTTACTTAGAAGTTAAATTTCATTCTATGATCACAAAGGGAATGCAGTCACTTCATCAATCTCATCAAAAATGGAAGAAAGATACCATGCACAGTGAACAGTTTACTGAAGAAAAATTGAGAAAAATTTCAATTAACTTATTTAAGATCAGATTTTTTAAAAATGTAGTGATGAAACTAATTTTTAACTAAAGGATTAATTCTGGTTGTATTTAAAAGACTGTAGCTTCACAGAAATTGGAATAAGATCTGGTTTGAATGGAAGGCAATAAGCACACCCTAGATTTGCCTCTTCATGCTCTTGTTACAATTAAATTACAGTTTAAATATCACACTTTAATCCAGTAATTATTTAAATAGAATATGATATTTTAAAAGCAAGCCAAGAGAGGTTTAAAGGGAGCCCCTCTAGAAACGTGTGTTTAATAAAGTTTCAGAACTAATTAAATAAGTTGCCTTAAAATTGATTTATCAACAGATTCATCAGCTTAAGCATGTCAGTGTCAATGTGTTGGTTTATTTGCATTCCTTATAAAAATACATTGTAAATAGGACAAGCTTATGAAAGAAAAAAAAACCAGAAAGATACAAGAGTAATTTTATAACTACATTATATCAGGTAAGTCATTCCTTGCATATGGAATGTCTGTATATGCAATGAGGGAGCAAGGAGAGGAGAATGATGATGTGGCATAGTCCTTCTGGTGTCCTGGAAAGAGGATTCTTTACAGACCTGAGAAAACCATTTCATTACCACTATAAGCTTTTGCAGAGATTTACTCAAGACTAAGCCTATACTAGTTTGGTGGAAGAAATGTTTAGGAGCAGTTGAACAGCATCTGGTTAGCATCTGAAAATAATTTTCATGCTTTACGACTACTTCAAAAAGCAAAGGAAAGCTCTGAACTTGTGGACAATAGGAAGAATCACCTCAGAAGTGCACTCCTGATCCAAACTAAAATTGAACACATTGAAAAAAGTTATGAGCTTTTCAATACATTTAAGATTGATATTCTTACTTTTACAGATCATTTAACAGGGGTTAACAGAGGTCTTTCTAAAGCCTGCATTCTACAGAACTATTCACAAGGCCTCTTGAAATTATGTGCTTTTTCATCAACTGCCATTAGATATACTGTGAAATTATTTTCGTAAGTCTACAATATTTTTTAAAGTATACAAGCATCCTTAAAATATGTTTTGGATTCTTCAGTAACTAGAAGAATACCCAAATGTCATCCACTTATCTTTTTTTTTCCTTTTTTTTCTTTTTTTTTTTAATTTTTAAAATTTATTTCAGATCTTTTACACTCAAATTATGGAAGCATTATTGCCCACTGGTAACATATGACTGATTCAGAAAATTTTCCTAATACTAATAATACTATTTTTGAGAAACTCATACGTGTTTTCACATTCTGCAAGATACAAAAAGAATGGCAACCTTATTGTAAGAATTGCAAATTTGTGTGTAGAATATTGTCTGTTCTTCATCCATATGCTACCATTTTTGAAACACTTGCCCTTTATATGGCTGACTAGAAACAGCATTACTAATTAGAAGGCAAAAAAAATCTTCACAAAGAACTCAAAAGACTGTTATTCCTCATTATTCACCTTTGAAAAGATACGTGATCATTTTGTATTTAAAAGTTACCACATAAAGGGCAAAATATGCCCATTAACGTTTCATGTAGTAGCTTTTCTACACTAGGAAATGTTTGGGAATGAGATGTCATACTGATTCCATCAAGTGATATGTACTGTGACACAGTGAACTACTTGGACACAGAGATGCTAAGTGGGACCCATATGGTATACAGGCCATAGAGGCCATGTACTGATTCTTTCACAGAAATTATTTCATCTCCTTGAAAAATTGCATGAAGTCTGCAATTTGGCTGCTTAAAACCAAAAAAAATAGATGTTTCCACACTATCTCTTGCAGCCTTACTAGAGAGCACCCCTACAACTTGGACTACCCCAAGTGCCACTGGTAAATGTTATGGTCGCTATTGTACACAGGCAGCCTTTAGACCTTAGGGTGGACAGGTCATGCGTATGTAGCACTTCAGCTTGAATGTTCCACAGCATAACAGCTATCCCATACTGCTAAACATCTCAAAAAACACCCCCAAGCCTCTAAAATCATCCTATAAGTTTTCTATACATCACACTTGACTGTCGTATTGGAAAGTAATTAATCCTGCTTTCTTTCCATAGACGTATATTCCTAGGTTTCTTGAATGAAAAGGACTAGAAAATCCTTTATTGCTCCCAAGCTGGCCAGATAAACTACTAACTCCTGTATAATTCTCATCCACAGATTGCAGGCTGGGTCCCCAGTAGTGTTTTTTCCAGTTAGATCTGGCCTGCCTGTTCCTAGTAAAGTGGTCCAAATTTCCCAGTGCTCTGCTATCTAGAGGGGTGTCCATAGAAGCGAAGACAGAAAACATACATGTGGCATCAGCTCTCTGGGCCAAAGAGAGAAATAGAACTTTCCCAGGCATTGTTCTGAGAAAAGTCTGCGAGAAGATCATTGAAAAGAATGAGAAACAATTCTTAACTTGCTGCGCCTGTTGTTGTGAACATGCGGAATGTGTTAGGGAGATTTGTTTACCAAAGGGCGGTTTCTTAATTAGCCAGTGGTGATGGTGTTTTAAATAAAAGACTAATGATGTCCATGTGTAGCAAACTAGGATATAAAAGAGCAATGGTTTTCTTAACAAAGTTGTATTGATCAGCCTTCTGTGAATCATGGAGTCTATGTAATATATTACCTGGCTGGAGGCCCCTTGCAAGGATACATACACACCATCCCTAGTGCCTAGAGATGCACAACACACTCAAGTTGTCCTGATCTGAGGAGTCATCTGCAGTGTCATGTTTAGGAATGGTATTCTCCAATTCTCCCACTAAAAAAAACATGAAGTGCTTCCCTCTTCCTGAGTGGGAGGCATAGAAAACAAAGACCATGGGTTGAAATAGGAACAATTTACTGGAAACGGCAATAATAAGAAAACAAACAGTAACAGCAATAATATTGTGATAAAAGTATACAAATAGAAGGTGATTCACATTCAAAAGTGCTCACCATGGACCCCAGAAAACAATGAACAATGGTGGCCAGGTTTCCCACAGCACCACTCTTTGCTGCCCTGGAAAACCATGCCTTTCTTCTCAGAAGGAAGAGTCCCTTATCCCCACTCCTAGCAACTGATGTGAGGTGGTAGGGAATAACATCTTGCCCATGTCCACATGGCTCCAGGCTCTGCCTCCTCATGGCTACTGCAAAATTTATCTCTGTCCTGGATAAAATCAGGACATGCAGTCTTAAGGTCAAATTACTGCATCTGTGTGGTAGCAGCTCTCTGGCCACGGAGAGCAACACACAACTTTCCCAGGTGTTGTCCCAGGGAAGGCTGTGAGAAGATCAGAGAAAAGAATGATAAACAATTCTTATTTTCACTTGCTGTACCTGTTGTTGTGAACATGTGGAATGTGTTAGGGAGATTTGTTTACCAAAGGGTGGTTTCTTAATTCTTAAACACCAATGGTGATGGTGTTTAGATTAAAGGACCAGTTGGGTCCACCAGTATCATGGCTGTCTGTAAGGGCAATGGGTTTCTTAATAAGTTTAGTAGAATAAGGTGGCTGATCAGCCTTCTGAGAATCATGGAGTCAATGCTAATTACTACCTGGCTGGGGGCCTGCAGTGACACATCTGGATGAATTGGACATACTCATTCTTTATCTTGATGTAAATCCTTGGAAAAAAGTATTTATCAAAATGCCATACAGATATGGTGTACGCCAAGGACCTAAGAGCCCTATGACCTTCGTGAATGAGCAATAGACCACAGTCTCAGCAGAACACAGTCTGTCTGTGCTGAAGATGAAAAGATTTAAACTGGAATGAGCAAGAAGAGTCACAGGATGAAGACTGCTGTGTCTGAGTGTTGCAAAAAACATCTTACTACTGCCACTGCACTGTCATATCCATAGTTTACTCTGACTGAATAATCACTACTTTTACCACTGTGAAGTTTTTTTGAAGCTTCTTTGGGAGCTGCAATTATGTTACTTTTGAAGAATTACCCATATACTTTGTAAAGTAATTGTTGCATTTATCATGAGGTTTCTACATACTTGTTATTTTTAGAACAGAAAATAAACAACTGATCAGGCTTTAAGAGCTCTCAAGTGCATTTTATTTGAAATTAGGTCAGATCTTGCTCTCAACTCTGTTTTTGTTCATACAGGTTTGTACCTAGCTTGTAAAAGAAATTGCTTGAGGGAATTTGATAGAAAAAAAAAAAAACAAAAACAAAGCAGAAGTTTAGTACAGGTGCTCAATTCAGATACAGATGCACAATTTTGGACATAAAATTCTAACCCTCTGTCATTATCTAGCTAAGGAACTCACAGAAAATGTATTATTTAAGTAAAAGTCCTGTCCTACAGTAGTCATATATGTGTCACAAAAACTATGAAAAAAGTTAGCAAGTCAAAGCCTCTTGATAGTGTTATCTTGATTTACATCATTGTGAAGGCAATAAGAATCAAGCTATGTCACTATGAAGTGAAAAATTACAGTGAAATCCAAAGGACCTAAATAGTCTCTGTTATTCTAGTACTTAAATTATGCTAAATTAACCTCCAGAGTACAAGTCCTCTTCTAAGAACAGAAGAAGCTTTAGATATTAAAAAGGGCACAGAAATAAATATGAATATAAGGTACTGTAAGCTTTTCAGTATGTATCAGTCTATGACGACTCAGAAGAAAAGCACCATCAAGGTGACTTAAATATTTCATATTAACAGAATCTAACATTGTTGCAATTTATTTGAAGTATTTATAGCAGATAGCATAATTCCTAAGAACTAGAAAAAAACTCTAGGAACATCCAAAGCCAGCAGAAATTATTCTTCCTTTCTTTGGTTCAGTCATAACTGCTACAGTCCTCACACTAAAAGGAGAGTCAGGTAATAAACTATTGGGAAAATTGGTACAAAATTCAGAATTCAGCATAAAAACTTAGTAGGATATAATCAAGTGTTCAGTGATCAAACAAGCACCCTAGTTACTGCTTGCTGATTAAAGTTAATCAGAATGTAAATAAAGAAATATTAAGCAGTTTGAGCACTGAGGTGAGGGAAGCCCACGGTACCCAGGGAACCTTGCAGTAAGTAGTTCTCAGAACACTCCAGCATGTAGAACAGGAAGGTGGAAACCAGGCTGTTATCCATGTGCTGCTGGTCGGTCATGTGAACAGCATTTACCTGTTCAATAAACCATGGACTTCCTTCCCAATGACCATGAGTCTCAGCTTCCTCATTCCACCATGTGTGATCTCTCTATTTGCAGGAATTAACTCAATAAGAGACATTTTTATACCCACTCAAAACAGGGAAAAGTAAAGTTTATTGCTAAGATTATTTGAATGATGTTTGGCTATCTCATACATCTTAGTATTCACTGAAATTCACTTAGTATTCTTAAAGTGACTCATGTTTAGAATTTTTTACCAAACTTTGCCATTGTTCATTATATTATTTTTTCTTAGTTCAATTACCAGAACTACAATTTTTTATTGAATCTAATTACAATAAGTCCTTTAAAAAACTACACCCATATGAACTTAAGGAAATATCCCCCATGGTAGATTATAATGTTCTGCATATGATGTTTTAAATTTCAATTTAGTGACTTATGTATTCAAAAGTTACACATTTATTTTTGCAGAAAGACAGAAAAGGTGAGCTACAGTACCACCAAAAATCCATTTTCTCAACAAAAAACATGTAATACAAATTACTTCAATGCTTTCCAAATTCAACTGCTTATATTATGAAATTATGACAGAAATGAATTACTTTTAAACTGTGCTAGTTCTCTTCTGCATTACCTACGTGTTACATATTATAAAGACCTTCCAATTGGTCTTATTATTGTAAAGGCTTATTTTTGAAGATCATTGGCATTCTAGGTTTTTGGGGTTTTTTTGTGGCTAGTTTGGTTGCTATTTCTCTAGTTCATTTTTGTTTCATTTACATTGAATTAGGACCATATATTTTTGGAAATCTTGAAGCTCACTAATGTAGATTAATTGATGGAAAAAACCTCCAAGATTTAAAGCTATGTAAGGTCAAGCAGAATAACAATTTCACTGACAATGTAGCTCTAACTTCAAATAAAATAATCATTAAAATTGTCAAGTATTAGAAATAACCTTAAGATACTCCAGTATTAGCTTCTTGCAAAACCGACCCAGTGGAAACATCCTTTCATTAACTTAATGCAATATAATCCCTATTTATGTTGTTACTCGACATATATTGAAACAGGGACATTATTTGGAAAGCAAGAATTTCCAAATGCTCTAAATTAGCACTCTGTCTTAATTTATGTCTTTACTATCCACCATACTGCTAACACAGAAAACCCACACAGAATAAGACCAATTTTACGAGGACTGTCTCAAAGATGGACTATAGGTGTTTTGAGCCAAAGATGCCACAAAAGAAAGTAAGCAGTTGATACTGAAAAGTAGCAGTGAGTGAGAAAAACGGGCTCAGAACACAGGAAGAAGTAAATGGTATTTCTTTCTCCTTCCATCACAAAGAAAATTCCTGTTTAGAATTATTTTGAACATCTCTTCTTCTGCTAGTTAATAAAGCTACCCTGAGAAAATAAACAGAGATTTTGATCTGAATTGTGTAGTCATTTGGACTTCTTTGGGAAGTAAACATGGTTAATGGAGGAATAATATTTTAAAGAAAGATTGGATGGAACGCACTGGAAAGTATCAAACTTTACATTAAATTGCCTTAGTATCAAAGTGACAATGGCATATTGAACTAAACTCAGCCAAGAGACTGGGATTCATTATTTGTTATATTCCATTTTCTATTAACATTTATTTTTTATGCTCTTCCCCAAGTTTACTGGAAAGGTTAGAGGCTTGTAATTTTGCACCTGTCATAAAGTGGGACCGGGAGTATATTCTTCAGATATCACTGAAAAGATTGTAAGAATTATAAGAATTTCTGACCTTAGCTAAATTCATTTCAGAAAGTCCCTTTAACTTCTTTTGAAAGAGTTTGCTTTATTCTGCTTCATTGTGAAATAACAGTGGAGGTGAAAGGTTCTTTAACACGTTTCCACTCCTGGATTCATTCAGCCCTACTATTACTTCTTTCCTGCCTTTCCTCAGTGAATTTAGAGTTCATCAAAGTATAAGACTAACAGCACTGACCGAGTTAAACAGTGGATCCAGGCTGTGCAAGTTTCTTACTCCAACTCTACTAATTCACCCTTTTCTCTTGACCTGCAAACCATCTTGTTATTCTATTCCTTGGCCTCTCTTGTGCAGAGACTGTCAATCATATCACATTTGCAGTGTTTTTTATAGGCCAAGAAAAAAAAAATCAAGATGAGATGAGACTACCCAACTAATTTTTGCTGCTCGGTCTCCTGTGAAAAAAATTATGTTTGTTTTTTTTAATTGGCTCCACAAACTGCGGAAGTGACAACAGGTTGCCATGAATTTTTCATTAAATTTGTAGATTTATTCTTTATAGACTTTTTTGCCTGCAAAAACCCCCATCCATTTATAAAAGCATAATTCAAAGGAAATACAGACTTTTTATGATACTTCTTTTTATTTTCTTTTGCCCTAGGGCTTTCTAGACACCTAAATTGTTCAATAGCAATTACAAGCGCTATGTTTAATTATCTAAACTTTCACTCAGTAGCATGCTGATAGCATGCTTGTGCATACTTTAATATTATGCACAAAGCCCAAAATGTTCCTTTTTTAAACATGTATGAACAGGAAGGGATTTACCTAAGATAGGGCAGATGCCATAAAATAGAAATCATAAAATATGCTATCCAACTTAGTCTGCCCATCCAGCTTAGTACTGAGTGAGAGGGTTCTAGCCCTGAAGCCTAAATTTTCATCTCTCATAATCTGGGTAGTGCTAGCAATGTGTTGCATGACTTAGCCAAGAGCACAAGGCTCATTTTCCCACCCACCAAGCCAGACTCAGGAAAGTATGCACACATCTTCTTTTCCACAACCCAACCAAGATAGTTTGATCCCTAAGGCACATGAAAGGTTTACTGCCTCTGTTGTTACTTGATAAACCAAGTCGGGTCTCCCACTCATATCAGGATCATAACCACCAATGCACACTTGCTGTCACAATTCATTTTTTGAAGACAGGTAAGTTGTAGTACTCCCAAGAATATTCAGGCAGCCTTAGATTTCTTAATTCAGATAACAAGAATGAAAACAAATTAGACAATTTCTTGGAATACTGCTAGTCATGTTAGCTCAAAAAAATTCTATCTAATGCTGTCCTAGGAACCAATGTCTCCAAACCAACACCATTCAGAAAACTCTTTCTTGTGTGCACTTAATCATAACTATGAAGTACAGCCTGAATAAACCGACAGTGAGGTGGAGTGGAAGTTGCCATGATCTCCAGGCTCAGGATATGATGATATGCCACACAAACTCTAGTTGGAAGTTGGAAGTATTGACCCCATAGTGTACCCATGGGGTCAATACTGGGTCCAGTCCTGTTTAACATCTGCATAGACCTGGATAATCAAGCAGAGACTACTGCTAACAAATCTGCAATCTTGGACAAGGGGCTGATTTGACAGAGGGTCAACACTGCCATCCAAAGAAATCTTGACTGATTCATGAAGCTCAACAGGAAGAAGTGTCAAGGCCTGCACCTGTTGAAGAATCACATGCACCAGTACTGGCTGGTAAGGGGTCCTGGTGGACAAGATGCTACCCATGAACCCACAGTGTACCCTTGTGATCAAGGCCAGTGGTGTCATGGGGTGCATTCAGAAGAGCATTGCCAGTAGGTCAAGGGAGCTGATCCTGCCCCTCTAGTATGTCCTGGTGAGGCCACCTCTGGAGCGCTGTGTCCAATTCTGAGCTCCACAGTACAACAGAGATATGAAGGTCCTGGAATGGGTGCAGTGGAGGATTAAAAATATGATTGAGTGACTGGAATACAAGGAAAGACTGATGGAGGTAGGCCTGTCAGCCTGAGAAGAGTCACTTGAGAGGGGAACTCATCAACGTCCATCAGTATCTGAAGAGAGGGTGCAAAGAGGCTCATTCAGGTGGTTCCAACCACTAGGACAAGGGGCAATGGTCAGTAAGCATAAACTGATGCACAGAAAGTTCCACTGAAACATGTAAAAGAAGTTCTTCACTGTGTGGGTGATCACACACTGGAACAGATTGACCAGAGAGGCTGTGGAATCTCCTTCACTGGAGATATTCAAAAGCCATCTAGACACACTCCCGACTAAAATGCTCTAGGGGTCCCTAACTGAGCAGGAGATGACCTCCAACGGTGCCTTCTAGCCTCATCCATTCTTCCCCTTTATTCAGCAGTGGGAAGCCCAGACCTGGAGTCCTGGGCACAACTCTATCCTGTCCTTTACAAGAGAGACATGGACACAATGGAGAAAGCCACTAAGACGATTAGAAGACTGGAGCATCTCATTGTTAGAAACTGTCAAGAATGCTGTGACTGTTCGCTCTGTAGAAAAGAAAGCTCAGGGGGATGTTATCAGTATATAAATATCTGAATTGAGGGTGCAAAGAGGTCAGAGACAGGCTCTATTCAGGGGTGCCCAGTAATGAGACAAATTGTAATGGGGAAAAACTGAAGCACAGGAGTTGCCATCTGAACATCATCCTGAACATCAGGAAACACATTTTACTATAGTGAGGGGTTGGACTGGATGACCTACAGAGATCCCTTTTAACCTCAACCACTCTGTGAACTGATGTTTAATAAAGTTACACTGTACCAAAAGCCAGTTTTTTTCTATACTGATGTAATACGTGAGTGATAACAGCAAAGAAAAGAAAAGTAGGCAGACAGTCTTTACTATTTTTCCTGCTTTCAAACACACAGCAACAATTCCAGTTCTATTCATGAGGCAAATTTATAATGTGTTTTTGCTAGAAGTAGATTCCAAGCTTTAGAATTACTTGGCAGTATCTACCGTACCTTACAGAGCTGCATCTTCGAGAGACAAAGACCCTCTTTGTGTTAGAGAGACCCTTAAAAGTCATGGCAAAAATTGTGGTGATTTTACCTGGAACACAGAATTTTTGATATCTAACCTTTGAAAATACATAAGTAGGCTCCAAAATTTCACCAAGCAGGAAGATTTTAGAATTCCTTCCTTGTCAACTATAAGCCACTCTGAACTAAAAAAAATGTTCAGTACAACAGTAATAGATTATTATCAGTGACTCCACAGGGCAGGAAGGAGGCAGTGGGAAGAATACTTGTGTAGACACACCTCCTACATGATACACCATGCAGCATTTGATGTTTTTGCTCTCTAATCTGGCTCAAAGCAGAAAGAATTTACAGAAGAGAGACATGGATTTAAAAAGAAAACAAAAGAAAAACAAAGGAGAACAACAACAACAACAAAAAAACCCAACTAAACAACCTCCCCCATCAAAATATCAAAAAACTCCAAAATCAAACACAAACCCCCACTCCAACCAACCAACCAACCAACCAACCAACCAACCAACGAAAAGAAACCCCAATAACTCTGTAGTGTTATTAGATTTATGTGTGTAAAAATAAAGATAAATAGCTTCATAAGAAATGATTGTAAACTCTAAGACTGAAAGGATGTGTGACCAACACCAGGTACCTAGGAAAGGTACAAAACCAGAGAAAGCAGTCAGTAACACTTGCTCAGTATATAACTCTTTCTTAACCCCAAAAACTTGTACTTGAGAAGCTCAGTCAACCAAAGACCCTAATGGATTTCTCTTCCATTAACTCAGTCTTCCTCTGAGCTTATGTAAATTTTTGCCATCCATAATATCCTTCAGCAAGAAGTCAGTTTAGCAACCACATGTTGCAAAACAGTATTTCTGAGTATTATAAACTGGAATTTCACTTGTGATTATGGTCTATGTTCCCTAACTATTTCTTACAAAACAGGTGATTTCACTTAATCCAAGTCCCTCTATATACCTTTTTTCCTTTTTCTTGCTAGTTGCAATTATGGTCATTATTCTGACATTCCCTTTTTTGTTGACTTATGTTACTGACCAAAGCATGCTAATATACCCAGATATTTGGGTCTTAGAAGCCACCTCTGTAGATTTGATAGACTTATTCTCTACAGTATTATTAGTACCTGTTGTTGAGATAAATATGTAGACTCTATCTGTGACCAGGCAAATAAGGTTGAAAAAAGTCCAAAATATCCAGAAGTCAGGCAAAATCACTTTCCAGAATAGCTCAGCAGGTACTTGCAAGACTATCAGAAATTTTTAATTTAAATAATTTTGGAGGAGTTAAAAAACATGTATTCCATATTCCAGTATGAGTAAATTCCTAACGTTCATATATCTATAATGCCATATGTGAAAACCCTCAGTTAGGCCCCATGTCTGCTACTGAGGTGAAAACCAACAATTATAATTCAGTAATTCATAATGATCCTTTGAATCACATGGAAGTAAGTGGTTTGGGTAAAGATTCCTTAGACAAAGAAGATACTCAAGACAGCCCTTAGAAACTAAGGAATAGTATTACTCTCTTTTCACTAGTTCATTAATCAGCTTCAGTCAGAAAAAACAGCCATGCTAAAACTGCCATTAATGAGTCAACAAAACAACACACTGACATCTGGTATTTGAGTGGGAGATCTATGCTCCTGAATTAATGTTACAAATCTGACAGTATCTGACTTCCCTTACACTTACTCTGTAGAGGTCCCCTGCTGGTATAGAACTCATTAGTTCAAAGTTTTAGTGGTTTAAGCTTACTTAGGCCTATTGCCAAGACGTGTAAGCTTGGGCCATCACTATTTTAAAATCCAAGCAGAGTGAGTTCTTTGTGGATGCATGGTCACATCACATCACTGTCACACAGCACCAAACGATTTATAACAATTGACAGTTCTTCTATTAAAAAAGGCTTCAATTGGAACATAAAATAAAATATTCCTGGTCAAGGACGAGGTATGCTGGCAAAACTGTTTAAGAAATTCTTGCATGATTGGAGGATTTAAATAAAGGTACTTCAGCCATTACTAATGACCAAAACACTTCAGGAAAATGTTAGGTACAGATTAAAAAGTGTTTGAAGCTAAAAATTTAGGCTGATGTGTTACATTTATATTACTACATGAATCACATAAAATTTCTGTGAATAATCTGAAAATTAAGACATTTCTCTCAGTCTCCTTAGATGTGTTTAAAATATCTTGAGAATTTAATAAGAGAAGCAAGATAACACAATGAGCTCAATGTCTCTTCTGTCTTCCCCATTGACTTGCCTCCAAACAAAATCAAATAACATCTGCCAAATGCCAGCCTGTTCAGCTTGCTAATGAGTTTAAAAATTCAGAGTATGACCGTTGCTCAGCAACTGATAAAGAATACCAGTCACATGGTGCTATAGTTAATATACAAGAGACCTTTACCCCTCATTTTCTAAAATGCTATGAAAAACAGATTATCGGAAACACTATTTTTTTCAAGGCAATTTGCTGGCTGCTTTTTTACCACTGTGGTGTAATTTGTTATAATATTCATGAACACCAGTATTCAGGTGACTGAAAGGGTGCTCAAGTTTTTCAATCACATATCTTTTAGTTCATGCATTTGCAGTTCAGTTGTTTGCTGACCATTTCAGTAGATAACCTGAGCCAAAAGCTGAAAATGCTTTAAGCTTCAAGAACATGCCAGTGAATCTGGCTGACAGACTGTTAAGCTAAAACTAAATTGAAAACTATAATCAGAAGTGGAAGAGGGGGATCAGAGGACTTAGAAACTGTGATTTTTGCAGTAGAGATGTAATCAATCTCAGAGAGAAAAAGACAGGAGGATAACAGTCACTGTGTCAAGTCTGTTTCTTCATTTCCTCTGGTCTGCTGGAAAAATCTGAAATTGACCATTAATCAATCCATCAATCAATCAGGCAGTAATCATCCGTGACAGAAGGCTATAATGTGAAAAAAATTAAACAAAAAGAGACACAACAGTATGTTATTCTACCTGACACATGAAAGAAAGGCTGCAGTTATGGAATCCTCTGTGCCAGATGATACAAACATGCCAAAGCTGCGTAATTAACTACATTGATATTTCTCAAAGCAGTTTGTGCAGAAGGTGATTGGTGAGAGCCAGCATGGCTTCAGTAAGGGCAGATTGTGCCTGAAAATATTGGTGGCCTTCTATGACGGTTTTACAGTGTTAGTGTATAAGGGAAGATCAGCTGAAGCCACCTACCTGGACTTGGGCAAAGCCTTTGACATTGTACCACTCAACACCTTGGTCCCTAAAGTGGAGAGACAAGGATTTCATGGATAGACAGCTGGGTAGATAAGGAACTGACTGGATGGTTGCACTCAAAGATCTGTGGCCCAATGCCCAAGTGGAAAGGAGTGATGAGTGGTGTTCCACAGGGGTCAGTACTGGGACTGGAGTTGTTGACCATTTTTTTCAGTGACATGGACAGTGAGATTGAGTGCATCCTCAGCAAGCTGATGACACCGAGTTGTGAAGTGCAGTTGGTATGCTGAAAGGATACCAGAATGGTATGCCAGGAATGCCAGACAGATAGTTCTTGAAAATTAAGCTGTGGATGCTCCATTCCTCTAAGTGTCCAAGGCCAGGCTGGATGGGGTTTTGAGCAATCTCGTGTAGTAGTTTTTCCTGCCCATGGCCAGAGGGCTTGGAAATTGATGATAATTAAGGTCCTCTTCAACCCAAACCATTCTATAGTTCTGTGGCTCTGAGTTTGAGTACATTGCTTAGCTAACATGATATATGAATGTATATGAATGCAATTAGTAAGTTCTAATGGTAAAATGTATTAAGGAAAGTACTTAAATGTACTTAGACACTGTATTAATGCAGAACAAGTCTAGGAATTACAGGGTTGTATTTAACTCGATGCTTAGAAAAGAGAAAGCTCATCAAAAAAGTGGCCACTTGGAGAATTAAATCTTTCCTGACAGCATGGACTTTTCATAAAGAAACTGCTTTGGAAACATAGTGCAAATGCACACCATCTCCTTACAATAGACTGAAAAGGCACGAAAGGACTGAAAAGCACAGCTAACTAGCAGGGTAAAGAAGGCTATTAGATACAGGAATGCATTTCAAAAAAGATGAAACCGAGTTTAAATGAAGAAAATAACTCTGGCAGATAAGGCAGACTGAAAAAAAAGTTTCAGAAAAAACTAGTAAAAGAGTTTCAGAGGCAATAATAAGTCTCAGAGGTAATAAGAGGTAATAATAAGTCTTTTTTTCAAACAAATCAAGATCAGAAAGCCTAGCAGAGAGCCTGCAGGTCCTCTTAATGAGCAGGGTATAAGAGGAACACTTAGAAAGGACATGCAATTGCACAGGAGCTAAATGACTTCTTGGCATCAATGTTCGCTTTGAAAAAAACTGTGGAGATTCTCCCCTCAGTAACATTTTTTGCACAGGGATTCATCAGAGAATCCATCTAAAACTAAAGTGACTGCAGAAGAGATTACAGAACAAGCTGACAAAATTAGCAGCAGAACATCAGCAGGATTAAATGTTACACCCAGGATTAAATGGTTACCCCTTGAGTTCTATGAGATTTAAGAATGAAATAGCTGAATAGTCATGTATGGCAAATGTCAGGCCATTGCCCTTAAAAGAAGAGGGTTCTGGAGAAGATCTCTGGAATGGCAAGCCTGTAAGCCTGAACTGGCACTGGACTAAGCAGCAGGAACTACGCTAAAGAATAGGTTTAATGGAATTTGCATAAATATTAAGAAAAGTAAAGATGGCTTTTACAATGGAAAATCTCATTTTAAAAAATGTTGGTTTAGTAAGTATTTTTTTAAGAGGTCAACAAAATCTCAGCAATGAACAATTCCTTCTCTACCTGCAATAGTTATCCTACAACTAGATGTTTTTGAATAAAAACAGAAATTTGTGACTGAATTTATTTACAAATATAAAGAATGGTCCCCAGACTGCTAGGAACATTCACTACTCCATCTTTCCTGCCTAAAAAAATGAAGTTTGATACTGTGACTTGGCTGTGTACAATAAAACTGTTTTTTAATAGTTTTGTCAATTTTTACAGTTTTTTTTTAAAGAACTCTGAAGCTGAAATCCTCTAACTGTGGCACCAGATTTTGCAGATAGAATTAAGACCTTTGCAGATAGCATAGGTGACATACTGTACTAAGATTTTATTAAAATTATATATAAATTTACATCTTCTGGCCATTAAATCAATCTCAAATGTGTAATGCAAATAAAATCTCAAATTAAGAGAAGCATTATATTTTACCTCCCTAATTCATGCATAACTTATCCTTATTTTACAGGTAACAGGCTTTCACTCTCTCTATATAAAGCTGAATAAGAAAAAAAAATAGAAAAGATCTGCTGCTAGCAAATCAAATATGTACAATGATCTAAAGAACCCTTTGGACTACTGAAAAAAGATTTCATAGTCCTGTAAAATCAGCTGCCATCATAAATTAGGTTTGACAGGTCATTTGCAAACTTCTGACAGAAATACATTTTTTCCAGAGAATGAAATGGTTTCTTATCCATTACACATCTTAATTCCTTCATTCTGCATTGCACTCATACTGTGCTTTGTCCTCTGATTGGGATTTTTGTCCAGGGACAAGATCTACCACCAATTTTATTGCTCAGTAACACCTGTCACCTTCCCTAGGGCCCTCTGGTGCAGTAAGGCAGAAGCTGCTATAATGTCCCCAAAACACAAACACTAGTGACAAAGCAGAGAGGATTGCAACAATTTTATTAGAAACACCCAGTTAAGAGATAATGAAACAAAAACCAAATATCGCTTTCTTACTAGTGGAATTTCCATAGTAAAGGAACATTTGGTCATTTGGAAATAGGTTTAGTTTGATGTAAGTTAAAACTTCAAATTTAATGTCTCTGTAGGCCATTTCTAATGAAATAGATCCCTATAGAGATCAATCTTGCCTATGTGAGACATCTACTTTAGGATGAAAATAATTCCTTTTCATGAGCTCATGATGACTAGATTAGATTTCGTTGTCCTAAATTCTTTGTTGTCTGAGTTAGATTATTTGAAGAGCAACCTGAGCAAAAAGGGAGTTAGTGGTTACTTGCGTGAAGCTTACCACTTTTAGGTGAAAGTTTCACCAAATTTTAGAGCAAGCAATAAAATCCTAGCTCTGAACAATTTAACTTAATGTTTCATCTGCATGCAATATTTTTCATTCACTAACCTAAATTAAGTTAGGGAAGGCTACTGGCCACTATTGAGCTGTTTCCCTGTGCCACCTCGTGAGTGGCTGCCTTGAACCTTTATGAAATAATATTATGTATTAGAAAATTAAAAGCAGGTAGTATGTCAAAATGGCAGACAATAGTTTGTTGCATTTATTCAGCAGAAGGGAAAAAGTAAAGACCTTTCCAAAGGTCTTTTGCCATTACACTTCAGAAGCTTATTTGTGGAAGATTTTCTTCACCTTTCTTTTCAAATAGTTGCAAAATACAGAAAAAAAAGAGTCAATATTTTCCCCTGGTGAAGAATTACACAGTAAATTGGTCTCAGAAAAATTATCAGTACCTTGGAAAACTCTGGGAAGCATATAAGATCATCCTCCATAAACTTATAACAAATTTACAACCAGAAAGAACCCTGCGACATAAATTTATTTAAAATGGTCAGGTTTTTCCCAGATTTTATCGTAACTTCATAAGCAGGCATTTTTTTCAACTATAATCATATATAACTATTTATAAGAACACTGTTTACATGCAGTGCTACATCTGCTACACATTAACTATTTTTATATGCTTTATCTATTTAGTTCAGAGAAATGTACAGTAATTCAAACGTTTTCAAGTATTTGTCTAAAAAATTGTGTAAGCATCTTTGAAAACAGTATACAGAAATTGCAGATAACTTAAAATGACTTCCCAATGGCTGAAGCTTGTAGGGAATACAATGCACTATCTCTTCTAGGGATGACTATCTTTCTCCACTCCTTTTCATGAACACAAACAAGCAATACTTGAAGTGCAACCTCAGGGACAGGGCCCACTCTGTCACGATTACCGAGGGAGCCAAATGCAATTCTGATTCAGTTCTGTAGCTTTCTGCCGGCTTGGCACAGGAAAAACCACGAAGGGAGCAAAATAACAATACTGCTGTTCCAGATACGTGAATAGAAGCTCAGTTCTTTGGATGCAAACCTCGCTTTGAGTGCTGGAGGATCTGAGCAGCATCCAAAGAGGGAACTACAGTAACCTTGTGTCAACAGCACAAGGGCACTAACAAACTGCAGCCTGGAGAGGGACCCCTTTTCTCACCAAATCTGCTCTTGTGATTTCTCTCTGTCCCTCTGAATATTTTCAGTAGGCTTCTCAGATTCTGACTGGGGGGGGGAGGTGTGAGGGGAGGGGGTTGTTGAAGTATATTTAAGAAGAAAATGAAATCTCCGCACTGTGTAAAGTGAGATTATATGTCAAGAGCAATTTGTTTTAATGGAAATGTATATATTCCTCTTCTTCAATTTTAGTATTAGTTCTTATCTCAGCTTTTATCCTCCTCATTTCTTGCTGTTCAAAAAGATCTGTAAGCTGAAGGCTTATGTTGGACCATTTGTTTTGATTTTTTACACTTAATATTTTTTCAAGTGATTTGGATTGTTCTTTAAATTGATTAGTTAGAAATGTTTGTGTTTGGGGCAGCTGTTAGTATTTTTCTTTTGAAATATGAAGATATGAATGTTTTATCACTACACACATATACCTTCATGCTCTGACAGAGGTTGTGTGCAGTGCCTGACATCAGATCAGTAGCTTTCTTCTTTTCCTGTGTCCTGAACTCACCAATTGATACAAGGGTCAGCATAGCCTGTTTTGATCTAGAGGGAAGAGTTTTGTAGAACTGAGGTCATTTATGTACCTTTGGAACATTAGACAACACCCTCCCCACACTATCTGAAAAAAAATCATGCCAGAATAACGATATTAAGTGAAGAAATAAGATATTTCAGAGCACAATGTTAACAAGTTAGCAATAGAATGGTGATAAATGAAGCAAAGTTTCCAGGAATAAAAGTTAATGGAAGTATTGATCTTTCATGTCAGCACAACCAATAATTCTTTCAGAAAAGTCTCAAAATCTTAATTTTGGAATTTGGGGATAAAAGAGAAATATTTTTTTTATGATCGCTTGAAACATTTCTGTAAGCACTCAATGGCTATACAAGGTCATAGTAGCAGTTAAAGACCTGTTCCTTCATTCCTGGGACTGAATGTAAAAGTTTGAGATGTTCCACATCTTTCTGGATTTCAGATTTGAGAATGCTGTTTTAAAACTATTATATGAAAGATTGTATTGGGGGTCTTGCAAAACATTTATTAAACTATTGTCCAAATAGACTGGACAGGAGAAACAAATAAAAAATTAGTCTTGGAAAGAAAGGGAATGCTCAGTGAGTACATGCTGACTTGAATAATCTGCAGGTTAAGAAGGCATCTGAGAACACCCACACACACCATCACTTGTCCTGTGCTCAAAATGCCACCTTGCAAATCATTGTTTTCAGCCAACACCAGAAGCTATAAAGCTCTAAGACTCCTTTCTTGCCAAATACCAATCCAAAGCATTATTATGACTACAGGGAATCATTTCCTCTTCAGTTTCAGTTTTCAGCTGTCCAACTCTTCTCCTATTACCTAAAACATATGCCAGGTTTCCAGAAACAATTTATATAGTAGCTACAACATGGAAAATGTAAAATCATATGGCAACACAAACAGTCAAAATAGCTCTTACTCTCAGGTTATCAAGATGAACACCAAAAAGGCTAAACCACACTTTAGAAAGGATTTTAACAATTACCTTTTCCAACTAATGTGTATTCCTCACATTGCATGGCACATTTAAATCATACTGTGTGAGACCTCATTGGGGTCTTCAACGTCCCCATGAGGAGAAGTGGAGGTGCAGGTACCAACCTCTTCACTCTCATGACCAGTGAGGGACTCAAGGAAATGGCATGGAGAGGAGTCAGGGGGATTTAGGTTGGATATCAGAAAAAGATTTTTCATCTGGACGGTGGTTGGGAACTGGAAAAGCTCCCCAGGGCAGTGGTCACAATACCAAGCCTGACAGAGCTCAAGAAGAATTTGAACACTCTCAGGCACATGGTGGGACTCTTGGGGTGTCCTATGCAGGGCCAGGACCTGAGATCCATGATCCTCATGGATCCCTTCCATCTCAGCACATTCTGTGATTCTAGGGTACATGGTTACCTTCTTTCCTGCATTATCTTGAACTGGAAATCCAGATGAAGGCTGGTTTCAGAAGGCATTAACACAAGTTTATTCAGAAGTTAAAAAATAATTTCCTTCCAATTCTGCATAAGGAAAAGTTTTTATCTTATACTTTGTGCCTTTCCCTCATAGTTTTGGAAATAAATCCTTCCAAATTAACCCAATTGCTGTGTGCCACTGTTACTCCTTGACTTGCACTGAATTACACCCCAGATGTGCATTCTTAAGTACCATATAATTGAAACTAGATTTTTTCCTCTTTATCTTGAATCTCCTGCATTCCTGCTGCTCCTTTTTCTTTATTCCCACTCACATAGCCTATTACCTATTATACCTGTCATGAGTCTGAAGACTATTTCTTGTTTTTCCTGTATTAGACACATATCTTCTCTCAAGCCATTTTTCACCTTCCTCGGTTTCATCTGAATAAAACTGTATTTACAAAGAGTATATAATTCCCTCAGCACCACTCAAGGCTATGTCACTTCATATTAACACCCTGACATTTTCCTTACCAAAATGAGCAGTGAATGATAGGCATTATTGATTGATTTGTATAAATATTAATAAGAAGCTTCAAGGTACTCAAGTCAGCATGTTGTCTAAATAATATTAAGGTGTTTTGGTGACAGTATAAGTATTTGAATCCTTTTAAGTATCAAAGATTGTCATGTCATTTACACCCCTGTTGCTGTGTCCTTGAATTATGAGTGATAATTTAATTTTGTGTTAAGCTGCCTAGAATTTCTGCATCAATACATTATTAAAATACATTCAAGTATTAAAAAATTAAAAAATGTGTTAACCTCGCCTTATTCATGTCTATACCACTTCCCACACACAGCCCCCCTATTCAAAATATTAATAGCTAATCTATAACTAGCTAAATACATCTCTCAATCCATATATCATTCTATTAAAAATAGACAAAATCCATTTTTCTGCTGAAATCTATGCAGTTGTTTGATGCTACATAGATGAAAAACCAGTATTTTAGCATGTTAACTCTCTTGGGGACAGGATTGGGTGAGTTCTGCTGTTCATATTTGACTTTGCTACTCCCAAATAATGCCATCATCCCAATCCATTGCAAAGAAAGTGTTGTGCTATTTACTTTCTTGCTATCCTGACATGAGTTAAGGCCAACTTCATGATGAGATAAGCAAAAGATAAAGATATAAAGATATATATAAAGAGATAAAGAAATACACAGGTTTCAAATAGGGCTTAAGTCCTTAAAAACTGACTGTAAGACAAATATGTAACTGTGCTAGCAGCTATGAATCTCTGAAATGTTATTCATTTCAGAAATTCATAATACATCATTGTATTTTCAAATATTATAGTTTTAAAGACTAGATAGAAATGCCTAGAAAGAGTTCACAATCATCAAACAATGGGTTACCAACTGTATATCACTATTTGTGTGTTACCTCTGCTATTATTAATTTTTATAAATTGAAAGTATAGTAGGGATGCTCCAGCTACCACATCTTTCTAACACATTTAAAAATTAAATTTATATATCTGAGCAAGCCATATATTAGTCAACATTTAGAATCAAATTTTTTATTTTTCTTTTTGTTTTTAATCAGTTCAAGCTTTTCTGGCATTGATTCTTGAATGCCTTTGCAAAGGCTGTCACAGATAGAATTACTGTAGGAAAGGGAATAAATAATTTAATTATCTAAAAGAATTAAATTTGAATGGGCAATTGTTAGTATCCTAATTACTACATTGAATATTCCACAGGCATTTCCACAGTGCACAGGAACATAAATAATGTATATATATATATCTGCATGAGCTTAGGGGGATATGCACACTTGAGTAGATAAAATGAGCAAAAATATGCACAAGACAAAACCTGTGCAAAGATTCTGTTGTTTATAATTATATTTAAATTAATTTCTGATGAAATAGCTTTATCACTTGGATATTAACATTCATCACAACTAGTTGTTTTTGTTAAAATGAGTGAAATTTCTTTTCTGTGATTAACAATTGTATTTTCAGTTCATGTAATTTTAAATTAGTTGGAGTAAATGAGTCAAAACTCCTGGAAAAATGATCGTTCTCTTTGAAATAACAGTAACCAATTATTTAGTCATGTTTAAAACATATCTGTGAATCATCAGGACCAAAAAGTTGATATTTTAAAATTTGCCCACTAGCAAGTAACACAACTCCAAGGGATCAGAGTAATATGCCAGATCTATTTAAAAGTTCCTATCTTCAGGCTCCTCTCAGAAAAACAGATGTGCAGTTTTATATGAATACAGGTTCTAGCTTTAGTGCTTTTAAATTTCTCCTTAATAATTAATTGAAGACCTGAATAATATTTTACTTAGAAATAAAGCCAGCTTGAAGGTAACTGCTTTCATAATTTTAATATTTTTTCTGCTAAAATTAAAAATATGACTCTATGTTCTCTCTCTTTCCTTTTTTTTTTTTTTTTTTTCAAATATATCTATCACATGTCACTATTGGCCGCTGGAGGAAGGATTAGGCAGCCTGAAGTAAGGATTGAGCAGCCTGTAATAGGCTCCGTGAGAGAAATGCCACTAGATGGCAATGTGTCAGAAAATTATCTCCACCAATGCAGAAGCAGATAGAGAATATACATTATTTAAAGGTTCATTGAGTCGTTCTAGATGAATCTGTCAATCAGTAGGGAAAAAAAATCTCCTGCGTTTTCTTGCAGCATCTATAAATTTCCTCTGATGATTTGAGGAACCCGGGCACCTCCAGAAAGCCACATCAAGATGGGTGAAAGGGAGATGAGGGGTCACACGGCTTCTGCCAGGCAGGGCAAAAGCAGGCTGCTCTGGAAGAGGAGCAACATGCATCCTCAGGGATTTTGCAGCTGCTGAGTGTTGCACAATTATGAAAATCATTCTCAGCTGTGAAGAACTCATACCCACCCTCTGCTGCAGGGGATAATTTTAACTAAATCAGACTCTAAGTGTCCATATTCTCAGCCCTTTAATTTGCAGAGATGAGGAGTATGCTCTGAAAATCTGACATGTAGATACTATAGATGAATTTTGTAGACTATAAAGTAATTATGAAATATTTTGCTTATACAGATGATAATTTTAGAAAGATGTTAAAGTATGGGTTTTTTCCTACTGCCTTTCTATAAAAATACATAAAATATGACTAAACACTCCCAAATGCTTAGATGACTGGGAACATTTTAGGTATGCTCCTAGACTCCTCCTATACAATTTAGAAAGTGTTTTGCATATGCTTTTACATCAGGGATTAGAATTATTAAAAATATAAAAAAAAAAAAAAAAACCACAAAGCATATGACAGTGAAGTTTTCCCACTTAAACTTCTAATGTCACCAAGAATTTTTTTCACAATTTAAAGCAAAGAAAGGAGATGTCTCAAGATCCGATTATCTACATGTAGCGCTAACAGGAGAGTACTGAAGTCTCAAAACTGTGCTGCAAAGTAGCCCCAACCAACATTGTTCCCTTACTGTATTTTGTTCCAACACTAGTGTGGTGCACACAGCTCCTTCCAAAAGTCACATGAAAGGGCATCTTCCCCACATTTAAAATTGGTGTTAGCCAACACACATAATGAAAACACTTCCTTAGCATATAGATAAAACACTCTGAAGCATTTGTAAATGTTTCAATCACATTTCAGGTAAAAAGGATGAATTTAAATTCATCCTTTTTATAATATATACACATGTTATATGCAGAATATATATATAAAGAGTATATGTTAAGCACTATATATATAAAGAATACTCTGTTACAAAAGAGGGCTAATTCTTATGCATTTTGTGTGTCTTCAATAATCCTTCCTACTTATTAAGAATCCATCAATAGCTAAAGTTAGTGCCCTTTAAACTCCTCAATAAAATCATCATGTATATTACATATGTTAAAAATTACTAAAAATATTTTTTAAGGATTTTTAGATGATTCATTAAAGAGAAAAAAATCCACTTCTGTTTATTAGAAGCTTCTTCTTAATCAGGGTGGTGAGTTTGAAACTCATTGTATGATAACTTTCTTTTCAGAAACACTTTGTTACAGGGAAAGAATTCCAGCTCACCAAAATATATCCCACAATCCAAGCTTTGTGTCTTTATTTGCCTTTGTTCATTCTTTGGAACTATGCCTGCCTCACAGCTTGTGAAACAGAAAATTCCTGAGAATCATCCTCTGTTACTTGAATACAGACTTGATCAAATGGTAACGGGTGTCTTCCACCTTTAAGATATTTGCAGCTCCAAAATCATCTCAGATTTTGGAGATTTTACCACCCAGCTTTTCAAAAACAGAAATATGCAATTCATTTTGTGTTTTACACCTTGAACTGCAATAATTCAAGAGGAGATAGATTAATAGTTGAGGTAGTCCTACAGAAGGGACAGTACAAATTGATAGTGGCAGCTAGTCTGCTGCCCCAAATTCTCTTACACTCCTTAGTCAAAGTCTCATTACTACTGTCAACAAAAGAGCATCTTTCTTATCAACATGTGGGTCAGCACCTTGTTTTTCTTTCTGATCAGTGCTTGTTCTGTGGTCTCGGATCTGCTTCAAGTCAGCCTGAGAGACCTAAAACCTCAGAATTTACAGTGAAACAAGTATTTAAACAGGAATCTGTTGTAATTATAAAGCAGTTCTGCAAAATGGCATGAATGAGAATGTACACCTGCTTCAATTTTTTTCTGAACTTACTGTTATCAATGTATTAAATATAGCCTGAGTATGCCTAAGAGATTGGAGATTTAGGTGGAGACTGTGTCTCTTCCTACACAGTTTCTATATCGGACTTAAGGTGGGAGGTGGTGCCCGTTTCTGAGCACATGCAAGTTTAGATGTTTAGTCCAACTGCAGGAGCTGAGTAGCTAAAAGTGTTACCAGAGTAGGCAGTGTCTGAGGACAGGATCCTGAATTTCTCTTTCATGTTGAGGTGCCTACCTAGATCCCAATTTTGGTACAGTATGGGTAGTCTGAATTTCAATGCATGCATATATATATATTTTTACATACTTATGTAAAATTCAAAGAAATATGCAAGTCTTCGTGAGATGGTGAAAATAATAACACAAACTAAAATATTATCAAAGATTTCACCATTTTGAAAATCAGAGTGTTGTTGCTATCACTAATAAAAAGGTTTACAAACAGAGATATGAGTGTTTTTAGGCATTTAAAACTAAATATAAATAATCTCACACTTCATAATAATGAAGTAAAATACACATTTAAATATACAGAGCACTAAAAGTAGGCTTCATGCTGAAAAACACTGCCAGCAATAAAAAGGACCTGATTTGCATTCTTTTCTTTTTTCACCTCTTTATAATTGCTCATAATATCAAATTTTCAAAGGTAACCAAGGTTATCAGGAGTAATTTTCTCATTGCTTTTGTATTCCCTGAAATACATGGTAAGTAACAGAAATCTGACTCAACTGAGATTCATTAGAGCAAGACATCATATCAACTTAGCATAAAAATTTTATCCAAGCTGCAAGACAGAAATTATTCTTAGCTGAAATCAAAAAACATTTCAAGAAGTCAATTAAGAATAATTATTAATTTTTCAAAAAGTCTCTCATATTTTGGTCAGAATAATCTCTGTTATACTAAAGTCATATTTCAAATGGCTTGTTTAAGTGATATTACTGGCTTGTATTTCCCTTTCCCTAATGCTTATGATACTGGTTTCTGTATTTCTATTATGGTAATGTAATAGTTTTTGATATTTCAATTTCAGTAATGTTTGTGCTACTGGTATACAAATCCATTGACAACCAAGATGCCCATGAAAAGCAATTATCTCCTGTGACTGGAAGACGCTGTTGAAAATGTCATGTCTGACAGGGCAGCCACAGTAAGCAACAGTTATAAAAACGTGTTGGCATGAATGACATTACAAATTACACATAGGAAGGTAATCTTGGCTAGCTGAGAAATATGTACTTTCAAGTTGGAAAACACCTTTACTCAAAACTGCACACCCCAGTGCCATTCTGTTGACCAGACAGCCAATATCTAATGCACAGAACTGTGCTCATTCATTGCTGAGCACACACAGATTTTTACATTTGCTTGCTTTGTGTGCCCAGTAGCTTCCCTAGACAAGATTGTAAGATAGTGAAGAACTGTGAATGTCTTCAAATAATGATTTCTTTTAAATATATTAGTAGGATTTGCTACTACCTTCCCTTCAAAAGATGCAGTAGACAATGAAGTGTTGCTCAGTTAAAATATCCACAACATTTTATTGCATTCTTTACTATCACAACCTCTCCATTTGCATGAATTAGACTAGAGTATGTTTATTAATTGTTACTTGCAACTCTTGCATCTCACTTTTAATAAGAAGCTTTTATTTTGACATATTTATTAAAAATGCATGGGCTCATTAATAGTTGCTCAGATTTCACTCTTTCAATCTCATATTTTTTACTGTGCCATTGAATAATCGTTTTACGGCTCTTTCAGAATCTATAGCAGTGTTGCTGAGTCAGCCTGTCATTGTTTAAATGGTTTTTAGAGGTGCAACAGGAACAGATTTTCATCTCTAATCCATTCAGTAATGTGCTGGTTTTGGCTGGGAGAGAATTAATTTTCTTCACAGAGGCTGCATTGTGGATTTATGCTGAAAACAGTGCTGATAATACCGGGATGTTTTCGTTGTTGCTGAGCAGTGCTTGCACAGAGCCAAGGTCTTTTTCTGCTCCTCACCCCACCCCAACAACAAAGAGGATGAGGGTGCACAGTCAGGAGGAGACACAGCTGGGACAGCCAATCCCAGCTGACACAAGGGGTATTGCAGAGCTGTCAGGCTCAGCATACAAAGCTGAGGGGAAGAAGAAGAGGTGCTGTTTGTCATACCAACTCACCACTGCTCTGCTGGAGCCCTGCTCTCCTGGACACAGCTGAGCACCTGCCTGCCTGCGGGAAGCGGTGAATGAATTCCTTATTTTGCTCTACTTGCACGCACAGCTTTTGCTTTACCTATTAAAGTGCCTTTATCTCAACCCACAACTTCATCACTTTTACTCTTCTGATTTTCTCCCCCATCCCAGGGGAGCTGTGAGCAAGCAGCTGTGTGGCTCTGGCTGAGGTTAAACACAATTACTAGTTCAACTAAGCTCAAATTTTCCTACATGGCCCATTTCTATGTATCTGTAAGGTTCTTTGAACATAATAAATCAACCCTGATGTATGTTTTATAGTTGAACATAGATTAATTCAACTTTATACAATTGCTTCAGAAGTCATACTTCCTTCAATGTCTTAAAATATGTAATGAAGTCAATGGCAAAAACAAATTATCAAACATAATCCTTCCTGTTCTCAAAAACTGGAATTTCACATCAAAATTTCAAGAGATAAAAAGCAAACAAACAAAAATCATGCTAGCCAGCATAACCACCAGATTCCAGCTGATATATGCTGTAAAAATGCATGAAGTGGCAGCTCCAGTGCCAGAAAAAATAGTGGGATACTGGGATATTTAAAGCCCTGTGATGAAAATCAGACAGGAAAAATATCTTCTAACATATTCCCCCTTTTATAACAATAAAGTATCTTAAGACAGGAAAAAATCCAGTCTCTCAGTCATTTAAATAGAGGAGCAGCAGTATGATGCAACAGCCAATAATATGCTCTGCAATATGGCTAATTTAAGCAGCCACAGCTATTTGTGTTGTCAGTGCTCTCATACTGGGAACCAGAGCACAAGGCAGTTGTGAAAGCAGTATAGTCACTGATTAGTGATAATGAAATTCAGCAAGAAAGCAAATATGAAGCATTTTTGCCCTAGAATTCTTGTACCAGTCAGTGTGGAATGGATGTGCTTAAAACCTTGCTCTCTCCATCAAAATAGTTGCAAGTATTACATCTGTAAGTACATTTTGCTAGACCTTGCTGTATATGCTGCCATCCATTCAGGCTGCTATGGGAAGGATCCTGTGGTGCATGCTTCCCCTTCCAATCCACACCATGACACATTTAACCTTCTCTGAATGAAGAAAAAACAGCCAGCAGAGACTCATGGAAGATAAAGCATTATTCCAAACTGTACTGGACAGCAGAGTTGTTGGAGGGTGAGATCAGAGTCTCACTAGGGGGATTTCTTTGTTTATTTGGGGCAGGTACAGCAAAAATAATTACTGGGCAGTAAAGTAACAGGAAAAAAACAAACCATAGTGACTAAAGCCAGAAAGATCACAATTAAGTGTTTCCCTTTGAGTTCAGGGAGAATAAAGAGGATAAAGAGAGATAGAGAGATAGAGCATCCAAAGAATCACAGAATCATTAAGACTGGAAAAGAATGCCAAGATCATTAGGGAAACTGAGAAAGCCTGATTTTAATTTGGTTTGCCCCAAAATTTAGAATCCCAGTAAATTATTCATTCATTTTCAAGTCAGTCAACTCTCCATGTGGGATTTCACCAGTCTCTTTCAGACCTTTCTGAGATTGATTTTTCCTTGCTTACTTTGGCAAAAAGCAAGAAACTCCGCTGATGAATTAGGAAAAAATGCAAAAAAAAAAAAAAATCAGGGACATTTCTAAAAGTATCCATCTCTAACACAAAAAAGAATGCCATGTCCTTCTAATTTTTAATAGTATGCATGTGAAAAAAGTATTTCATTTCAAAAGATTAAATGGCTATTTGGATGTCAGCTTGTTTCCCAAAACTCTTCAGATAATGGCTTTAAAAGTGAGCTCTTTTATTTATACAAGGCACTTTTCCACATTTTGGGAAGCTGACACATGTACTTACTTGAATTATGACTGCTGTTTTCAGAACAGAAAAAATGTGACAAGTTGTTTCTTCCCTGGAACGGCCCAAAAGGATATTATTCATTTACTATAAATTAATTCAGCCATTAACTGGAGTTTATGACCACTACAGACAAAGCCATCTGCAAGTGCATTCATCATGTTGTGAACACAACGGCACTGAATGTTCAAAAGATGCAGTTATAAGCAATCAATGGCTCCACACTTTATACTGCTGTGATTAATGCCAGGCAATGTTCTCATGAGCTTCCTTTTTGGGTGTTTGAAGGATGTGACCAAAAGAACCAGTGAAAGGGAGGGGAAAGGAAGCCTCAGGGCATAGTCTAATATATAGAAATACCCTTACAATTCAGGATTAATAGATGTGCATCAAAGATACACCTATTTAAATCATGAGCAGAAGAGTAAATGCTCTGTACTATTAAAAGGCAGTAAATACTGCAATACACTGCTTTTGTTTTGTAATTTCTCATTTGCCACTTTCCAAGTCACTGAATTAAACCTCCACTGCAGCCAGATTAGTTCTACATGTCAATTTTCAGTAGAACCAGTCAATAGTTCTAGAAGACTGATGGTGTTGTGTAGGGTAGCATCAGTTATGGTGCACTGCAATACTTAGAAGCAGATGGGATTAACTGTGTCCTAATGGTAAAGGAGGACATGTTGCAGGCATATATTGGTAAGGCAATTTTATAACAAAATTTTCCTTTTCTGGTAGGGCCTGAGTGAAAATAATTTGAACCAACGTTTATAAAAATGTTGACTTAAAATTGGGAGGTTCCTTTCCCACATAAACACATACTATATATATAAATATTTATATATTAAGATGCAATGTACAGCATATGAGGATAGGACATCCATCTTTCCATCATTTGTGGTGAAGTGATACCCAAGTATTTAATCTTGTTAGGAAATATATGGAACAAGGAAAACCTTTTTTGTATACATGTAGGGAATTCTATGCTTCCTTTCAAGACACATCAACTTTCTTCCTTATATTTTCACTGGTACTTGTCCTTTAGCCATTCCTCAAAGATCACCAGGGCTACCACAAAATCTGAGGACTGAGCCTCTAACACTTTGGGGGAATTCAACGTGGTTGGCCAACCTTGGGCACAATTAAATTTCAAAAAAAAATCTCCTAAGAAGGGACAGAATGTTCGTTAGTTCACCTGGGAATGGCCCTGTCCACATCATCTCAGTGCAAAAACAAAAGCCTAAGCAGTACAGCAGAATGGAAGAATTTTGCTCAATCTTTAGAGAACCTTACTACTGTATTTTCTACAAGTTTTCATTTGTGTATATGCATTTCTCATACATGTAACAATGTTGAAGACTTTATCAAAACAACATTACATGCAAAGGCTCAGCAATACTGACAGTCACATTAAAGAGAATTAAAATTTTAATGAATTTATACATATTTAGACATGATGGTTTAGATTTCCAGATCTGGAATAGTTTATGTCTTTTCCCCTGAAGAAAGAACTACAGGTTTATAAAATAAAGAATCACAGAATAAGCAGTTGGAAGGGACCCAAAGATCATCAAATGAAACTCCTGATTCTGCACAGCACCATCCCCAAGAGTCACACCACGTGCCCAACAGCACTGCCAAAATACTTCTTGAATTCCATCAGGCTGGTGCTGTGACCATTTCCTGGGGCAGCCCATTCCAGTGCTCAACCACTCTCTGCGTTAAAAACTTTTTCCAATTCTCAACCTAAACCTCCCCTTGGACAACTTTAGGCCACTCCCTTGGATTCTGTCACTGATCACCACTGGGAAGAGATCAGTGTCTGCCCCTCCTCTTCCCCTCTGGAGGAAGCTGTAACTGCAGTGAGGTCTCCCCTCAGTCTCTTCCAGGGAGAACAGACCAAATTACCTTATCCATTCCTCATAAGGCTTCCTCTCAAAGTCCTTCACCATCATTGTAGGTGTCTTTTGGATTCTCTCTAATAGCTGAATATCTTTCTTACATTGTGGCACCCAAAACTGCCCCACAGGACTCGAGGTGAGGCCACCCCAGTGCAGAGCAGAGCAGGACAATCTCCTCCCTTGCCTGACTGGCAATGCTGTGCCTGATGCCCCTCAGTACAGGGCTGGCCCTCCTGGCAGCCAGGGCACTGCTGGCTCATATTCAGCTTGTCATGAACCAGGATGCCACTTTCTGTGGCACTGCATTACAGCATCTCATTTCCCAGTCTGTCCATACATCCAGGGTTGCCCCTCCCAGGTGCAGAAACCAGCACTTTCTCTTGTTGAACTTCATATGGCTGGTGATTGTCCAATCCTCTAATTTTTTGCCATCTCTCTGCAGGGCCTCCCTGTCTTCAAGTGAGTCAACAGCTCCTTCCAGTCTGGTGATATGTGCAAACTTACCCAGTATCCCTTCCAATCCTGTGTCCAAGTCATTTATGATGATGCAGGAGAGAACTGGGCTGAGATGAAGCCCTGCAGGACCCCACTAGTGACAAGTCACTAATCTGATCTCACCCAAATCACCATCATCATTTGTGCCCAAACCATGAGCCATCCACAATGTGTTTATCCAGCTGAGTGATGACATTTTGAAGGATCCCGTGACAGTATCGAAAGCTTTGCTGAAATCCAAAAAGATCACACCAACTGGTTTCCCTTAATCAGCTAGGAGGGTTACTTTGTCATGAAAGCAAACCAGGTTTGATAAGGAGGATGAGCCTCAGCTAAAATCAAGACATCTAAACTCATCTAGGTGTCATCTATAATCCATGTAGTGGCTTTCCAATGGAAGCGATATAGTCATGAGAGTTGAGGAGGAGCTGGCAAGAATGTGGATGCCTATTTTAGTGTGAGTTTTGTAATTATTCTCTTTGTCATGTGTACTTCTGTCAGTACAATTCAAAATTGAACTGGACTGATGAAGTGTTCACAAAAAAATTATGTGTGGCCCTAGTCCCTGTTTAGGTAACAGTTCAGCTCATCAAGATGATAAAATTACTTTTCAGAAACACAACTGAAACAACTTTTGCAAATGCACACATTGGTAATTGAGCACTGAATTAAATATGAATTATAGTCCACAATCAAAAAGTTGTCAAATTACCCAAAGACAGTTTACCTACTGTTGTACAATGTGGCACTTCCTCTGCCTCATGTACTGAATCTCTGTCACTTCAGGTTTGTAATAGCTAGATATTGTTAAAACCCACCTCTTAGCCGTACCTTAAAACAGTGCCACCTTATCATTCATTGAAAACCCATTATAGGATAAAATTCTCATTTAAGACATATTTTAAATTTATATAAATAGTTAGTCATATAAGTAGGCTTTTTTCTTAAAATGACCATCATAACATTTATCAAAATGAATTACAAGAGATCTTTAAGGAATATGAAGAGCGATGGTGGAGGCATATTAACCATACTCTTTTTTATCACAATGCTGAAATTACTAAAGAAGCAAGTCTCTAAAAAACTATTGGGGTTCTATACGTGTAAATTTTTTTAGGTGAAGATAATTATGTTACCAAGCAGATATTAATTGAAATAGGCTGTCACACAGATAAGAGAAGATTCAATAACTTTCACCATCTAATACACAGGAATCCAATCAAATTTAGTCAATAGCCTCCCTCTAAATAAACACAGACTACCATTTGTCATATTGTAAAATGCACAGAATCAATTTCCTAATGACCATATAAAGAACTTAGTTGACTACTTTAAACCTGACACATAATTTTCTAGTAGCTAAAATATTTTTCTGTGCATTATTTTTTCGGAAGCATTGATGTGAGATTTTTAAAACATATACAGTCATTGTCTAGGCTTAATGTTACACTTCAGTAGACTGTGAGAACACAACAGAACCCAATCAGAAATGTAGTTTCCATAACCTTGTCCTGACTGCTATTCATATAATAACAAGATGGTTGAGTTGGAAAGTATTATCTGGTCCAACACTTCAGCAGAGTGTTCAACCAAGCAGAGCCACCTAGAACCAGTTTCCAGAGCTTTTCTCTATCTCTAAGCATGTATCACCACAATCTCTTTGGGTAACATACCTCTACAAGCAAGCCATACACCACAACAAGCTAGCCCTGGGATAGCAGCAAAGAATCACCACATAGAAATCTCTTGCTATAGATGTACCATTGTAAAATAGAAATAGATCAATTGTTTTTTTCCAATACAAAAATTCTTCTTTACGAATATGCTTTCCACAAGCATATTTTCAATTTTCTTCATAGATTTTAGACTTACAAATGGCCATGGGCCTATATGGTTGGAGATTGCTCCTGACCGCCAGTGAGTCCTCTAATTAAAAAGGAAATAATTTATGACTTGAGGGTGTTTTTTTTTTCTATGAACTTTAAGACTCCCTATACATAAAAAAACATTCTAGTTGTAATGATTGGTAAAACAAGAGAAAATTTGATAACAATTCACAGTGTACATTTTGTATTTGTCATCTAATCAGGCTGTTTTGCTGACAAGCAGTATCAACAGGTACTGTTATTATTTGAGGAAAACATTGTCAGAGCTGAGAAAAGCCCTGTGGCTGCCACACACTGAACTTCATATGGACTAGTTCATTGATTTAATTATTTCTTTTTATTTGAATTTCATCTTGTTTTTAAGTCTTAATATAAATTCATTTATCAATCAAGAGTACTTGAAACTAGACACATATTCCCAGAAAGGTTAATGGGGCTACCAACAGATTTGAACTGAGAGGAGAGGCTATGATGAAACCTCATGTGATGAAAACCATATGTTGCAGCTCTGCTGGGCATTAGAAATTGCTTCGTAGCTAAACTGCAACATAGAAAATCCAATTCAATCCAAACTGATTAAAGTAGACTGTAGTGAAATTTCAAGGGGCTGAAGGGACGACAGAGAAGAATAAAAAAGAAAGGTGTAACTAAAAACTGAATTGGAATATAATAAAGAAAAGGGTAAACAACATCTACGCATAGAGAAGAGGAAGTCTTTGTTCTGTCATGAAATCCACAGGAAGTTCTCTTGCTCTCCAAAGATCTTCTCTCTTTCCTTACCCCAACTTTGTTTAGTGTCTTTTCTTCCATTACAACAATTTCTTATTAAATTTGATGCTAATTTGGCAATCCCAAAGCCAAAGAAATAAACATACGTGTTGTGCTTTAACCCCAGCCAGCAACCAAACCTCATGCAGCTGCTCGCTCTCACTCACTCCCACCAGAGCAGTCAGGGAGAGAACCAGAAGGGAACTCATTCGTTGAGATAAAGTCAGTTTAACAGGGAAAGCAAAAGCTGCTCACACAAGCACAGCAAACCAAGGAATTGATTCATTGCTTCCCAAGGGCAGACAGGTGTTCACACACCTCCAGGAGAGCAGGGCCCCATCAATAGTACTTGGGAAGAAAAATGCCAAAACACCAGACACCCTCCTTCCACCTTCTGCACTCCACATTATAAATGACCATGACGCCACATGGTCTGGAATATCCCTTGGGTCAGTTTAAGTCATCTCTCTCAGCTCTTCCAAACCTCCCACGTACCCCCAACTTCCTCACAAGTGTGGCAGCACAAAAAGCAGGAAAGGCCTTGACTCTGTGTATGCCCCGCTCAGCAATAACAAAAACATCTCTGTATTGTCAACCTTGTGTTCAGCAGAAATCCAAATCACAGACACATACCAGTCACTGTGAAGAAAATTAACTCTACTTCAGCCAAAGCCATCACAGTATGTGAAATATGTTTGCTATTACCCCACTCTTCACTCTGCATCCATGTTGCAGAGCAACTAAGTCCATATAATCTTTTAAAGCCTAAACTCTTCCACTTAAATTAGAAGGAATTATCCTAAATTTCTCCTTTACTGCTCCTTTAGAGTATTTTTAAAAAATTGTAAGTATATTACTGAACAAAAGAGTCAAACAGTCTCACGTTTACCAAACACAGATTAAAAAAATGTCTCCTCCCCCCCTAAAGCACTGCTATGTTTTTGTTGTTGCTGCTTGTGTTGGGGCTTTGATTTTTGGTTTTGTTTTTGTTTTTTAGTAAGATTTAAAATCAGTGAAATGGCAAGATCTATAGTTTGATCTATGTCATAGCTGTGCTAAGAAGGTTAGCTGGTTAGGATTGAAGCATTACTGTAAGATACTCTGCAAGAATTAAGAAAATCTTCAATGAATCCAAAGTAAGGAATTTGAGTGCATAAAGAACCACGACAATTTGAAACCTCCTTGATGTAATCATTAAAACATTTATAAACCACTGGGGAAAAAGCAGGTTTGATATTAATATTCTTTTTTATAATAGCAATTGCTTTAATGGAAAAATACATATATATTCAAATCCATTTTGATCACATTTCAGGTGTCCCTTGTTTCTTATTTCTGTTGTGTTACACTCTCTTTTTCACATATTCAATGCATTTTGCAATACCCTGCTATTTCAAAAAACAAGATAAATACTAGTAGCTCTGTAAAAGAGTGGAGGGGATTTAGGATTATTTTTTCATATCCATTAAACAGTGTCTTCATTAGCACAGAGAAATACTGAATGGTCTTGGTGTCCAAATACTTTTGGCTTGTGTTTGTAAAAAAATATATGATAAAATCCACATCATTTGAACTACTTTGATGATGAACTTGGACAGAAATCTCTCTGGCTTGCTTTTCAGGGTCAAATTACTTAGATGGCTTGCAAGAACATCCCCTAGCCTGTTTTTTTACAAAGAGCTGTGGTATCTATGTTCTGCAGAGAGCTCTCCTGACCCTAAATTAGACAGAAACTACCTGTGAATGCCCCATGGAGAAGTCTAAAGAGACAGATGAGTTTGGAGCATCAGTTAATGTGGTATTGCTGTTATCCTCATGGATGTGGTCCTGCCCACTTAAAACTTCACAGTCTACATCCCTTATGTGGAGAAAATTTGATCTATTGGCCTTTTCAGTATCCGAGAGTTCAAGACTCCCACATGTCCAGCAAGTGTCAAATCCCACAGCCAGGCGCACTTTCCATCTCTGCCGCTCTCCTTTTGAAGTGAAGAGCTAGAAGCAGCAGAAGAGACAACCAGGACTAACAAGCCAGAGGTAGAAAAGGAATATGAGAATTCAGCTGCTCTCAGACTAAAATCAATTGCTGCTTCAGGAATGCTCTGGGACCATTAAACTCTTATTCCAGTGGGTGCTATCAGACTCACGTTGAAAAGAGTAAAACCCAAGTTGCCTGATGGTTGTTATATTCTCCATAGGAGAGACAGACATGAAACAGAACTGGAACAGTTTTCTAAACAACAGTCATCCATTGGTCACCACAGGGGCATCTTCTGTACCAAAATTGTGTGTCACTTTTAAATACACACTTGAGGTTTTAATAAGTTTGCTTCTTCTAGAAACGTTGTTATTTGTTTTGATAAATTGATTCTAAACACATTTGGAACAGATCTTTCTGTGTAAAACATAAAAACAACTTGACAACTAAAATTTACATATTACACTCTCCTAATGAAAATATAATTTTTTCTCTGTAATGCCTTTCATGATTAAGGCTAAAATTTTAAATTCATTAGATCTTATTAAAAGTATTTTAAACCCTGTTTTAAGGCTTAATTTTCCTCACCAATATATTTATCTTTGTAAGACTTTGTACTTTATTTGTATAGCTGTTGTTACTACAAAGCAGTTATGGATAACTAAAATTTTCAGTAAGAAGATCTTAGAATAAATATGACTACAGTTTCTGTACCAAATCTAGAAATAAACCAGCAAAGAATAAAATTTATTGATTTTTTCCTGATTGTATCATTTGGAATTAGTGGCTGGTCTGCAATAGTGTAACCTTTTTACTCGCCTTTGACTTACAATTATTGCTGTTATGGCTAAGAGAAGATACTGCACTCATTTTTTACCTCCTAAGTATCACTGCCACTTTTGATTTTACGGTGCTTATTTAAAGTACTCATATCTAAGATCATCATGAACATCTATGCGGTATTCTAAGCCCACTTTAAAACAAATTCTCCAAAAGACAACAGAAAAAAAATTCAATAAAGCACAACAACATTGGGACTAAATAAAGGAGACAAAGTATCTAATTTTAATGAAACACTGAAAATCCTAGATATTGTCAACCTAAGTATTAGAAGAGTCACCATAAGAGGAAATAATACTCTGTCTACACATTTCAAAATACACTCAACAAGTGACAGTGTTTCTTTTTATGGCATTTGGAATATTTTGTCCCCCGTAATACCTACTAATTTATTTACATCCATGCTCTAAATCTTGCTTATTTCTTGTCTCACTTCATGGAAAGGCCAAGACTCCTGAGGTCAGGGGAATGTGAACTAAAAGTGGTGCAGCAGAAAATTGGACCAGTATGTGATTGAGAATATGGCATAAAATATACATAAGGGTCTGTCAAGGGGAAAATATACTACTGCCTGTAGAATGTTAATAAGTGGCTAAAAATGTCTTGTGTTTAAGCTGTTAGAATGAGAACAGACAGGAAGCAAGAGGAACTTAAAAATAAAGCATTCTAGAATTAAGATGCATATCATAATTCCAATAAAAATGTATCTGCAGAAAGCAAGATTCTGTAAAATAGGAAGCAGTTGCTCAAAAGCAAAGGGATCTCTGTGGTTCCTTCATTCTGCACGAACCTACAGAAAAATGCAATGTCTGAGATGTGAGTCTAGAGGATACTAATATGAGACTGACTGATCCTTTGAGATGTTTGAATACTTGCACACAGATAAATAGTGAAATTGAAGTAAGTGATGAAGTCATACCCAGGAGCAATTTAGGGTGTTGGGATCACAGAGAAGGAGATATTATGGTGGCAGAGACCTGTCTAAAGCTGGAAAGAAGCAGCAGGTTTATGGAAACAATTATGGGACTAAACATTGCCCTAGTCCTGCAATATTTTTTTTTCTAAGGTAGTAGAAGAGGCTGCAACTTGTCATTAGCAAACACATGAAGTAAGGAACAAGATAGGGTCTCCATTTAATGCATGAATTACCCTGTCTACTGTGAGTAATGCATGGAACTTCTGTGGGATAAATATCTGATACACTGTTGTAGTCAGTTAAGGAGGGACCCACACTATGCTATGATAATGCTGCAGATACCAAAAAAGTCCTAAATAGTTAAAGAACAAAGTTATTGTATACACCAATAATTTGATGTTGCATTACCCTTATCATCTGCTCTAATGGTTATAAATTATGTCCTCCAGTCTGACTCAGAACTGTTATAGAGAGTTCAGCTAGACCTGAACTGCTTCTTCCTCTCAAAATGCACTGCTAGTGCACCCTAGCACCTGATTCAGGGTGTGGAAAAGGGGGATTATGTTTAATGTATTCTCTGCATCTAAAATCTAAATTAAATATTTAAAGTGTATAACTTCTAAAAGACAGCTGGGATCAAAGTTTATTGCAATACTGCACTAGTAAGTTGCATAGTATATTATCTTTTGTGAGAAAGAGAAAAATTATGCATATTAATATAGGCCCACTAGAGCAAAAATGAATATGATTTGAAAATATAGTCCTGTGTGAGGGCAGAATTGTCTCTTACCATGTCATAACATTCAAATATAACTTATTTTCCAATATCAGAAATCAGAACTGTGTGAGGAACCATCTTCTAGCAAAACTGTATTTTGAGATTTCAAGTATTTCTACAGGCTACATCAACATGATATCAAATTAATTTAATATTTTGTAAACAAGAAAGAGGAAAATTCAGAAAAGCCCACATCTAAAGATGAGAACACAGAATATGAACTTTTATCTGTACTAAACCCATGTGAGTATTCAGACAAAACTCTTTGGTGTGGTATACTTGTATTCAAACATAATTACATTTATAAGTGTTAGGTTAATAAATGTTCATAAATGTTAGTTCAAGAGGTGCTATCGAAGAAAAATGTTGCTCCATTTTGTACTCTTGAATTTACTTTAAATAATCACCGGCTGCCAGAACATAACTCATACAATAGAGTGGTATTTCACCAGACAGGTAAGCTGGCAGAAAAGAATGTATTCATCTTGTACTACACATAGAAATTTCACACAAATTTTAAAAACTGTGTTTTTGTGGAATACATAAAAAAGAAAACATTTGATCAAACAAGGAATTATCCATCCCACCCTTTATTTTTTTTTAGCAGAGCAGTTTGATCACTGTTTTAGAGACATCCACCAAATTCCAGAATTCTCAATATAGGAAAATTCTGTCCAAATTCAAAGATATTTGGTACATCAAGAAAAATACATACCTTCAGGTCAGATTTCACTCTGGGTCAATTTTTCCCTAATTTCTGTACATAGACAAGTACATAAAAAAGTTTTCAGAGGAAATGTGTGTAACACTGTAACAGCTCCATGCCTATTACATGGACCAAGACCACTCAGCAAGATTCTGTGAGACCCTTGGGACATAGTAACAAAAGATGAGGAAAAATGGCCATGGAAGACTAGGCTTTGATAATCATTCACTTGGACTTCTATTAATTTGTAAGTTTGTGTATATTTGAACTGAATTTGAATTGACTCTGTTCTAAAAGAGTTCCATAAGTCAACTCTGGCTTACTTCTTAGTTAAGAATTGATTAAAAGCTCCTGATTTCCTCAAGACTTTCTTTTTTCCATTGGATGAAGACAGTGGTTTTTGTAGACAGGAAATAAAAATCCAAAAAACCAACTTGTTTTGAAAGTATTTTGAGAAATTACTGGAAAAAGGAAATCTTAGAGGCATTGATATTTCTAGTCTAGTTCACGTGGTATTATCTTGAAGATGAATGGAAATCAATGCTACAAATGCTCAAATGTCCCATAACCCAGCACCAGGATTTTTTAGCTGCTAATCAATCCCTATGTGTTCTTAAAGCAGAGACTCTGCTCCTTGCTAAGGCAGAATCATGTAAAAAATTCAGCAACTGAAGTCCTAACCACAGGATTATGCAGCACCCAATTAACCTATTAAATGCACAGAGATGTTTCAAGCATTTCAGAAAGGCGTGTCTTTCCTGCAGCATTAACCACAGCAACAAGGTACTGCCCCTACTCGAGCTCTCATTCACATGTTGGAAGCTTATGACCTATTTTCAGAGATATTTTCAGCCTAAAATTGTTAATTTAACCCAGGGCATAGCCAAATCCCCAAGTGACATTTTTGCTCAAGCTAGAAACCTGTCCAATTTGCATTGCAAAGGTAGGCTAAAGCTACATAAGGAGCTGTTAAGCCTGCAATACCTTTTCACGAAAACTCAACCTAAAACAAAACAGGCACATTCCTATTTATTAGAGCCTTAATTTATCATTCCTTGCTGCACAGCAGCTCAGGCAAAAAATAGCACTGATATAAATGACAATGGTTGAGCCCACATGGGATGTATGGAACTGCCCTGGGAAATGAGGATGTATTAGGACTTTCTAAGAGAAAAAAGACTAATTTAAGAATTACAACCAAATATTTCATTTTAGTACATGCACTTCCAAATGTTTGCAAATATCTATAAGCAAACCAGTTACTGGCAGAGTGCTCATTTACTTTTTTGCTAAAATAGGAGCTAAAATCATAGCAAGACTAAGAATGTGATGATAACTGATACATGGCAGCACACCCAACAGAAAATATGAGACAGGAAAAAACATTTCACCACTGAAAGTTGTTTACTGGCCTTTATTACTAAACCTAACTTAAATTCTTCCACGCTTTATTTAAAGTTAAGTTTCTAATCTGAAGAACAGTTTGGAAGTCAAATTCATAACATATAAATACATTAGAAACTTTAAATTACTGTAGAATTCCTTTTTAGAGGAAAACTATTTTTTGACCTGATTTTCTTACCTGACATTCCAGATAACCAGCTGGAATGACCAGCTTTTTGGTAGATGTTGTATGAGCTTTAGTAGTATCTGTGCTCCTTTCCAGATTTTACCCAGATCTTTATTCTTATTTCTTTACACAGAGCATTTCTAAAGAATACTCCAAGGCAGTGCAGCTCCCTGTTTGCAGGATGTATTTTGCATAGATGAAAACAGAACTCTCAACAAGGAGGTCATAATCACTGATCCTTCTCTTTAGCTGTCCTCTCTCAGAGTTCCAGCCTGCACTGATGATACACTGATAGCTCTAAAATCACTGCTAATGGCAAGTATATTTTTAGCAATTGGAATAAAATTCACAACAGGAAAGTGCAGGTGGTTGTGAAATACTGTTCTAACAATTTCCCTGCCAAATTTCCTAGGCCCTAGGCTAATTTTAACATATGCATGATAGGTTTGAGCCTTCTGGGAAAGAAAATACATAGAGGAAAATTGCAATAATTTGACAGAATTTTTTTCATCACATTCTTAACAACAAAATTGTTAAAAATATGCAGCAACATGAACTACACAATTTCTTTCAAAAACACTCAATGAGTGTTTTTGCTTTAAAACTACAGGATATGCTATATGAAAAGAGTGAAGATGAACTCTAACAACAGAATTTTGCATGGGAATAAGATGCAAATGAGTTAAAACACAGAGGTTAGAAATTATAAACCATACTCTAAACAGGTTCCAAATCTCTTCTGTTCCCTGACATGAATGAGTAGAAATTCCAGTGGGCTAAAACCAAATACTCCTCATTTAACACAACATCAAAATCTGTCTTTTGTTTAAATGCTAAAATTTGCACCTTAAATGAGTCATTCCTGACTCATATAACTAGTGAGATAAATTACAGCCAAATGAAGTTTGCACCTTTACTGTTCTCATTGTAAGCATATTTCATGGTTCAACAATGTGTAGTACACAGCATATATTGAAAAGATATATACTGAAAAGGGAAACTGATTAACAAATCTGCATTGCTGCCTCAAAATGTGAGTGCAGATACTCACATTTGATACCCTTCTCCCCCCACCCAGTCTGTAATAAAGAGATAAAAAAGAATTTATAAAGGCTTTTTAAAAAGAAGTGAGGCACACACAAGTCTAGCAGAAATACCTACTGGTAGTGAAAGAGAAGAACTTGAAAATATTGTTCTAAATGCCACAGTATTTTATGAACATGACAAATTGCATGTGTATTGAAGAAATAACTATGTGATATAACTTGTCTCTGTCTTTTCAATTTTTATTCCCAAAGGTATGACATTAAATTATTTTAAAATGGTCCTTCTTTCACTACTCATAATGTGCTGATGAAAAGATAATAAATACCATAAATTAAAACACAAACATGTTTGAAAAACCTTATTCCTTACTTGTTTTAAGGAGAAGTTTCTATTTACTTCTACACATGAATAATTAAACTACTTGCAACTGGTTACTTCTCAAGTTTACTGCACATCTGCCACATGTATTCGCAAGTGCTATGACTTTCACTGTATTTCATATGAAGAAAATTGCAAGAGGGAAATGATATTTTCAAATTATTTTATTGCCATTTTAAGCCTACAATAAAATTTTATTATTAGTTTACGTTTACTATGCCAAAATGATAATAAATTCCTCAGACATGTTTTGTGATAGCAATGGTAATGGTTTTGAGCACACTTTGGTTATGTGATTCTATAGGTGTGAAAATTACTTTTTCAAGACCATTTTTCTGGCACACTTTTAAAATCAAAATCCCAAAATTTCACATGACTGTATTCTTATCAAGGAACTTTCCATTGCATCATCACACTGATTTTTCATGTTGCTGTGACAGCTCATTGTAAATTGTTTTGGTTTTTAGATATCAATGCCTCTTGAAATCAAAGCAGAAATTTTAGTGCTGTTACATTTTCTCTCAACCAAATAAAGTAAGATAATGGTGGTCTTTGTCAGGTCTTTATGCCAGTTTGATTGTAAATGTGAGTCAAAATTTTTTAAAGTGGCCATGATGACTGGAATTTCTCCTTATTTTTTTATATTTACTAAGTTATCAAGACAAAGTTGCCAGCACTGTGCATAGCTCCATTTTAAGAGGCATATGGCTTGTCAAAATGATAAATAAAGGAGGACATGTCTTATGAATGAGATTCAGCTAGTCCAAAAAGTTTAATAGAAAAAAATTCACCTCAGTACTATTCATTCAGAGCAGATAAACCGAAATGAGCTGAAATAAAAGCAATGTATCATAACTCATGTCCAAATAATGTCCAATCATTAAATAATGATTCCTTTAAATAAATTGCAAGCTTTAATTATCTACAAAGTATTTGAATACACAAGTTCATCCTAACAGCCCCAGCAGTATCAGAAATAGAATTTTCAACTAATCTGCAATTTACACTGTACATAAGCTTTCAAATTCTGTAATTTATACCTCTGAACTAATACAGTCACTTTTATCTCAATAATCAGTCTTTTTCACTCTTTTTCACTTTGCCACTCTTTTTCAGCTCAGTGGGTAACAAAGCTTAAATTCTATTAAAATTTTCTCTCTTATAACTGTGCAAAGGAGATACAGATTCCTCTTAGATGTTTTGTATAGACAGTCTTCACTTAAGCATGGAGTCTGCAAAAGGTTATATTAAGCAGAAATTCTAAAATTGATGTACATCTTAAGATTACTTCTCATTATATGGTTGCATTAAAGAAATTCTCACAGTACTGTAGTGATTATTACCAATCAGATAAATCTTAATTTACACATTGTGAGGGATCAGAACCTCTTCCACAGCTTCCTTTCTTGCAATTTGCTAGTGGATAATGGATAGCTCCTGTTTTTTATGACATTGCAGTTGGTTCCTCTTGGCCCTTTTTTTTTAACTGAAATTATTTTCTAAAGGAATAAAAGAGTATTACTACAGCCTCACAGTGAACTCCCAACCTGAGAGGTCAGCATTTTATAACAGTAAATTGAAAAAAAATAAAAACCAAAAGGTTTTCAGAGGTTTTAAACACATCCTGCAAAAAAAAAGATTAATAACAAAGTTTGTTCCCAAGTCTTTTCACAACTACTATTTATCTAGTACCAATGAAAGTTGGTACTAGAACTGTTAATCAAAACAGTAAGAAAACATCATGATCTGTCACTTCCACTTTTGCATTTCTGTGGGTCAGCTGCACTGTGGGTGGCTTCAGTAGCTTCTGCAATTTGCATCGGGCTAACATTGGAATTTTCAGGTATTTCCTCTACTCTAAAAGTATTTTCCACACTTAGCACAAGGGATGCTGGTTTCCAGAAGGATTTAATGAATTTTGACTATTTACACAATGGGGGTTAGCTGCTTCCTCTATTAAATTTGGCTGATAAAATACTAGAACTTTTATTTCCTTTTCATTTCTAACATATATTTAGATTAGAAAAATTGGAATTGCAAAGAACACTATCCAAGGACACTTTAAACATACAATTTGAGCATATGAAACATACTTTAATCAGAGGGATGAGCTAATTGATCTTTGCTTAAAATTGCTAAACACCAACATATCAACTTTACTATGATTCATGCACTATAGGGTAAAAAATGCAAGAGTTAGCAAGACGCTGAGACCCACAGAACTTACATCGTTCTGGTTTTGATTTCCTAATTCCTGAAATAACTTGCAAAAGCAAATACACTACACTAACCATACCTACCATATATGCAGGTTGTATCTGCATGTTTGCTGTATGCCTCTTTTCCAAGTAGGTAACATAAGTGATAATATTGTCTTTTTAAAAAATTAAAATACACCTAATTGGAAACCTAATTTAATAGACAGGTGTTACTTTGCACAACTGTATTTGAAAACACAAAGTTTTGATTTCAGAGAATTTTAAAAATTAAAGGAACTTAGCAGCCTAGAAAAACAGCTTCATAGAAGCAAGCACACCAAGCTTATGACAGACTTAATCAGACTTTTGAAAATACCAGAAACTCAGGTATAGGACAGATTTTTTAAAGGATAACAGAGATTAATTCTTATTGCAGACATTGGTGCGGAATACACATACACAGTGTTGAATTTTTAAAATATTTTCTGAATTCAGCACTCAAAAACCTAAAAGTCATCATAAAGTTCTTATGTTACATTGTCATGGTGCCAAATTAAAACTGGCCTACAAATTTTCTGTTTGACATCTAAATCACATCTGTGTCCTTGTAAATTCCCACCATTCAAATGACATACATAAAAGCAGGAACTCTTTATTAAAATCATTAATAGCTGTGGTTTATGCTATATGTTGCATAAACAAAAGAGTTTAGCAGTGACTTTCTCTTATGCAGGCATTTTATCAGCAGTGGCACTAGGCCACAAAGTTTCCTTTTTGTATAATGTAAAATTAGGATCTTGATACTAAATGGCAAAGGTTTGCCACAGGAAGGATGGTACTCTAAATCCATGGGCCACAGGAACTACAATTTAGATTATTATTTTAGCTGTGAAAAATTTTAGATATGAAATTAAAAATTAAGTTTAAAAAATTTTAGCTACGAAATTATTCCCTCTTTTAACTTCAACTGTTAGCAAACTATTCTTTTGATAGTAGCTTGGTCAGGAGGAGAAACTGAATCTCCACTCAGGTATCTACAATGTAAATCCATTCATTTGCTAGAAGGGTCATTAACTGTATCAAAAAACAAGTAAGTTTTCATGTATGTGTGTATATATATGTATGTATAAATATATATATATATATATATATATATATATATATATATATATAAAAGTGATAGGGTTTGCTTTGGGGTTTTTTGGCCATTCAGATTATCTGCCTTTCACTTGCCTTTATTACAAAAAAGCTTAGCCAAATAAACACTTGATTTTCAATTTCCAGGCTACAAATGCTTTGTAGGATTACTGTATTAAAAAACAAACAAACAAAAAACAGAACAAAAAACCAAAACCCAATGCCATGTTTTATTAAACTATTGGCTTTCTTTAGTGTGTTTAAATGAGACCCAAGCCTTGTACCTACCTGTAAGTCACTTTAAATGGCTCCCTACTGTAAATGAGTAAAGAGACCACTTCTGGAATGTAGGACAAAGTACTCCACTTTGCTGACCTTGGGACATAAACCATAAGGTAAAATTCTATCTTTAGATCTCAAAGGTTTTATTGGAAGTACCTGACATTATTGTGCTATTTATTTGAAGTTTATGACCCTATTTTTATTGTTAGTATTCTCCTCTGGCTTATTATTCTATAGTACTGATAAACTGCAGTTATTTTCGATAATATCCCTTAGATGTGACTAAGTTATCCTTAAAACAATCCTTATTGTGGATATCACTTTTCTGATACAACTTGGGTGTCACTAATCATCACTTTTCATTACTTGAGGACTATTTGTTTCTCAATTGGAAAATATGACACCATAAACATTTTAATCTTCTATTAATTTTCAAATTACAGCAATGTTAATAATTCATTACAGCACCTGTGTGATTGTAACTTTCTCTTAACTCCTACTGCACATCTGCACGTCTATTTCATCTGTTTCCTCCTATTTATAATATAGCACAAAAATCCCCTTATTGAAATGTGATGGTTTGTGACCTGTAGGATGCATGAGCCTACAGAAAAAACATAGAAGGACTACTTAAAAGAGCATATAGGAGGAACAGGTTTAAACAAAGAGAGTAGGTTCAGATTAGATATTAGGAAAAAAATTCCCTGTGAGGGTAGTGAGGCTGTGGAATAGCTTGCTCAGCGATGGCTACTTGTGGATGTCCCACCCCTGGAAATGTGCAAGTCCAAGTTGGATGGGGCTCTAAGCAACCTGATCTACTGGAAGCTCTGCCTGTTCACAACAGGAGGGTTGGAACTTAGATTATCTTTAAGGTCCCTTCCAACCTAGGCTATTCTATGATTCCATTATAGCAGAGTTTTAGTAAGCATATAAGACAATGCAATTTCTCTCAAGCTTTTAAAATGAAAAAAATCTTCCTCCCACATCTCTATTATGGCTACTCCACCTGAGCACACCACTGCTGCTTTGTGAATTTCCTATTCAGCATTTTTCTAAATCAATGCTAAAATGCCCACCAGCTTCTAAGCATCTAGGCTGAACCATTTTAGAAGAGTCCTAAATGCTGCAAAAAATCCTAATCTACTGTCATGTGGCAAGCAAGATACTGTTACTGTGAGGGAAGAGCACACAAACCCCACACATTTTGTGTGTGTTTTTAGCCCAACCAATCTGCACAGACCGAGGCTTTTGAGGCTCATACTAAAGGGTTCTACTTCCCCTGGGGTCCAGAACTACAATCAGCAAATAACTTTCAAAGCAGCTAATTTAAAATCTAAATCACTAAGCCACTACATAAGGGATTCAGTTAATGGAAGGTCTTAGGCATTGCAACTGGTCAAAACAAAGTGAATGTTATCTGAAATTTTGAACTACATTTATTTGAAAAAAGCAAAACACTGACATTAGTTTGGTATGTTTGCTACATATAACATGCAGTTAAAATTTGCAAAGAAATGAATTAGAAGAATTAAGAAGAAAATATCAAAATAGTTACAAGTAAGTTTATATTTTGTTATTAAAAAAGGGATGATTTTTCATTAATAGCTCTGTTTAAAATATATTCCTAATTTTCACCATAAATTCCTATCAAGTTTGTTACTTATACTCCACTAATAAAGCATATCTTAAGAATAAAATATCAAGAGTGTACAACCAGCAGATGAAAACTTTCTAAAGGGAGTGTGAAATGTTTATGTTTAGAGATAATAATAGCTTCCCTCCTGAATGACAAAAAACACTCAACTGCTATTAAGTAGCAAAAAATTTAACAGCAATTTTAACAGCTTAAAATTTCTTTGCCAAATATTAAGAAAAAATATTAAATCTGTAAAACGTTTTTAGAATATTTTGAATAATATACTAGGTAAAAATTGTTCTGTAGTTTGCATAAAATCAGATTGCAGTGAGCTTTCTTTATTCAGTATTGCCACAGGAAGGATGGTATGCAGTATTGAAATAGAGTATTCCTGCTCTGCAGGAACGATATTTCTGCTGTACAAGTTTTTAGGCTTAAGTTACAAATTCTCTAATGTCTAAAAAAGCCAACCCCTCTTCCCATATATTTGTCTCCCTATCACAACCCAAAAAGGTTCTGCATTCTTCTAAGTCTGAAATTGGAATCCTAGGTGTGCAATTTTTTTTGTTTCTGTGGGATCTTTCAGAGACAATTCAGTGCAGGTATCATTACTTTCACATGCAAGTACATCTTACATCCCCAATAAAGTTAAAGTACTCTGCCATTTCACTGCATATCTCCCTCTACAGGGTTATCTACAATATTTCTGTGTTACTGCCAGTGAGGACCATGACTGGTAAGAAGGATCACTGCCAAAATCACCATTTTTGTGATTTTTGTGACTCTTGCATATTGAGGATACTAGAGGTGAAAACATATTCTAATTTATAAGCATCCTTCTTCCTGCTTAGCGTTTCTTTTTTATGCTAGAAGGTCAAAACACTATCATGCGTACCATGCAGGTTTTTTGTAGAATGTAGATGGGGTTCATTATTTCTACTAATTGCAGGGAATAAAGCTTTTAACTCTTTGCTTTCCAAAGCAAAGAGCTTCATACTCATTGTCAAACAACTTTCCATTAAGTTTCATATATGAACTAATAATATATTTGAGAAGAAAATTTAAATTTGTACCACAAATATCAGCGTTTTACTGATACAAAAAGACCCATTCTACTTTGGTGACAAATTGTTCCTTTTCACATATAGATAAACATTCAATTCTTGAGGTAATTTGGAAAAATTTGTATCCAAGTTTCCTCAAGAGCTCAGAGGCAACTCAAATACCTGAAAATTTGGTGAGTTTTGTTTGTTTTTTGGGGTTTTTTTGTTTTTTTTTTTTTTTTTTTTTAGTTTGGGAGAGAGGGCAGGGTTTGTGGCTTTTTTCCCTGTACATATAATGCTTAGGTTAACACTACAGAGTGGCTTTCAATTCCAGTACATTTTTTGAACACTGACATGCTTATTAATAACTATTATCACCTGATAAATATTTATGAATTTAAAACATAACTTGGTAGAATTTAGACAAACTCATTCAAGCCTTTACCTCTCCAAGAACAGACCACCCTAATATTCTGCTCAGTGACCTGCCAGTCAAACAGACAGATAACTGAGCTTCACAAGTGTGTATCACAAAGAAATACAAGCATACTTCCTTTATGATAGAGTCACTACACAGCCTTTCCATAAAACAAAGGAGGAATTTAAACATTTTATGTTGGACTATAAAGGAAAAACCTTACTTGCTAGGAGAACCAGTGTATATATCGAAGTTATCTCCTCAGTTCCACAAATGTGACAGAATCTTTTCAAAACCAGACTAAATTCACACTAAATTCTAGTATCTCATGAAGGAATGACTTTTTCTCCATATACAGCACCAGTAATGTTTGATTCTTCCCAATACAAATAACTGGTTTTCCTACAGAGCAATTTATCTTATAGATAACTGCTCTATGAATACCTATTCAAGACTGTATTACATATAAAATGGATTTGTGAATGTTTATCACAAGTGCATTTTTAGAAAAACTTGGGCTCAGTCCTCCCAGTCTGATTCCTATTACCTAAATTTAGGCTCCTAATCATGTAATCTTCCTTAAGTAAAGTTGTTCACACACATAATTCTTCAGATTGTCATTTTATTATAAATGATAATACAATATCTATCTCATAAACTAGGACTACTCTCCACTGATTTATTAAGATAGTGGACACTTGCTTCAGGAAATTTTTCAAAACAGGCAGATGTACATTCCTCCAAGTAAAAATACCAGAATTTCTAACAGTTTTTACATTTCTTTTATTATTATCTGCTATTAATACTAATTATTGATAATTAAAATAATTACTAATTAGTGTAAATAATATTTTATTAATAATTGCACTAATTATTAAGCAGAAATACTCAAACTGAAGATGTTATTAAAGAATAAGACTTTTTTTTTGTGTGAGAAACCTTAAAATCAAGAGTTTTGTGGAAAATTAAAATTTAAAATTAGTGCCATTTCCCTGATCATTTCAATTTATACACTAAATAAAATAACGATCTTCATGCACTCTGCTTACAACAACAAAAGTAAAAAAGGTATGGTACATTCAGTGGTGAAACATTTAGTTGTATTGTGCCATAAGGTGCATTTGCTTCTTTGATGGAAAATAAACATCCTTTCCTCTCTATTTCATTATTTGAATAGAAAAAATAAGGACTTCCTATGTTACCCTATTTCTCACTATTACATTCCATGCATGAAAACTACCACAGTGGAATTTAATGACATTTTCTAATGAAAATAACTCAGAGAGCTGTACATTCTGTGCTCATATCAAGTGCCTCAAAATTTGAGTCATTAATACTTTGGCTTAAAACATTTTTTCTCCATTTCTTAAATCTTTCAAACAAGAAAGATTATCTTTCTTGTTCTTCTTGATAATCTCTGACAACAAAGGCATAAATTAATACATAGCCTAGGCTTCCTTCTAACAGAAGCTACAGCATAATAAGACTATTCTCTCTTACCATAGACATAGACTTGTTCACCACTTGCACAAGATTTTGAAAAGTTTCTAATGTCTAACTGCTCAGAATGCAGCCTGTGGTTTCTCAGCTACATCTGGCACAACCAAATCACACAGATAAAGAGCCTGGCTGCAATCTTGGAGCATTACTGTAATGCCAGAATCCTTAACTGTAAATATAAAATTAAAATCAGCAAAAATTTAATTAAATTATTTCCTCTAAACTAATTTTGGCCTGTCTTAACAACACTTAAACTCTAGTCAAGTCAAAACCATGTGATATATCTAGAGATCTGTAGCTGTAAGGAATGTTTTTGAGGATAAGCACCATTTCTCCCAAATTTCAAGTTTCTAAAGCAACCAAAACCATCTGTTAATTTGAACATAGGACAAAAAATATTTCTAACTGGGTAGGAAAAAAATTTAAAGATAAATTTTGAAAAACTCTGATATAATTTCAAATGCATTGTTGAAAACATTGTTTTAAAAATTTTTAAATAACTTTTGGTTGTGCGGTATTGAAGGCCAGGTTGAGTGTAGCCCTAAGCAACCTTACCTAGTGGGTGACATCACCATCCATGGCAGGGTGGTTGGAACTACCTGATCTTCAAGGTCTCTTTGAACCAAATCACTCTGATCCTGAAACTTTGATTTTCTGATCCTATGATTCTGAGATGTACTAAAATTTTATTTCAGAGAAATAAACTTCCAGTTCTGAATTAAGACAAAATATAAACAAATTTAAATTGACATATTTATTTTTCAATAAATATATAACTGTTTACTTTTTTAGCTGTTGTCCTTTTTTTTTTCATTGTTGGCCAAAAAAAAAAAAGCCATTCTTAATGTAGTTTTACATCTTTCTACTTGAAGTTTACCAGATTTTTGAAGTTTTTAGCAAGACATGGTTGATATGATGACTATGACTAAGGAAAATGATTAGTTGATTCAAAGATACCAATTTCTAAGTGTGTTAGGAGTGGCTGCAATAAAATCATGATTACTTTTATGATTTAACTGCTCTCTTATTCTCATGATGTGCAGGATTCAATAAAACCTTGCTAGAGCTGTGCACATTGTTTCCCTCACACTTTTCAAATTTAGCAGAAGTTTAACGCCTTTTGCTAAATACAGGAAAAAGGAGCGTAGGAGTATAAAATGTGAAAGAACTACATATAAGCATGAGAAACATGACTATTTCCTGTAAATTATGGGCTTATTCAAACTGGTAACAGTACCCATCATTTTGTCACTTTCTTTGATAGCAGCATACACTGCTTTTCATGAAGTGCTGACACAAAACAGGCATCATTTGCATTTTCATCTTCTTTCCTTATTCTAAACATGTTTCGGGCACTTTCTCCTGCTGTAGAAACACCATCATTTTTTGTAGATTTGTTTCTACAGTTCTGGGAACAGCAGAAGTTATATTATAGTGGAATTTGGGGTGGGCAAGAGGAAGGAGGAGGAAGAGCTGACCATCAAATGTTCTTTCAAATGAGAGATCTTTCTCTTAAAGATTTTTGATTGAAAAAGGCTGTCTGCAGATTTCATTTGTAGACTCATTAAGCAAGCCAATGAAAAATATCCCTTAGAAACTACACTGATGACTTCAATATTATGAAGTTCAATCCACAGCAATACCTTACTTCTTTTCTTTGTCAACCCTAAAATGTGCTCTGAGCACCTCCTTAAACTTTGACATTCCATGTAGAAATAGGAGCATAATGACTACTGGGCTCCTTTGAAAAATAATAGTTTCTATTTGCTGTGACTTTTTAAACTGCCATAATTGAAATAAGAAGAATAATATTAGAAAACTGAAATCAACAAGCCTGGGAAGATATATCTGAAAAGTCAGAGTCAGCCTCTTCTGCCATAAAACCTCTTCACTGCAAAGAAAATAACAGGGAGGCCCATGTTCTGAAATAAATTAAATCCGTTTGATAAGACATTACAATAAAAGTAGCTTCAGTGAATGTCTATGTCTCTGTATATCAATAAATTATAAGGTTGAATCTTGTAAGGCTGCAAGCATCTGTGAAAATACCATAAGTCAGGTTCAATAAAGAATCTAAGCAGGTAAAATAGGATGCAATGAGTTTAAATAAGACACATAGTTTCAAGACACAATAAAGCAGTCACTACCAAGTTGCATGCTCCACCACAGTGACTTTTAAAACTCCAGATGTAAGTTTATAAAGGAAGAGTTTCACTGAAAGAGTGAAAGACATTTTTTTTTTCAGATCACTGGAACAAAATGGTATCTATGCAATGTCGCAGGAAAGCCAGTCTGTGCAGCCTCTAAAGCTCACACAACACGAGATACTTAAAGGTTAGCAAGTATAGAGCTCATCATAAAGAATAATCATTAGAGTCAATTGGAATCCATGATATTGATATGTTTCTTAAAATGATGAAAAATTATTAAGCAAACATCACCTCCACTTCATCTCTGTCCTGCCACTACAAAATTCTTTCTCTTTCACATTCCCATAGCAATTTATACTAGTCATAACTCCAGTAATTTTGTCCTCACATCAGAGAAACAAATTAAGATTTCTCATTTCACCCCTTTCTAAGCCTTTGTTTCTAAGCCTTTGTTCACAGATTTTTGCTTTCCTATAGAGCACTGTGCAGCACCAAGAGATCATCACTTCCAGTCTTTTTCAGATTGTTTTAAATTTCTCTATTTATTTCTTTCTCTGCAAAGATCTGATTACTCAAATGGTCTATATTTAGAAGAAACAATAATTAGTCTTTTACTCTTGTGAATTAAGTGAGGTACCTGGGAAAAGGATGTGAGTATGCAGAAGGACTGCTAGCATGCTAAGTGTACAGTTGGTTTATAGCAAACACTGAGGGTGTGAGTAAGCTTCCAAGATACCTTACCAGGAAATGCAGGGAGCTACCTCAGCTCACTGTTTACAGCCAGAATTCATGTCCTGAAATTAGAAGCCTGAGCCTTTTAAATAATTAGTGTAAAATGCAGTCCATTGTGCTGGAAATGTTTTGATAAAAGCATTTCATCCACAAGAAAAGATATATTATGGATAAGATAAAAAATAGCAGAGGTGGTTTAGACTTCCCCGAATATAGTCAACCAACCCAGACATGAGTACTGCTACAGAAGTCCTGCAAAATATTTAAGAAAGCAATAGATACTATCCATTTTTGACATAATATATTGCTTTTAATACTGAGTTAAGAACACTTATTTTTTTCCATTTTTAGTTTCTCAAATGTTGACCTGTCAGCCTGTGTAAATGAGTTGTTACATTGAAAGTCCACTACTATCTATGATACTTTATTTTCCACAAATTTATATTGCCAGATACACTCAGAATCATACACAGAATCACAATCTTGGAAGAGACCTTTAAGGTCATTGAGTGCAGCCCATGCCTGAACACCTCAACTACAGCATGGCACTGAGAGCTACATCCAATCTTTTTTAAACACATCCAAGGATGGTGATTCCACCACCTCCCTAGGCAGACTCCAGTAATTTATCACTCTTCTGGTAAAAAAACTTTTTTCCTACTATCAAAATTAAATTTCCCTTGCACTGCTTAAGACTCTCCTGAGACTTTGTTACCTTTAAGTTACTTCAACAGGATAATCAAGTGCTGCCTTTTTGTATCATATTTAATTTTCACCTCTTCCAATTTTGTGCTATTTCTGCTTGGTGGTAAGCATATGGAGCCCAGGAAACATGACATTCTACACAGAAAAAAATCAAGTTCTTTTTCTCTTAAGAGGTTTTCTGAAGTGGGTTTCCTGACAGACTGTCCTCCCCTCACTGCAGAAAGGGCTAGTGTCTGGTACTTCTCTGAACACCTCATGAGTCCTGTGCTCACAACTAAGTCTGTCTTGAAGATGCTTTGAGAGTTTGCAGTTGTGTCAGGGGTGATTTGATTAAGGTGCTCTCTGGATTTGATTAAGGTGCTCTCTAAGGGCCATTGCACCATTTGAAGGAGGGATATAAAGATGAGAAAGTAGAACAGAAACTAGATACAAGTAGATATTTGCTGAGTACACAAAATTGCTAGCAGAGGCCAAGTCAGAAGCAAATAATGTGGATGGCTAGACAGTTTGAATTAAACATTTGAGGTAAGTAGGGAAATGTAGGGCTCATATGCCAGTGAAAGAAAACCTGACAATGCCAGACCACCTTCTAGAGGACGAGACAAACAAGGAAACTAAAAAAAGAAGCAGCCCTGACTTCTGGAGCAAATACCAGCATGTACTAAAAGGGCCATCCAATGGACTAGACAAGCCTCATTCTTTACAGAGACAGGCCTCTCATTTTGGTAGCAACATACAGGAGCACACCCCATGTTCTTTGAAAAATACAGACTGCCATCTAATTTTGGCTCTCAGACAGGATTCTGCTATTTTCTTCTGGAGCTAATAATACCTCAGCAGATTGTGAACAGGCTGTTGAACTGTTCTGCAGAGCTGCACCAGCTTTGCATTTTCTATTTCAACATTTCTAACCAAAACCAAAACTAGGTTGCCAAGAGAACTAAAATGTCTGAACAGTAGAAAGTGCCTCATGCCAAATATCAGGTGGTTTTGCAAAGTCTCTTACAACAGCTGGCATGATTACACTGAAAATGGAACTATTTTTCATTTATTACTTTGAGCTGCACAGGGGGGTTGCCAAGTTCAGGAACTGAAGCAACCTCCCTAAGCCTTATCACAACCACTAAGCCCACAGCAGCTAATCAGGCAAGGAGAAAGTCGTGCTGGGAGAGACAGAGGGAGATTTAAACACCTCCAGGGAGCGTGAGGAGCCCGGAGCATGGCGATCAGGAGCATGGCTCAGCAGTGAGGGTCGGGCACAACAGGGGTGGGCAAACAGGGGCATGGCGTGGCAATGTGGGCATGGCTCAGCACTTTGTGCAGGCAGGGCAAGCAGAAACGGCTCCTCTCTGAAAGTCCAAGAGCTGCCAACAGAGGCCACAAACAGACTGAATACCTGGAAAGGAAGAGCAGGTTTCTACATTAATGCACACAGCATGAAGGACAATCAAGAGGAGCCCAAGGGTTTGGCCCAGTCCCAGAGATTTGGTATCTGTGGAGTAACTGAAACCTGCTCCAGTGAGTCCTGTGACTGGAGTGCCCTGTTTGATGGTTACAGGTTTTTCAGGGGCAAAAGGCAAGGAAGAAGAGGTGAAGGGAGGCATTGTATGTAGCCGAGGGGTACAATTTATGGAGCTCACAGTTGGCAATGGCTCAGTTTGAGAGAGCTTCTGGATAGGACTCAAGGGGCAAACACATCATGTGAATGTCACTGTGGGTGTCTACTGTTGATCTCCCAGCCAGGACAATGATGCTGAGAAATTATTCTATGACGAACTAAGGGAGACCTCCAAGTCAACTGCTCTTGTCCTTATGGGGGACTTTGACTCGCCAGATATTATCTGGGAGAACCACACAGCTGCTACAACTCAGAAGATTCCTAAAAAAACTGCATGACAGCTTTAGGGAATAGGTCCTAAGGGAGCTGGCTTGGAAAGATGCCCTCCTTGATCTATTGCTTGTCAACAGGGAGAATCTCGTAATGGAAGATTGGTGGCCATCTTGGCCATATCGACCAAGTTTAAAATTTCTTCAGACAGGAGGGAAAGAGCCAGCAAAACCTCAGCTCTGGACATGAGGAGAGCAGAATTCAGGATGTTCAGACAATTTTAAGCAAGGTCCTCTGGGAAAATGTTTTTGCTGGTGTAGGAGTCATTAAGAACTGGTCACTTTTTAAGCATTACATGCCAAGGGCACAGGAGCGGGCAATTCCCAAATGTCAAAAGTCAAGCAGGTGAGGCAAAAGGCTGGCTTGGAGGAACGGGAATCTCTTATTGGAAAATAAGGCAAAAAAGGAAGGTATATGCCCTGTGGAAGCAAGATTAGTTATCATAGAAGAACAAGGAGATGCTACTTGCCACTGTAGGGAGAAAAGTCATCCATTCAAAGCTCAACTGGAGTTGAAGTTGGCCAGAAATGCAGGGGACAATAAAAAGAGTCCTTTTAATATATTATTGGCAAAAAGCAGTAGAAAATACATTGGCCCAGCACAGGATGAAGACAGTACCCCATGCACAAGAATAGAGGAAAGGTAGGGGTGTTTAATGAAACTTCATGCTGAACCCTAGGTCTAAATGTATATCTAATGCTATGTGTGAATGGTTCATATACTTGTTTACATGTCCATGCACACACTCTCTCCCTTCTATTTTGATGTACAAAAACTAAAGACACTGCAGCACACATAAGGATAAATGGGTCATACTACTAACAGTCAAGTATTTGGGGTTTTTTAAACTATTCTGTCTCATAACAAATTCTGAAGTATCTATGAAAATATGCACAGACATTCCATAATCTTTGAAATGAGATTTAAAGCTTAGCCATTGCCAAGGGTAATCCAGCATTTCTACACTTGTTATGATAACTTGTCAATAAATTCTAGTATTGTTTAAAAATTATAATTAGGAAACTTATAATGTATTTTCTGTCATGCTTTTCATCTATCATAGGTTTTAGTACAGTACATTGGATGCAGAATTCTAGAGCAAAATCAAGAGCAATGACAGGAATGACAGTCTCTGTATTTCTGATGATTAAAAGGCTGAATGCTCGCCAGCAGCAGCCTGCTGTCAGTAAAAATGAATCTGAAACAGATGCCAACCACATCAACAGCTTGAGCCATATACATTTTTTATTAGACAAAGACAGAAATCATGATGGAAGTAAACATGTACAAGGCACACCAAAGAATACCACCACTACACCTCAAATTCAAAATATAGTACTCTATGTCCAAACTGGATAATTCTGTTCCTATATAAGCCTGCAACTCCAATATGGTCAGTGTTAAAACTATGAATACAAATAAAAGTTGGAACAGGCTGTTGTAATTTTATATTTAACCTCTGTCAATCTTGGATATTGTTTTATTAATACCTGAACAGAAAAAACTATTTACTCACATCAGAGCACAAATTTCAATTTTCTTTAGTTTTTTTTTTTATATCGAAACTTATGTTAAAATAATGTGCATATGCTATTGAATATATGGCTAAAAGGTTCTTTCCCTACTACCCACCTCCCAAGGAGACAACAAGCCTCTAGCTTTATCTAATCACATGCTGGGGAAAAAACCCAAACCTTACAACTATAGAAAAAAAAATTGATTCCTTAAAGTTTTTAGTCTTCAAAACCGTTTAGGAAAAATACTTGCTTAATCATATTTCAGTGCCTCTCTATTTTAAAATTTGTGGGGTTTCTTTCAGGTTACTACCCACTTACTGAGATGTTCCATTTAGCTGGATACCAAAATTTATTTAGAAATCCTTGCAAATGTGCAGTTCTATGTCAAGAGAGAAGACTAGAAAAGTAAACACTGCCTCTATCTTCAAGAAGGGTAAGAAGAAGGATCCAAGCAACAGGCCAGTCAGTGTCACCTTGATTGCTGGGATTGCTGGGAAGATGAGGGGCACCTTTCTGGAAACCATTTCCAGGTATATTAAAGACAAAAATAAAAATCAGGACTGGTAACAGCACAGCTTCACCAAGAGGAGGAAGTCCTCCTTGACTAACTTGACAAAGTTCAGTGATGAAGTGGTCGGCCTGTGGAGATGAGACAGCAGTGGAGTTCAGCCTTTGAAAGGGTCTGAAGATAAGATGTGATATAAAGGTTGGTTAGCAGACAGTGATGTGGATTGAAAACTGAACAGAATGTCATGCTGCTATCCAGAGGCACCTTGACAGGCTGAAGAAATGGGCTGACAGGAACCTCATGAAGCTCTGCACACTGGAACAGGCTGTCCAAGGAGGTTGTGGACTCTTCCTCACTGGAAATATTCAAGAACTGCCTGGATGTAATCCTGTGCCATGTGCTCTAGGATGACCCTACTTGAGCAGGGAGGCAGGACCAGATGACCCACTGTGATCCCTTCCAATCTGACCCATTCTATGATTTAGAGCATCTGGGAAATGCCAAGTCCTGCACCTGAGGAGGAATAACCCCATGCACCAGTACATGCTGGGGGCCACTCAGGTGGAAAGCAGCCTGGCAGAAAAGAACCTGAGGGTCGTGGTTCAGACCGAACACAAACCAGCAATGTGCACTGGCACAAAAGGTGAAAGGTGGGCTGGGCTGCACTAGGAGGGGTGCTGCCAGTAGGTTGAGGGAAATTATTCGACCTCATTACTCAGCCCACTACTGGGTTCCCCACCACAAGACAGACACGGACACTGGAGAAAATCCAGTGAAGATCCACTAAGATAACTGATGGATTGGAACACTTAACATATGAGGAAAAACTGAAAGAGCTTGAACTGTTCTTCACAATGAAAAGAAGGCCCAAGGGGACCTTATTAATGCATTAAAGTAAGGTGTTAAGAGGCTAGAGCCAGTCTTCCAAGTGGTGCACAGTAAAAGGATGAGATGCAATGGGCACAAACTGAGATACAGGTGATACCAAATGAAATATCAGGAAACAATGGTTTGCTGTAAGGTAGCCAGGGAGGTCTTGGAGTCTCCCGCCTTGGACTCCTCTAGAGATGGTTGTGGGCAACTTACTCCTGCTATCTCTACTTGAGCAGGCAGAATGAACAATATGATCTCCAGAGGTTCCTTCCAACCTCAACCTTTGTGTGAGTCTATGTAATTCAAGAGCATGTTGAATTTATGAAATCTAATTTAATTTCAAATGAGATTGCATTTCTTAATTTTCTGTATTGAATTTAGTTGCAGGGTTTCATATTCACAAAGAAGTGAGTACCTAGAAGGGAACACACAGGACAAAATGGAATAAAAATCTTGCATCTAAACCAAACAGTTCTCCTATGTTTAACTAAGAAGGATTTTGGAATTCCATGTAAGCAGGTGTTCCAATTGTCAAGGAGGTGGTGAGGAATTCTGTTGCATATTAGTATTCACTGTACACCTAATCAGTTTTAAATGCTACCATTTGAGCATGAATGGAATAGTTTTATTCACAACTACCATTTCTTTAGTCTGAAAAATGCACTATATTAACATTTGAAGAACTTTAATTTGATTTGTTCCTGAAATTCGAAAGAGATGATAAAAAGAGATTTTCTAGCTCAATTACTTGTTACATGCATTTTATCTCACCATACTGCATATTTTTTTTCATTCCACATTGTCTAGAAAACAACATTTTGAAAATTATTTTAAGTATCCACCTGGAGGGACTGAATGAATACTAATCACAATATCCTTGATTATTTCTTAAATTACTCGAGGGAAATATACAGTCTATTTCTAAGTACAACGCAGTACAATTAGTTAAGTTTAAGTTATATAATTTTGTCTTTTTCTATTGAGTGGCCGTTTTAGTTTTCATAAATATGGACACAAAATGTTCATTATATCCAAGCTTCCAAATTATTGAGTTGTCTGCAGGTTTATTAAATATAGAAGTTTAATCTGACCATGACTGGTTGCTGTATCTTCCCAGTAGCTTCTGCTCATCTAGACTATCTTATAAGCATTCATATCAAAGGTCACGAAGAATATTGAATTATTGTTCTCATGAGGCTTATTTTATTTCGTTAAGAGCATATTTCAATTTACAGGGAACTGGCAAATTTCTGCTCTCAGTGTTCCTGCCATAACAAATGTAATGAATTTAATTGCTTTTACCAAGAAGCATAACAAATAATCTCAGAAGCACTCAACTCAACTCTGATTTAGGCAAAATAACATTTTCTCCCTACGCTGGCAGCAAACACAGAGTGAGAATTTGGACTCTTGCTGCACCTGAGCATCTTAGCTGCACTTTAGCTGCATGTGCACTTGAAATTCTAAATGTGTGAGAAAAGACTTCAAAATGCTGTCAGCTTCTTTTACTTGAAATCAGAACACTTGTCATCAGGAAAATAATATCATACAATGGAAGATGGAAAATAAAAAATGTAGTGCTATACTTTATTGCAGCCTACACTGGTGACCAAGATCAGTTCATTCCAACAACAGAGGGAAAGATTTCATCTTTTTCTTTAAAAGCACAATGCATAGAAGTCTTTCGAAGTTCCTGTCCTGTCAGAACTGCATAAAATAGGTCAGGATAAAGACAGAAAAAGGAAAAGGAAGAAAAAGGAAGAAGCTTAATACATATTTTCTTTTTTTTTAACTGCAAAAGATTTATGAACTTCTAATTTTTCTTTACACTGTGAAGTATTGTGCTCATTATGCAAGATGATAGACTATTAGAAGAAAATATAAATATAAGGACTTACAAGGAATCGCTAATTCAAAACTGCTATCATATTCAAACTTGTGGAGGTCTTGGTGTCACCTCTAAGAAATATCAGAGATGAAAACTCAGTCTCTAGGTCTCTTTTTCTCTGTTTTCTTTGATGGTCTGACTAAGAAGAGATAACCATAACCCTAGTATTTACAACAGAAAGTCTCTCCTCAGTTTGCTGAGATCACACATCTATGCTAACACAAACACCTCCTCGTGTCAATGCACCTGAGAGCAGGAGGTCTCCCTGCACCCTTTCCAACCAGCTGAGGGCTCTGGCACAAATCTCTCTCTGTCATTAGATCTCCCCTGTGTCTCCAAGCTTATCTATCAATTTCAGACATAATGTTCCCTAAAAATATTAACAGTCGCTATTGAGGAAGAAAGCATCTCTAACCCTGGAATTTTGGGGGAAAATGGATACATTTTTGGATGGATGGATCCGTTTCATCAGAGACATGTAGATTTAAGGAATAGCAAGGCTTTTGCTTCGTGGTGTTTCAGTTTTGACTGGCAGAACTTCTACTTTGTTCTCTTTTAGAACTGGAATGAAAAAAAAAGACAAACAAAAAGTAAACAAACAAAAACAATCAAATGTAAAATAAACCTCTAATATTTATCTTCAATTAAATCTGGGTAGTAAAATACTTCAGTCTGTGCCTGATTCTGAAATCAGATGGGATTCTTACAAGTATGATAGGTCTTGTGGAAAAGTACTAACTATGTTTTAAGAGACAAATATTCTGTAAAAACATATTTTCTATTACTTTCCTACTCTTGAAGAGTGTGAGTTTCAAATGGAATGCTTTAATGCTCACATGGCACTGAAATTGTAGAGGTTTGTGAAAATCAATATAATGTTTTGTAGGCTAGGTAGCCAAAGAAACCTCAGACAGCAATCAAGATGAGGTTTATATTATCCAAATGACACTATAAGACAGCATGGCTTCCTAAAATTCCAATTCTGTGTGAGATTCAACCAGCTCACCAATATTGTCTCTCACATATTTTGTTCTATAATTTGACCACATTAATAGACTACAGAAAAACCTTTGTTATAATTAGTAGGGCAGAAAGGATTTGGCAGCATATTTCTTCAGCTGACAAACTGCCTGCAGGTTCCCAATCAATGAAACTTTATCAGGTTTTGAGTTTCTCTCCCAAGGAAAAGTTTTATTTTTATTTGTGTCCAGGTACGATGGCCTGTACGCCATACAGGCTAGTCTGTCTCAGGATGAATCCAAAACTGTACTGAACTGTCTTCTCCAAAAATGTTTTTAATCCATGACTGGTTTCAACCTGGCTGACTGAAACTCTTTAGTGCAAAGCAAAAACATGAAGCAATGACTTACATTTTGTATGCACTTTCTCAGGTACAGAACAGAGACAGAATTCACCATACATTACCTCCAAACACAGAAGACTGAATTATTTATGCAGAGAGATACTCAGTGTAATAATTTGCAAGAAAGTCTGCAATGTTCTATTTTTCTGACAAGACCTGTTTTAAGATCTTGGCTATAATTAGGCACAGATGACTTTTGAACTTCTCATGTGAGTAATTCAAACCTGAGTCTTTTGTTTTTAGTTCCAGAAACATTTTTATCTCCTTTTTTTTTTTTTTCTTCCCCTTCTCTAGTGCTGTGGACAATAAGAATTATTTTGACAAAATTTAAATTTGGCATATTCATTTTAAAAAACTTCATTTTGCTACAACCTGACTACAGATTTATATCCCAAAATTACTCATCTCTCAAACTCTGTGAAGTTTGCTTTTTTCCAGAGAAAAGTAACAGAGAAAATACAGCACACAGCAGTGATTAAATCACAAACACACTATATTAAAGTTGTTGCCATTTTCAATATGGATACACACTGTAGTGGGCTTTAAAAAATGCAATTCCTTGAATACTTTTTTTTCACTTAGGTCTTTCACATTTTGGCCAGAAAGTGGTCTCTGCGCTAGTAATTGCAAAAGGCTGAAATTGCCTTTTTTCAGGCTCTATGCAGAAATCAAAGCTACCACAGAACTTTGAGGGCCACTATATCAGAGAGCACAAGCTATGAGGGAAGCTGAGACTGAACTCAGCTGGCATGTCACAGAGATAATTCATTTTGTCGGGACTGTTGTACAATTGCCTTTTGAATTAATAACTCAAGTCAAATATGCTCTTTTTTTTCAGTTTCTATTTTCATTGAAAATCCAAGGATTTTCATATGGCACTACAAACAATTTGGTGTTGAAAGGTTTCCCCTAGAGGGAATACAACCCTCCAATAAGACTGTGACATGATTTCTGTGAAAGACATTTTGCATCTGTCTGCAGAACACTTTGGATGACAGAATTAAGTCAACAGTTCTACAGAAAAAGACAGAGAAAATAAAGCTCCTGTGGCACATTCACTCACTGACAACAAACATTGTGAGCAGCCATGAACCAGGACTTCTTTCCTGACTAGACAAACTGTGCATTCTTAATTTTTCCACTGATATTTGAGGCACAAAAAAGCATATCATAGGAAAAAAGCATATCCCCCTCAAGCAAAACCATGAGCTCCTTAAATTAAATGTGAATGACATCAGGTGGCAGAGGAAATCAATTAGCCTTTACACTTGTACATTGGGAATCAAGAAGAAAAGTACAATATTTTTAAATTTAAGAAATGCAGATTGTGAAAACAAAATTATGTAGAGGCATTATTATTGCATTGAAAATCTATTACAGAACTATATTTAAGGAAAAACAGAGAGGCCTGAATTTAAATAATTCTGTTTCAGGCAGAATGATGCAAAGTGTATGAGAAACCAATGGTATTTCCTTGGTTTTAGAAAATACTGTGTTTTATGTCTTCAGTAGACCAAGAAGTAAAGCAATAATTGAGCCTTTAAAAATTACAGTAGACTATAGGGAAGACAAAATGACATCCTGATTTGTTGTTAATTTTCAAAAGCTATAGAACAGACTCCATTTCCAGATACATTAGGAGTAACATAGCATGACAATCTAGATGATCTTTAGTATTTAAAGATGCAAATTTCTGGATCATAAGTTTTAAAAAAAATCCTTTTTTCAAGTAAATTGCCAGTTTTTTTCATTTTCAAGTAATGCACACTTCCACCAATACAGTAGTTAATGTAACCTGAGCATTTCAAAGTATGACTGTAGAGCAGATACTACACTGATCTTGTTACTGATCCTTCTAAATTTCTTAAGAGTTGAGATCTAGAAATTTCTAAAAATATTGCAAAATTTCTGTAAACCTTTTATAGCAAGCTGTTATGCAATCCCTGGTGTAATTTGAACCAAGCTAGTGCCAATTTCTCTTTAAGTATTACTCCGTATTTTCTGTAACAATAATCATTCTGCAATCAAATGACAGCAGGTATTGGAATTGGGATAAAGGAAAGAGTTTAAGAGGAACAACTTGATGATATATGCCTCTCCTTCCCATGTATTTGCCTCCTCCAGACAAGTAAAAAAAAAAAAAAAAGAATTGTAGAAATCTAAAGTGAATTAAGAAAACCTTTTTGTTCTCAAGAGAAAATGTCGAAATAGAAGACACAGATTGAAGTTTTCTAACACAAACCTATTGCTGTAGGATACAGTAGTGTTATAAGCATGCCTGCTCAGACAGAGGAAAGCCGTACCTGGGAGCTCTTTTCTTTAGCCTTACCACTAAAAATTGCAATCTGTCACATTCTTGGTTTAACTCTCTAAATGTATGCTATTCAGGGATCAATTACAGAAAGACTGCCAAAACAGGAGTTGAGGGTTAGACAGTCCTTAGGGTATTGCAGTCCATACTCGACTAATTTTAAACATCCACAGAGGATTTAGAGACATGCTACAACATACAGAAAAGTCCTCCAAGGGAAGAGAAAAATATGAAGTTTTATGTATGAACTTGAAAGACAAAACATACAAGAATCAGTTTCATCAGTAGAATCTTTTATTTACATTATGTTCATGTTGCAGCCTGAATTGCTGCTAGTAAAGACCAGGGTAAGGAAGCAAAAAGGGCCTTTGCGTAATATCCGCAAATGCTTTATTCAGCTCCCTGTAAGATGTTCAGAGTCCCCAGCACACACACATGGAGGGTCCCCAGCACGTTGGTCTCTGAGGGGCCTGGGGATGAACCTGGTCTTGGGGCTGTACAAAGATAAGGGACAATCAGGGAATAGGGAGGGGTGGCTCAGGGACATAGGAACAGACAAAGGAACAGGGGAACGAGCCAATGGGGTGTAAACAGCTTTTTGTTGGGAGTTTCTTGAGTCTCCCTAAACCAGGGAATGCCCCCCAGGGTCTCCACATGTTCACATTTAATCTCCATCATTCCTGTCATTGTCTTCAGTTCACACAAATCACAACAAGAAAAGAAATTCAGTCAGAAGTGAAAACATACTTTGGGCTGACTGAGGTACATGTATGATAAACTGAAATGAAAAACAAAGCCACATTGTAGAGTCCTATTGTTAGCAGCAGAATCTGAATGTTACTGAACAACTTCCTACACAGGAAAGTAAGAAGACCTAGTTTACATTCTAACAAATTCCATTTAGTATAACATTCCCATTGTAGCTATTCTCACTATAAAGGAGTGATACTAAAAAGAAAAGGAAAGACAGACTAAAAAGTCTGCTTTGATGATGTTGATGGCATGTCAATATGTTTACATTAATTTCTTTTATTTTATTTCTTATAAATTCACTGACATTTTGACATCGAGGGCTACTTGCAAAGAACCATATTCTTTCCCTTGGAAGCCCTTCTACCGACTCTTCTGAGGAAGTGTAGCATTATTTGGAAATAGCAACCAATTTTTGATCTGGAGAAGAAATGGGTAATTTATGTAACTTGTTTATATAGAGAAAGGATTGTGACAAACAGCACATAAATCACTGCATGTGGAAATATGTGAAGAGCTGCTGTATGTCCATAGTTTACTGCCCTGAACTTTTCTGCCTTTGCAGGATTTTACAGAAGCTGATCCTATTAAAGTAATACATCCTCTGTATTTTTCTGCAGTGCCTGCACTTCTACATCTAGAAAAATTGCTACTATTGGAGAAGATGGTATCTTTTTTACAACTGCTTTTCAAAAGAAAGAAGATCTATAAGGACTTCTGTATCTAAACACTGAAACAAAGAAATGTGCTTTGAATAGTTCTGTAAATTTTTAATTTACTTCACAGCATTCTTTATAGAAAATTTCTTTCTTGGTACACACAGTCAACAATTTGAAATGATCACCTTACACCACCAAATAGATTTCTTTCAACTGTACTCCTAATATCTGTGGTCTTCTTTGTAGCTTGAATTCTTCTGCCACATGTATGCTAGATGCAAATCATGAAAGATTTAAGACAATCATGAGCAAGCATCATTACATACATTTTAGATGCTTCAAGCTTCAGAAGTGTTTCTAGCAAAATGAAAGAAACATTACTAAATATTTAAAGACTTCCTATGAGATGTCTCCTCTTCAGAAGGGAAAAAGAAAAAAAGAATTACCAGATCCATATTTTGTGGCTGCACATAATCAGGAGTTCTGAAAATATCTAAAATGACAATTTTCATATGAAAATCATTGGTTAGTATTCTCTTGATAGAAAGGATTTTCTTTTATATTAAATAAGAGCTACAAAAGTCTTCCCAAAATGCAAGTACAGTGTCAAGAAATTACAGTGTTGAAAGTTCTGTAGTTTTTGTAATCTGCAAAACTCGGGATTTTTTCTAGCATTTTTTCTCTTACCTGTGCATCATCACAGAACTAAAACTTTATATATTAAGTCACATATAAATTATAGGGAAAAAGCATAACATACTTCATTAATTCAGGCAGATTTTTTTAAAAAGTTGTTGCAGAATTTTGGTCTAGCAGTATTTCCACCACAGACTCTTCTGCTAGGACATGGCCCAGATCTGGCAGAAAAGAGCTCAACTTCACAGTCTTTATCATGCCACTGGGGAGATGCACATGCCTGGTTGGCTCCATGTCTTACTGCTAACACTCAGCAATAAACCAGATTTCAGTGTTTTTATCAACTCAATAAATTCACAACTCAAGATTCCAATGAGGATGAGAACCCTTTGTATAAAAGACCACCATTTTAGGGGCCTTTTGAATCTTCCATGATCTTGCTTGCTGGTTTCTTCAATTTAAAATTAAAAGAGGAAACAAAGTGAAGACACCAAATTTCTAGTTTTTTTCAATATCTAACACTTTCACAGCACCTACTCTCTATGTGGAAACTTTTGAGTGTTGTATAAACTCACACCAATGCAAAAAGTCACTCAACCTTATCAAATAGAGGGTTTTGCATAAAGACAAATATGGCAATTCTCTTAAAGATTGTGTTGATATGTACTTATTTTAAGACAAGAGGAAAGTAAGATAAGCACATACAAAGGAAATAGGTAGGGTGCCCACTGTTCAAACTGCTATAATTGTAATCTCTAGGGGAAAATTGGTTAATTACTCTTCAGATAAGTGAAACAGTCTTCTGACAATCATTTAATACTTTGTCACTCCAGTCTCATCTAGAAGAAAGAATAACCTCTTGAATACACTGTAACAGTATATGTTCAGATTAGTGAAGGACTTGTTTCATTCCAGTATAATGTCCTGCCTTTTCCGCAGTAAGCGATCTGCCATGAAATGAATTGCCAGCTTTCCCTCTGGACTGAAGAGAGAAAAACACTGTGTAGGAAGAGCAGCAGCATAGATATTCTGCTTTCATTAAAGACATCCATTTATGTTTTGAGATTTTTGTTTTAGAAAGTCTACTGTAAAATTAAAAGATTTAACTTCAGGTATCTTGCAGCAGCTCTATGCTAACATGATAGTTCTCTCCTTTCCAACACCAGCTCAAAATCCCTCCTCTACTTTTCAGCCCTGGTCAGAGAAGTACTTTCTCTGACTATGCTTCTGTGAAATCCTGTCAGCATCTCCCCAAGAGTCCAGTGGAGAATAAAGAAAATAGCAGGGCAGATGGTAAAAGATGAAACCTCAGTAAGGATGCTTTACTAGCACATTGCAGGAATCAAGAGGAGATGAATGCCACAATTGTCAGGAGGCAGAGCAATTCCTCTCTGTAGGATTCAAGGAATTTACTCTTGATAGGCCACAACACAACCCTGCGGAGGCACAGGCTGCCTCCAGCTTCTGCTCTCTGCATTTCCTGACTGCAGTTCTATTCTCTTCTCTGCTCCATTTCACAACTCAGCACCTTGGCTTGAGATCTGTCTCAGTCACCTCTCAGCACTGCTGCACTGCTCTGTGCAGCAATCTGACCATGCTTTCTCCACACAACATATGACCTTCTCTATTTTCTAGGAAGAATAATCACGTGTCTTAAAAATTGTTTTGGGTAATGATTGGGGGAACATTTTGCTTCATATTAAAGATGCTCCAGAACGTTTGTTTCCATACAGTTCACCTTTCATCATCTTCTGATTGGCCCCTTTAGAAAAGATATTTTAAAAGCAAGACAGAGAGCTAAAGTATATTGAATTTTTCAGTATACTTCAAATATTATGAGAAAGCCAAAACTGAAGGCAGATGTTAAGGTTATCTCAGTAACATTAACTCAGCTCTATGTATCTTTGCTGCTATTTATTCTTCAGAGCAGATTCCATCTGTTTGAAAAAGGATTCAGAATGGAAGCACTGCTTTTGCCTCCTATGAGAGCAAAACACCTTAACTCACCAGCTCACTTGCAATTTCCTAACCCTGCTGCTGACCCAACACACAACACAGAGCACATAATTTCCCTGTTCTGTGCCTGTTTTTCTCTTTCTGTCTTTGTCATCTGTTTGAAGTCTTTGAACCAAGGCTGGGTTTTGGTTCTGTCTTTTTTTCTGAAATATACATTCAGTATCTATCTAAGCATCTATTGCATCTAAGACTGAAGTCCAAAATCATTAGGTTCTTTCAAGTATTGACCAGTAATTGTGCATGTACACTGCAGTACAGTTTTCTTTACTTCCGAAAAGCAAAAGGAGGAATCAGACAGTAAACTCCATCAATCTTCACTCTGACACTGACAATTCTTCACATAATATTTTCATTGACCTATCAGCAAAAGTCTATTAGATCTACAAAATAATCTACAAAATACAAAGATAAAATGAATGAACTGTGGTTACATATCTGAAAGACAGCAATTCTGATGGTATTAACAATTTTCAGAAACATAAGAAATCTGTATTATTGTAATTAATTCTTTGTTGTTAGTGCAGTCAGAACAGAAAGAACTAGGTTTAATTTAGGGTAGCACAAGCAGGATAATAGAAAACCTTTCTATACAGGAGATGCTCAAAAGCATTGAGTAGACCAGGATTTAAAATTAGGTGAGCAATTCCTAGAACATACATTTAGCACTCTCTCTTGGATCCTGGAAAGGCCTAGGTAACTTCTTCAGTTCCCTTGCAGTCTTATTTTATAGAATTTGGTAACTTATTTGCTGTCTTCTGTGATTTTGAGTAAGAACATTCCAGCCAAGCCATATTCATTAATTTTCAATTATCTGATGTATTTCAAATTAATTTATTCTAGAAACTCATATGCATTCTAGGACAGAGAGCAGATGAGCAGATCATGGAATTAAAAGTGTTGTTCAATTATTATCACTTGGTTAACTACAAAATAATAAGAAAATGACAGCCCAGGTACCAGGCAGAGCTAAAATCCCTGGAAAAAAAAGATCATGCTTTTTGAGCTGTACACTTCTAGAGCTGTACAGACCTTCAGAGTATTCCTCTCTCAGTTGATTCCCCAGCATGCTCCAATGATGTTTTTAAACAGTGATAAATTGGTGGATTTCAGTAAATAAAGTTAAAATTAAAAAATAAAAAAGTTGCAAAGACCAGCAGTTAGGGTTTTTCAGAAACCGTTTCAAATTCAAAATGGAAGTATTTTTATGGTTGAAGATGACATTAGAACTGTTCTTCCATTGTTGTAAAAAATCTGCAAAACTTTTGAAATAAGCTCAAGCCTGTTTTGTTTCCTGTGAAAAGAAAGATCTGGAATAACCATTGTTTTCCACCGAAAGGGCCTATGAGAAACAGTGCTTAGGATGATAGCTAACTATTTAACTTAATTCTGTAAACACTATGATGGATCTCTCAATATTAATCTAAATAACTCGAATTAGACATCTTTTCTTCTCTGCTGACTGTGCATAGAACCAAGAGAAACTGCTAAGTGCTCTTATTAATTTAGGAACCAACCTGCCTCATCCTGCCTGCAGACTGATGCCCACCAGAGAACTGCTGGCTTTCATACGACCTGGAAGTTTTTCTGTGGCTGATAATTCTGAGTACTTAAAAGGAGATTTTAAACTACCCTACCCAAATTCTGCTTTATGACTTAGTTACAAGAAGGAGAGGATAAGCTTTGACAAAAGAAATAAAAAATAATAAAGAAAAATGTCTGGACTAAGTTGTAATTTCATAATATGCTCTGTGAAGGGACACAGACCTGGGTAGAGCACAGAATATTTGCAGCTGATGTATTTTGAATGTGTTTTTCTGCTGGAGTTGTTCTGTGTATCAAATACTTATTAATTACATTTGCAACATCTGTGACTATGAAGAAAATGTGTACTTTTTCCTAGTTTTATATATATAAAAAAAAAGAGAAGACTTTAACCTGTGTTGTCCAAAGCAACAGGATTAAGACTCAAAAGTTCTTGGTTTTGGTACCTGTTATTAGATTACTTTTACTTTACTAAAATTCACTACATTGAATTTCATTTGAAATAAAACCCCAGTTATACCACTTATAACTAGTAATTTTAACAAAGCTATTATATGACTGCTAACATAAACTAATTTATTGCAATCTTCATTGGAAGATAGTATCTATGAAACAAAGGGAAGTAAAATTTCCTGCAGACACATTTCACGCAAAGTAGTTTGGTCTGCTTCATAGAACTCCTCCATTTTTCAGTTATTGATTACTGCTACCATTTTTCAACAAATCTGATTTACAAGTCATCGAAGCACAGAAAACAAGAAGCATAAAAATACGCAGAAAGTTTTAATGAAATTATTAAAATTATTCTGCCATATTTTACTGGGCAAATTATAGGATGGGTTATTTCTCAAAATCTGTAAAGTTGTTGGCAATTTCAGCATCACTGCTTTGCTGCTAAGTGGTAATTAAACCATTTTACACACTACATGAATCAAAGACCATTTTTTATGACTTCTCAGTTAAGACTCCTGTCAGTCAATGACATCAAAAAGATTAGGAGCAAAACTGCAGAGTGACAAACATTTCCTACCTTTCCTTTTACAGCAATGCAAGTTTATTATCAGGTTAAATTTCTGGTGGAAAAGAAGGAAAAGTGTTAATGATATCAAAGGATTCCAACAATATCTTCAGGTAAGAAAAGGCCTGTGGCAGCACTGCTTTAGCAAAATTAATTATCTTACTACATTTACTTGGTGCAAGGAGAGTTTGTGTATCATTATTTCTTAATCATTGTCTGTGCTTTTGGATATAGGTTTTCCAGCTCAATTAAATTCTTTATTCTCCTAAATATACTAATCAGATTCTCATTTTCTATACTTTGTCCATGAAATATAATTTTATCTTGTTTGTTCCTTTGTTTGAAGCTTTTCAGTTAAACTGTAAAGTGTATCACACAGGAAAACTCTTAAAACACCTAAGTTAGGAGATTAGTCTCCCTTAGCTCCGTGGATCAGCAAAAGGGAGGTAGTGTTTCTTAGAGTGATGTTCATCACAATGTGCATACAAGTGAGGACTGTAATGTACATGCTTCAAATCACTCTCTGGAAGGATGGCTCATGCACTCTCCTGGCTGTACAGAGCAACCGTGCAGCCTGGCTGTTCCAGACACCTAAGAGCGGCTGTAATTTCACCCTTTTATCCAGCCATCTGCTTGTATGGCTACTGCTGTCAACTCTACTCATTAGAAATCTTGTAATTGGTTTTCTTGGCATTTCTAGTTCATTTGTGCGCTACAGAAAGAAGGCTTAAATAAACTCTTCTACAAACAGACTGACCTAACAGCCTGCTGATATTAAAAAGATCCATTCATTGACCTTTGCCAGCTCCTGGCCATGCAACTCTTCACTGTGTTGAACCCAAATCAGATTTCTGCTAGCTTAGCATCCCATTGGATTGGCACACAGAATGCCTCAGTGAAAGGGCAAGCATGATTTATACATGGGAGGGTGCAGGAATATATAACAAAGTTGGGTAAGCAGAACTACTGCCATAGAGGGAATAAGCTGTTAAATAATTTTGGCCTGTTTTGTTTGCCTGCCCTGATAAATGCAAATGATAGTGTATTTAACAATCCCTTTGTTTTAAATTAATTTAGCAGTTATAACAAGAATGATGTGGAAAATGGAAGACTACATTTCAACTCAAGATATAAAATACGCTTCCTAAAATCTTGGGACTTTGAAACCTCATATCTTGTTGGTCCATGAAAGAAATTTTTTGCCAAAAGCTGCTGAGTAGAATGATGTCTTTGCACTTGCCTGGCATTTCCATGTTCTTAGTTCCAGCTCTAAGACAGGAGTTCCTTCCTCAACCACTCTGCATCCTCCACAGCCTATAGTATGCACAGCTCCTGGGCCCAGTTTTGTAGCATGGATATGGCTGATTGACTGGCCAAAAAAATGTAAAATTTAGCTCACATTTAATAAGGGTCAGTAAATAGGTTAGGGTTTTTTTTTTTTTTTTCTTTCCACTACTCACATATTTCCACAACACACAGAAACTCAGTATCTTTTTATACCAGTAAAGCTGTGCTGGGTGTGCCTGAGCAGGGGGTAATCATCTTCAGAGCAGCCCACCTGGTGCTGTGATTTGGATTTGTGACTAATACTGGACCAAAACCTTGCTGAATGAGTTTGAAGCTGTTTAAAAATTCACCAAAAATTCAAAGCTACCAATGTGGAGAACAACAGCAAAAGTTTATTCCTAAAGATAAAACCTACAGTATGCATCTCCACAGCTAGTGTGCACAAATTCCATTCCTCTGAACACATGTAAAGAAAAAACCCCTTAATTATGTATTTGCAGTTTTAGAGAAACTGAGAGATAGAATAATAATAATATTGAATAAAAATTCTATACCTCTGCCAGTTCCTCACCTAATGTAGTAAAAATTTATCTGGCACTTTCCCATACAAAGAACAATACTCTTTTTTGTGTGTTATGCTTGTTTTTTTATAACATGTGACACTACACTTGCCAACCACTTTTTAAAAAAATTATTTACTGCTTTTGTAAGAGTTTTCTTTATTTCAAAAAAGAAAATAAAAATTATAATAGTCTTTTTCTTTATTATTAATTTCCAAACCAACATCACTGTTATTTTAGAAGTTAAAGCATTTTCCCTATAATTAATCTAAATTACAACTAAGCTTTTGAAGTCAACTTTTTTGAAATATGTTTTTTCTCTTTTGGCTACTGTTGTGGCGTCTGTATTGAAGTTATAGAGTCTCCCACTATAATAAGGTAAATATTCGACAGGCAAATACCTGTAGTATGATAAAACACCCTCATTTTGTTTGCAAGTAACCTTCTGTATCTTGCCATATATTTAGTGGGATTAACAAGTTACTGGAATGGTTCACAGAAGACCAAAGAGCCCAGATGTGCTAAGGTATATGCATACCTTAAGTTGATATTCTACAAGCACACCTCTAAAGAAAAACAACCCAGGCAGGAAGCTTTCATCAGGTGTATGCCATTATAGCAGGAACATGATCAACACCAGGCCCTGCATTTGAACATCAATTACAAATGACCAACAGTATTAAAAAGATTTTGTTCCCCATATAAAAGGAGAAAAAGCACGTGTTCAGCATGCAAAATGGAAATGCACATTACATGTTGTCACTTCAACTAAACAAGGTATCTGTGGGAGAACAAGTCACTCTGCCTCCTTTTTTTCTTCTTCAGGTCACTAATCATTGAAATAGGGGAATCTGAGACTAGGATATCAGGAATTCAGTTGACACAACCATAGGACATATATGTGTACAATATATACAATCATAAGGCTGTGAATAAAACTAGTGCTATCTTCATATATGTAACTGTTTAAATTTTAATTTGGAGCAATTCCAAAGAAAATATGCACTTTAACCTCCCATTTCAATATTATGTTCTATACAAATAACAACTGATGTAATAATAGAAAAACATTCTGGGTTAGTTTTCAATATTGTAAAGAGTAAAATCTAAATATCGTTACTTTTTTTTTAAATAAAGGACAGGAAAGATTTTTCTGTGACAGAAAAATATCATAAGTTTTCAGCATCCTGTTAAATGCTTGATGCACGCTGGAGTCCCATTTATTCATGAAGCAAAGCATTAAAAGAATCCAAACCTTCAAACTGAAGATTGTAAATGTCATACAGTGCTGTTCTAGCCAAAATAAGTACATTTTTAACACATTTAACACATAATTCATCACTTGTCTTTAATCTCAACATTAAACTGAGAATCATTGGTTTGTTTTGGAAAAAGGAAAAACCAGAGAAGTACATGAAAATTTTGACCAACTCCCAATGTGCAAGCTTTACAGAGTTATTTTAAATGCACAAGCCTTGAGAACAGAACTTGAAACAACATTTCCATAATATTCACTGCTATGTTTATGTTCTTATTATGAATAAAACAGCATGATAACATCTTCCAGAATTAGTTCATTATAAATACTTTATATAAAAACTGAAATGTAAATGAAAGTAAATTTAACTAGAAATAATTGATTCATTGCTTCTTCTGTCACACTAGTTAATAACATGAAAGGCTCCAAAATAAGAAATCAGTTCCACAGAACTCTCATTTGAAAATGTTCAACTTACAAAAGTTATTCAGCTACAGTAACTGATGGCATATGCTGCCAATTATACATAAATTTCATTCACTCAAGATGCTATTCTTTCTGTTTTCACACACACATGTCCCCCTCCTTAAATACACTATGACAAAGCAGTAATTGAAACAGGATTTTCAGGTAATTCCAAGGATTTTCTGTAATTTTTCTTTAAACCATGTACCCCTGTACTGACAAACAGTAATTTCTTGAGGAGGATTTTACTGCCATAGACATTAGAACTGAGGGCTTCTCCAACAAGAGAACTCAGAATTGACACTGATGCAGAAATATGTTTAAGCATCAGAACCTACCCTGTCTCTCAGACAGCTGGACTACAACTCCACAGCTCAGTATATTGCAATGATTTGTGCAGTCTCCTCTGGATCTCCCTCTCATTCTCCATCGGCTCTGAAGATCAGACTCTCAAGTTTGCTACTCTCTACTTGCATTTTATTGTACATCTTTTCCTTTTTTGTATTTTTCTCCCTATTCATGAAATCCCATCTGAAGTGCTGCATCCAGCACTGGGGGCCCTAATAAAAAAAGGGTGTGAAGCTGCTGGAGAGAATCAAGAGGATGCCATGAAGATGATCAGCAGGCTGGAGAACCTCTCCTATAAAGACAGGGAGGGTGAGAGATCAGAGGTTGTTCTGTTTCCCCAGAGAACCGAAGTCTCTGATGAAATTCTGTCCTTTTCAGCGGGGGATCCTCACCACCAAGAAAACCAGACAGAGAGAAGCAATGAGACACCTTTGGAACCCAAGGAGAAGTGATACATTTTGACTTAATCTCTGTCACTCTCCCTGTACCGCTTCCCCCCTACACACTTTTTCCTGTTCTTTTCCTTTTCCCTCTCCTCTCCTCTCCTCTCCTCTCCTCTCCTCTCCTCTCCTCTCCTCTCCTCTCCTCTCCTCTCCTCTCCTCTCCTCTCCTCTCCTCTCCTCTCCTCTCCTCTCCTCTCCTCTCCTCTCCTCTCCTCTCCTCTCCTCTCCTCTCCTCTCCTCTCCTCTCCTCTCCTCTCCTCTCCTCTCCTCTCCTCTCCTCTCCTCTCCTCTCCTCTCCTCTCCTCTCCTCTCCTCTCCTCTCCTCTCCTCTCACTATTTATTACAATTTATCCATCTTTTGGTATGAACATCTAACTTTGTTTTGTTTTCATCACGTGTTTTTGGTATATTCAAACCTTTCAGGGTTCAATCAGTTTTTATCACAGAGTGTTCCCTTCGCTTTTCTATGCTTAGAACAAATGGCAACAGCATGGGACACAGAGCAGGTAATTTTTGCTGTCTACTCTTCCAGTCTTAAAGTGTAGTTTGGACATATATTCCAGTTAAATATGCATATATATATATATTTATATATATATATATATTTGCAATAGTTACATAATCTACAATATGTATACATTACCAGATACTGACCTGTAAAATGAGGCAGGAGAATCTCTGCTAGACAAATGAAAGAATTTTAAATAAAATTTAAACAATTAAATGAAGATTTAGGAAAGTTTAAAACCATTGACATTTACATAGCACAACAACTACACCTTGCTTCAGCTTCTTTGGGTTGCTAATCTTCCCTTAGTCTCTACCCCCTTAACCATCACAAAAATGGTATTAAAGAGACAGAGATGGAAGAGATAGAGTATACCTGAAAACAGCTACTAGAAACAGCTAGGAGAAAACTAAAAGTCCATTTGTAAAAGGGGAGACATTTTTTTTTCCTATTACCCTATCTTTTTAACTTTTTTTCTACTAATGTACTTCATCTGACTATGCTTTTTTATTCTATTATTTATCTTAATAGCCATCTGTTGAAAAGTTGACGTGTGATTTTGATTGCAATGGACTTCAAGACTTCAAAGTGTTACATGAGAATGGATCCAGACTCAATATTTCTTCTCCCATTGAAAAAAAACCCTAGATCACAATTTTCCATAAATACATCCTCATTGTATTTTCAGTGATGAAAACCCACTTTTATACACAGTATAAAATTTTATACTTTGAATGACATTTTTTTGAGAGATTCAATAAATGTATAATAATTAAGCATTATGAGTGTGCATTTCAATGAATAAGAAACCAACTCCTAAACTTTTAAATCTTGAAACTTCAACTTTAGAGGTTTCCATCAACTCAACAACCAAACTAAGAATGCATCACAGACCATCATGAAAACAGAACTACGACCACATCCTTAACTATTTATACACGTAAGTATCTGTTTGGTAAATAAAATTCAGAGCTACTATGAATTTAAACTAGTGCAAACATATAGTTTTACATAGTCCTTGAATGCCTATGTTTTCAAATTAGAATGAACATCTAAATTAGAATGAACATCTCTATAATGCAATTGTCATCTTTATATAATAAAAAATAAAACAAAATGCCTGGTAAATAAAAATTATATTTTAAATGTTTGTATTAGAATAATATTAGAAAAATTCTAATTAGAAGATTACATTTATTGAATTAGAAAAATTAGAAGTAAGAGAAGAATAACTCTGATGATTGATTGCAATAAATATAGTTTCAAGAAAACTGAAAATTTTCCATTTTCCCACAGATTGCTATCCTGTAGATATAAAAATTTATTTTCCACAGAATAGAGCTATACTTTATCTTCAAATATTTCACCAACATACAGCAGAAATTTGCAGTATGGGTAAAGTGTGGCCAGACATCAATGTCTTGAGTCACTTGATACTTTAAAGATATTATGACATGAAAATGGGGCAAGTAATGGAAGCAGGGAATATAGAGTAAATAAACAGGTAATGAGACTTAGGCTGATACTTTCTATTCTCATGTGGAAATAGCCCCATTTTCTTTCCAAGGTAAAATGGTCCATGCTTTTCCTTAATGTTTACAGGCACTTAGTGTCAAAGTCATCCTATACAACTTTTTCATCAGGAGAGGGAAAAAACAAACAAGCTCAGAACATGACTGGGGTGTTAAAACAGATTGATTGTTGGTATTTTTCCATCAACTGCAGAAACAATCTACACTCTGTTCCCGGCTTAGCTATTTAGGTTTTGTGCCTCTGGCGTGAACAGAATCATATTTATGCTTAACACATAAACTAATATTAATATTTTTAGGTTTTGCAGGCTTGCCATGACACATTCATCTTCCTGATCTTCAAAAAAACAGTATGAAAGTAAGAACTGAGGCCTGTCAATAAAAAAATAATTTAGTCTACAGAATTTTTATTACAATTATTGCCAATCACATGTCCTGAAACAAAGAAAAATCTCATTTTTCTACATATGTAGACAAATGCAAAGTATGAAACACCGTTTATGCTCTCAGATGCATACTGGATTACCCAAAGTGAGGATGACCAGGGCTCTATTAACCTATATCAGCATGTTGTGCTCCCAAGTCAACAGATGTCTCCCATGAGCTCAGCATCACTGAATGCACATCAAAGGCACAACAGGATCTGTGTGCAGGCAACTGACCAATTGTTTTTCAAAACAGCCAGACAAACAGCAGCAGTGTTTTGACAGTAGCATCACTGGCGTTGCAGTTATCTCTGTTAACTTAGTGACACTATTTCCAAAGTAAGAGTTACCTCACTCATTCTTCTTTGCTGTCAACCATCTGGAGAGGCTGTACCAACAGCAAACTAATTTTTTTTTCTCCTCCTTCTTTTCAGATAAAATGCCAAAAATTCCTTTGCTCTTTCTCCACAAGTTACTAAACTTGTCCAATGCATACATTTATATGATTCTTCAGCACACTAAAGTCTATTTCCTGATTCCATTACAACCTTCAGTTCACCATTATTGTGAGAAAAATCTTATTATTTTTGTTTATAGAGACAAAAATTAAAAATTATAAGGTTTGGTGCTTTTCATTTCATTATAGTTGCAATCTTCATCTTCAGTTTTGAAACAGCTACAGTTTCTTAACTACCTTGATTTTTAATGTTGTATTATTAATTTATATTATTACAATTTCTATATTAAAAAAAAATCAAATGGTAGATTTCAACCATCACCATCCTCATCTAACCCAAAAACTCTGGTAAACCAAAATATTTTCTTAATATTACTATTATTTATAAAACTCTGATATTATCTTTTATAGTCTCATGAAGCTGTTATAGTGTCACAAATGTAACTATACAAAGGCTGTATTTTGTAAATGATAAAAAGCATGTCACCAAATTAGAGCAATGACATCCCTGCAGTCTGCAGATTGAGAAAAACCACATATGAATGAAAGGGAGAAAAAAAAAAGGATAGAAGAAAAATAAGAAGCACTGATTTACAACCTGTTAAGAAACAATAATGAATGCTGGCACAATCCATGAACAGGACAGTCTAGACCCATTGTGAAGACTTATTTCAGGGAACTCTGCCAACAAAAACAAATAATTCAGGCCTCAGCAACCCCTAGATTTTTTCCAATAAGGAGACATAATTAATCAATGGTATCATATTCCTGAGAGATTTTTTTCTCCCTTTTTAATACAGTCTCTATATAAATTCATCCTTTGGGTTTTTGTAAAATCAAGAAAAGAAAAAACATCTTCTCCATGAAAAACAGAACAATAGAGAGAAAAGGCAGTTCCTCGTGAAAGAGAAACTGCATACTGGATTACTGGATTTGGACAAGAGAACTGTGTTATCAAAAGTGCTTTATTTTCTTCAATGCATATGCTGCAGTTAGCAAGCTGTAATTCAGAAAAGCAAACACATAAATTGTAGGTTGGAATAAAACAGTAGAGTTCTGTGTTGCAATACAATTTCATATGAAACTGAATTTTAGACCATGGCTTGCAAAAAAATCCAACAAAGCAATTTCCCACAAACTACAGTTTTTTAACTACCAGTGACATACTGAGAATTTCTTATTTCTATTTTACCTGAAGCATAACACACAGTTTGTGTTCATGCAACAAATAATGAAATGCATTCAATTCAGCTTTGAAGTTTCATTACTCCCGTCTTTGTTGACACTAGTTAAAATAAAAAGATGAGAAAAAGAGAAACTTGAATCTTCTAATATGTATGATAGCTGTGATTTCTTTAAAGGTTGTGGAAGACCTATTTATTCTTTTATATTTTAGTTTAATTTCCAGAGGAACACAACGTGATCGACGCTAAATTAAAGAGGAAATCCCTCAGGAGGAGTTCATCTCTCTTGGGTGTCTGATGTACCACCCTGATACATAGTCTAGCTTTGGCTAGACTTCACACAACTGTTGTGCAATCATGAGATAAAAATAGACCTGAAAAATGCTGAAAAGGATACCTCCACTGCCCCTAACAAAATCCATGCCTGTAATTATTAAAGAGACTTCTGAAGAAAAAAAATTTTTCTCTGATTATATACTATATTTTTAGAAATATCACAGACTTTTACATTTCTTCTGGCTGCTGAGAAATGCAACACTGCTCTCCAGCCTTAGCTACTGCTTCTGTGCTGAACACGTACATTACATCACATTACATCACATGCTATAAACTCTGTGTAAATGGATAGGAACCACATTGATACTTTAGAAGAACTTTAGCTACATATAAATTTGGAAGTGTATCAAATTATTTCATTGACAGCACTTTACAAAAAGCTCAATTGCATATTGTACTGGACTCCCTGATCTACACCTAACACAGTATGAAGTCACAGCTAGTCTGGCTAACAGCAATAGCAAAAATGGGATCTTACAGGTAGGAACAGCACTGCTCAAGTGATTCAATACCTACAGATTAAAGCTTTCAACATTGATTATTGAAAATTGCAAGACTGCAATTAGAGAACTAAGATTTCAGTAAAACTGATATAAAGAGGAAAAATAAAGCTACTTCCCTAAATCTAGCAACACAGTAAAAGTTACACAATGTGTCACCCAAAGGAAGCTCAACTCAAACATTTCAGGAATACTGGGCATTTTGCTAAGATGTGTTGTTATACACTGGCTAAGGAACAAATAACTGACACATAACACTTACTGTTTTAAATTGGAAAAGAAATCATTCCATAGAAGAAATTATATGTAGTGTTAGTGTTCCTAGGCTATCAGGAGAACAAGTTGATATTGTTAAGTATCATCTAAGCTGTCTATGTGGACAGTATCTATTTATTTACAGTGGTTTAGAGTAATGATTTTCAAACTATGAATTACAGAGCACACAATTCTGTATCTTCTGATCACATTGAAGATTCCATAAGATATCATGGGGAAAATCACACTGAGTAAATAAATTTTATATATGCTAAAAAACATATACAATAAAAACCATTTCTAAATACAACCATCAGTCCAATACAGTTAGTTGTTCAATGCTTTCTGCAAATAAAAAGGGGGAAAGGTGACATTTAGAAGTGTAGCCTTTCTTGAATTATTGATAAAAAGACACTCAATTCTTACAAAATTCCCACTACCAATGGAACTTAAAGTTAAATGAATAAATGTTTGACACATTAATACTGAATAGTAAATATTTTATGCGTCATATCTAAGTAGTCTCAAATTGAGCACCTACATAGTTTGATCCCTTGTTAAAATCACTATGACAGCCAGTGTCTCCCAATACAGACTGAGATCAGCCTCAGGAAAATGAGGTAACATCTTCTGTCAGTAACATGAGAACTGAAGGAAGAACTTCTTGTTCTTCCTTGTTTAAAAATTCTTCCTTATGAATGAACTAAAAATAAATGGAAAGTTATGCTCTGGCATAAAACTCTGCAAGTCACACAGTCCATCTACCTACTAAAAATATTTACATAAGGTTGCTAAAGGCTGAATCCAGAGACAATCTTGTCTTTCAGTCACTAAGGCTGAGCAGGCCTGAGCAGGCCTGAGCAGGCCTGAGCAGGTATTACGATATAGTTAAAACACTAAATTTGTGTGTTAAATTAAAAACATAATAAGTAAACTTTGGGATAAACAAAAATATCAGTGCTTGGAATTTTGGAAGAATCTCTTACAGGAACAGTACTTTCACTAAGGCAGAGAGAGTACATTTTAGGTATGGCATGACAAAACTGTGACAACATGACTTGTATTCCTCCATGCTTCAAACTCACTATTTAAGCATATTGAAAAGACAATTTTATGTTTAATCAGATATTTTAGTTGTCTTACTAGTATTACATAAAGTATGAATCACAAACTTTTCTATGACTGTTATAGCTGGAAGGTTTGCCTGTTAGGAATAACACTTAGTAAAAAAAAAACTTCATGAGGAAGCAAGCAATACAAAAAAATCCTATCTCCAAATAACAAGCACAAACAATCAAGAGAAAATACTACACAGGCGCTCAAAAAAAAAAGAAAATAAATAATCAGTGTAAATTTCTACCACAATCATCTGAAGAAAAACTGTGTGGGCTGAAGTATGCACATAATATGGCCTAATCCATTAAAAATGAAAACACCTGCTAAACTGTGACCAGGACCATAATACATTATGCACGAGTGATGCTTTGTTGTTTATTAAGTTGTTGTCAGAATCTCCTCAGTGTATAAAATGAGCACTTTGCTAATCCACATATTTATAACTCGCAGAACACTCTGCATTTGTCAACAGATTTAAGAGCAATGTTGTACAGAGGTCCCAGGTTGACTTCATTACATTTAAAGCCTACAACACTACAATATTGCATAATATCCTAGTAGATGTAACTTATTAAAAGCTAGCAATGATTAGGATGTGCTTAGGAGTCAGTTCCAACATCAGGATTTAAAATTTAGTTATAATGAGGCCAACAAAAAAGTATCTTTTCAGCATATTTTTTTATTTGGAAACTGAACTCTGAAATCCAGACTTAACATATCTGCTACCACTCAAGCTCATTTTATAGCCACCTTCAAAAGCAGTTTGGTTGTATTACTGCAATGCCACTGGTATCCTGTGGCAACATATGTTAAGGCACTTAAATATCTTATGCAGCTCATGAGGAAGATTATTATGCTAAGTATGGTAAGAGCCTAGCAATAATGAGCAGGAAGATACCAGAGCTTGGTGGATGGAAATTTTGAGAAGAATTCCTGTAAAACATAAGGCAGGAATGAACATTCACCCTCCCCCATGCCCTCACAGTCATGAATCACATCTAGGATTAAGTGGCTACACAAACTGGTACTTTCTCAGAGAATTTGTTCCAAAAGTGAAAATACAGCCTGTATTCAAGTCCAGTAACTCAATGGCTAAGCCATTTAGCTATATAAGGGGAGGGAAAAAAAAAAAACCAAAACCAAACCAAACATACCCAAGATGCCTCCTTTGCATTATTACATCGAACAATTGAAATTCCAAGAAAATATCCCAACAACTTGTATTCAAAAGTAATTTATAAATCTCTCTGTTCTGTATTTAATGAGGATCTAGTTACTTTGGGGAGCTCAAAACTATGCCTCAACATGTGTGTCCTAATCCACTTTACAACAGAGGCAGGTGTATTCACTCTTCTCTATGGGTCAGCAAATATTCATGTGTGAAAAACCAGAAAACTTTAACAGCAAGAATAGCTAGGAGTCATTTAAATAGCACCTGAGATGCATATTACCTCTATTACAACTCCTTATAAAATACTTTGTAAAGAAGAGGTGTGAGACCATCTTCCATTATTCAAGTAAATGCTTTAATCAATGGGTCTAAAGCAGACCTAAAAAGCATCTCATTAGTAAAAAAGCTTTGCGGAAGTTTCAGTAGGCACAAACCTGACAAAACCAAGTGGCTCATGCAAGAAAGTTCCAAAAGAAAAACATTCATTCTAAATTCTAGAGCTCATGTGACAGGAAGCTCTGTGTTATCATTACAGTGATGGTTCCCATCAATTGCCAAATCCCAAACTTCATGAAGCACAGATCAGATAATCTGGATATCTGTATTTTGGAACAGGAATAAATTAGGAGTTCAGAACACCCAGACTGCAGGTGTGCTCCCTTGAAGAATCAACAGCTAATTATATGTGCATAGAGATGGCCAAACAGGCCATGGAACATTTTTTTTTTTTGGGTCACTGCTACAAACCTTCTTAAATAGAGAGTTCACAGCTGATGAGTTCTGAGCAAAAGCATAATGAGCTATATTCTATTTGCAGACACATATCCATAATCTCTCTGTAGAACACTTACTGACTGCTTCAGTACAAAATAGCTGTTTAGAGAACTGTACTTTAATGAGCTTGACTCTTTTTTTGTCCTCTGTACGTTAACTTAATACATTTGTTCAGTGGAATGAAAACAGTTTTTGAAACATTTCAAATTCCTAGCGGTTCAGTGGTGTTTCTCTGCATACTGGTTTTATAACATGTGGAGGAACCCACTAGTTAAAAAGTAACAGCAGAAAATAACTACGATTATTTTTTTTATTAGGGCAGTGTGATAGACTGATAACTTTATATAATTTACAGAATATGTAAATGTATATAACTCTATATGTTTCATATTTAAATTAGTCACTAGAAAATAGGGGGAACTGAATGGTAGATTAGACTGTCAGACAACAGAGATGCATGCTGATTAAATACCAAGAAAAAACATTTCTGATTATAATTTTCTCCAAAACATGTCAGTGTCTGTTTTCAGTCATTGGCTGGGATGTAATATATAGCAGCAAAATCTAAGTAGAAAACACTTCTCACATTTCAGCAGATCAGTACAAAGACCGTTACACACCCTGTTGATGTGAGTTATAGATTTCATTATTTTGTGTATGGAATCACAGACAAGATAAAACTTCTCTGCATCAGATTCCATCACCTGCCTAACTGTGTTTTCTGCAAGGGACATATTGTTATAAGGTTCATAGAGCTTATCGGCACAAATCCAATATTAGCTTTTTATGTCTAAATGAATTTTACATACAGGAAACAATTATCAATACATGTACCAAATGGAATGGGCTGTTAGAAAGTTAAATCCTTTTTAAATAGCCATTGCCAAAGACAAGAATAAATGTTGCAGCTTCTAAACTGGCAAATAACTAGAAACAGTATCATGTATGAATTTAAAGAAAATGAAACAAGGCAAAACAAAACATACCCAAACATACAAAACAAACCAAAAACAAAACCCCACCAACAACCTGACACAATTACCAGGACAACGACTGAAAAGGATTGGCTAATTTCACATGTTCTAAAGAGACTTTTTGTTAAAAGCAACTTTTGCTTGACTAGAGGTAACAGATCACTCAAAGTATAAGTAAACATCACTAAGGAATTATATATAATAAGGTTATGCACTAGAATCCCTAAATGATGCGACACTTGATTTTCCAGTTTTAAATTTGCTGAAAACTTTTAACATCAGCAAGTTCTAAACTACTCCTATAAGCAATACAGTTTCTTTTCCTTTTTCCTCTTAATCCTCTAGTTCCAGAACTCTGAAGTGAAATATTTATTTGGATCAAAATACACAACAAAAAAAAAGTACTATAACACAAGTACCTTTTAAGACTAAGTGTAATGCTGTACCTTGTAAGAGGAATATAATGAAATAATTAATTTCTTTGGTCAGGAAGTGAAAGCATATTTACAGTATGATTTTCTTACAGGTTACAAAAGCCTTTTAATACTCCTTATCATGTACCTCTGCCTAAACAGCTCAAGGTTAGTGGAACACATGTTGTTTATTCCTTTTCTTTCAACAGCTTTGCCAGACCAGTCTGCCTTTCATCCTACGACTTCATTCTTCCAAGAATAAGGCATGAGTATGCTAAACCATATGTGCAGGCAGGTTCATCTTATGCAGGTCTGGACACCTTATTTTCCAGTCACAAAGATAAGTGCAGTGCATTCTGCAAGCTTTTGTGCCTAGGTAGCTCTCCAGCGTGCTGAAGGGAGATGGCACACTCCCACATCTCTCTCAACACTCAGGACAAGGACTGCATGGTGACCTGTTCAATGCACACATTCCAAACACAGACACACGACTCTGAAATACAAGTGGGACTTGCTGGAAGAGCAAGGGATTCAAAGTGATCACCAAGTGATCTTCCATCAGCTACAACTGACAGAGTCAGTCAGAGGACTGACTGACAAGATGGAGCAATGTATTAATGTCCTGATTAGCACAAAGAATCTCTGAGTGAAAACAGTTGCTAGTAATAAAGAAAATACTGTATCTGATACCTGTCCTCTAGGTATCTGTCTGTTCTCAAGTATTATGTAGAAAATGCTGATTAAAAGCCAAGAAATATTGATCTATTTGTCCAGCTGTGAAAATGACTACATTTAGGGTTTATTTTTCCTACAAATATAACCAACACATTAACTCTGGAGAGTTTTATTCAAGGGAATTGAAACAGTTGATTGAATGAGAACTCTAATATCAAATGGATGACATTGCTCAGATTCATGACTTGAACAGTTAGTTTATCAGTCTCTATTTTCAAGAATGCTCTGAGCATCTGAAGGTTTTTCACAGCTTATGCCTAAATACATCCTTAAGACCTGAATGTGTGCTTTCATCGCCTAATTCCTGGTTTCTATTAACAAACCTTCTAAAGGTCAGTAAGTTTCAAAGATTAGTAACCAAGACTCTGAGGAACACTACTCCACTCTGAGGTACAGTACTCCACAGTCTAAAAGATTGCGTTGGTAAACTAAGGTTACTGCATTTTGTCCTGCAGGCAGTCTAAATTGAAAGCACTTTGTGCTGCCAGCAGGAAAAACAAAGATGGTGGTAGGATGCATGTGTGAGTTACCAGCACAAAGATGCTGGTAGTGGCCAACTTCTGGTTTTATGTATTACTTTCAATAGGCTGGCATCATATGCTCTGTAGTTTGGAGTTAATTGCTAAAATAGCAATAAATACTGTAAAATAGGATATTTTGTTTTTTTTCTTCTAAGGTGAATGCTGTGGCAGTAAAGATATACAGAAATAGTTAGGTTTTTTTGTTTGCTTTCATCAGAGCACTTGATTATATGTCAGTAGTTCACACAAAACAATTAAAGGGAAATGTTTATCAGATTTAAGCCGCACTGAAAAGGTTTTACTTTTACCATTCATACAACAGCATTTGATTTACTAATTTGTGCAAATATAAATAATGATTAAAAAAAAGCTTTTCTCTCCTTTGTGACCCAGCTTTAATTATGGCTCCGGTTTTCAGTGACACTGCCAGGAAAAAAGACACGTTCAGCAAACTCTTTCTAGGCAATGCTCATGTGCAACACACTGAGATTCATCAGTTTGATACAATGGTCTATTGTCTTCCTTTTTTTCTCACTAGTACCTAGGTTACTGCCCATTATATTCATTAGTAACTTAGTATCTTCTCTATGGTATTTATAGGTTTAATTAAGTCACCTGTTTGCAAGACACTTCCATTATTGTCGACTTGCCTGCTCAAACTACATTTTTTAAAAAATCATTAAATACCTAAAAGTCATGAAATCTAAGCACTACTAGTTTTGGAAAGTACTATCCTAAACCATGAAATAAATAACTAAGCTGCTAAGGAGGTAGTACATATTTCTTCTTAAGCTACTAACGTTAGTACATTCATGCTTGCCATTTAAATTAAGCAGATTGCAGCATTTGGCACACTCCAGTACAAAGCATTAAGGAGACAGCACACTTCAGGAACTCAGTCTCTTCATTTTGAGGATCTGTCATTGACTGCTAGGATTTCAAGGGCTTTTTCTCCCTCATTTAATATCTCTCATTCTGCAAGTCTTCTTTATTAGCTATAAATTTACATTCACTCTATGAAACTGTATGAACTGAGAACCCATGTATTGCTTACAAGCTGCTGTACATTATTTAAAGAAAACTAAGTGAACTTTGACCCTATCATTTACTTTATTCCCAAAGAGAATTCCAAATTCTCAGTTTTCTGTTAAAAAACCCAAAACAAAATCTTCAAAATGTCATTTTTTGCTCCTAGTAAGTATTAATACTATTTTAATAAAGTATATTGAGAATTCCTTTAGACTTGTTTTCTTTTACCAGCTTAATAAGCATGTTGTGTTGTGTCAAGAAACATCTTCAATTTATGATTCCTTTAACCATTAAAAAATAGGTATGATATATGATGAGCTTTCTAGTTTCTAATGTATGAAAACTTTCCGGAGCTATACTTATGAGTGCAACGACATCAAAGCTAGCTCTAAATAAATCAGCTTAGGTTTGAAGGCAATATTACAGTTTAGTTTGATGTGCTTCTTTGATCCCCTCTTCCCCAGCACTTTGGCAGTATTTTTGGCACAGAGTTTGTCAGGTCAGGCTCAGAGCTGCAGAAAACCTCAGGACACACAGAGGGTTTCCTGGTTTAGTCCTCCACTGGATTGGAGATTGCTACACTACGCTTCAGCACTGTGCAGACATTTCTACATTATCTTCTAGAAACTGGAGATTAATTGCAGCAGTGGTAGGCAAACAGGAGTCACAGGATAATAATTTGATTATTTTTTTTAATGTGCAATGCATTTCTGTATTAGTCATAGACAAGGATAACATTATATTAAGGGAAATAATTTATACATGCATGACCAACACTGACGTGTTTGTCGAAATAATAATATTCACTGAAATACATTCTTACACATCTCATTTCTATGCACCCTTATCAGTACTAGCTTTCTCCACTGCAGTCCTTCTGTGTCCATTTCCTCAGGTCAAGCTCACCAAGAATTAATCCCAACATGTAACTGTTTGTTTTGTTTTTTTTTTCCTGTACAAAGGAAATCAGAAACAGAAATTCACAAAACAGAAATTCAAAGAATCTTTTTTTTGGCCTCCTTTCCTCTGTATTGCCTCCTAGCTTATAGTAAGAGTGAGACCAGCAAGTTATATGAGACCAGCAAGTTCTTCTGTACAACTGCTATGTTATTATTGGTCAGCTGAATATCAGCCTCACAGAATCAAAGTAACTTAATGTTTGCTAGCACTGCAAATTCCTTTTGTTACACACATAATTGCACTAAAAATCTGCTGCCTAACACTTGGTGAATCATACCAGGTAAACGATTGTGATAATCCTAGAAGAAAATACTGCAATTATTTGCTGGCTTTTTTTGCTCATGGACTTTTGTAAAGTTTTGTATTCAAGGCAAAACCTGGTCCACATTGGGTTAAAACTTCATGCCAGTGACTGAGCTACTGTCTGAACTGTAGAATTCTGTGCAATCACTTGCTGCTAATATTCCTTGTAATAATCATATTTTTGAAAATATACAAATAGAGCTTTCCTTTTATGCCTTGATCTATGCTTATAAATTTCAAATAAATAAAATATATTTATTTAGTTCTTTATTCAATATTTCATTTTATCCTTTAGCAAGTTTTCGCTCGTAGAAACAGGGCTAAGGAAACACAAATTAGGATCTGTGTGTTTACCTTAATGGCAACCATTCTTTATAGTTACTGTGTTCCAGAGGGAAAACAGCAAAGTCTTATCTTGCAAAGTTTTGTATCCTTGAAACCTACTTTTGTTATGCATTGTAAAACAAATTTAAGAACACACCTTAGTTCAATATGTCACATGTGGCAAATGATTTCCCAGAATAACCCAGTTTCAAGTGATAATTTTAAACCAAGACATTGAATAGAGATAGAAAGAAAAAATTCAAATTCAATGTTGTAATACTTTTTTCTTCCCCTGAGGCATCAATTCCTCCCTTTTTCCTTACACACAATAGCATAAAAACATTCCAATGTTTGTGACTGGAAAGCTAGTAAGTTTTATTAAAAACATTTAAAAATTCATTAAAACTAGAGATTCATGTTTGAGAATCATGGGCTTTTTAAAAAAATTATGTCACAAAATAGACAAAATAATTTTTGCATATACAGCTTTTTGAAGGGGTTGCTTACACAAAGCACCTATTGTTTTGCAAAACCTTTACACCAAATTATGGTCATTTAGACCTCTTCTATTTCTAGAATACACAATAGAAATTTACATAGAAATAGAATTTTAATAGAAATAAATATTTCCTTGTTGTTTCCCTGTAAAATAAACACACTCCAGCCCTTACATATCCATCTCTAGTCTAGATTTTGCACTAGCAAACATTGTGGCTACAGAATCAATTAGCCAGCTTTGCAGTTCTATGGCCTGTTTCTTAGTTTGGGTTCAATCAACATGATCTGACCATGTCCACTGTATTCCTCTCCATCTTCCAGGAGACAGCATCTGAGGTCATCTGTAGCTAAACTGCTGTGAATGAGAGAATTCCTCCATTATGCACAAGAAATACTCAGGATTGGGTCAGGACTGCCAGAGAAGCTCCAGCAATTTGGAGAAAACAATTTGCCTGTTTGGTTATGAACCCCAGCATCAGAAGAGTAGAGACAGCCTTCGTCTCTAATTCCAAAACATTACCAGGATTAATCATGTGTTTTTTGTTTTCTGACAAGTTCAGTTATCAGATGGTTCACAGTTGTAAATCATTTAACTAAAGAAAAAAGAATTTATATTATACATTTCAAAAGTGTTTATTTCTGTCATAGAAGTCCTAAATACTCTGAGTTTGTATATAGATAACTAGCCCTAGGCAATTATATCTTTTCTTGAAGTGGCACAGGTTTAAATGTATTTTGTAACAAATTATTTAAAGCTCTTGGCTTCATTATATTATTTTCCTTTACATTGTCCATCCAACATTACAGTATGAAGAAGGGCAAGGATCTTGCTTCCTCCTGTTTCAATCCTTTCTGAAATTAAACAATCATAATCATGTTGTCTCTTTGCACAGAAAATCTTTTGTGCTTTCCATTTTTGTTTCTCCTTCTATCTTTTTTAATATATTTCTTTAAAGGAGCAGACATTCTGTAAAAAACTTCAGAAGAAAAATTAAATCAAGTTCTTCTACAATCTAAATCTACAAAATCTTTAACATTATTTTTCTGTGTCTTTCTCATGCATCTTAACACTGGCTTTGATTCTTGGCTTGTAATAAATTCTGAGTGGATAATTTGAAAAGACAACCAATTGTATACAACTTTTTCCTTCAAGTTCATTAGTCCAGTGACAAGTATGTCCCAGTAAGTCTGAAAGTCAGAACTTTCATTTGCCTCAGAGAGTTTTCCTTAACTGCTAGGATTCCCCACTGCACTTCCTCAAACTCCAGTCACCATAATGACATTCCTCATCATAGATAGTGATAAGCACTGCAACAATTGCACAGTATTATCTAACTGATGCCTTGACAGGAATTGTTATGTTCATTTCTGATCCCTCTAGCAGGAAAGGGGCTAACTGATTTTTTCACTCCCAAATTTCAGCGATGTAGAGTTATTAGAAATGATGCTGTGCAGGTAAAACTACATTTTTCATGTGGGATTCATTTCCTGAAGCGGGTCAAATTGTGAATTGAAGAAAACAGATGAAGAGAAAATCCAGATTCATCTGCCACTGTTCTCTAACTCAAGCAGTTTAACAACCTCCTAACAGTTTATACAAGCCTTCAAACTTAATGCTGTTGTTTTAACTTGCTTATGTGGGCAATGGCACCTCCATGTGCTTCTTGAAAAACAAGTGAATAACAATGCACGCATTTTCTTCTACTAAAGATAGTATACTTTCCATAGTATTTGAAAAGTCATGGTGATCAGGTGAAGCCCCCAGTGGACAGAAAAAAAGGAAAACATCCTTCCTATTTTTAAAAAGGGTAGAGAGGAAAACCTGGGAAACTAGGCCAAGGGAACTGCAGATTAGTGAGCCTAACCTTTGTGCCTGGGAAGATCACAGAGCAGATCTTCATGGAAGCAAGGCTCCTTGAATCCACATACAAGACAAGAAGGTGATCTAAAACAGCCAACATGGCTTTACTAAAGGAAAGTTGTACCTATCTGATGGCCTTCAATGGCAGAGTGACTGCAGCAGTCAACAGGGGAAGGACCAAGCAATGCCATCCATCAAAGGCTTTCCTTAAAGCCTTTGACACAGTTCCTCATGGCATCCTTACCTTGAAAATGGAGACACATGAGTTTGAAGGGTAGATTATTCAGTGGACAAGGAATTGGCTGGACAGACACAGAGTTGTGGTCAAGGGTTCAGTGTCCAGGTGTAGGCCTGTAATGAGTGATGTTCCTCAAGTCTGTCTTGGGACTGTTGCTCTTCAATTTCTTTATCAACAGTACAGTGAGATCCAGTGCACCCTCACCACGCCTGTAGATGACAGGAAGCTGAGCAGTGCATTTGACACAAGGAAAGGATTCCATCCAGGAGGACTTGGACAATCTTGAGAAGTGAACCTGTGGGAACCTAATGAGGTTCAAAAAGTCCAAGTTCAAGGTGCTGTGGCTGCACAATCAATCAGAGACATGAGTACAGACTGGGAGAAGTCATCAGTGAGAGCAGCCCTACATAGAAGGACTTAGGGATTCTCATGGAGGAAAAGTTGGACATGAACAAATAGTGCGCATTTGTCATCCAGAAAATGAATTTCATGGTGGGCTGCACAAAAAGAGAAGTGGCAATCAGGTCCAGAGAGATGACTGCCCCTCTGCTATTCTGAGACCCCACCTAGACTGCTCTGTCCAGCTCCAGGGTCCTGAGCACAAGAAATATGTGGGTGGCCACAAAGATACCTAGGAGGCCACAAAGATGATCAGACAGCAGAGCTCCTCTCCTACATACTGAGAGAGCATGGCATGTTCAGACTGCAGAACAGAAGGCTCCAGGGAGTACTCATTGCAGCCTTTTAGTATCTAAAAGAGGCCTGTAAAATGGAGGAAGAACAGCTTTTACACAGGCAGACAGTGATAGAAAAAAAGTGCATGGTTTTAAACTCGAGGGAAGATTTTAAATAGATCTTAGGAAAAAAAAAATACCCAGTGGGAAATAAGGCTCTAGAACAGGTTGCCCAGAAATACTGTGGATGTCTCACCCTTGGAAGTGTTCAAGGTCAGGCTGGATGGGACCCTAAGGAATATCAGGATCAGGTGGCATCCCTGCCTATGGCAGATTGCAGGACAATTGGAACTAAATTAACTTTAAGGTCCCTTCCAACACCAAGCCTTTCTGTGGTTCTATTATTCCTTGAGAAGAATGGAATTATTTAGGTTATACATAAGAAAAAATTCCTGAAATAAAATATTTTTTAGAAGTGGTAGCACTTCAGAATCTAAATCAGCAAAATAATGGGGGAAGGAAGTATTTTTTTTTTTAATATTTAAATGCTTGTGCAAAAGAATAAGTTAATAGTTCCATCAGCTGAGAAATTACACTAAGTAAATTTTTGCCAGTCCTTATTCAATGTGTACAGCAAAAGCCCCTTATCTCTAAAGGAATTACTAGGTTACTTATAACAATACTAGGAGTCACAGTTAATATCAAGAAATATCTGCTTGTTTTGAATCTCATTTCTCAACATACAAGGGTGCTAATAATTGGACAAGAATTCAGCTTTGAAGGTTGTCAAACTATGACAACAAGGATTTATTAAAAGACTGTTATTGAAAGATTTCTTCATGAACACATAAAAAATCATCTTGCAGCATGTTTTTGGTTTTTTTTTTTTCACAAAAGAATGAGATAAAACAATGCAATTTCTGGTGGATAACTATATTTATCTGTGTTCCACCAAGATGATTAATCAGTTTTTTCATGCAATCCATTCCACAACTGCTTTACCGCTATTGTTTGAAAGGTTTTTTCCTGAAGGACTAACCTCAACCTTTCTTGATGCAGTTTGAGTATATTACTGACTTTTGCATTTGAAGACTACATTCATGACCCTGTTCTCCCATTGTCTCCTCCATATATTTCAATTTCTAGTTTTCTATAAGGTCAAATTCATAGGTTTATACAACAAGTATCTGAAACAGAAACACCCAGCTAAATTGAAAAGAAATGTGTCTTTCTCAATGACTTATCAATACACCTAAATTTTAATATACAGAGGTAGTAATACAAATCTAAACCACATATCTTCTGGCAAGCTACCATCATTCCTTGACTATGACAAGTTCATCAAAGCAAAAAAGTACCCCTGGGAAACTTGTTAATGACATGGCACAATATTTTCTCCCCTAAGGAAAAGAAAAACGGATGGGAGCCTTTTCCTCTAATTAAAAATGAAAACTTTCACTAAAGTAGAATATATCACATAATATTTTTTTAAGTGAGATTATGCTATGTTCATGAATCACTATTATGTATGGGAAAATTAAATAACAAAATAAGTTATAACAAACGGGTAATTCATGGATGTAGCAGGTGTTAAGTTTACGAGTTTTTTCTTAAGGTGGAAACAAGCTCATTCAACTGCATCAAGACTCTAAAGTCTGTTACCTCTTTTTCCTTCAGGAATGAAAGGCAAAGCAAATAAAGAAATCACTGCTGAATGAGAAATGAAAGGATAAAATATTTATATTATACATAAGTTGTACCTTTTAGAAAAATACAAACTATTTAGGAGAGTCAACTGCTGGTATCTTCTACAGTTTATTTAGTAATATTATTTTTCTATACAATGCCAGCTACATGCCAATACTTTGGATAAAACACCCTTTAGGCCAACACAGAAAACACTCAACCACTATTTCATATGCATGACAAACTACTAGACTCTAGCTATCAAATTACTTCCTTTGTCAAAATAAATAAATAAACGCATTTAACAGAACGGCAGGTATTTGGTTGGAAAAGTAAATCAAGAAATACTCCAGCCAGCCTTCCCCCTTTTCAGCATATATGTCTGTCTGGTAATATGCCATTTCTGCATGCAACTTACTGACAAAACACATAGTCACTCTGTGTCCAAGAAAGGCTAGAAGCTGGCCATTTAGTATAATAAACCTGAATTCTGCAACAGTACTTCATCTCTCACAGCTACCTACTTATTGCCACTTCTGTTTACACAGGTGACAAAGGCACAAGCAAGTTTCTTAGGAAAATGCTACCTACAATTTTTTTTCTTTCAATTCAAACACACAAAAAAACCCTTAATCCATTCAACTTTTAGAAACTAATTTTTGTCTGTATCCTTAGAGTTTTACTCTAAAATACCTACTCCAATATATCTAGAGCTTTGTTTGTATTTTCAATTTACCACCATACTATTCAGAAGATACAAGTCATTACTTCATATCACACATAGAAAAATGAGACAGCAGAAAATAATGCAGCTTTAGAAAAGTCATTACTATAGTGAGATCAACACCCAGTTACCATTTCAGCTTAATTTTCAGTTTCTTCTACTTTTTCAGTTAAGACTAATCCTTCATCTTGTCTTCTGATGTTTTCTACAATGCTGCTTATAAGTCACTCTATTCTTCTGGATAATGTATCTAACAATTGAAAATAAAGGACTAAACGTGAGAAATGGCAGTAACAGAAGGTCAGCAAAAATCATTAAGCTACCTGGTTAAGTACTACCTATATTGTTCAGAATTTCATCAAGAGTTTTTTACCATCTTTATGCAGTCACTAATAAATATTCACTTCCTAATTACATGTGAAGTTTTAAATATTAAGTATAAATACTTCTGGAAAAACAACTCCTCCCTCTTTCTTCCCTCCCCATAACAGGGCTACCACTTACTGTCACTCAAACACAATGTGAAAATAAATGAAGCTTAGGAAGAGAAACTGCTTCAGGACAATGCCAGCTCAGTGTAGGAGGTGCACAATTACCCAGTAGCTAAAAAAAGAGACACTGCAAATTTGCCAGTCTTTTCAAAATGTAGCATCATATGGTAGCAAAGAATTTAACAAGACAGTGCTGAAGCTAGTTTAGCAGCAAATTGGTGTATAAAATATTACATACCTGAGCATTTTGCAGTATTTCTTTGACTAAGGGAGTTTTGCTCATTTCTACTTTTTGCTTGCCATCCCCTCCTTTGCCCTTCATATTTTTCAATCTTAGGAGGGGCTCACAATTTCTACACTCTGGTTGGTATTAATTTCAAATGACTCTGCATGTGAGACAGGCAGGGGGGAAAGTCAGGTTACACATTACAATAAAACCTGGTTGTCTCACATCTCTGCTTGTGATTTCTAAAATAATCTGAGTCCTATTTCACATCAGCATCAGCAATGAATTTCCATGAAAGAAACAATCCCTTCTGAGCCTGTACAGAATACAATCAACCTTCTGTATATTTGCTGGCTGGAGCTACAATTTGAAATTGGTTAACATTCTGCTGACACTGCACATAAAGAAACAGAGCTGAGCTCCCTAAATACTATTTATCCTAGTCTCTTAACTGAAATGCAATAAAAAGTGGGTTTGATACTGAAATAACGCAGCAATGAATATATAGTAAGAAAATAGATCTCTCGACATTATTTTTTGAGTTAGTTTTGTTAGCAGTGTTACACTTTAAACGAAATATGAAGTGTAAGCCACGGATGAGACATTTGTTTGTACAAAATTTTCTCTCTCATGAATTGCTAAGTTCCTTGCCCACAGACTATTCTGTTGGGAAGGTGCCAATCAAATTCTGTTCAACAATATCCTAGCAACAAAAAGCAAAGTTACATTCTATTATATTCCCTGTAGTATGGTTAGAAGTTATGAGACTCCATGGTCAACCCTTTATTGAGGGGATAATCCTTTCTCTTGGATTAACAGTACTTTCCATATGAAAAATCTCTGGAGTAAGATTCTTATTGTCTATGAAGAGAGAGGTCCAAAAATCACCTCAGCATGTTAACTGGGAGCAACATGGGCTATATAAAATAATATAGAAGAGATTCCATATTATTACTTTTTAAAAGGAGCATCCTTTTAAATATTCTGAGTGATGAAGCAGTTCCCAGAATAAAACTCTAGAAACAGCCTTTTGCTGATCCACATCCTGTATGGATGTGGCACATTGCCAGCTGGTGCATAATAATTTACAGAGCACCTTGTGAGCAGGAACAGCTCAGATTCTCAGATGGTTTCAGCACAGACAGGCTAGCAATCCATGCCAGTAGAAGCTCTTACCCTCCATAAACAATATGCATGCATACTGCACTCACATCATAACTAGATTACAAAACTTCTCAAGTCATCTCTCAGCCCCTTCAATTACAGAAAGGATAACCTATGTTCCAGTTCTGTCCCATCTCTTAAACTGCTTAAATCTCATGGTTACTGACACACAGCAAAGATGCTTTGCCATCTTGCTTTCTAGATGCACCAACAGCACTCTAATCCTACCCACCAACAAGGTTAAATGCTCCTCCACAGGTGGCAAAATATTCTTTGTGTTAATGGACTTTGGCTTCCCCAGCCTGAAACAGCCTCACACACATTGCTGGTGAATTGTCATGACACCAATATGTACACACCACTGCTGCTCATGAACCAGCTGAGAAAAACTTTCAGAGAATTTATTTCATTAGTCACTGTATGTGCATCCAGATATACCTTCATTAAAATTAATAATTTATGTTGCAGATATTTTGTGATGTTAATGAGCTTCCTGCAGAATTATTTTTGTTAGGCATTGGTTAGCAGTGTTATTTGCTCTGTCGGTCACTGTAGACATGCCATCCCACAGTGGGTCGCACCTAACAGAATTTTTTTTTCCCTCCCCCTGCTCCTTCTGAGTTTTCCTGACATTCAACATCCCTTCAAAGTTTGTTGATCAAGATTTTACAGTATTATAGACAACATTAGGCTCATGTCACACTGCCAAATTTACACGGAATGTGAAAGGTGTAAATCACAGACTCCTGAGAAACTTATGTTTTGCTATTATACTTAATCTGAACCTCATGGCAATAAAATGCAGGTTAATCTAGATATAGTAGAAACACAGACACATCTGGATCTGCTGGGGGATTTGGGTTTTTTTTTGGACTCATGTTTTCTTCACCATTTTACCAATAGCATCAGTTTTAAAACAAATGTGAACAGCACTTTTTGTTCAAAATTGGTTATTTAATGCTATAGAATTATTTCAGATTAATTGCAAAGCCTCTCCTAAAAACTTAATATCAATAAAAATAAAGTAGTTTATTAGCTGGAGAGACCAGACCAACACATTTAGGATTCCTTGAGGTATCTCTGGAATTTAGAGGACACTGGGTCAGTAAAGCTTTGGAATATAGCATTTTCTTATAGCTCTTGTCAAGGTTTGAAAGCCTCAGAAGAAACTTAGGCTTGCTACATCTTCTGATCTCAAATTAAGATACTTGTGAGTATGATCTCTAGCATGTTTCAATCCTATTTTGAAATTTGGCCCATAATCTTATTTACAGGCAATGGGAGAGGTGCTACACAGATGACATCCTCACCTCCCCACTGATTTAATTCATCAAAAATTTTACCAGGACTGGTTAGGAAATTTCTATTAGGATGTGCATTTTTAGGATGGAGGAAGAATTGGAAATGCACAGAATTAACAATAGAATGAACACAAAGAAGTAATATTATCTACTCCTAACTGCACGAGGTCTTACACTCAGACCTCTGTGCTCCGTATTTCCCAGTAAACTAAACAAGACTGAATATACCAGAGCTGAACATCAGCTTTGATGTATTATCAATTTTGTTAAATTGAGACCTGATTCCTAAAACAACTTTGGAATATGCTGGGCAGTATTCATAACAGCTGTGATGTAAGTAACCACTTAAGCTTTTGGAGATAAAGAAGAATTTAGTCACCAGCATGCAAGTCACATGCACAGCAGTCAAGATCTGAGACAGAAAATTTTTGCTGGCATGGTCTATAAATTAGTTAAGATGTATACTTCATGGACTCACAGCACTGTACAGAGGGAGGATCACATGAATAAAGAAAAATATTGCAGTAGGTTGCAGAAGTAAGGTAGCTGTACATTTTCAGCTAGAAATAAATATTTTATACTTCTAAATTTACTTTACAATCTATTTTAGGTGGAATTTTGCTTTCTCATATACTCAGCAAAAAACAATATAGCAAAAGAAGTTTGGAAAATCTTGTCTTTTTTTTAATTCACCGAACAAAGGTTATTTTTTATAATGATTTTGCCAGAGTACTGAGAAGCAAAGGGTCTGAAAAAAAATTTGGTTTCCTGCAATATTTGGTTAAGTGTCCTTTCGTACTCTACTCATTTGCTGTGCCCCTGCCTAAAGTACTGCCAAGCTCCTTCTGATAGTCCTTGGATGCTTTCTCCTCCAGTGGCACCAGCTGCTGTGCTCCCCAGCTGTTCGTCTACACATAAGAAAAGCAGGTAACATTTGCTGAGCCTGGCTGGGGAATAAGAGTTTGTCAGCTGTCCAGTAAGAACAAAATCTCATGGAGCAGCTGTCTGCTGCCTCTCGGACTGAATCTCTTTCATTAGCAGGGAACTGAAGGCGAGAATATTATTATTTTTGAGGGGTTTCTTGGTTTTACATAGTAGAAACGAGCTTGATTACTGACTTTCAAAAAAAGTCAGTCCTTTTTCCTTCAGAGAGGTAAACTGGAAAAGAATACACATAGAAAATTCAGTGAGTGACAGAAACTGATTATCTTGAGAATCTGAATCAAAGCAAACAACACCCCAAATCACCCCATCCAGATGACAAAAAAAAGGCCTGTGAGTTAGCACTGAAATTCTTTTTCAATATAAGTAGGATCATGCCTCAAGTATTTGCTGTTAAAAAAAACACTTTTCAACAAGATTTTATGATGCAACATACAATTGCAATGTTTTATGTAATAGTAAAAAAAGTCCATGTAACTTCTACATAACAAACAGAAAGGATATCTCAAATTATACTCCATAATTATCAATAAATAAAGCACTACTTCTGAATAGACAACTAATAAGAATAAAAAAAATGATATTTATGTTCTGGATGAACAAAAACTCATTTAAATATTTTAATATTTATTTTCCAAAGCCACTTTCTATTGGCCACTGTGTAAAGTACAAACACTACTATAATATGCTAAAAATACATGCCTCGAACATACATATCTTAGCAAAGTTTTTCACTATGTTAAAAAGCAGTAACAAATTTTGCTGTTAATTGGCATTTTTATACTACATAGAATAAGTGTTAACGTTAGAGAGAACACAACCTTATCTGTTTTGAAGAAAATTATCTTCTGGTGAGGTCATCTGACATTGAGGGCACTCACTGATTTGGAAGAGCAATTCCCAAATTACTCAGGATGTGCAGTCTCACAGAACAATTCCCAGATGACATTACTGTGTACTGTAAGTGGTCAAATTCAACAGGATTTCAAGATATGACACCAGGTCCACTATTTTACTTGCCATGAGAAATCTGTCCTCCATCCATCGGTCAATGGGAACAATTTCTACTGCTGAATACCTTGTTTTCTACAGCAAAGCAATTAGGAATTACCAGAACACCTGTATTTTATAGCATGCTATCTGATGCAAACACCAGCACAACTTGGTGCTTGGCCCTATCTGCAGCTACCTCTAATTGAGATAATTGCTCAGCAAATCAAAGTAGCCTAGTGAAGCAAATAATTAAATGTCAAAAACTGCTGTGCTAAATCTTTGTTTTTTTCCACCCTCAATAAGTAACTCAACCTAAGTCTTCTTCTCTTACATGAAAGAGGAAAATGATTTTTTTTAATGTCTCCATATTATCCAGAAACATTTATTTTCTTTACAAACCTTTTGAAACATGAAATTGTTTACAAATACAAAGGTTATATCTTTGGAGCAGAACACTTTACTCCAAAAGGGGTCTACCTGAGTGAACATTTGAAAGCTAATCAGTGCATAATCTTTCCACTTAAACACCAAATGGTGTAGAAAGACTCTATAATAAATTTTCCAAAATAAAAAAGTACATATTTCACTTGAACATGAAGACATGATTTTTAAATATAAATATTTTTAAGCAATTGTGCAATACTTAGGATTTTTGAAAATCAGGTTTGCAGATCTTCACGTTGATAAGTGAAAAGCTGAAATCTCAAAGTAATTTTCATTTTTGATATACAGGCTTTTGGGACAGAAAAGAAATGCCACAAGAAGTGATTCACCTCCTCCTAAAATAGTTTGCCAATAGACCTGAGATGAAAGCTCTTCAGAGGTGTCCGTTTCTTTCCTTTAAAAGAGAAAGTCCAAATTACCCAGATTAGATTTCTATTACTTTTAGAGATAAGACTCAGTTTGAGATTAAGAAACTTAGATGAAGACACCTGCAGAAGCAGACTAAGTGCTCTTTACAGTCAACAGAGATCTAATCCACATTCAGCAGAATGAATCAGCTTACCATAAAGTTAACACCTAGGACACAGTTCAAGTTACTTAAATGCAAGCAATTACTTTCATAAAAACCAGAGTCAAAAATAAGTTCGGTCCCACTTGCAGAGGACAATTTCCCCTTAGGTCTTGAAAACTCCTAAAGACAAAGATTTTGAAACTTGTTTTTTCAGGATTATTTTCATCATAACTCTTATTTTATTCATCTGGAACTCTGTTTCCCATTATGACCATTTGTTTTCCCTCCCATGGTTTCCCTCAATAAAGATCCCAGCTCTATCTTACTGGAAACAACCCTGTATGGGATTTAGGGGGCGCTGCCAGGTCCCCTTGAAGCCATCTCTTCTGAAAGGCTGAGGAAGCCCAGTTGCCTCAGCCTCTCCTTACAGAGTAAGTGGAGCAGATTGGCAGCTCTACACCAAACTCACTCCAGTCTGTGAATGACTTCCTTGTGTTTCTGGAGTAAAAACTGGATGCAGTATTCTTGTAGGAAAATCCAAGTAAAGGGAGCAAAAGTGGGAAATTACTTCGTTAACCAACTGACTATGCTCCTTTTGACAGGCCCACCAGGCCATTAGCCTTCATCATCATCATGCACACTGCTGTCTCATGCTCTGCTGATGGCCTGCCAGGACACCAGCTCTCTTTCAGCAAAGCTGCAACCTGACCAGCCACTCCCCACACTAAACTGGGGAAGGGATTTGATCTATCACAGCTGAGAAATTCAATATTTGTCCTTGTTGACATTTTTGGCTATTTTTCCAATATCAAAGCCACCGAAATAGCAACTTAAGCAAACTGAATGCCCCACATGTTGGTGTCATTACTCCTGCTGTATATGTTAAAACAAGAGTGGTGAAATACCGGCTGTCATTGCCCCTGAATCCCCATGCCCCCAGCATGGTGATGAGTTCATGGTCACGTTGCTGTGTCACCTTTCCCAGCTGGGAGCGTTATGCTCGCAGCTGAAATAACTATATCCAACCTATTTTGCTTCCTATGGAAAATTCCTGTAGAAGTAAAATACTTATATACAATATTCTAACACAACCTGGCATTGTAATTTTTTGCATTTTGAACAGAAGGGTGAAATGGTGAAATTGCTGGCCTCCAACCATGAGCCAGCAGTGTGCCCAGGTAAACAAGCAGGCCAATTTTATTCTTGAATAGTGGGCCAGCAGGACTAAAGGAGTGGCTCTCCCCTGTAACTGGTAAAGCCATACCTTGTGCACTGTATCCAGTTCTGGGCCTCTCACTTCAAGAAGGACTTTGAGGTGCTGGAGTGACTCCAGAAAAGGGTAATGGAGCTGGTGAAGGGTGGGGAGCAGCTGAGGGAGCCAGGGTTGTTTAGGCTGAAGAAAAAATAAAGCTCAGGGTACCCTATTGCTCTCTCCAACTATTTGAGAGGAGGTTGTAGCCAGGTGGGTCTCTTCTCCCAGGGAACTAGTGACAGAGCAAGAGGACATGGTCTTTAGCTGCACCAGCATTGGACACTAGAAAGAATCTCTTCACAAAAAAGCTGATCAGACACTGGAAGAGGTACCAAGGGAGGTGATGGAATCACTGCTCCTGAAACCGTTTGAGGAAAGAACTGATATGGCACTTAGTGCCATGATCTAGTTGAAAAGATGGCATTCAAAGATTGGACTCTGTTATCTCAAAAGTCTTTTCCAACCTAATTGATTCTGTCCCTCTGTGTTATTTTATGCAAATTTTCACACCAGTTTACACAAGGAGAAGCATCCTGCTGTGGCAAATATTCTCGAAATTACATAAACGTTTATGGACTTCATTCAGATGATCTGAGTTGTTTAATTAAAGAATCATATGAAAGCAGTAGCAGAATAAGAGTACAGAAATCACATCCACTAAATCATCAAACCTCTATTTTGATATTAATCTTCTCATTTATTAGCATTGCACAAGCAATTGGAGAAAATACTATAAAGGCATTCCTACAAGATAACTAACATATGGTAACTTCTAAATCCTTGTGAGAAAAAAATTCAAAAAACCTACACAAGTCTTCCAACAAGGCTTTTTTTTCTATTTCTTTTGTTTTCTTGGACAGTTGGGGAACCATTTTTAATGTACTATCTCCTTCTATGCTGCATTTAACAATATACATTGTGTGGTATTTCAAATACGAGGATTAGCCAGATAGGAGTGAAAACGTTACAATCCTAAGGAGAAAAAAAGATTTTGCAGTAGCAGGCATAATTTCTACCCACATAACCTACATACACTTAAATGCATCCTCATGAAAACTGCTTAAGAAAAAATCCCCAATTAAGAGTGTAAATTTCAAAAAAGCTAAATACAGTACTAACCATTATTCCCTGGGAGAATTTCTACTAGCATCAATGTGTGTTAAGATCTAGAAAATACTTGTTTTAAAACTTAATACTTAATTGATCAACTTAAAAATAATGCAATTTTTTTTAAGTTGTTGCCACATGTGAAGTAAAGTGAATAAAGCAAGATTAATGACTCAGGAAAAGGTTATGCTGGTTTTGGCTGAGATAGTTTAATAGGTACTCAGAAGAAAAAGAAGAAAATGCTCTCTCTCCCAACCAACAAGTTTTCTCACTTTCCACCTTCCCATTGTCTGCCCATCACCCCATGGGACTGAAAGATGATGTAAGTTCTTTTTTCTTGGAGTCATGTTTGTGTGTGTTTGCAAATTTTGATTTCATGTTCTGTCTGAACAACTGAAGCAAGAGGACTTCAAGTTACCTATTTTCCTAGAGTTCCTCCCAGAAAAGTTATTTTCTCTCTGTCCCTACACACTCCAGAAACTATTTGTGATACAAGGAAGATAAAAGCATATTACTTTGACAACTGTACTTCAAGATACCATGTCAGATCAGTTACAGAAGTCTGGTGTACTTGTGCCTAGCTTCTGAAAATTTGATGAAGCACTAAGTTCTTGAAAAAAACCTGTCTGAAATTTAAAGTAAGGTAGAAATCACCCCATAATTAGGCATAGACACTAAGAATTGAAAATGTTATTAGTTGTATTTTTAATAAAAAATTGTATTGCAGTTAAGTGTCATTTATCTGGTATTATCTAAACTAACTTTTTATTGAAACATGCATGCTAGAATAAAAGGGGTTTTTTTGGATCAACTTAAGTACAAATAACCGGATTTTATTCTCCCTTTCCGAATCCTTCAAAAAGGAAACAAGCAGAAGCTTTCTACATTATTGTAATAAACTGGAAGAGTTTTAGAAAATAATTAATTTTTTAAATAACTAATAATGTAATTGCCAAACTACTGTTTACAGCATCAGATTATTTTCTTTTTCTCGTATACTAAATTCATACTAAATTGCGGGAAGTCCTTAGTGACACTTTTACTCCATGTCATGCTATACTTCAGATGCCATTATGAACACGTTTATAATGGTTCTCAAAAATAACTTACATATTTTAAAGAAGACAATCTTTAGGCATGAATTTCATATCTAACTGTGTAAATACCTAGACCTTATCTTTGTCACGCGATACACAACTGGCTTCTTAAATTTTGCATGCATGTACTACAAATATAATACTGCTAAAGTAGGAGAGTTGTCTGGTAATTAAAGCTCTGAATAAGAATGATAATCTGGTGTGTTGACCCTGGCTACATCTGCCCCCTAAAACCTGGCCATGCAAATCAAATACAGATAAACTGGAAAAAAAAAATTAAAAAAACCAAAAATTGTCACACTACTAAAAAAGTAACTTCATAACTATACTTAAGATAAAAGTGAATGATGCCTATTCTTTCTGCCTGGAGCAGATGTGTGAAAGTTAATTCAAATTTCTTGTCATACTATTTTTTGTTTTACATCCATAAAGGCTATCAACTCTTACTCTTGTTGAGATTTGAGAATTATTTCCTTTCAAAGTCTCAGTTAAGTCATTTTGCTCTCTCATTATTTCTGCTGCTGCTCTGTGGAAATTCTTTGTCTACATATTTCTGGAATTGTGTTGCCTAGAGTGAAATACAAGGCCGCAGCAGGAAGATACAGAACAGTATTTCAGAATTATTTAACTTATTCTCCCTCTAACTGTAGCACTGATTCTTCCCCCCAGTAGAATGATGCTCACTCATGATCCATTACAAGCTTTTAAAGGGTTTTCTAGGGTAATGCTTTCTAGCTGATCTCTCCTGAAATGTATAGTACATATGCAAAGGTTATGACTATATAAAAGTAAAAAAGTTTATCTCTGCTTTTCTGACTGCCAACTTATTTGTTCAGAGAGTTTATTTTCCTTCAGATCATTTCCCTTATTTATGCTTATACCATTATATCCTGGTCTTGCAGCTACTTTAATGCAATTTGCAATGAAATGGTACCTGTTTCTTCCTCAGGCTGCTTCCAAAAGTGTTGAATAGTTCTCAGTCCAGAGCAGAGATATTTTTGGATCTCACTCAGCCCATCACTTCACTTGGTGGCAAATCACTTTGCTGATTTAAAAACTGTAGTCTGTCTGCCACTCACCTAACAGTATTTTTATATAGCTCCTGGTGCTCAGTATCTACAACAACTCATCCAACAGACTGCAATCCACTTGTCTGAAAAAGTAGAACAGAGATACGACACATCTCAAAATGGAACACTGCATGAAAATTAGGCATGATCTTTGCATTTCAAGGATGATCTTCCACTGGAAGAAGCATTCTGCTATTCCCTGGTGGTTTGATGCTGCTGCACAAGCTCTTGCAGAAACAAGGGAGGATCACCACCTGTTTCATTAGTTTCTGGCTTGTTCAGAAACTAAGAGGGAACCTAGGAGAAGTCCACTTACATGTCAGAATTAGAACTGAACACCAACAGTTACACAAGAGTCTCTTTGTACCATTCAAATCATAAAGGCCTCTAAATTATTCCATAATTTGTTCTCAATTTTAATTTCAGGGACAGAAATTGTACCACTATGTGAAGTATTTTGATTGGGTCCTCACAGAAGATTAGATTACTCTAACTTCAGTCTGTGTAGCCTCTCAGAAAAAGTGGAGCTGCCATCAATGCCATACTAAATTTAAGATTCACAAAGAGGTATAGCACCCAACCTACCTAATTACAAGTTAAAATTTTTAATTCCTGCCATTCAAAACACACTTATAAAAACATGGCTTGGATGAGTAATTAAGTAATTTGCAGGAAAACTTTGATTTATGATTATATGAATATACATGAAGATCTAAAGAATAAGTGAAGAAACAGAGTTTGATCAAAATTCAGTCTTTTTGCAACAAGAACATAACTCAAAATATCGGAATTAATTTCTTTATTACTGTCACAATGCATGTATGTTTTCATAACTGCATCCTGGCTTTCTACTTTTTGTGTGCAAGAGAGGCAACAGAAGGCAGGCATAAATTTCCATCTATTTTGGTGTTATTTCCTAAGTTCCCTAAATATAGGGAGTAATATATTATTCACTCTAACATGTTTCAGTATATATGCAAGTATCAAACAGGTATCATAGTATAATGTATCAGATATTATAACAACCAAATTTAATTATATGATACGGTAATTCAAAAGATTTTCAGTTTTATGTTTCAACTAGAGGTTTGAACACCCAACTAATGATCATAAAACTCTGCTGAGTTATGAATTTTTAATAATTTAAGTCCATGTCTATGATATGAAGGGTATCATTTATCCATTTAAACATTCACTTTAACTAATGACCCATGCAATTGCTTACAGCAAGCATCTTTACCTCCCTGTTTGTCTCTTCAATATTTCTGACAACAGAAGTAGCCAGGAGAAGGAATGTGAATGTTAAGATTAAAGTAATTTCTTCACTACAGGTAGACACTACATGTTAGATGTGGTACAAGCCTAAAGATATCTAAAACTAACTATAGTAGGCTTATAAAACAATAAAGCTTTATAGAATTTTGTACAGAATTGAAATAAAAATTCATTTAAATTCAATTAATGTAAGATTGCTAGGTATACAGAAATGTGTCTCTACAGGTAACTGTTACTTATTAGGCACCTTGAAAAAAAAATGTTTGATTGAGCTCTGATTATAAACACTAATTTTTTCTTAGATATTAAGACATTAAGTCAGCTGAGGTCACCAGGAACAAATAAGTCAAAACAGGAAAAGGAAAAGGAAAAGGAAAAGGAAAAGGAAAAGGAAAAGGAAAAGGAAAAGGAAAAGGAAAAGGAAAAGGAAAAGGAAAAGGAAAAGGAAAAGGAAAAGGAAAAGGAAAAGGAAAAGGAAAAGGAAAAGGAAACAGAAAAGGTTTCTACATGTCTCAATACCTTACAGGTCTAAGAGTCAATTGAATATCCCCATATACAACATAGAAGTAAGGTCATATACAACATACAAGTAAGGTTCTCATTCTGCTGTGATATTTTTTAATAAAGTATTTCAAAATCCCTGTAAGAGTCAAACTAATTGCACTTTCATAGCTAGAAAGAAGCTGATGACAGAGTGAAGTGACCAATCCAGAATTTGGCCACTGATTGGCCACTCACCTCTTGATTCACAGCTACTCTCTGAAGAAATAAAATACCAGAATTAAAATTTTACAGTAGCACATTTTCAGAAACTAAGCCTAAGGAGAAAAGTTGAGGTGAACTTCTTACACAGAAAGTAGTAAAACCAGACTACATTGGGACTACCTTGATGTGATGCTATAGCTTCAGATGTTCATTTCTAGTAGAAATGATCTGCATATATACACATATTTTGAAGTCTGTGCAAGGATATGGAGATAGCAAAGAGTGACTGCCTGTTAATATAACAGAAGTTGTTTCAGGTAGGTCACATGTCAGTCTAACTCAACCATAGTAAGTAATCTCATAATTCCTACCAATATTCTATAAATTGCATCAATATAACATGCAGCTACTGCTTGACTTTTCAGGGGAAAAGAAACGAACCAATCCCACAAAAACAACCCCAAAAAACACCCTACCAACCAAACAAAAAAAACCCACACAAAACATCATTTGATCAATGCAATCAAGGGTTCTGACAATACAGGTTGTCCTCTCCTTGCCTCCTGTACAAGACAGAATAAACTGTTTTGAATTAACCAGTGAGGGGACCTCCCTGTTCCACTAACTTAGAAAAATACAGAACTGTTGCTTCTACACCCACATAACCACTTCTGGCGATATGCAATGCAAGTTGTGAAAAGCATACTGGGAGCCGCCAGTGTGCGGGAAGCCGTGTTGCGTCAGCGCGCACACCGCGGGCTTCGCGCTCTCCAGAGGGAAAAGGCTGCACAGGAAGAACCTGAGCTCAGCCACCGAGGTGATACATAGTCTGCAACCACAAGTGGAGATCTTGTTCTCTCCAATTATTTGTAAATTTTGCTCACACATATTTTGTCTTTTCAGTGCATCTGTGGAGTGGGAGATCTGCTGCAGACATTTTTTCCCCTCTTTAACGTAAAGTTCTGTAGTATAAGCAGCTAAGACTTCATTGAAAAAAGTAACTTATGGCATCTGTCACATGAGAATTGAAGTGAATTATGCTTATTTTGGATATAGCTGTGATACCAGAGGGATGAGAACTTAACTATTAGAGCTGCTTCTCTCTCACAAAAAAACAAATATTCATGACAATAATCAAAAGGTAATGGGGAGAAATGGGCTCCAAACTGTTTTTTTTAATGCAGCATACCCATCCTGACAGGTCCATAGGATTCCCATTACCATGTGTGTCAATGTAACATATAAGTAAATCACAATTTAACAGTCTAGAAATAGTCTAGACTTCAAGAAGTTCCCTAAGTTTTGACAAAGAAAATTGCTCTTGCAATGTTTAATTAGCTTTAAATATTTCCAATTTCACGCCTCCAATATATGTCCCTAAACCAGTTAGAATTTCAAAGAAAACTATTTCCCAACATAAGCCAAACAAGAAAAAATCTAAATTAAGTTTTCACATTTATTATATTCTAATGTGCTTTTTCTCTTCCCTTAAAAAATTATTCAATTTTATCAGTTCATCAGAAGGAGACTAATTTGATATTAATGAGCTGCAATTTAGGGTACCACAGCTTTTTAGCCTATCTTTTGTCACTTTACACAATATTAGATGTGATTTAATAGTTTTGCCTTTACTACCTGTTCTTTTAATGTCATAAGGTTTGTTTTACAAGTCGTAATATATTTTAAATCCCTGAGGTGTTTTAAAAATTCATTTAATATTCATGCAAATACTTCACATAAGTATACACCAGGCAAACTTAACACTGGCCTTATTCATGGTTTCTTTTATCTTGTACAGGCAGACCTGCTAATTTTAATGTTCTGTTCTAGTGATCACAGATTCAGGTCCAAGACCATTCATTCCTATGATCTCAACTCAAACACCTGAACCTCAAAGGATTTATGCCTTCTTGTTGCCACCTACAGTCTCATCAACTCACTTTCTACATTTTGCTTTCAATTTTGTATCACAATTAATACAAAATTGTTTGTTGAGTCTTGACACTTAAAAACACAATAATACAGAGCTTAATTAAATGGTTTGGGGGCATTAATTTTACCTCTTTTTAGAAGTCTATATTTTTGGCATTGTACTTCCATTGAACTAAAATTTACCTATCATGGCACAAAAATACAAAAGCACCAAAACACAAAATAAGACAGTAATTTTGGCCCATCATTCTCATAGCTACCATTAGAATATACCACATAGATTTACAAATAAAGAATTGTGATTTTTTTCCATTGTACCAGTATAGGCTGGTCCGCTGACTGAAAGAAGTTTACTACTACTGTTCTTGAATATTGACATAATGTCAACTTTGATCTGAAAAAGACACTTAGACAACAAGTTACTGACATAAGCAGTGTTTGAGAAAAGTAGCTTTTAATGTAAAAGAGCTCAACAGTTTAAAATATACTAAAAAAAAAATCTGTATCTTGAAAATGACAGTAATATGACAGCTCACTGAACTAATTTTTTTCTGTGATGTTACTTCACTAATTTCACAATTTTTTATTTGCACCAAATTAAACTGTAGAATACGGAGTTCTACAAAACATCTGAGAACACTTTTAACTGACTGAGAACAATCACACCAGTTATACCAGAGGACTTAGTCTTAGAAAACTTTGTTAGCCGCTAACCACTAATGGTTGTGAGATCTCTAATTCTGTATGACATCTGATACGTGAAGTCGTGACCATTAATTATTTTACCAAGACTATAATCGCAAACTTCCTTAAAAAATGCCCACAAAAAATCTAGTGATTTCCTAAATCTGTTAATAAAATATTATTTTGACATGGGTCTGTAGGCATAACAATTTTATTAAGTGCAGACTCTAATGGATCTGCACTTGATGATAGTAGAGTGGAGGGAAAAACAAACACGCATGTGCCTTGTTTCTGCCTGTCCAATAGCAAATGGGTAACAAAATAAAATAAACAATAAATAAATAAACCAATAAATAAACCCAAAATGTTTAAAGCAATACTTGTACCAATACCTCCTCTCATATTTTACTAATTGTTAGCAAAGGCTGTATTCAGTTGTATTCTGTATTTATTCCCTGGAGCTTAGTAAATTGCTGCATAGGTTTTATTGTTTATTTTGTGAGTTTGGTTTGTGCTTCTTTTGGTTTCTGTTCACTCTGGATTTTTTTAAAATGCTACTACCACTTTTGTTTTTCTGAGTGAAAAGTTTGCAATTACCAGGATTTAGAGATTCCGTGTGCAAGAAGTAGAGTCAGTTCTACTGCTACCTAAAAAAACAAAACCCAACTAATCATTAGAAAATATAAATAAATACAATGAAAAGCAAACAAAAAATCCAGACAAAAAACTCCAACCAGTACATTTTTCTTGTATTTTTCATTCACATCAGTATTCTGAGAAAAAAAAAATTAAAACCTCAAAGAACCTGTGTATAAATAACAAAATTCTGACCTGATCATGAGTTTCACAAACAACAGCTTGAAATCGCTAAGCCTACAAGGAGTATATTTTCTCTTCCCACTTACGCTCCCTTATCTCTCACACAGACCATAGCGCACACAACCCAAACAGAAAGTCAAATTCCTATAATGTAGAGCTTATCTTTAAAGAAAAAGATTTATGGTTTTTGTTGGTTATTATCTAAGTCTAAAAAAAAAAAAAAACAAAAAGAAGATTTGAGGGGTAGCTAAATCCCTAAAATGGCTTTGAAGTGCTGAGTATGACCTAAGCACTGAAAAAAACATCTCTGCTTCAGCCCTTTAGAAGTTGATTATGACATTTAATTTTCCAAATCACGTAAACAGAGAATAACATTTTAACTTTTGTTTTATTCTCAATTTTCTTTTAGAAGCTACATTTTAAACATGAAGAAAAGCCACTACTGACAAGCACGCAGTGAGCAAAGAGAAGTAATCTTCAGAATTTGCAGTTGTCATAGAATTCTGGTGAGGCTTCCAGAAAAATAATTATCTGCAAGCAGAGTAAACTCCACACATACTTGACTTCTCACATGCAGGGTGGCAGGATTCTTCTTTCATTTAAAGACTTCTTCTGCTAAATAAGCTATTTTGCATGAAGACTTCATCATGATTAAAGTCAGGAATGAATGAGAAAAAAACAACCAACCAACCGAATGAAAACACACACCCCAACAACACAATGCTGGAAAAACTTTTTCTTTGTTCAGGTGAATATTGATCAAACGAGCAGCACTGAAATATGTTCCACTTTCTTTTACTGAATCAATGTTGCCATTTGCTTTACAGAAGAGCTGACTTGACAGCATGGAAGATAACTTCAGTATCCTACAGCCATCCAACTATTCACTGCTTAACTCATTTTTCCCCAAAATGCATTTTCTCAGTACTTAAATACAATTGACATTTTTAAATACAAATATGCAGAATAAGATTTTAAATCCCAAGGAAGCTATTAATAAAAAAAACCAAAAAACCCCACAAAACAACAACAAAAAAACTCCCAAAAAATCCAAAACTCCTAAAACCAAAAACCCCCCAGCGTCTTTGTTACAGCCATGCTGTATTGGAAGGTAAAACCCAGGCAGGCACAAATCTAATTTCCAGTCAGCTTAGGAGACTTCTTCACTTACAAGGTATCCACAGTCACTCAAGAAATTCAAAGAGGATGATTGTGCAGGTTTTCCTATGCTGCCACCAGGATGATGCATATTCAGTGTACATTAAATTGACTGCATCTTTTAAGAAGTCAGCAAAATTTCACACATTTTGCAGCAGAGATACCAGTTTTCTCACAAGTTTTGGCTTCCAAAACCAGTTTTTCATCTCAAAACCGAAATGGGAGAGCCTGAAAAACTCTGTTTTAGAAAGTTTCATGACTTCTCTCCAGCCTCCAAAATGAAAGAATTCCAAAGAACGAAAGAACTCAAATATGTAGAATAATTAAAAATTATCTAATAAGATAGCATTCTCAAACTAAGTTTCAAGTAAGAGGGATTTCCATTGAGGTGAAGCATATATTTCTACTAAAGATCCTGTCAGTTCAAATGCTGACTTTCTGTAAAGCTGGGTATGTGGTATAAATCTTAGATTTAGAAGCAGGCACAAATACTGAGAAGAATATAGGCATGGAACCAGGGAATGAAAGGAGGGGATCAAGATAGCACAGGAAGGCACAGCTGGAGCTGAATATGGGAAGGGATGTGAGGAATATGAACAGCTTCTGCAGGTGTGTTAGTCAGAAAAAGAAGACAAAAAAACTGTACTCCCCCAATAAATCAAGAATCACACAATCATTTAGGTTGGAAAGGTCCTCTAAGATCATGGAGTCTAATCCTTAACTGATCCACTTGTTGTAAACCATACCATGGCACTAAGTACCATACCCAGTCATTTCCTGAACACCTCCTGGGTGACTCCACCATCTCCCTGGGTAGTCCATTACAATGTTTAACCACCCTTTCCCTGAAAAAAATTCCTCCTGAGGACATGGAGGAGGCTGAGCTACTTGATGACCTTTTTTTGTTTCTGTTTTCACTGGCAAGTGCTCTTTCCTCATCTTTCAAGTCCCTGAGTCTCAAAGCAGTACTTTGACCTCTGCAAGATGTTGATACAGTCCTCCCAAATGTCCTTGCTTCTAATTTGGAAAGATGTGGGTTTGATGAATGGACCAGTCAATTGAGAAGAACTTGGGTGGATAGCTGGATCCAAAGATGGTGGTTACCAGCTCACTGTCCAAACAGAGATGAATCATGAGAGGTGCCCCTCGTGGGTCATATCAGGACTGATACTGCTCAATACTTTTATTAAGGACACATGATTGAGTGCAACCTCAGCAGGTGTGCAGCTGAGTTTTGTAGTTGACATGCTTGACAGAAAGGGTGTCATCCAGAAGGATGTTGTCAGGGTTGACAAATAGGCCCATGGAAACTTCATGAAATTCAATCAGGCTAAGTACAAGGTCCTGCAATTAGGATTGAGGTCACAGGGCACTTGCTGATATCAGCGCATGCTAAAGAATTAATGGATTGAGAACAGCCCTGTGAAGAGAGATCCAGGAACAGCAGTGAATAGGATGCCTGGATGCCTGTAAGCACACATTGCCTGGATGTGAGCAGCCAATGTGTACTTACAGGCCAGAAGGCCACCCATATCCTGAGCTGCATCACAAGCAGTGAGACCAGCAGGGTGAGGCAGGGGATCCTCCCCTTTTACTCTGCTCTTGTAAGATCCAACCAAAATGCAGCATCCAGGTCTGGAGGCCCCAGCTTATGAACGTCACAGATCTCTTAGAGCAGGTCCAGGGGCAGGCCATGAAACACCTTTCCTGTTAAGAAAGGCTGAGTCTGATTGTTCACCATAGAGAAGGTTCCAGGGAGATCCCACTGGGGCCTTTCAGTGCCTAAAACTATAAGAATGATGGAGAGAAACTCTTCAACAAGATCTGCAGTATGAGGGAGACTGACAAGGCCTTAAAGCATTTTGTAGATTTAGATTAGGCATAAGAACATCTTTTACAAGATTATGGTGAAACACTAGAACAGGTTGCTCAGGGAAGTTATGGATGTCCCATCGCTGGAGGCATTCAAGCTCAGGTTTGACTGGACTTTGAGCAATCTGATCCAGAAAAAGATGCCCCTGCTCATTGCAGGCAGTTGGAACGAGATGGTCTTTAATGTTCCTTCCAAACCAAACTATTCTATGATTAAAATGCTCAACTTACCGACAGCTAAGGTAGTCCTTCAAATTGCAAAGTCAAAGAATGCAAACAGAAACTTCTGCTTTGAGATTATTTCTCTAATGTTAACATAGGCCTCTAATGTTAATTGGCTTTTGAAATATTTAATGATTATAATCTCTTATGAATAGCTATTTATCCAGCTATCACAAATTTAGGGAGCTAGTCAGGCAATGGTCACCCAAGCTGCTGGGTAGTACATGGACCAGGCAAGGATCTCACAGTCAACAGTTCTCTGGAGACCTCTAATGAAAACTTTGATTAAAAAAGGCAATTTTGAAAACTAAAGCTGTAGCAGGAGAAGTAACTGTTTTATGCATGCCATGATTTATGACTGTGAAGCCCTCTAATCCAGTACTGCCATCCTCAGTAACAGACCATAAGCTTTATAAAGGGCTTGCAAGGCCTCAGGACTGATTCTTGCTACAGTCAGGTTCACCCTGCATGAAATTCTCAAACTTGCCTGCAGCTTTGCCTTACTTCATTTAGCTGCAATAGCAATTTCTCTAATTGAGTGGCTAAGGCTAATTTGGTTTCCTTTTTTTTTTGCCTCCATTTTTTTCTGATGGTACAACCAGAGTTTTAAATTAATAGGTCTAGCAAACAGTCTATGCAGAATGAAGAGTTTTTCAACTGGCACAATGACATGGTTCAGAGAAATACAAGCCTGTTTTGAGTCTTTGAGAAGCAGAGATAAAGGATACAGTCTAGGGAAATACACAAACAGGAACAATGAGAGATGAGACAAAGACTTGGCTTTAGAGAGCTCAAAGTTATGAACAACTCACTCATAGTCAACTACAGAAATGCAGACCCAGACAAAACTGGGTTTAGGAGTAACAAAAAACCAAAAGAGTAGTAGCTAACATGCATAGGACAGCATATTAAGTATGGATGAGACGTGGAATTGCAGACCATGGAAGAAAGAGAAAACATATAAAATTATTTTAAATATGAGTAACCTCAAGTGCATCCTAAACCGATGAAGAAGAAAACATAAACTAGTGGATCCAGATGAGCACAGGAAAAATAAGAACTATGCTAGGAAAAAGAGCAGAAACCAATAATTGTTTGTGCAAATATAACTACTCTCTTGTTCTTTTTTCCTTTTCTGTAAAAATTTCATCTGGACTAATAATGAGTAGATACTCAAGACTGATTGCTCTAACAATTTTGGATTTCCATAGATACACACAGAAAGAATGCTGACTTTCCCTATAAATAAGGGTTTTGCGTATCCAAAACTGCTGTTTTAACCTTCTTGTGACTTCAGGTTTACAATCCACTGACACTACACAGATAGGTCTTGTGTTCTTAAGCAACTGTAAGAAAGGCACAGATCTAATACAGTCAAAGAGATTGTGTGACCTTCCAAGCCTCCATAGCCCTTTTCAAGTCAATCCTATAAGCCAGCTTCAAAGAACCTTAAAGCAAGATTTCTCTAAAGTATTCCATGCATAAATAATTCTATAAATGTTTTAGGAAGTCTTCCACTATATACAAGATAAAAGATTTCAAAGTATTAAAGGGTAAAAATACAAAATAAAGAGTTAACAAGTACTCTAAATGGTTTTGCAGACTCATTTATAGCAACACATATATCTAATGAATTTAATGAGATTACTTGGGTGAATAAACAGTATTTAGATATTCAATACACAAGAGTCCAATAGATAGTACAAAAACATGGAGGTGAGGATCATGTGATAGATTTGAACAAATCTCAAAAGTTTCAGTTAAAAATGCAGTGTCTACATTATGTATACTACAAGCAATCTAGTCCTTTTCTTCACAATGAACAAATTAGTGACTTTCCAGCTATCTTCATTACTAAGCAAGATCAGCACCTTAGTAAAACTTTAGACATACTTGTTTTGATGAGTATATTTTGTTGCAAACTTCCACCTATCTGCCTCATTATCCAAAATGCAAAAGGAAAACTTGAAAAGTTATGCAAATGAAACCTTCAATATATGGGAAGGATATGAAAAAAAAAAGTAATTCAAAGAACAATTATTAATGGTTTAGTTATACAAGAGAAGATGAAAAGCAAGGTATGTGACTGTATTTATGTTCTAACTATCCATCTAACACAGCAAATTATACAACCTTAAATTAATCAGGATAACAGCTGCTGGCTACAGTAACATAGCAAATCCAACTTCCTATTTTCTATCCTTATAACCCACAGGGGTTTATTCCAGAAATTCTGATTCAACGCGGCATCACAGTACACCTTCTGCCAGTTTAAAAGAATAAAAATCTGGAAACAAGGATTCCAGATGAGATAGAGATTTTTCAATTTTCTTTTATTTTTGTAACAAAAGATATAAAATCCCTAAGTCATCTTTGCCATTGGAGGCAGATTCATAATAAATACAAAGTAGTTATCAACAGTAGCTCTTAGTAAGCTGCAGAGACTTTTCTGTAAAGGTAGAAATATAGTTTTTATATTAAAAAATGATACTACTTTAACTTAAGGGAAATAGAATAAAAAATATAAGCAATGTAAAGACTACAACAAACCAGAATGGTATGGCTGGAAATGCATTTATATTATCAGAGAGTTGAAAAGTCCCTTACAACTTCCCCTACTTTATGCCAGCCAAGGGAAAAAAATAACTTGCTTTACAAATAAGGCCACAAATGAATCAAGTCATAGTCATATTCAATAAAATCTAATTAAGTGACAGCTGCATTTAATCTGGGACCATCTGAAGGTAAGTTAGCACTACTGAGAATATCCAGTAACAAATTATGGTTTAACTTTTGAACCAAATAGATAAATGTATCAAAAATCTCCTGTAAGTACTTAGGCAATATGCCCAAAATGCTGGCAGTATTTTGAGTTCCACATTGGTAAAAGGGAAAAGGCTAAGCCCAGACAAAATGGAATTTGAACAGAAAACAGGTTTCTTCTTTAACTATGGGCATGTTGATATTTGGCACATCAGTTGCTGTTTGCAATAAATACGGAGTGAGTAGGGAAGGACACAAGCTGCTTAAAATTCTATCTACAGCAAATCTGCAAGGCTATAAACAAAAAGTTATTCCACCAAATCCCATTTGGCTGTAGAACTGAACAAACAAAAATGCCAACTCTGTTAAGTCACATTGCATGGCTTGTTTCAGAAAAGCACTAGGAGAAGAGACAAATTCCTTAAATTCCCTATATAGATGAATTTTAAAAAAATCCATTAAAATTTTGAATTATGGAATTTCTGATCTTGTTTGCTTATCAAACTATTTCATCTCAAGAGAAAATATTTTAACTTAAAAAATTAAAGTCCAGATAGAAGGACTAGAGAAGAGGCAAAGCTAGTCTCTTCCTATTCAGTAAGAGTGGGATTTGCTTATTTTGGGGTGTTTTTGTTTGTTTGGGGTTCTTTTTTTAAGCTACCTACAACACTGATATATGGGATTTTTAGATCACACTGCACATTTGTCTGGGTTCCAGCTATGACAGAATTAAATTTCTTCATAGAAGATAGAATGGAGTTTTAAAATTGTGATGAAAACAGTTTTTATAGCACAGGGAGGTTTCAGAAATTGCTGAGCAGAGCTTACACAGTGTCAAGGCTTTTCTGTCCTGTCAATGACTAGGCTGGAAGTGCACAAGATGTTGGGAGGGAACACAGCTGGGAGAGCTGACACCAGCTGACCAAAGGATTATTCTGTACCATTTGGTGTCATACTCAGCAATCAAACAGGCAAGGCTGGAGTCTGGCTAGGGCTGCCATTCCTCAGGGATGTTTGGAGAGATGGCATTTGCCTTCTCCAGTAACCACTGACGTGATGGATCTCTGCTTTTGTGGAGATGTCTGAACACCTGCCTGCTATTAGGAAGCAGTGAATGAAATCCTTACTTTGTTTTGCTTGCACATGCAGCTTTTTAACTATTAAACTGTCTTTATCTCAACCCACCCCTTTTTTTACTTTTACCCTTCCAATTCCCTCCTGCATTCCACTGCGGGGCTGGTGAGGCAGTGGCTGCGTGGTGCTCAGCTGCCCCCTGGGGCTAAATCACAACAACCACCTTAATACTCATTCAGAAGAGGCAATGACTGCACTCAGATAATTGTGACATTTCAAAAAAGTCTGCAAGTGTTTTTCACAAGTTAATATTAGTCATACAAACACACATCAATGAAGACAGACTAGAAAGAACATGAAATGGGATATTAATATAAGCCCAGTTGGGATGATGACCTCTCAGGATGTAGCAGGGGCATGAAACCACTGTAGTAAATTCTTTAGGCTGCACAGAAAGAGAAGCAATCCTGCTACTACACTGACTTTCCACTTCTGTTTTCCATGCTGGAACATGCTGTTCTGGTTTAGGACTGGCACCCCACAGGAGCAGAGGATCAACGTCTTAATACTTCTCTCTAGTAAGGCCACTTTTACCAAAACATTTTTCTTTAGGGTTTGTGATCTGAAATAGTAGCAGAAATAAGAATATTGTAGACGGAGGCTACAAAACCACTAAATCATTACTAGGTATGGGCCACGAACAGGGTGCTTGCTACTGATTTATGTACCAAGGACAAAAGTCACAGTAGCTTTTACATGGATCAGTAAGTCACCAGAAGGCACAAAATATTCCCTTCCAGAATCAGAGGCAGCCAAAAAGACAGTCCCAAGAGCTTATCTTAAAACATGTAATTACTTTTGCAAGGGCTACCAGCCACAGGAAGGATGCCATTCCCTCATTAAGGATTGAGCTGGAAAGATTGAGCCTGTGTGAAAGCTGAAAAGTAGAACACAGCTGACATACCTTACAAATTAGCTAACATAATGCTCATAATGTAACATAAAAGTCATTCTTCATTTAGGTACAAAATTCATGGGTTGATAATGAGAACTGCAATATTTAATTTAATTTTTAGACAATTCAAGTAGGGTCTATTTTGTCACAATTTTCAGTACAGTGTATTTTTTTTTTCCTAGGAAAGAATTTCCTAGAACCTCCTTTTGGGAGATTTCTGCCCTTGGACATTTTATGGAAATAATATTCTAGATTTCTTACTCCTGGTCCTTTGAATATTGCTGAAATTCAACATTTAAGTGAAAGGAATTTCACTTCTTTAACCCATTCATACACTTCAGAACACAAGCAGAATATTTTACTTATCTCTCCTCACAAACACAGTATTTCATTTTCCAGAAGTTTTCTGAATTTATGCAGAATTAAAAATAATTTTCTTTATTTGGTATTGTTAAAAATATTTTCATATCTAAATAATTGATATTCTAGATTAGGTAGTAGAGGCCTTATAGAACAGGATCACAGCCCTGTTAGACCTCTTCTGCCCTGAGATTTTGCTACTACTAATTATGGCAAGGTTTGATACCTGAAATATCAGGGGTTTTTTTAAACTGCATTATGATGTCTTTCCTGTATGTCATCATTACAGCCATTCATATGATATTGTTACAAAAAAAAGGTGTTATTTTAAAGAAAAGTTGCTAAAGAAAGAAAAAAAACCCAAACATTTTCCTGTGTAAGGATTGCAGTTGACAAAGGAAATGTCTACCTACATTCATTCTCAGAAAACAAATACTTCCACTCTAGACAGGTACAAGTACAAATTTCAGCCTTAAAAAAAAGGTCCTTTTTCAGTCTCTGCTTTCATTATTTAAAGTTTTTGGGTGTCATGGTTTGAGCCTGGCACAGAGCCAGTGCCCCCATGAAAATGCCTCACCCTGGTGTCTGCTGTGAGATGTGACCAGGAATAAGCAAAACAGGCTCCAACTTAAACATAAATAACACTTTATTACCTAAAACTACAGGAAAAAAAATAGGAAAGACTATAAGGAAAAGAAAAAAAAATTGAAAACCTTACAAAAACCACTTTTCCTCCTCCCCACTCTCTGACTTTCCCAATCCAATACATTCTCTCAAAAATACCGACTGCCCAGCCCGGCACGACACTTTAGTATACTCAAACATCAGTTCATGAAGAGGAAAAGGAGTCCTTCTTGTTCCATAGGCTTCTGGAAGCACACTGAAATCCCGGATGCTTCCTTGTCACTTCGGCACCGCCCGGAAAGTCCATTTGCCGCTTGTGACATGTTCCTTCCATGCTCAGTGCTCTCACCACTGACGGCATGGACCAGAGCTGCTTTTAGGGTGGTCTTTCAAGGATGCCTTGTCTCACTCCAAAAAGGCACAGTCTCTGCTTTTGGGACAACTGTCCCCCCCATATCTTTCCAACCCCCTGGGGCCGGGGGGTCCTCACAAATGAACCCTCCTGGTTTTGAGGCAATGCCTCCCCCTAAATGCAGTCTATGTCACAGGAACAACTGAGTCCATGGCTACAAGAAAAAGTCCAGCCAAAAGGCCACTCCAAATCATCTCTCCCCATCCAATCATCTCCACAATCTCCGGGCCAAAGTCCTTATCTCTCATCTCCCTTCTTATTCAGCTTCGAGGAGGATTAGCATTTTTGTAAGGCCCCAATCATGCAAGAAAGGGTTAAAAGTTTTCAGTCTCTGTCTGTCGGTCCCGGAACGGGCTCCCACGCATGCTGCCCACACGCTGCCGCTGCGGCCGGGCAGTCTTCCTCCCCCTTCTCGCTGGCTGCTCTCCTGGGGGGGAAGGGGGGGAAGAGGGGGGGGCTGGCTGCCCGAGGGCTGACTCTCTGGGACCTTCCACCCTTCCATCCTCGAAGCCCCCCCGAAGCCCCCTCTGTCCAGGCCCCAGGCCTACCACGTGGCTGGCCCCTCCCCCGCCCAGCAGCAGCGGGCCGGGCGGGAGAGAGATCTGAACTCCTCGCCCGACGATGTCCAAAGAGGAAGTGCCAGGGCAGTGGCCTGCTTTTAACCCCTGTGTATTCTCGGAGGTGTGTCCAAACCCCACTGGCTACACCAGGTGTCAGTATGAAACTCAAAACCTTCATTGGTTTGACCACAGCTTCCCAGAATTCCCAACTTCTTCCTGGTCAAACCATGACACTGGGTTACTTCATCGTGTGCATATACCAACACATACTGATAAATGGTTCAAAAAAAATCTCAATTTGAAAAGAACAGAATACCAAAATAGCAAGTATTTAACTAAAAAGTTTTCTGGCCACAGAAAAGCTAAGAAAAAGGCAGTCTGTGCCTTTAATGTTTAAAAATATTAAACTCATAGAATTTACACTGCTTCTTTCTCCTAAAACCACAGCAGGATAGAAAATATTTACAGGCTTAGGGGTGACAAACTGAATCCTTCCCAAAACCCACCCAACAGAATATTGAACAAACTGCTTAACTCTCAATTTCATCGTTAGATAATCATTAGAATCTTTTGGAGCTTTTCTGAGCTGGATGTAGTAATAATCCACTGATGTTCCCAAGTCATTCACAATTTCACATCACTGGAACAATCAAAATTGTTCCAATGATTGAATCTGCTAATGGAAGGGTTCCCTGCCCATGGTGGTGTTGGGTTTTTGAGATAGACAATTTTTACAATTTCTTCCAATCTTCTACGATTCTATGAAAATTAAATATTGTCTAATAGATAAAACAGCACCCATGACTAAACCACAGAGATTAACTGGCAATGTTATATTGAAGATTCAGGAGACTACTCATCTCAGGAACAGCAGGAATCATTATGCATGCAAGTTGCATAAAGTTGGTATTTTCTTGCCAATTTAGCTTCCTACTGAGAACTTGAAGTATTTGCCTCAGATTATCCATTGGATTATTCATCCATTCCCAGGAAATAACTACTCTCATCATTGTATCAGAGTTTGTTGAGAGAACTACAAAGCCATAAACCAGACTCATGGACAACAAGCAGCAAGCGGTTCAAGCACTGAACAAATGACAAGCAAAATTTTACTCTTAAAATTGAGTGCAGAAAAGGTATTCTGGTACTTGATAGAGGGAAACTTCAGGACACATTAGCTTGAGTCTAGAAGTCCATTATCTTCACTGGGGTCCATGTTAACTGGAAAAAGTCACAGTGTTGGGGAAATTACCTTGGCAAACTCACAGAATCATACTAAATTGGTAGAGGAAATTATTCAATTTTTTTGTTTATTTTATATAGCCAAAAGTATCAAACCTTAAAAAAAAAGAAAACAAACACAACAAAAAATTCAAACCAACAAAAAAAAAAAAAACACAAAAACACTAACCAAAACAAAACAATTCCCTACCATGTAACAGATACTCAAGAAGAACAAGACCTGCAAGAGGTGAAAAAAACTAGAAAATTTCTTCAAAGGCTATACACCATAGAAATGCATCACTGCTTTCTGCTGTTGATGTCAAAAGGGATTTTAAAAGAAGCTTTGGGAAGGTGCACAAGGGAGGATGAGGTGAATGACAGTATAAATGTTAATGCTGGGTGTGAGCAGAAAGCTTTGAGAAATCAAAGAAAAAAAGAAAAAAGGAAATATGGCCTGCAGGCAAGTAGAACAGAAGGACTTTTCTTCCAGCTTTCTTGTCTGGCAAGGAACAGCTGCTTCTGTAGAACAAAAGTCAAGGACAGGTATGAAAAAACACCAAGTCCAGTACATCTGGCATGTTGTTTAAGCAGTGTTCACCAGTTGTACACTACAAAATATGGTTAGAAACAACAAAAACAACCACATACACCCACACATACAAAAAAAACCAAAAAACAAACAAACAAAAAAACCCAAAAGAAAACAAAACAAACAAAACAAATAAAAACCCCACTAAACCAGAAAAACAACTCCAAAATACAAAACAAATCAACCAAAAAACCCTTAAAATGAACCAAGAGTTGTTAACCTTAGAGGCCATCTTAATATTTAGTAACAGACACTAGTATAGCCAAAAATAAGGTAAACTCCATGATGTTTAATTTCATGTTGATGACTAGGAAGACACTCTGAAATGAGTTTCGTACTTTTGCTACTTTTTTTCCACTTAGCAGCTGGATTCTCTGGCAGGCCATGGTACTTTAATAGAAGAAAGACCACCAAATTATAAATGCATCGCAGTGCAGTACTGCTGTAATTTAGAGAGCATTTGTCTCTATGGCCAAATATAAGCAAGTTTTCTGTAAGGGAGGAATACATCTGACTTTCCAAAGAAAACTACTACAATGATACACCAATGCTGATTTTTTAATTCTATATGTAGCCCTTAAAGCACCTTTTTAAAAAATGGCTTGTTAACTTCATTCTAGAAAAGTAGGAATAAAACTGATTTTACCAGGGAATTAAGTAAAATTGCACAAGTCCAAGTACTTTGTTTTCTCTTTCTGCAGTCCCTGCAAAGCCTAAACCTATTTCCTGTGATTCCACTGCAATTATAAAAAACAAACACAGAAAGAGGAACTATCCCTCAATTCTCCAATTCCATTGCTAAAAACTTATGTTTATATATTAAACAGTGATTGTAATGGTCAATCAAAATCATTTAATGGTTTAAGCTGACTGATGCTACAAACTGAACTTACTACTTCTGAAGTTCATAGTTCTTTTTACTGATATAATCAGATGTTTGAATCTTCCATAATAATTTTATTTCTAGAAAATAAGAACAGTTCAAGTTTCCACCAGTATCAGAACTTAGAGATCAGATGCGGTCACTGAGAAAAATGAAAGTATTATTAGTTAAAAATCTTAGAAACACACATATAAATCTGGTGAAAGAATGATCCAGTAAAGAAACCTACATTTCAGTCTAAGAGTTCAGTAACTGCCCAACTACATCAGTGTTGTCAAACTCTCAGCTCTACTGCCACAAGGATCTAATTTAGTTAATGTTAATATCCACATGGCATATGGTTGACACCAGACTAAGTCATGTAAATATCAGAAATATTCAAAGGCTTACAGTGCTATAATGTGGTTTCTCTAGCTTCATTCTTATTTCAACATTTTAAAAACACAAAGGTTCCAGTTATGTCATTGCTGCACAGGAGCTGAGGTAATAAATGAAGAATATACTGACTAAAAGGCAGAGATCAGAATCTTAGTCCAGGCATGAGGATGTAATGTTCTCTCTCTACTAGGGATACCAAGTATGGGTATAGCTTCAGAGGCCATTCGATCACCATCGAAGTGGTTCACTTGCCTTGTTTCCTGCTTTAGTGCCCTACTGAGTTTTTCAAACTCTGCATCCTGAACCCATAATATCCCAAATTCTCAGCTGGCAGCAGCATTCAGTAGCACTTCAATGCTCCCCTTGCCTCCAACTGAACAGTAATTCACTTACTCAAGAGAAGAATGAAAGAGCTGGCCAAAACCAGGGATAGGTATGCAGTTTAGGAAACCAAACCAGCAAGGGATGGGTAGCTGGCAGAGTGATTATAAAAACTTCTTCTGGCTGGTTATATCTGGTCTGTATTCCCCTGCCCTAGAGGAACTGAACACCTCTCTTAAAATCACATATGACACAGAAGCCAGAAGCTGTCACTATTAAAAACTGTCTGGGGAACAATTATGGAAGTTCTTAAACTACGGGGCAAATCAGCTGGCCATTGCAGCAGAAATCACTCCAAGCCTTCACAAAAAAACACCTGACCCTTCACTGCTACAATTCCTTCTAGAACCATCAGTACCCACTGCCTGTCTCTAGACTGAAATGCTGTCACTTGAGTGACAGTCACCATTTCTTCCAGAGCTGGATGTCACATTTTGACATCAATTTAAAGTTCATTGACAATGCTAGGTTTACAGCCCTAAATCTGAAAGGGGGCAGTGTTGTTTAACCAGAAAGTGGTGCTGCCTGTCACTGTTAATTACAGCTCTTCCTGCTGGGGTTTTTACAAGAAAGTAGGCCAGCAGGAAGTGTCATTATATTACAGCCTGTAGCTCCATGCATGTGTTCCTAAGTTGACAGTCAAGAGATGTCCTTTAGCCTTTTTCACTGTGCTCTTCAATACGAAAAACAAACTGCTCAGATTGCAAAAAAGGATGAAATATGCTATTGCATGCATCTCATAGGAGAGAATAATAGAGGTGCAGAGAAAGCAGCTTCTTATTGAGGCAAAAAACAACAGCTCCTGGTGTGTTCAGGATTTCTGCTGTTTCTTTTCAATTTACCTAGTAAAGCAATAAAGGCTATGGCAATGAAATTTAGTCTTCTCACAGCCCCCATATTAGTTAAAAAATAAGAGACTGATTAGCTGACTTACCAGGTGCTAAGGCTTTGAAGGACAAAGGAAGGGGGGAAGAGCTACCAAGGAGAGACATACTGTGAGCTACCCACCCAAAGAGAAGAAGCTCAAAACAAAGAAGTTTGAGCTACTCATGACACCTCCTTTGCCCCTGTCTTCACACCTATGTAATCTCCTCAATATGCATATCGAATTCAAGAAGAGACTTTAAAAAACACTATCATTTAAAACATTAATGAGATATGAAAGAAAGATATATCTCAATAGGGAGTAGATTTTGTCACTGTCAAGAAAGGAAGGTAAAGTTTCAACAGTCGTAGAAAAACCTGATCAAAGCTCACCAAGCACGTTTGGTCTCTGGGGTACTGTGACTTTAGAAAGTGGTAACCAGTCTAATGGATTTACACACTTGTAAATTCTTTCCTAGTAAAGAGCTACCATCAAACCATACTACTTTCTACATTCAGTTCCACATCAACTGCATTATAAAAACATTTCAGGCACTTAACTGACTGAAGGCAAATTTTTCAGAATAAATACTCTCAGTCAAGGATTAGATCTATGAAACCATAGAAAAAATCACTTGGAGTTTGAGAAGTAATCTGAAAATTAGCCTTCTACAACTATAAGTATTAGAAGCCCTGCATTTTCCATGAATAAATAAAAAAAAGCCATTCAAAAATCCAAACCCACACAGAACCCCAAAACAATCAATGCAACACCACACACTCAGTTCGAAAACAATCCTGAATTACACCCAAAACACCTTTATTATCCAACAAGCAGGTGACTTAATATCACTGTGCCTGTTAACTTTGCCCAATAAAGGCTACAATTCTCATAAAATCATTTCTTTAATACTCTGAGCTGTACAAAAGGTACCATACCAGTTTAATAAGAAAAAATCTTGGTAGACACAAGAAATGCTTGGCCTTATTTCTAACAAGAACTGAGTCTTCACTGCAGTCTAACACCTTCCACACAGTACGTTTCAACTGCTTTTTTGTTTACTTTTATATATACACACATATGATTGTTTTCATATTTTTAATTTTCCACAATGAAAAGATTAGTGATTAATTTTCAAGACCATTTAGGATCCATATTTTCTCTCATTTTTATCATAACACCCCTAAAGTTAGACATTTCCTAAAGATGCTTCCAAAAAAATCATTTAGGAAATAATAACAAAACCATTTAAATGAATCATCTGTGAATCCAGCTTTGGAGATCTGACAAATTTTTTTTATAACTCCATCAGAAATTGCAGCATCAGTTTAAACTAAATTTAAAATTCAAAACTATGTCCATTATAAAGTAATATTTTTAAAATGCTACCAAACAAGCCTCACAGTTAATGCAATACCAGCCAATTACTTAAATCCCAAACAGAATTGAAACATCACATTTAAACATGAAAAATATATATTAAGTACAGTGAACACCCAGTGAGAGGAGTTCTTACCTTCATAGATAGCTTTGAAGCCTTGGGCACTGACAGCAAAATCTGTGGTGAAACAGAGGGTGAGGATAGATCCTGTGCTCACAATAGATGATGGAAGCTGAAATCCAGATAACCTGCAATAAAAAGGCACAAATTACTAATACTTTTTATAATAAGCCCATCAGTAGATGTGGCGAGCATTATGATAAACATAATGTTTTTACATCTGAATTGCAAACACATTATGGGCTTTACCCTGATGCATCTCTAAACACTCACTGCAAAATTTCAAATGTGTCCTTGGCTTTAAAACTCTCCTATGCTAACACATCTATGTGCTCTCCAGAAAACAATGAAAGAAAGATCTACTGAAGACTTTTTTTTTTTTTGTGTTAGGACTTATTTTAAGATGAAGATAGGTAAATTTAGGACATCTAGAAGTAGATACTCAGCTCTTGACTCACTCAGAGATATTTCCTATGATTTCACATAGCTTAGGCTATCTTGTCTATCCTCCAGGTGCTACTTCAGAAAACCATGTATATCATATGCTCAGAGTGATAAACATTAACTGACTAGAAAACAAACAAACCACCACATTTCCATTTCAGAGCTTCAGAAAAAATTACCTTACATTTCTCCTCTTACTAGTAGCCTTACCTTTACATACAAAATGGAATTTAGGATAAGCTATAATTACATTCCAATATTGCTTATAAGACAATTTTCCAAAATCTGTATATTTTTGAGGGCAAAATTGATTGAAGAAAAATGTTTAGATCCTTCATTAAAACATCACTAAACATAATTTGTTAGATCTAGCTGATACTAGTGAGATGGTTTTTTAATGATTAATTTCTCATAAGTAAAATATAAGAGACCATTACTGTCTCACAAAACTAAAACTATACTGGTGGATTAGCTGATCTCTAGTTAATTTCTGTATCATGCAATAGGGGTATGTGATTATGTATAGGAAAATCCTGCCAGAAAACCAACTCTTGTCCAAATTTCACCCTGAAAGAGCGTCTTAGATGTTGAAAAAGATAAAAACCCAAATAAACAAAAACAAACAAACAAAAAAAACCACAAAAAACCCTGACTTTTTTTAAGATCTAGGTTCTTAAGACAATCCATGTCTTGGAAAAAGAAAAACAAAAAACAAATGAAAAAGAAAACAAGAAAAAACCATCTTGTCCTTGAAATTTATGGTACAATTAAGTTATAGTTCATTAATTGGCATCCAGAACTACAGAAGAGAAATAACAAATAACTGTAAGCTATGTACTAATAGAGCAGTATCACTGAGCTAGATGTTCTTTGCAAAATTAGGTTTATATAAGACCTCTTTCATATATAAAAATTCATAGGAGGAACTCCATGCTTCAGTAGCTCCAAGCAGCTGGTTCCCCATCTCTTGCCAATTTTGAGATTTGGAAAACAAATAGAACACTCAGAGATCAGAGCAAGAACTTTAAATACAGATAAAGGTATATAGTCAAGGTAACATAAGTCAGCAAAAAGCTTTCTGCAATTTCTTCCTTTCATTTTAAACAACATTTTCTCCCATATGGTAATTAGCTGTTTGCTCTAATCTTTTTACCTTCTGTGTACTTGTCAACCTAATATTCCTATTCTTTTCCACCTCATTTACTCCAATTCCAGAAATAACCAGGTTGATTTTCCCCTCAGTCTTCAAACTGCAGAACCACCATAAGGCTTGCCACATCTTATGTTCATGCTTTTGTATGTTCTCTCACCTTCACTAGACATTGCAGTTTTTAGGGAAATGTGCCTCTTGTTCTATTTAATAAATTAGAGTGGTTATCTCTTCTGCCCTACATCTGGAGTGTACTCTCTGACAGTTCATATTTAACTTAGGTATGTATTCTCTGATCTTACTTACATGTCTCGCTCTTCTTCGACAAATGATTCAAAGAGTTCTTGTTTTAAGAGATGGGCTTTGGAGTTTTTTTTTGATAGCACTACAAGTATTTCCTGCGTCTAACATTTCTTGTTAAATAACAGGAAAATAGCATGCATCGTAGGGGAAGAAAGGAAAATCAGCTTGAGTCAAAAGCAGCTAGCCTCAACATTTCACACTGCATGGGAGAACTAAAAAAAGACCCCACAATAAAAAGACAAAAAAAAAAAACAAAAAAAAAGAAAAGTTGTATCACTGCAGAACTACAAAGCTTTTGCTTCCTCATTCCTGTTTTTTCCAGTTGGTCTAGATTTGGTTCATATAAATGAATTTATCTCAGCTGTGAGTGGACATCCTGAGTTCTGCTATGATTTCTACACCAACCTGCTTTGATTCTAAGTGTCACTTCCACAGTATGGATTCTCAGGAGCCAAACATATTTTTTTCTATAGCATCCTCCTTGAAATACCAGATCATTCTTTAGGCTGACATTGCAATTCACATTTAAGGAAGACAAATACACTCTATAGCCTAAGTCAGTGCACGTACAGGTTTTGCAGACTTACAAGTGTAAGAGACTGTAATGTTAAAACATTCTTGCCATTTGTGGAGGCAGTAGGGTGCTTTGCCAGGCTGGGTTTGCTCACCCACCCACCCTAGTGGGACAAGGAGTTACATGTGTGCTGGGTTTTGTACCAGGTAAGGGAGAATGTGGGTAAAAAGCAGACTCTGCAGAGGCAGGGCAGTGCTCTTTACCATTAATATCTTCCTGTTTCACAACTGGCTCAGTTCTAAAACTGCCCCCCATCTACCTTCTCTGAGGAAGGCATGGGAAATTTACATTCAGAGGGGATGTTCACACATAGGTCTAAATGTATTTGTCCCTTCAGATGGGGCGTAACTGGCCCAACCATGATGATGGGAGAGGCAATGTCTGGAAACCCCTGGCTCCGAAATCATGCCCAGGGTCAGCTCTGGGGGCTTCCGCCAGAGGACTGTGGAAGACCAGTGGTGCTGCTACAGTGTAAAATACCCATCCCCAGAGGTGGAACCTGGGCTTTCCACCTAAAGCTGAAGTTAATGTAACCCACTGAGCTCATGTTTTTGGGCTTCCCCCTCCCGCAACAGACCAAAATGGCAACCATGACTCCAACCAAGATACAGACAATCAAGTCTCATTGCTGGATCCACGGGCAGTGGTATCTTTCTACTCCTTCTCTTTTCTGTATACATTTTTCTATAGTGTTTATTTTATGCTTTCACATTGCTATGTTACTAAAGATAATAACACCCCAAAGGGCTACACACCTGCTTTCCTTTGCAACGCAATTGTTCTAAAATAAACCCTACACATATAAACACCAGTCATTCAGTTTTGCTTAAATCTAACCTCCCTCAAGGTTTCTATTAATAAGAAACTGGGTTACCCTCATCTTCTAGGGTGAATTGTAACTATAGGAAAAGACAAATATGTGAGGAAACTTTAAGTATGTCAACTTGAAGTGTATTTTATAGAGATCTTTAAATTGCACTAATCCAAAAAACATTTACAGAAAAGTCTTTAATATAAAAATTCATCAGATTACCCAGGTGCTTCTATGTCTTGCCTGCCTGGACAGCCCTAGCCAGCTGTGCTGCAAGTCAAAGGGCAGGGGCAGCAGTGGTGGCAGCCTTCCCTTCCCAGTGCCCCTCATGAAGAGAGGTGTTAAACAGTGCCAGCACCACCGTGGCCACTGCTGCCCACACAACGGTGGCGGGGCCGCCTGGCCAGCAGCAGAAGCATGATGAGTGATTCCCTGATGCAGAACTTAGACAACATGGGCTTCTCGACTCTGCAAGATTTTGCAAAAATCTTTAAATTAGTGGAACTTATCAACAATGGTACCTACAAGGAGCAGTTTTTCTTCTGGTTGGAAAAGAGGAGGAAGTGAAGACATGAAGAAAAACAACATGGTGACACCAAGGTCATAGGGGAAAACAGGAGGGGGAGAAGCTGTTTAAAGCATTAGAGCCAAAATTCTTCTGCAAGCTGTAGTGAGAACTATGGTAAAACAAACTGTTCCCATGTAATGCATGAAGTCCACAGGGAATGCAGAGATCCACTCGCAGCCTGTAGGAAAAGTGCTTATGCCAGAGGAGGTGGATGTTAGAGAAAGCTGTTGTCCAGTGGGACACCAGAATAGGGAGAGAGGGTCTTCTGCTTCCAGAGACAGAGAGAGCCCTTGCTTCCAAACTAGAGCAGCCTATCCTTAAAAGACTGCACCCTGCGGATGAGTGACCCATGCCAGAACAGTTTTGGGATGACTGTTTGCCGATGGAAGGGACCTCACAGCATAACAGAAAACCATGGCATAACAGAAAAATTACTTCCCTCCCTGGGCAAGCAGAAGATTTTGACTGACAAACTGACCAAAACCCCCACATCCAGTCTCCCACACTGTCAGTGGGAAGGAGGGAGGGCTGCGGGGGGGAAGGTGTTTTAAAAGCTTATTTTACTTCTCATTATCCTCCTCTGACACTGTTAATAATAAATTTACTTTGTACCTTTAAATTTGAACCTGCCTCTCCCTTAGAGTGTTTTTTTTCTCCCAATCCTTATCTCAACTCATGAGCCCTTTATTTTTTTCCCTCTCCTCTGCCCAAGAAGGTAGCAGGAGAGGGTAAGCGAAGGACTTCCATGGGTGCCTGGCATTTGGCCAGCGTCACACCATGGCACTCACTAACTCTAATCAACAGATGGGAAGAAGAAAACAAGTCAGAAATGTTCCTCAGCCAGGAGATCACAGACAAGGAGATAAATTACTAATTATTGTCACGAGCCAAACAGATTTGACTTGGGGGAAATTAGTTTATTTTATTACCAATTAAAGTATGTTTGGACTCTGAGAAAAAAAAGATAGAAATAAAATTGAGCCTGGGGAGAAAGGGTTTGGATTAATCTTTCTTCTCAACTTCTCCACCTCTTCCCTTAGCCAGTGTAGGGAAATGGGGCTAGGGCTGATTCACAACTTCTGCTACCTCACAGTTTTACTTTGGTCCACCATGGGCTTTCCACAGGCTGTGGTTTCTTCAGGACACATCCTCCTCTTGCTCCACCATGGCCTCTTCCAGAGGCCACAGGGGAATCTGTGCTCCTGTGCCTGGAACACCTCCTCCCTTCCCCTTCTCACACCTTGGAGGTCTCACAGCTGCTTCTCTCACTTGTTTTTCCTCCCTTTTTCTCTGTATTTTCTCTCCTTTCTTACAAGTGTTTCCCAAGGTGCCCCCTCGCCTGCTGTGGTGGGCAGTTGGATCCAGCTGGAACGGGCCGTGTCCGGCTGGAGCAGCACCAGCCTCCCCTCATGGAGCTCCACAGCCCCCGCTGGGAGCCTGGGCACCCACACCCTGTGCAGCCTCTATGATACAAACAGAGAACGCTTCAGTGCACTGCAATTTATGAATTAAAAAGCCAAATAATTATTATATTATCTTACTAATTAATAATTAGAATCAGTTTAAACTATCTGAATGTCTGGACAGAAGAGAAGCTACAGCAGTTATTTACGAGAAGGAGGTAACTCCAATTATTCCACAGAAAACAGCAGCAGTGCTATGACAGCACATTTACAGGACACCTATCCATAACATGACCTTTTACAAAGCCACTGGCTGTCAGCAATAAGAAGAGTTACCCACAGGGTAAGACACCAAGTGGTGCTTAAAGCCAAAAGATCAGCACATCCATTCCAAAATACCTGCCACCTGTGAAATCACAGAAGCCTTGTCCTAATAATTTACATTCATTCTGTTGCCTAAAGGAAGTCAAGATTTAAAACCAGAGACAGCATCTCATACGTAAAGCTAGCAGAAGAAGCTATTATAAGATTAGTACAAGATCCATAATTTATAATTGATTTTCTATCACAGAAGATAAATATATATAATTAATTTCTTTTTAGTCCCATTGCCCCAGATTCAAATTTTTTCTTTAAGTCACAGAAAACTGGAAGATAAAGACAGCAAATTGTTCAAGCTTAACTAAAAATAAATTGCAGGAATTTCAACATTAATATTTTGCTAGTAGAGTATCCTGGTTTAGGGCAAATTTGGTAGGAAACTCCAAAAGCAGTCCCACTAGAAAGCAGATTCAAGTGACCCCTCTCCCAGCTGGCTCAGGAAAAGATTTCCTTGGAGAAAAGTGGAAAAAATATGTTTATTTAACAAGCAAAGTATTCCCAAGCATAAAAAATGAATGCTATTAAAAAATAAAACTTCTCACTGTTCTGAAGAGATGGTCAGTTCAGAAAGGTCTCTTTGTCATGGGGGTGTAACTTGGCTCATTGTCTCTTATCAGTCCCTTCTGTAGTAGAAAATGCCACGGTGGGCCAAAGGTGTGAGCTCCAGGTCTTTTCCTGGGTTTTCAGTCCAGAGCAGGTTTAAACAGTTCCAAAAAAAAAAAAAAAAGCACAGTCCAGGGAACTTCTCTGCCTCAGCTAGCTAAAAACTAACCAAAAAGAAAAGGAGAGCTCTCTCCCACTGTCTGTTCATGCTGCAGACAGCCAGTTCAGGAACAGGAACGGGGAGAGGAGTGAGTGCAGTTTCTGAAAACACACTCCACACTTCTCTCCCTCGCTTTGCTCTTGGAACCAGTCTTAAAGGTGCAAAACTTATTTCTGGGCTAAACAGATGAATGAGGATACAAATCAGCATCATAAAGTCACCCTAGGACATAAAGGGAGGTCCCTTTTTATCCAAACTCACCAAGTTTATTCATTAAACAGAAAAAAGCTGAATGCTTTTGATGTATTTGGCCACGAGGAAAAGCAGTTGGTTTCTCTAGGTGCCACCAAAGAGCCAAAGGTCCATGTCTGCTGTGGGAAGCCCTGATGGTGTACAGCAGCCTGTGACCAGTTCAGTGAGTTCCTAAAGGAGCAGGAACACACGGTGTGACCTGTCCAGTGCCAAACCAGCACACAGCTGGGAGGGGAACTGAAGAGATGGCAGCTCCCAGGAATGGAATGTGGACCAGGGGCTTCCAGGGGGTGCAGCTGCTGGCAAAGGTGAGGCCACCAGCAGACTCCAGTGGCTCTAGCCCGGTAGTACCACATGAGCAGAAAGCAATTCCCAGAGCATGGCTGCTGGTGGATGGGCCTAGTGGGGTTGTTGCTCATGTGAAGGACTTGCCCAATGGGAAAACACAGCACTTCCCCACAGCCGCAGGCACCAACAGAGGAAAACAGCTGGTTCATGTCTCAGGTGCTGGCAGGCACCAGGACTGGTGACTGCTGAACAAATGAACCAGTGGGCTACAGCACTGTGCTATGGCCATGCAAAAATGCCTTCTATTTCCTTACTATTTCTACCTACTGTACATAAAATGCAGCCACATAAATGGTTTCATATGTCTGTGTGCTAAATGACATGGAAAGAAAACATCAGCTAATATGTGATAAAACTGGACACGAACAAAGCAATGCTTTATAGTGTCAAAAATCAAAGCGATACCAAAACCATTACTGTCAGAGAACTAACACTAATGTTTTCCTTCAAAAGAAGTAAGTTATTTCACTAACTATAACACTAATGATTTTTTGTGCTTGAGAAAAAAACAGCTGAGACTCCTAAGTCATGTATTCCAGGTTATTAACTATATAACCATAAATAAAGTCAAGAAAACAATGATCTTTCAGGGATTTTTTCACCCATGTTTTTTCAAACATTTTAAGATATGTTCTTAGAAAATATTTGCACTAGTCATTCTAAGCTTCATTATGTGACTTATGTCTGTTTGCTCTCACATACGGATGTCACATCAGTTATCCTTTTGGAAAGTGCATACTATTAATCCACACGAGTGTATATAGGTATCTGTTATTTAGCATAACTTTACTTGGGAAGCTAGCTTGCCTTTCCTACGTCAGAAGGCTTTAACACAGTTCTACATCAGGCTGGAAACAGCTTTGCATCAACAAACCATTGCTCCAACTTCAGAATAAATGAGCATGAATTTTATTTGAAACTTCATTCATCCATAATGCCATAAATTATATTCTTGTTCCCACTAGTGAGTTGCTTGGAAATGAAAAATGTACAGAATTTTTCAGTTGGAAGAAAAAGTCAAAACCCAAAGAGAACCACAAAAAAACCAAAAAAAAAAACAACCTTAAAAAATGTTAAAAATGTAAAAAACACCCCAAAACCAAAGAAAAAAGCTGGAACTCACAGACCCTCAAAACCCTATCAAAGGAAAATTATATTTTATGCCTCTTCTGAATGAAATTTAGACAGAGGGAAAGTCTGTGAAGAGGACTCTTTTTACAGGCCAGGTACTAATAATTGAAAGATTACCCACATTTCCACTTCTCTAGCTTTTATAGGGTCACTTTATATTAGCATATCACAGCACCTCTACAAAAACCAGTGGCATGAAGTCAGTGTAAATGGAATAACAACAAGTTGTTTAGAAATGTTGCAACACACAAAAACTGCCTGAAGAAGGGAAAGATATCAATTTCTAGAGCTTCTTTTAACATTTTTACAAATTGGATTACAGTAGTATTGCTGGCTGAAAAATCCTCTACTCTAGCCTTTTTTGGTGGTTCTACTTTAGGCAGAGGCCTTAAGGCAAAAGAAAATATGCAAGCAAATATTTGAATAGATAAAAACAGCATATTTGTCCTTAGCAGCAGTAGGGAGATATCTTAAAAAAACATGTTACTGTCCAAATATGAGTGTATTTAACAAGCAGTTTATATAGTGTTCAATGCCCCTTCTGTAAGGACGACTGAATATTTGTGCCCAGAACTTTACTCTAGAAGAGTGTGAAGCGGCAAATATGGCTTATGATACACAGGAAAATTTTGAATATTGACATGTCTTTGCAGATTTTCATTATCTATTTTGCCCAGACTGGATGAGCTGGCTTTTTTTTTTTTTTTTTTTTTGTTATTGCTCAATACAAAATACATGCTTACCACTGAAATCTTAATAAAAATTATGAAGACCATTCTGATCACAGTTCACCAATGCAAATTACTTCAATCTAGTATTTGAAAGGGGCTTATAAGAAAGGTAGCAAACTTCCTAGTAATGTCCATTGCAACAGGGCTAGAGTTTTAAACTTAAGGAGAGTAGATTTAAATTAGATACAAGGAAGAAGTTTCTTTATTTTGAGGGTTGTGTAACACTGGAACAGTTGCCCAGAGAGGTGACACCTCTTTCCTGAAAACATGGAAACATTCAAGTTCAGGTTGGTCAGGGCTCTGAGGAATGGGGTAGAGTTGAAGATGTCACAGCTTATGCAGGGGGCACTGGGCAAGACAACCTTTAAAGGTCCCTTCCAACCCAAAGTATTGTGTAATTCTGTGACTCTAGGAATTCAGCTACATTGCAAAATATAGACAGATCCAGAGTCAGGGGACTAGGATGGATTTATTTAAACACGTAAACTCAAAAATAACTTAAAACACTGTACAATTGTCTCACTTTAAGCAATCCATTTTTGGCAAAAGAAAGTTAGGCATTGTCCAGATCATTTGGAATTCTATTAGAAATGTTTCTTATAGCTATAAGACAAAAAGCTGTGCTTAAGGAAGAACAATTGATGAAGTTCCAAACACAAAAGTTATTGGATCAATCAAGTGACATCCATCCTTCACCTTCTGTGTCTTTCCAAACTATGTACCTGTTCAGCTTAAAGAATCTTCTCAGAGTGTTTTTATATGTTAGACATATTAAAAATACATCCCCATGCGATTTGTCACTTGATAAAATAATGTATCCTGTTTCAGAACTGAGGAAAGGATTTTCCTTTGCTGTCACCTCATTATGACTTTGGGTTTTTTCCGCTGAAGTTAATTGTTCTGACAACTCTATTTTAAAGGGGTCAGGCTTTGACAGTTTTAGACTACCTGCACAAAGCTCACTATATTAACTTTCTGCTCCTATGTTTTTACTCCCAAGAGCCATGACATTCTTCTTTCCTATGCAAACCTTTGAAGTCTGTCTATTATTTCTACCCATCATACTCAAAGTTTAGTACAGTATGTATCATTTATTACTTGAATACCTCCTGTCAAAACTGCTGCTTGGTTTGTTTGTCCTTTATAAGAAAGAAACCTAGCGGGTATTTCAATGAGTCATAAAGTTCATTTTATCTAAATTTAACTTTTAAAAAAACTACTTTGAAGCTAACTAGTTTTGATAGTTTCAAGTGGCACTTAAAAGAAGCAGTTGCTGCTACTAATATGAAATAATGATCAATTATGGAAATATTTGAGTATTATGTGGGTGCTTTGGGCTAACTCTGTACTTATTGTATTAAGCATCATATATTCTTCTTTTTCTTCATTATGTCACTTGTCATCTCCTTCAGACATTTTTTTGCAGTATTCAAAACCTTCAGGAAGACAAGTCATCTGTGTAGTTCAGTGCTTAAATTTAAATAAAAGCCTATGTACAGCATGAGTGGGCTGTCAAAGAAAAGAGGGAGGTGCTGCACATACAAGAATATCTGACACAGGCAATCAAGACACGGAGACGTGGACTTACACCAGTGAATCCATTTAGAATGTACATAGGTGGGACTGGAGGGAAAAGCAGTGGCACAGCTGCTTTCTTATCCTGTAACAAGGATCACATACCATGGCAAAGATCCATAATACTTAAAGTTCATGATGCACCTGTGAAAGCCGGAGTTACTTGTTAGTATACACTGAAGCCCTTAATTTTGTATCTTTGCTGACTTTTTTACCCATGCTAAAACTATTTTACTATCACATTTTTGAAATCTTTGTTTTTCTACACCAGCATTTGCCATTGTATTTCTTTGGCATAGCAGTTAATGAATCCCAACTGCTGTGACTTTTATTACCAGGATTCCTCCCTTAACTTTTAAAGCAAAAACCTTTATGTTGAAATGTCAACTTATTTTCAGAATATTCCTCCCTTGTACAGATTCTACTGCAGTATATAGTGTCATTTAAAGTACTGAATTCCTATTGTGATCTACCTCAAGTTGCTAGTATGCATACAGATTTTAATGTTTACCCTCAAAGTGCCCTCTCTGTGATATCACCTTATCAGTGTGCCCTATAATCAGATCTTCAACAAATTCAGAAGTAATGAAGCAGAACAATCTCTTGTTAAATTTCATAGAGAAAAAAATTTCAATAGCTTCAGCCTGAAATATCACATTCCAAGAGCAAGTTACAAACACACCTTAATTGAGAGATATTTCATCTTTCTCTCAGAGCATTTTTTGTGCTTATATTTTAAGTCACCTCAGTAGAGGTTTGCCCTAGGATGCATAATTTGATGCTTGAGCTCCTCCTATCAGGATATTTTATCTTGTTCTCCTGTCCTTTAATCCTTACATATAAATCATTTCAGGCCTAATGATCATCATTGAGATTATCTATAGTAATATCATTTTTAGTTTGGAACAAATTGTTTCTTATGGATGACTTACCCTAACTGTGTTCAGGTGAGTCATATTCTGCTAGTTTAAAATGTTCTCATTCTAAGTGCTCCTTCCAAAGAAATGGTGTATTGGTGTATGCAAAGCCTTTTTTTGTTTTTGCTCATACTTTCAATTCCAGCAAAATTTCCCTTAACATTTTATTATAATATTTGTGCATTAGCCCCTATTGCACAGTTACCAGAAACAAGGTGTACATTGGGCAAATTTTGTCATTAAACTTATGCATGAAAGTGGCAATGCTTTGCATTTTCTGTTAGCTTACATGTCACTTACTCCTGCAGATGGTCAAGTGACAGCTGCCTGAAGCTGCCATTAGCTACTCATGTGTGTCCAGATGCTGCAGAATCTTAAATCTGGGGTTTAAGTCTTAAACGGATCTTAAATCTTAGGTGTTTACCTTTAACATATATTGGATACCACTGAAGTGTTCTGCAGGGCCCTGACATCAGTTTGTACAGGCAGCCTACAGGCTCCACAGAAATATCTACAAGAAGAGATGGAGCGGGCATATATAACATTGCTTGATAGGGAGGAAGCCAATGATAAAAGAAATACTATTAAGGGAAAGTGTTTTAGTTTTAATTTTCCATCTTAATTTTTAGTTTTTCTTACTAATTTGAATAAGTTTTAGCTAAACATGGTCTTAGAATTGAATTTTTATTTGGGTGTATCTGTTTTTACTGGTTCATATTTATGTAGAATAGTTTGTAATACTTAGGTTTTTCTCATTAAAGTGCTGACTTCTGCAAATTGTTGTTATTTCAATATGGAAAAAGAGGTCTGTGGTGAGATAGCTTCTCAAGCCTCTGATGCCCTTTGTGGCTAGAGAAGGGTTTTAATACCAAACCACTGCAGAAGGTTTCCCATGCTATAGAACAGTCTCACAATGAGCAGTACTTCGGTATTCCCCTGATATACAAGGTGCTAGTATGGAGGTTTCTGACCTCTCCAAGTAGCGAGTGGTAGAGAAACACGGAAGAGAAGTATGAAATAGCTAAGCAGGAGTAACTGCTATTTGGATGGATGATAGAACAAAAAGCAAGAGAACTACTGAGACCAAAATAATAATGAGTTTCAGGGAAGCCATCTATGCAACTAAGAAAAATGTAAGATGTGAGTGAATGCTGTTTATGCAAAAGAGGAAGAAAAAAAAAACTGTGGGAAGGAGTGTCATGTTTTAAGGGAAAAGAAGGTTAAATCAAAGAATTTGGCTTATTTGACACACATTCTCAGAGAAGAGATTACAGGGAATGTTAGTAGAGACTACTAAATAGAGAAACACATGAAATAACTCCTTCAAAAATGAAGAATTTTTGCTGGAATTTTTAAAACTTCCTTTTTTAAAAGTTCCAGATTCAATGAAGCTGCAAATGAAGGAATAAGCCTGTCTCCAGAATTCAACTCCTGCATTGAAGGAACATCTAAACCAACCTGTTTGTCTAACAGCTAAGAAAGAAGCCTAGCCAGATTTACCAGCATGACAAAAGTCTGTAATTTTTAAATAAGTCTCAAGAAAAAGACTGCCTGGACTGAGATGAGAGATGAGATGATATGGGGGTGTGAAAGGCAAGTGAGAAAACGAAGATTATAGGCAATTCCTTCTGCTACTGAAATAGAATAAAAAGACAAATTCCAGCCAAGAAGACAGAACACCAATCAACTGTAAATGCTGCCTTTCTTGGCATTGCTCTTAAAGCCGTCATGGTTTACAGAGTTAAGGTTAGCTCAGAGGTCAAGGGTCCATGTAAAGGCAGGGTCCCTGTTTCAAACAGCCAAACAAAAATGAGAATTGAAGTTTCAAATATAAATTCAAAAAGAAAAAGCAAAATAGGAGGGGATATTTAATAAAGTTAAAGAGGTGTTGAAAAAAAAATAGGCAGAGAATAAATCCCACCTAACTTCTTTGGTGCTGTTTTTAGTTTCTCCTACCACTTTGTATTTCCCATAATACTGTACTATGATGAAAATATTTGAGTTCCCTTCTCTGTCTGTTCTTTTGATTCCTTAGTGATCTGTCATTTATTTTAATTCTGGGAAAAGGGCAGCTAGGGTGGGAGGGTGGTGTGTTATTACACTTACTAGCAGACTCCAGTGAGTGCTTTTATTAGTCTGCCATTATTCAACCTCCTTTCCTTAGAAACCTGTATTTGATCACAGAATGAAAGAGGTATGTGGACCAAGTAACTTAATGAAGTTTCAGCTTTATCTGCTACAGATCTCTAGCTGCAGTTTTATTGGTACTGTTTGCTAACAAAAACCTATCCTTTATGATTTCTTGATGGAACTGTGTTATTCAGTTCTGCACATGAGAGCACTTTGATCTTTTAATCCCCATGTTTGGTAGTACTAAAAGTTTTTATGCTATTTGTATCCTTTGATCTGGGATCTGCCATTCCATTATGAAACTCCACCTATCAAAATAAGTCACTTCTCCTTCCATGTCAGCATCTGTTCTGGAGGTGGCTTTGGTTTTGTTGCCATATGAAAAAGAACAACTGCTATGATAAAATTGTGGTTCTCATTGAACATTTTTTCCTATTTATGATTATGCAGGATATGTAAAAAAAAAAGAAATTTTTGGGGGGATATGTAAAGCAATTTTAATGTATTCTTTATGGCTACATTTAATTTTTAGCTGCTCCTTCTAGTCTCTTTGGTGACAGATACCATATGATTCCTCTCAGGATGTGTGTATTTGGGATGTAGTTTTCCTGTTCTAGAAAATTTTTATAATAAAAATCCTCTTCTTACTTCTTAATGATAAGAAGAATTTGTGGGATGTCATTGTTCTCCCATGACTAGGTTTTTGAAGTCTTTGAGGAATGAGAAAAAATTGCACAGTTTTAACTCTCCCACATCCCAGGAGAAAATTCCTGAAAAAAATGTCTCTTCTGATACAGGTGGTAGTAGCTGCAATAATAGTAGATTTTTCATTTTAAGAAAAAAAAATGTACTTGTGAGCAATTTCCTTTTCTACATTTTACTGAATTAATTACAAGCTTATAAAATGTTGACAAAACAGCATCATTTCTATTGAAAAAGATCTCCCAATGAAAGACTCTGCAGTACTAACCCTGTCGTTTATATAGGAAACACATTCACTTAATGACTGAAAAGAATAATATATACAATAATAATGACATAACAGAATAATGCAGAATAATTTGCAGTCACAGCCTCTTAAGTTTACATTAACTTTCTGATGCTTGAAAAGTAAAGAACTTAAAATTACCTGATGGATGATATACTGACAAAATTCATAAGTCAGTGGATAAAAATTTCCTGATCATTTGCCTACATGAAAGGGAAATGTCAGACAGGAGAAACTACTAGCAGCATGTTCCAAGTCTTGGACTAGTCTTATGAAAAGTATTCTTAATAAAACTCAAAAAAATGGCAGAAGTATGGTAAAGTAAAACAGCCATCTTATCAGATAGGATTAATCACTGCCTAGGATTTCCTTGATTCTGAAGGAAGATGACCAGACTGCCTGCATGATTCTAGACAGATAAAATTAGTTGACAGGAATAGTAGTTCCAAAGACTAATAAAATGACATATAGGAAAAACCCCATAAACAAACACTCCAAACAAAAACCTAAACAAAAATAAACAAAAATAAATTCAAACAACAGCAAAAAGCCCCCACTTATACTGACACTCTTTTTTGGATTTCAGAAAAAGGCCATTAAGATGCAGAAGGCAGAAGGGCATGACCTTTCTGAAGAAGAGAATCAGGAAATCAGATAACAGGAAGTAAAATATAAGGTAAAGTCTGGTTTATGACATATTATCAACCATGGTTAATATGTGAGATGGACACAAACTTGTCTCTGAGACACCCATTGAAAGGATGAGACAACAGTCCAGAGCTACAACAAAGAAAATGTCACATTGAATATAGGATGTGAATTATGAAAAAAAGAAAAAAATCGATTTTTCATTAGTGTTACTATTCAAACAGAATTCCCTTCCAAGAAAATAAAACAATTTGCTACACAATACTACGCAGCACTATCCAATTCAAACTTTAAACCAAGGATTGTACAGTTTGCTAGTACTGCCACAAGCAGCCAGAATCAACATCTTCTGCTTGAATTACTGTGATATTTTTGAGCCATTTTTTCAAGGCATCCTTCCTGAAAATCTCTGATCATTCTATTTTGTTTTCTGAGAGGTGCCAACCCCTCTATTTTAGGCTAAAGATATTGGTATTGCAGAGTATTTACATAATAAGCACATGCTTTTTGAGTAAACTTTGCTCTTGTAACACTGGAAATTTAGCAGAAGGAAGAGCAGTTGAAAATGCCATGCTGAATATCATATCAGTCTGACAGGTCTGGTCAGACTATTAACCTAAGCCACTACAAGAGTCTGAAGAAGAAATCTCTTTGGCAGCTGCCTTGTTGAGAGAGAAATACAGGAAAATAAATTTATTCATGCTCAGAGGAAAATTGGCTGCTTAGATTTTAAAAACACTGTTAATAAAATATTAATAGTTATTTCTGTTCTTTTAGGTATTAGTTATAGATATTACAGATACCATGCTGATAAACCACTATATTTCTGAAGATCTCACCTATACTATTAATATGTAACAAAAATGCAATCAATTGACCTCTCACTTCTTAGAAAGATCTTTAAATTGTATCCTGCAGGTAACACCATCCTAGAAGAAGATTAGCCTGAACGAAAGTAAAGTGCAAAATAAATATGAAGCATTAGAATTCAAGTCTAGCTTGCCAAAAGCAAAACAAGCCAAAGCATGAAATCAAAATTTTTAAAAAAACTGTTAAGATCGCTGTTTCAGGACTGCCTCTCACCATTAAGCAGAAAATGCAAACTAGACACTACTCATACTGCCATCATCACAGCCAGTGATGGTGAGGAGAAAAAAAGAAAGGAAATTTTTTTCCAATCTTATAGTTTGCACAGTTTGTTACTTTGCTGCCACATTTTTCTAAAGACAAGAATTAGCGTGAGTAAATATGATATAGGGGAATTAAATCCCACCAAGCAAAACCTTCCTGGTTTTATTTTTACTATTGTTTTTATTACATTCTTTCATTCTTTTTTGCCTATAGGCCTTGAACCTAAGATCAACTCTGTTTTTAATGAGCATCTCTCTCTACATACTGAATTTCAGGTTTGCTCTCCAAAACTGGATACCATGCATCAGCTAAGGTCTCTCCAGTACTAAAATGAAATCAAAGTTTCTTTTACATTGCCCACAGAGGTCTATTTTCCTGTGCATACATCCAAGCATGGAGTTTTGTCTTCTTTTATCATGTGCAACATTTGACAGCTGCTGATGTGAACTAAAACTATAAAACTAAGTGCCCTGTATGTTTTTCTAGAATGCCATCCTTACTCCTGAATTAGTCATCTAGCTGTTGTTAGTTTAGAAGTATTTAATAAAGGATAAAATGCAGGTCTTCACAGGTTTTGGAATCACAGAATACTCTGAAAAACTGCACAAGACAGTGGCACCAGAAGAGCACTTTCTCCACTTAGTTTAATTACTTCTTGTGTACTGATTTGATTTTGTTTTAATATGTGTACTGAAAAGTCACATGAAAAAATTCCTCAATTGCTCACTCTTCAAGAAATTAAAATCTCTTATGAGGCTTTAATTTTTCAGTGTAGACAGTGCTCATTCTGATGCACTCCTTTTACATATTGGTGTAATATTCTCCCAAGAAATAGAAAATTACTAATGTTTCTTTAGTGTGCTGCTAAAATCCAGCTCTATTTTGCAATCCAGATAAATTACTTTATGCCATTAACACTTTAATCTATTCTGAATAACTCCCATGAACGCACTCCAGGCAGCAGAGTGACAAAAATGAGTGGTTTTGCAAAGTAATGCTATGGAAGAAATATCTTTTAAACTGTGATGTGAATTGAGAACTCCAGTCTAGACTCAGCATACTTTAGGAGTATGCGAAAAATTCAACATTTCTTCTAACTCTGAAAGTAAAATGTCTGACTATAGTATTTCATTCATTGATTCTGCTGTAATTGCTATTGTGCAGTCTTATTATAGACAGTAGTTTAAAAAGGTTCCATGTTGTTTACTGTAAAAAACCACTGCTGATACTGCTGGTTCTACTGGAATTTTCTAGGGTTTTTTGGTTGTTACAATTAGAACATTCTTACCTCCAAAACTGAATAGTTTTTTGTCGGATCTCAAAATCTCAGCCCTGAGATTCTGAGCCTCCGAGACCACTTTGGGGGGCTCGGGACTCCTGGAATGTTGCCAGAAGTGCCTGGTAGCTGGACTTTAACCCTGCGCAGGAGACGACAAGGATGAGGGCTTCACCGGGTGAATGGTGAAGGGATTAGTTAATTAGAGGGTGAGACACAAGGTTTAGGATTTATGTACAGGGGGGTTTAGAGGAGTAAGATGGAGGAATTGGGGTGTGTCCTGTCCTCCTCCTTCTTCCTCCTCTCCTCCATCTTCTTTGGCCACGGTGGCACCTTTCTATTGGTTATTACTAAGAGTACACCGAGTTATAACAATAGATAGTATTGGAGAAAAATGATAAATATTGTACACGTAGCAAAGAGTATAAAGATATGTAGCTGCCCAGAGGGCAGAGACAGTGTGCCCATAGCTGACTGCTGTGCAGATCTCTGTTAAGCTGAAAGAACATCTTTTAGATAAACAATTAATAAACATAAAACCAGAAAGAAGAACTGAAACCTCTTCTCGTCTTTCGATACGCGAGTGCCCCAAGGCCACCTCCAAGCCACCTCCGGGCCACCTCCGGGCCGTCCAGGCCCCTCAAACAGCCGAGATAAACCGGACAGTTTTTTTCTGCCAATTAAGCAATACACCAAGGTTTATCTAACCTTCCCAAACTCCTGGCATCTACCGCTCTTCTGTACATTAATGCATAATTTGCAGGAATGTTCTAATTTTCACAATTGATAATGATCTCTTAATTTAGTTTGTCTTGCAGCTTTTTAAAATATGAATGCTCTGTCTTTGAAATTTTTTTCCTTTCTAACCTTCTGATTGTTAAGGCCCTTCACACTATTTTGTGTAGGTGGATGAGACACTGATTCTTAATTTATAATTTAATTTTCAGGCAAGTGATAATAATGGTATCTCTTCCCACCACCCCCCCCATGTGATTTTTTTGAGCTGAATTTTAGAATATTTCTATTTTATTACTTACACAGACTTCAAGCATCTGCTATAATTTGATACCAGAGTGATTTCAGTTAGAGAGTAGCACTTTCACAACTGAAATCTGGTATCTTACACTCACTGAAAATAAGCTGTGAGTAAATTTAAACTAATCCATATTTTTCAAACCAAAGTGACCTATTTTTTTCAATCAAAATTGAAATTAAATGAGATGCCCTGGAGTGAAACATTACAGATTTTCCCACATCTGCAACTAGTTACACTATATAGCTCTTATATAAGTAATAAATGCAAAATACAACATTAATCTGTGTTGATATACAATTTGTGAGGAGAGATAACATTTGTCTGTTTAATTTCTCAGAGTGTGAATAGATTTTCCCATTAGCTCTCTTTGTATTTGGTGGCACTGTAGATTTCACCTTTGTTATGTACCAGCATCCCCACGATGACGATTTAAAAGAAAACGCAACACCATTTATTAAGCAAAGTGATGGTGCCTGGCTCTGTTTTGTGATACTGGCTGCAGTTGCAAATTGGGTCAAAGAAATAGTGTGATTTTACTGTGAGCCTGTCACTGTTTTCACCTACCATGTGCAGGTTTGGGTCTCTGAGCAGTTTTGATGTACATGCACTAGATATTCCCAGTGCTTCAAGGGGGCGTTAGGTTAAAAACCAGCCCGTTAGCAAAACCATCTCTGAGTCATCTGGTGTGCACGTAGCACTCTGTCTCCAGTGAGCTTCCAAGAGATGCAGGATGCCCTGTATCTAGTGGAAGCTTTTTGCCCAAGAGACAGAAGCAAAGCCCCTGACCCTATACAATGCAGAGGCACAGGACTCAGCATCAGCCACTTCTAATGGTGTGCCCCCACTGCACCTAATTACTTGCTAATGCAGGAATAGTCTTTTAGTGTCCTCAGCTTACTCAGTCTTTCACAACATATAAGCATTTCTACATGCAAAAGATGCAGAGTTTCCTAAATCATTTTTAGGGTAAACATGGACTCACCTAAACTGCATAAGTAAGCTTGGACTGCATCTATTACTTCAATTACTTTTAGAAATAGCTTTAAGTTCCTTTATATAAAAATGCTTTACATATAAATGTGTGGTGGGGACAGCAGGTCAAAGGAGGGCATTCTGCAACTTTATTCTGCCCAAGTGAGATCTACCTGCAGTGCTGCATCCAGCCCTGGGGTCCCCAGGACAGAAAGGACATTGACCTATTGAGTGAGTCCAGAGCCACTAAGACAAATAGAGGGATGGACCATCTCTCCTATGAGGAAAGGCTGAGGGGATTGTTCAGCCTGGAAAAGACAAGGCTTTGCAATGACCTACTTGGAGCTTTCAAGTACCTGAAGGAATCCTATGAGAAAGACAGACTTTTTAAGGGACATGTAGTAATAGCAACAAGGGGAAGGTCTTAAAATGAGAGTTGGTTTAGATATGAGGAAGAAGTTCTTTACTATGAGGGTGGTGAGGCACTGGAACATGTGGCCCAGAGTAGTTGTGGATGCCTCATCTCAGAAAATGTTCAAGGGCAGGTTGGATGGGGCTCTGAGCAACCTGGTCAAGTGAAATGTGTTTCTACCCATGTTAGGGGGATTGAGACTAGGTGATCTAAGTTCACTCCCAACCCAAAACATTCTGTAATTCCACTCTATGATTATATATATACAAAGCACTTAAGTTTGTACAAAGTCCTAAAATATTAACAGGCAGTATTTTTTCTTTGCAAATACATTTTTTAAAAAAATTCTTTTGGTTTAGAACATACAGCTGCTGGGACACAAACAGAGACACAGGTACCAATTTTCTAGTTTTGAAGGATCTGGTTTTGTTGTCTGATCCCTAAGGCCAAATTCAACTGCATTCAGCATCTAAGGTTTTTATGCACTGCAAAGTTACATGCCTCAAACCTGGGGATGACAGTAAAAAATGATGTAAATTAATCACCCTGGAAAGATTGATGGTGCCCTAAATAAACTTACTGCAGACTGGTACAGCTGTCTACTAAGGATTCACTTTGCAAAATCACCTCATAGCCTAGGATCCCTGCAAGTTCTTATGATAACAATGGGTTCATTTCAGTCACTCCAGAAGGATTCCCTTTCTATTTAAGCAACTAAATTAGATGCCAGCATCACCTGTAGAGAATATTTTCTCTAACAACCTAGTGATGTACTAAAGTCAAAACATTAATATAGGCAAGATTTGTTCTTCTCTTTCAACTTCAGCGTCTTAAAACCAGTTTTTCTGTTTCTTATCTGAGAACTTCATCAACAAAGTTCTGAACTAGTCAGAAATATGTTTTATTGCTAGGTGAAGGGACTGTGTTTCCATACTTTTCTCCTGACAAATCATACCAACATTATACAGCTACTATTGCATTTAGAATTCATCAATATTCCTCAACACAAGAGCCCAGAAATCCTTACTCCCTGTAAGTATTACACAGAATTAGCCAGAAAATTAATGCCCATCTTTTCTGTAATAACCCTTAGGCTAGTACCCCATCTGGCAGTGAGTGCCTTACATTTACTGCTTGAAGAATTTCTCCTGTAATTTTTTATATGAAAAGAAATTGGATACAAAAACATTTTGGTACAAATCCACAGAAGTCCTTAAGTAAGGGTAAGAGCCCCAGATTCCTGGATTACAGAGTTTATTGCCAAGGACTGTTTAGTTCAGTAAAAACTGTTTCATTTACAAAGGGCTATAGACCCATAAACACTTCATTCCTTGCTGAATGGTGATAAAGCTTCAACATGTAAAATGAAGGGAGGTAGATACCTACATATTTTATAGGGAACATAAGCAACTAAAAAACCAAGAGAGCATTCCTGTGTGTGTGAACTCAGGTAAAGATGATCACCCTCTGAAGGCTTTCACAAGAAAATGACTCACTCCCCTTGGCTGTAAATAGAATTAGGCTCTCACTTTAGGAAGGTGGCATCTAGTATAAGAAGATTAGACCAGCTTATGTGGGCTAATTTAAACTATAGCTGTATGACAAATTTTCAGGGCAGACAAGAAGATAGAAATTTTGTTTGTTAGGTTTAGGCAACAGTTGAGGAGGCATTTTGGAAACTTTGCCACTGAATGTTAGACTAAAACTACAGTCCTACAGCATAGACCTGAGTATACCAAACAACTGCATGCTCTTAAGTCTTATTCAGATAGAAAAGATGATGCAGTCTGCAGTAAACCAATGCTGGAAATCTGCTACAACCTGTATTTTTTGCCTATGGGAAAGTTAATAGGGCATTTTCTTTGGTTTACTAAGTTTGAATTAGAACATCAAGTTCTTAGACACATTTTAAAGTCTGGGATATATTGCAGATTTATAGATAAGCCTTCTTAGAAATTTCTCAAACCTCTGTGCATTGTAAGAAGTTCAATGAAATACCTGAAAAACTAATATGAATGCCTGGCTCACGCTTTTTAAAAATATCTATATTTGATGCATTGCAGCAATAATGTAACTGATTCTTAATGTAGAGATGGTTAAATTGAATTTACTATTTAAAGAAAAAAGAGGGAATTTGTATGAAGTTATTACTATCCCAGTCACTGGAAGATATCTTCTAGGAAATTTGATAGCATTCAGGTGCCACAACTGGGTCTCTCATGTGATGAGCTGATGGTAGCTAGTTAGTGTAAGGATGCAAGTTTGTACCTTTTGTCACCAAGGTCAGTACATACAGAGAAAAAAAAAAAATCACAAACACTAAAGACACATTAAGCACATCATAGGATTAAAAAGTAAACAGCAACAATCAGATTAAAATAGTTGTCATCATATTATTATCTCCAAGGCATTGCAACACCAGACTCAGTGAAAATTAGAAAGGTAAAGTAATAACAAGGAAAACACTTTGGGCTTCTAAATACTGCCCATGTTTCAGTAAATGGAATTAAAGAGGTCAGAAGCATAATAAGAGTTCATTTTGCATCTTCCAATAAGGCTTTCTTTGCCTGCTATAGAGACACTGAAGTGTCACAGCATACATCACAGCACACACTGCAGTCAATACCGCCATGATACACAGAGCATCACCACACAATTTCAGAAGGCTTTAAGCACTCCCCTATACAGAGTAACACCATACCTCATCAGAAGGCTTCAGGCACCTACCCAGGCAGAGCAATCCCACACCACTTCAGAAAGATTCAGGTATACATCCTTCTTGTTCTTTAGCCCAACCTTTTATGCCCCTCATTTTGATGCATTGCCCCTGTGTGCCCTCCGTTCCCTTTGGTGATGGGTCAGTGCACCTGGGCACTCCATGGCTCATTGCTGTCAATGCTGCTCACCTGCTGCTTGCAGCTGCACCCATTGGGGATGAGGATACGCCTCAGCCCCCCTCCCAATTACCATAAACTGTGTAACTACACTGAAGCTTTTTTTCTTTTTTGTAGCAGCAGAACTAGATAAAGCATGAAATCATACCTTGAAGAAATCTTGATTTTAAATAGATTTCAAAACTATTATGTAGCCTAGATTTTGGTTAGATTTATTTAAATGTTGTTAGCTAAGAAATATGTGCTACTGTTATACAGATTTTGGCTACAGTAGGTTTCTTTCTAACTAGCCCTAACAGAAACTTGAATTAAAGTAATTCTTGGTTTAAGTGAAAATATGCAGATTAAAATAAGTCTTATTGATTGTTTTGGTTACTGTGGTTTATGCAGTTTTTGACTAGTGGTGTGGATGACAAAATGTTCCTTGACTTTAATATATTTGATGCAGAGGGTGTACTTCATAACAGATTATTTCTAAAGCAAAAAAATGGCAGTCAAAAATATGTCAGTGATAAGACCATTGCCTAAAAACATACATTTTACATAATCTTCAAAGATCTTTAATTTGTCCAAAATTGAACCTGTTTTTTCTTATGCCTGACATTTATAAAGAAATAGAATTCTGATCTAGTTTCCATGCTTCATTGCCTCTTGGTTGTCTTCTAATTGTCCTGATTATTTAACAGAGAGGACACATGCTGGAATGCTCTGAAATCACACAACCATTGGGAAAGAAGACTTTAGCTACTTGAATCAAAGTCAGTCAATATCAAGAAAAGTATCTCTATACACAGCTCTCTACAAAAGTTCTTTCAATTAATTCAATTTCAATAAATTATCCATGCTCCATATAACCAGAACTTCCAGCTTATACCAATACTGAATTCCACAGTGAAGGAATTTTCCTTTTGTTTTGAATAAGGACTAAATCTTGTTCGTTTGCACAGTCAAGCAACTGGATAGAGAAAACAGCACAACCTATCTGGCACATCTATACTGTTCACTAGTTTTACAATAACTCCTGGAAACAGATTTTGTATGGACATATGTATAGAAGATCAAGTGATAACAGATATTATACATGTGCTCTGACATGTGGCAGAGTGCATGGGAGACATCTTGCATTCTTGCATCTCCTGGTGGAATTATGAATTTTGGAACAATCCAACCACTTCTAAATTCAGTTTCTGATGTGTATGGTGTACTTTCCCAGAGATACAAAAGGCCAAAGTCACAGATGTATTTGTTCTAATTGACAAAGCACTCTGTCATTAGCTGCTGTTGGCATAGAGATCTGGTCTGTCCAGTTTCTACACAAATTTGGGTCACCTGGAAATCCTGGTCCTAAGCCATGTTTTAGAAAGGGACTAGTTGTGCTGTCTGCAGCCAACAACCTGAAAGAGGGTGCTAACCCCCAGCACCCTGAAATGGGTTCTCTTCCTCAACACCTTTTCCTGGCTGTGTATATAGTTCTCCTAGAAAAACCTCTGAAGATTCCACTTCAGTGAAGGGAAAATTCTTCCAGATATCCAGTACTTAGGAAAATTTTGGGTATTTATGTGGCCTTTCAAATCAATCAGAACTGTTCTCTGGCAGCAAATTATCCATGTCAGAGAGTTTTTAAGGAGATGCTATTCACAAAGGTGTAAATGCATTGCTGGAACTTAATGTAGAGACTTTTATGCCTTGGAGGATACCTGCTGCACTAGGGCATGTAGTTCCTGGATTCCAGCGGATCTGAGGGTGTACACTGGAAGGTGCTTCCAGTGGAAGAACTTCCCCCTCACCATTTTTAAATAGCTAAAATGTACAGTAAAGGCCAGACAGTTTACAGCATCCACAAGAACCACTCAATTTATAATAAAATATTTTTGTCAAGGAGCAGCAAAGGCCAGCCTGTTTGGCCTATTGACCATCTGGGAGGAACGTGTGAGCCCGGAAACGTCAGAGCTCACGGGAAGGAAGCAATCCTGCAGGGACTCAACACTGCGAGCAGAGTCCAGGGCTGGTCCACTGGCTCCTTCAACAGCACCAGACCCAGCAAGCAATGTACCAGGCCCAGGCACTCTGGCCAGGAGCAAAACAGATGGCATCAAAGACAGGGGTGGACACAAGGCTGCAGCATGTATCCAAAGTCCGTCAATGAGTCAGCAACAGAGACAGGAGACAAGTTGCAACTTCTGCTCAAAAGGTCTACCCAGGAGAAATTTCCAACAGCACAAACCTTAGGCCCACCAAGAAACAGGGCAGAGAAAGGGCTGGAGATCAGCACACCTGAAAGGTGGGAACTGATGGCTCCAGGCTGAGGTGAAATGGGGCTCCTGGACCCATAGGCTGTGCTGGGAGGAGGCCTCAGTTTAAGCTGGACAGAGATGTTGAGGCTGAATGGTGCCCTCAGAGCCCTGACAAAGTTGTAATTAGACTTAACATTCTAAAAAGAAGTTAAAATGAAATGTCAAATAACTGGTACATATATTGTTCAAACATAATGATTAAACTGTTCTGATACAACTTTACTCACTATTTATTGATGCACTGACAAAAACATGTTACAGTATGTTTTTCAAAACAGTCATTAGACAGCAAATGAAATTATACTCGTGTCTCCACTCATTATTCAATTTTGCAGGTATCCAAGTTAGGAAAATTAGTTGCATGAGAGGCCTAGCTAATTAGCAGTTTTGCTATCTGGCATAACCAAGTTACATATATAGATCTTTTACCCAGAAGAAGTGCAATTGATTGGATAGTTGAACACAGACATGATAACTTGCTTAGCAAGAATATATAGGGAAGTGCTAGCACTGATTTTGTATAAAGAGTTTAGACAAATCGCCCATCCGATTAAGTTGTAGTAATAATAATGTCAACATTTATGTCTTATTGATGTAGAATTGAAGTAAAATATAGAGAAGTGATTTGCATAGTCAATAAGAATTTTGTAAAATACTAATTCTGTAGCATCAAGGAAGGAAGAAATGCTTGGAAAGCAGATATATTAAAAAGCAGTATTCTTAAAGTCTGATAAACAGTTTTACAGGAGCTTCCTGGCTAGAAAAAGTGGGTTAAGCAGGCTTTTGGCCTGCTGCTCTAGGTCAATGTGCCTGTGCTGGGAAAAACTGTTTTAATTTAACAATAAGGAAACAAAAGCCTGTGCTTCTGTTGAATGATACCTGACAAGTAAAACAATAAACCAGCAAAAGTGCTACTTGTTTATTCTATCCTATCTAGTAACAATTGACAATGCCCTTACCTATGGTTTATTTCAGTATCATCATATACTTATCTACAGGAAGCGCCATACCTGGCTCAGAAAAATATTTTAAAGATATTTTTTACTTTGGCTTCCTGGGCTTGTCAATAGCCAACAGTAGACATGAATAAGTAAATCCTAAAAAGAACACTAGTCCACATCTTTTCTGCTGACTTTATCTGATCATTTTTTCTACTTTTCCTTTTTCACTAAATATTGTGCTATCACTAAGATGCTTTTCACTATTTGGGAAATTTGACAAACCAAAACTGTAACATAAACATTTTCAGAAAGGTAAACAGGTATATTTGTTTCCCAAAATCAGCTGCTCTCAATGAGATTTACTGAAGAGAAATGGTTACAAATCTGTGAACATTTTAGGAAAATAATGACACAATGACCTAGCATATATGAATATATACTTGTCAGGCAGAAATGAAAAGTCAGGCTAATAGATAAAAAAAAAAAAGAAATGAGAACAATATATTTATTTTGTTTTCCTAAGAAAATTAAGCACATATAAATAATACTTGTCTGTTTGTCTACTGGAATATTCAGATATATCAGCTAAATCTGATAGCCAAATATGATAAAGTATGGGAGGAAGAAGCTATTAAATTCCTACAAATTTATTGAAAATAATTTTGTTCATTTAATTGCCCTTTATATTTCTCTTGTAAAAATTCTCCAGATTTTAGTTTATATCTGCATTAGCTGTAAGAAATGGCACTGACATGGCCCAGTTGCTGACTGGGAATATTGTGAAAGAAAACAGAGACTGAGGCAGGATTCAGTTCAAGGTTTAAATACCCAAAATACAATCTGAACATAAATTGGTATATTCCCAGGCAGTACACATCAGGCAGTGTTGCTTGGGTTAGGGAAGCAGAAGAGTCATTCCATCCAGCCCAACAGAATCTGTGACTGGTCACTGAGCTGATGCTGATCAGAAAACCCAGAGATCCCCACTGGGTTCAGCAAAGAACCCAGAGATCCCCAATATTCAAAGCACATTTTCAAACTTTAAAAACTTGTACTGAAAAATTATGATAATTTTATCATACCCTTACAATGAGCCCTTCTGTGCAAAAATTTCACGGTCTGATAATAAGAAAAGGAAGTGCAAGGGCATAAAACTTATAATTAGAATTTTTTGAGAATGCATTTAGTAAAACAAGTTATGTACTTGCATAGAGTTAACAAGTCCTCCTTGACACATATGGTATTTCATAGACTCAATTATGAAATGCAGTAGCATTCATAATAACTCTTTCAAAAAAAGAAGTTTAGTCACTGTCCTGCCTGACTAGAGGCTACAGTCACGCTTACTTCAAACAGCTCAGATTTTTAAATCTTAGATTAATTTTTCAGGCCCGACACCATAATTAGAATCTCCTTAATGCCCTTCATTAGTATAAAAGTCACAGCATCTTGTTATAGACTAACTTTCTTATGCAATTGCCCAAAACTATTATAAAAAGTCCTCTAGGAATTGGTTCTGTTTTATCTGTGGTAATGAGTCTTCTATACTGTCTACATTTTCACACAGCAGTTAGGAAGCTTTACTATGTGACTTCTGTTTCTCTTGGGCTCTATTTCAACTTATAACAGCACATGGGAATGAGGAAGTTTTCAAGGTAACAGATTCTGTTAACCTCAATAACATGAAAGTTTAGAGAAGGATTCCACTGGCCAAAGAATACTTGCATTTAGCTTTTATGTTTTTTCTTATTTTTAACTAGGGTAGCAAAACTTAATAAGTTCCGAATGTAGAAAAAGAAAGACACATAAAGACACTAAGGTAAATAACTAAAAGTAGAATTCATGTTTCTTCCTACTTGTGCAAATTTGTTAATAAAATTTACACTTCACAGATATACTTGTATCTACTATAATGCACACTGTGTTAAAGACAAAGAATATTATTCTTTTGGTGATTATCACATAAGCAGTATTTGTTTACTTTGACACCACAGTTTCACTCTCACTTCAATTATCTTGCAAATTAACAGTTAAAAGAAGAAAGTTTGAGAGAATATTGTCTTCTAAGGAATAAAATGCTGCAAAGTCATCTGGAAAACATGCAGACAGTGCATTTACAGCTACTATAACCATGGTCAGTATGCACTTTAAGGCAGAGCTGAGCTGTAAGCCAAAAAAATACCTATAATAAACAGTCTAAAAAATTATTCCAGGATTTTCCCCAAATAATAATAAAAACAATAATCATAATGCACCATTCTAGAGAGTTAAGCTAGGCCCATTTTGCTGGGGTGAATTTTTCCAGAGAAAGTATTCCAAAAACAGGGCACCAGAAAAAAATTCTCTGAAACCCCTATCTTTAATCCTCACAATTCTGCTGTAAAGTGCTGATGCTCTTCGAAGTGTCATGCATACCAAAGGTGCTCTACAGGGCAGTTAATGGGAGCAGTTGCTTTCTGGTTTGAAAAAACACACTTTATCAAACTGGGATTATTATGGGTTTGAGGATTGTCAGTGAACAGCACCTATAAAAATGGAAGCAGAGCACTAACAGCACCCCGCACTTGAGGCTACTTAAGGATTATGTAAGCCCTTGAAACAAATGGATGGAGGTTGTCTTTGAAATTTTTAGGATGTCTTCACAGACTAATTTCAACTGAGCTTGTTGACAAAACTAGGGAACCCCACCAGCATAAAGCAAAGCAACCACCTTCATCACAAGTTCTACATGAAAAAAAAAAATTTTTTGTGTGTTCACTTTGCATGAAAAAGCAGGGGCAATTTGTCCACTTAGAAAAAGTGAATTCACACGACTTTAGTATCCCCAGTTCTTTATCCAAATGGTGCATAGCATTACTTCATACTACTTCATGGTATTGCTTATTTTTTTAGGATTAAGTAACCGCAAATATTTTAAAAATCTATGTATTTTCATTAACTACTTCACAAATGTGGGGACAATAATGACATAAAAAAAAAAAAAAACCTTGTTAAAAGAAGGTGAACATAAGCTCTATATGAACAACTGTGCAACAGAAAATTAACTCAGAGCAGCTTTGCAGAGGATATGAACAGGGCAAATGGTAGCTAAAACCTTATGGGATCTTACACATGAGCACCCTCATAAAAAATTATGCTGAGTACCACAGCAAAATCCTCTGCATTGTCTTTTAGGGCAAACCAAAGGGTTTTAAAGCAGACATATAGATATAATTCATGCCTCTACAAAGAGAAAAAAATCAAAAAATTAAATTGGGAAGTTAAGATGAAGAAATCATGCTTGCTTATTACCTAAAATATCCCATGGGAGAGCATTGATTTTAATATATTTTGCAATTTAAATATAATTAGCATGATATTAGCAATTCCAACAACAAACACCTAAATTGGCAATTCAAAATGCTGACTTGATTTAATTCTTGTTCAGCTTAAACATATGACTTAGAAATATTGTGCTCTTTTGTTTAATAAATTGCTATATTGTAATGGAGAAGACTTCTATAAGACATTCTATATCCTCAAATACAAGTAAAAATGGGAAGCTGAAGGTGCCAAGTGTTGCAGACATCTTTTGTGAAAAATCCTTTCCTTAGGATTTTTCCTCCTGAGAAGCCGAGAGGACTCAGGAACAAAATGTAATCAATGGTTATCTGCTGCTGTGGAATGCAACAGGTGGATCTGTGATTGGCCCATGTTAGATGTTTGTAATTAATGGCCAATCACAGCCCAGCTGGCTCAGACAGAGAGCTGAGCCACAAACCTTTGTTATCATTCCTTCCTATTCTATTCTTAGCTAGCCTTCTGATGAAATCCTTTCTTCTATTCTTTGAGTATAGTTTTAATGTAATATATATCATAAAATAATAAATCAAGCCTTCTGAAACATGGAGTCAGATCCTCATCTCTTCCCCAATCCGAAAACCCCTGTGAACACCGTCACAGCCAAGTATTTCTCCAAAGGTATTTTTCAACTTTGGTCAGTTCTCAGAATTCAACTACCACTGTTACTTTTTTGTGGATGAATGAAAAGACTTGTAGCTTCTCTCAATGCTCCTTTTGGAGACTGGCTTCATGGACACGCTTCACTGTGAGGATCAGCACCCCATGACTGCCCCACCCAATCTGTGTTTCTGTTTCTGCTTCTCCTTATTTCTCTGTTTCTACTCCTTCAGTGGCCCTGCAGTGTGCCTGCCAGCACCTGGACTTGGAGCATGTGTCTTGCTGCAGGGTGCCAAACTGCTTCAGTGGCCTGGGAGCACCAGCTAAGCCTGACACGTCTCCATCATTCCCTCTTCAGTCGCTGTTTACTCATGAGAAGCCTCAGCTTGGTGGTCCACTCTTTGCAGGAGATGCAGCAAAGGGAGCAAACACTTTGCCAGCGCAGACAAGTGGTTTCTCTGTTTTTTCCTGAGGGGGTCTTGCCCATTTCTCCAACTAGCACTTTATTCCTAGCCTTTTCTAATTCCCAGGTACTTGCTTACTTCCAATTCTCTTCCAAGCTTTTCACTTTTTTTTAGTTTTAGGAAAATAATTACATGAGTCCAAAGGGACACACATTGTGTTTATGGTTTTGTATCTGTATACATTAGGGAACTACCATTTCTTTGTTTTGACTGTCATATCAAACCAAGTTGTCACCACTCCTATTGATTCCAGCTGTAAAAAGATAACTGTTTAAGTGCCAATTAAAATATGACTGTGGAATCACATAATTGTAAAATCAGATAATCTGTGCCCTAATTTAGCTTTCATCTTATTAAATTTATTTTTTATGGTTGGGTAAATTTCCACTTGCTTTTTCATATGCGGGTGAGGGATTTTTCAAACAAATATGATATTTGCGAAAGCATATAAAAATTATACAGACACTTTAAAAAATAGTTAATGTTTTTAATGTTTGAAAGCCCTGGTAAAAATTACTAGATTGAAGCAAATAATAGAAACCAATTGCTCAACTTATATTGTTTGTTTTCCCCGCTGCTAATTGATTCTTCATGTCTATTCAAATAAGCAAATTTAAAACTTTAAAATCCCTCTTTGGACTGATCACAGTTTTCTACATATATTAAACATTCACTCTTTGAGTTGGGAATGATGAGTTGTAATTAGCTAAATTAACCATCCCCACGCACATGGCTGACGGAGAGAACTCTTCTGATGGCAATAATTAAAAATACACCTGAAGTTTGTATTTGCATGTTCCGAAAACTGAAACTGTAAATAAAGGCTTTGGTGACTGCATGCCACCAATATGACAACATTTTCCTGGAATGTGATGCAACAAAAAAACCAATCTGACCATATAAATTCATATAGTGATCTGAATTGCTATTTCACATTTTTTTTAAAGTAAAAACAAAGTACCCTCCACCTCATCATTAGGGTCTTGCTCTGGCTTGACTATAGATGGTAAAGAAAATTTACCTAAAAAGATGAAAAGACTGATAGTTACATTTCTGTAAGTCACTTCAAGTTCATTTTTAGAGTTTTCAAAAGGCTGAAGAGGCAGGTATGAGATAGCATTATTTTGTATGCATTAAAAGATATCAAATTTTCTGCATCCCTCCAAACTTCTCAGATGTTATTCTAGGAAGGTGTGGTTTAAAACTGTTTTGTCGTGACAATTTTTCATGAAAGGTCTGCATTATTTTATGACAAGTTTAACAAATTTCTTTGGTGTTGAACAAGCTTAGGTAATATAAATGAAGAAAAAAAATGCAATTAGATATGAACTATTAGGAAAACGTCTGTTGATTCACAGCTGTTCATATCTTCTTCTTAATTAGGTCTTAATTAAAACACAAATTTAATTAAAAGCATTGCTTCTATCAACATAGAAATTGCAGCTTTACAGAAATATGAACAACGGTGCTCAGTAGCATCACTTCAAACGCACGTGTGCTATGTAAAAGCCCTTAATATTGTCAGAGAAGAGGCTGACATGAGAGGCTGTGTCAGGGCACGGTTTGCTAATGCCACTGAGCACGCAGTGACATGATACACAGAGTGGAGTGACACAATGGCTCGTGTCAAAGAACCAGATGTAGCACTTAGCGTACGTCAAGGTACATTGAGCTTGTGGGAACATCAGCATGCCTAGAAGCAAGATTAGATCATCACAGTATGAACTGAAAAGAGTGGACTGTAACAGTCAGAAAAAATCTCGTTTCATGTAATGTAAATAACTATCATTTACTTTTAAATATCACTGGACTCACTGGGATTAAATACATGTGTCTTTAAGCTAGTCTTCATTGTAAACAATGGCTTCTGCTTCTTCCAATGCCTTTTAAAAAGAAAAAGTTTGCTATTTGCTAGATCATTTGCAACACTCTATCTGTGATGGGGCAGAAGGCTGCAAAAAGTTAAAGCTGGTGAAGGGGGTGATATAAATGTGACAGGGAGTCACTAGATGTCACTATTGCAAGCAGGCTTGTGCTCCTGTTTATCCAAAAATAACAGGGCATGCAGCTTGGGGAAATTCTTTTGCAAAAGTGCTTGCTGGCAGGTGTCTTCTTCTGAATTTAAAATAAAGTGCACATTTTAATGGTAATAATGATAAACACTGTCTATCAGCAAAGTGATAAACAGTTGATAAAAATGTAGTTAATTTCATGGTTTGCTTTTTATAGATTGTGTAAAAATACAAAGTGTAAAGGTCATGGTGGACTATTGGTAAGGACTGTAAAACACTGACAGGTAACAGTGTGATCAGGGAACGAAAAAGGAAGGTGTATTTATGAGATGCAATATTTTGAAAAGCTTTGAACAGCATCTGACTGAACCTTTATGATTTCAGTCTGAATTGGAAGTTGCCTTTCTCTTGTGGGGAATAAAAGTTCATCAGCATGTTCTCCTGAGAGGTCACAGCCATTCTTTTGGAGACGAGATCGAACTCTCGGATATGAAATTCAGGGCTATGTGTTATTTGTGGTTTAATACTTGAGGGTCAGGACTAAGAAGCAGGCTTCTGAGATTTATATCTTGATTTTGCAATCAACTCTTTTTGTGGACTTCAAAAAGTCACTTATCTCCCTGTTTCAATTTCCTCATCCTGAGAGAAAGAGAATTAAGGGAAGGAGACATGACAGGATGTGAACAAAGAAAGTCTGAAAAGGTCTGGGTTTTTTCTGGGTTTTGGTGGGTTTTTTTTGGTTGGTTGGTTGGTTTTGGGTTTTTTGTTTTGTTTTTCTTTTGAGGTCTTTTTCCCTGGAAATGTTGTTAGTTTTTTTTGTTCTACTTTTTTTCAGAAGGTCTTATTTTTATTGCAATCAACATTCAAAATGAATGATGTGAAGAATAATAATTTTGGGTTTCACCTGCTAGAAATTTGTGATATATATTAGCTAGGAAACTTTCAAATCATTAAAGCATGCAAATGATTCTGTAATTCATGTTGCATAATTCAGGAATCAACACAGCCAAGTATTAGTAAAGAATAGATTTTCCCCAAAGAAATCTTTAAAATTCAGTACTATAGGCCATTGCAACTAGGAAATATGACTGAATTTAGTTAAAAATAGAGCATTTTGCAAAATGGTGTCATGAACTGTTGGATATTTAACTTTCCTAAAGGAAATTCTTATTAGTTTGAATACGAGCCATACATGATTATATACATGAGTATATACATGATTGTACTACAGTAATTTTCATCATTTTGAGACTCAAATTTTAATTTGAGAATGATGTTAATGGAAAAAATTCCACAGAAAAGAAAATTAGGCAGACCTATTCACTAAGATAATACTAAATACAGCTAAGCAACAAAGCGTCTTCTAAGACAAGAAGAACAATCATAAAAAGTCATAAAACTGTTAATAGTTTATGATAATTAATATTCTGATATTCTGATATAAAAATTCTTCAACAAGAAAATGAAAAATTAAATATCTAGGGCAAAATACAATTCAGTGCAGTTGAAAAGAGGCCAAAGGTTTAACCATGTTGTTTATTTCTTCTTCTTTTCTGGAAGTAATTCAAAACACTTGAAATTGCTTCTACTAATTATGAAATAACCACACTATTTCATCCCTAAAATCTCCAGACTGAGTCTAGAGGAAGAACTAGAAACTAATTAACATACTCCAAATAGTCAGGTTTAATTGCGCCTCACAAAGAAACCACCTCCCCCCATGGCTTCTGGAAAATCAGTGTTTCCACTTACATGTCCAGGGCTAGAGCTAAAATAAGAGGCAATTAGAGTAACATTAAACTATTGTTTACATCAAATTAAAGAAGTTTTATGATGCAGAAACTACAGGATAAAGTGATTCTGCACAAAAAACAGCAGAATGAATGAAGTTAAGCAGAACACCGCCACAGCATCAGCTTCCTGTGAGATATACAGCATTAATTAGCTGATTCTATTAACTGACTTAGGCAAATGAGTTCGCCTTTCTTAATCCCAGTTGCTTCAAGAAGTAAACACATATTATGATTTCTTTTGCTGTGACTGATGTGATGCCAACCTGGAATATACAGGGATAAAATTATTAGCAAGAATGTCAAGTATTGGATTACTTTATGGAGCTCCTCAGATTTGGAGAATTTCTAATGGAAGCTGTTTGCTTTTAATTCCCATATTAAATCTTGGATAATTTGTGCAAATTTCAGAACAAGCACATATGAACATATGGTGTTTTAAATCACAGCAGAAGGTCCTGATAGGAGTAGGTGTACCGTAACTGCAGGGATGTGTTCTGTTAGTTTAAAATGGCTTTTATGGAATTTCTAATGAGAAGACATAAGAGGTTGCAGTTATTTCCCACATGAAAGACACTGAATACTAGCCACCTCTGCTGCCTGCTTTATCATCAAAACTAGATCAGGAAAAGCTGAAATCTTCCTGCACAGCTGGAGCTTCAAATTAGGCAGTAAATTCTCAAGACTACAATCTTTCCTTGAGGAAAGGTTCAAACAAGAGCTTTGTGACAACAGTTTGCTGGAAAAGAAAGACTTCACGTATATAAGCAGCTATAAATAAGATAAATATACACATACATATACATTAAAGAACTACAGAGGTAATGAAATAATAAAAGATGAGACTCTGTTTTGAACTGCCATGTGAAACCTAGGCTGAAACACCCAGGAAGAATCACCTGATTTTTCAGTCCAAAGTGATTATAACCCTGGAGCAATTAATCCCTTCCACCAGCTCTTGAAGTACAAACTGCAAAGCTGCAATGGCACAGCTGGTTAGGGATACATGAGGTAACATTTTACTTAGCTCATTATGTCCACCAAAGGAAAACAAAAATACCATATATATTCCCTACTTATTTCAATAAATGCCTTAGCACTGACAGATTCTTTTTTTAATTATTATTTTACATTATAAATTTCAATGGAAATAATATTAAAAAATCTTTAATTCTGCATTCTGAAGCCTCTAAAATGCACATACACTATCTGGACGGTCTGAAATTAATAAAAATTGCAAGTTAGGTTGCAATATTCCAGGAAAAAAATCCATGGGCTTCCATAAAAGAGGTGGTGGAGCTGTCTTTGACAGTGGATTTGTAGCCTTCAAATCAAAGTAATAATTTTGAATAAGTCATATTCATTTAAAATTGTCTGGAATAAATTGGATTCCTTTCAGCAAGTGTGAGAGAGATGATGACATATGCACAGTTTTGTCCTCAGATCCCCTTAAATTTCATACACAGAATGTACAGTTCTCATCCTCTGATTCAAGAAGCTTTAGTGCCCATTCTTGCTTCTGTATTACATAGCTGGTCATTTTTTTACAAAGCTGGTCATTTTTTAGTGATCAAAAGTTCTATTTCTTCTCCTGCAATGAATTAATATCAAAGCAACTTAGCAATAAACTGAGTAATGGTATTTTTTTCATCCATTTAGGCATCTTAGCTACAATCTTAGTCTTAAGGTAAGTGTCAAAATAGAACCTAAAAGAACATTAGATAAATATCAAGAAACTGAGCTCTGAATGTTGACTGATTACTACATAAGAGAAAATCAACAAGCAATCATGAGGTAACAGTAACTTTTTAATTCTGCCTACAAGGAGAAGCAGCCAATTTAAATCTCACAAGTAAGAATGACATGCAACTGCTTTTAGCTACAAACACTATCAAATTTGCTTCTGTTTATTTATACTTCTGGTACACTGAAGCAGAAAAACTTAGTTCCTTTAGGTAATGTAGTTGCAAGATAAACTTCTCTGTTTTTAAACACCAGTTATCTAGGGCAACAAGTTCCTTATTCAGCAGAAATACACTGCAAGGTCTTTTCCCAAAAATTATTAGAGAGGTAGAGGCCAGACAGACACATGTACTACTGAAAAAAAAGGATATTTCATGTGAGCTAGGTCTTACACCCTGAAGGTCCTGAATACATGGATGTATTCACTTCTGTTTTATTCACTGCTACATATTGTCTTCCAGTTTTGCAGATTGATTCCCAGGAATGCATCTTATATTTTAAACAAATGGCCAGCTGGACAATACTATGCAATTATTACATTGGAAAATATATTTTTTGTAATAAAAGAAACATGTCTTATAATACACATATTTTCTTGAGTCACTAACATTCCCTTAGCTCACAGTGATAAACGTTAAACAATTATCCACCCATGTACACAGACCATGTAACTTTGAAACACTGCAGAGGTAAATACGGTAAATAAAGTAAATAACTTCTTTTAGTAGTTAAACTGACACAGCAGAGAAATCGACCACCAGCTAATACTGGGATTTACTCTGCAATTTACCATGTCCAATAATCATCCCAACTTTGTCTTTTCTTTCCAGTATTTTACATGTGATGCATACTGATACTTAACCATGAATGTGTTTAGGCATATATGATTTGATTTAAATTGTTAAAATAAAACTATTTTGCATCTGTACAGAATTTCTTCTATATTACCACATCAATGGCTTAATTTCCCTCACAAAAGCAAAGGCTTCCCTGAACTGTTTCTTTTCAAAATATGCTCAAATTAAAAATATTTATATGAACAAAATACAATTGTCTCTTTTGAGTAGAAAACACTACTTCATGTCTATAGAAGATAGAAACCGTCTCTGTTATTAGTTGTGCTTGCATACTGGTTTTATCATAGCATTTTAATTGTCAGAATTTGGAACCAAAATACAGTTAGTATGACAGTGGAGGAGAGGATGGACATGATCTGGCAATCTGCACTTATAGCCCAAAGTCCCATCTGTATCCTGGTCTGCATCCAAAGCAGTGTGGGCAGCAGGGCAAGGGAGGGGATTCTGCCCCTCCACTCCACTCCACTCTGGTGAGATCCCACCTTGCCGTGCTGCACTGAGCTCTGGGCTCCCCAGCACAGGAAGGCCATGGAACTGTTGGAGTGAGTCAGAGGAAGGCATCAAGTTGATCAGAGGTATGAGGCACCTCTCACATTAGGAAAGGCTGAGTGAGTTGGGATTGTTCAGGAAAGGAGAAGGTTTTGGGGTGACCTAACTGCAGTCTTCCAGTACCTGAAGAGAGCCTACAAGAAAGACAGAGAGGGACTTTTTCCAAGAGCATGTAGTGATAGCCCAAGGGGGAGTGAATTCAGACTAAAAGAAAGTAGTTTTAGATTAGGTTTTAGGAAGAAGTTCTTCACTGCAAGAGTGGTAAGATATTGGAGCAGAAGACACTGAGAATTTGTGGATGTCCTATCCCAGGAAGTGTTCAAAGTGTTGGATGGGGCTCTGAGCAACCTGGCCTAGTGAAAGGTGTTTCTGCCCATGGCAGGGGGTATTGGAACTAGATGATCATTAAAGTCCCTTCCAACACAAACCATTCTATGGTTCTGCAAATATTAAGCAGGCATTTTTGATGTCTCACCCAGAAATATAGTCCCTAACTTAGCACTCTTTAAAATGGGGCTTATATGGGTGCTGAAGAAAGCTGAACTAAGCCAAATTCCCTTAAGTTAGATTATTTCTGAAAAGCATCACTTAAAGAGCTGGGAGCTTTATTCCCAAACATTGAAAGTACCTGAAATTATTATAATTCCTAAAACAGGGGTAGAAGAGAGATGCCTAAAGATGGTCTTTCTTATTTGTTTTTTACAGCTGAGTAGTAAGAAGCTCTGTCTGGCATTCAGTAAAATACACTGACGATACATTTAAAAAAATTTATAGCAATAAAAACAAACCAAGATGTTTAAATGAACTCTACTAAAGTACTTCTAGAAGCAGTAGTTGGAAGAAGCAGAAGAAGTAGTGTTTTCTTCAGATGCATTTCTGTACAGTGAGGATACTCCTGAGGAAGGTTTAGAACACTTCACCATGAAAATCGAAATTTCTTCATATGAAAGTGGACTCAGCACACAAAAAATATTAATTGTATGAGCACAAATTGGAAATTTTACATTCATGGTCCTCTGGGAGTAATAGGAATTGGCTATCAGAAGATTGGAAAGATATTTCACCAAGCCCACTGTGTAGAAAACAATTGTATCAGAACCCTTCCTGCTTTGAAGGCCTTTCCTGAATTGAAACCTACAGCAAGATTGACACTTTCATCATTATTTGATATAAAACTTATAAACGGAAATCCTCTGCCTTGTTCACTTGACAGTGAGTTCCATGGCAATCATTCAAAATATAATAAAACCCCTTGCACTGCTTTGAATTTCACGTTTGACAGAATACAGCTCTTGAGGAAATAGGTCCTGAGTCTCCTATTTTAAAGGTTTTTCAGAAGTTAATCATAAACATGACCTAGCAGATTAAAATCCATTCTAAATGCTGAGATAATGAGCAGTGTTGCAATACTGAATATGAATGATCAAAATTGTAGGGTCTCTGCAAAATCCTTTAAGAAGGTAAAAGCATTTCTTTGTTTCTCAAAGCCAAAATCCAAGCCACCACTCTGGCAAAATCACAACATGGTTCAACTGAAGTGACTGCAATTCTTGTATATTTGTCAAAAGTAAATTGAAAAAAAAAGTGTTACATTTGGTTTTAATTTCATTTTAAAAATCTAACATTTTTTCCAGTCTGAAAAATTCAAGCTATGTGTCAGACTTTGGCAGCTCACAGGAAGAACTACTTTGCAATGAATTATTTTATAAGTAGTCCCCTCCATTATTCACTCATTTACGTGGGAAAGATCAAGAGCAGTAACATTTAGAAATCCACATCTTCACAGCAGCTTTGTTAAAATATTTAACATGAATAAGCATATAATTATGTATGGCAAAGACTTATATAGCAACATGCAACTGCTCATGTCAAAGTACTGTGCAATGTCTTGAAAGAAATAACTAAGTTGTAAATGGGCAATTTTAGTATTTTTTTTTAATCTAAATATATACATTTGAACAGACATTTATGGTCCTTTAGTACTTCTCTGTTCTGTAAGGTAAATGAGAGCCACAGACACATATACACATACATAGAGAGAGATATACACACAAGAGACCATAATAAGTGTTTTCTAGCTCATCAATTATCTCAGATAATAAGCTTTATTCCTTTTGTATTCATCTCATTCATATGCTAAACATATTAATTTACTGAGAATTTCTAGTCTTGGCCTGTTAAGTTTCTAAAAACTGTCTGAAAATTGTGTTGGCATCGAGACAGCCAAATTAACACAAGATCTTAGTGAAGTAGGAACATTCACAAAAACTGCACCTGATTTCAGATCTTTGTGGTTTATATCAATCACATAATACCTGACCTCTGAACGATAGATCTTTAGAGAATGCAGTATACCACTGACCCAAAAAAGACACAATTGCAAGTTTGCCTGAAAAGTTCTGTCTGACAGTCAATGAAACCACAAAAAGAGATGGGTTAATATATATGTGAAATAATGAATTTCAGTTTCTGTCAGACATTTTTTCTTGTCGATAATCCTTAGCACTCTAATTGCATGGCATTTTGCAAAGACAAACAAATTACCTGCTCCAGAGTAGCTGAGCATAACAAAAACAATTATGTATCTATAATTCATGATTTCCTTTTCTAATTATTTCCCCTGTTATAGTAAACAATAAACATACATAAACAATGTAAGTTGTGGGTTTGCCTAGCTGGCATGTCAAGTTACAGCCTCTCTGAGAGCTTTAAATCTAGTAGGAGCTTGAATGAAAGAAAATTGGACTTGTACACCAGAATTTTAGAACTACCTGTACCATGGGAGCTCACGTTCTACAACAGTGTTTTGTCCTAAAGTAAACATATTTGCTGTCAACCAAAAGTGATGTTTTGGTCTTCATGGCCAAATCAAGCATGACCTAATGGAGGAAAAAGAAATCCAGACAGTTAATGCCAGGTACTGCTCCATGTACATAGTAAAGTAGGAATGCTGATGTGTGGCTAATACCCAGCTAAGCTCTCATCCCACTGGTGTGTCTAGTTCCATTCTTAAAGTCAACCCAGGGATCTTTAAGCTTACTTATGCCATTTTCTATGCTTATAAATCACTATTTTAAACCATTTTAATGGTCTATAATGCACTTATTCATGACTTAAAACACTTTGAACTGCGGCATCTGCAATTGTCTATGGGATAATGAGGTATGGGTTGGGTCAGACAGAGATGGTGTAAATCCATTACAGTAAAAACTACGAAGTGAAGTGATAAAAGTGAGTTTAAAGACAGAGTGCTTGACCCATAGGAAGGAGGCTGCCATTGCCATGTTGTGGAGTGGAACTATCAAAAGTACAGTAGAAAAATGGTTGGGGGTGAAGAGGGGCACAGAGGAAAGAAGACTGGGCAGAGCAAAGGTGCTTTAACAGAAATTAGATGCACTGAGGAACAGCATCTGACTTTAAAGAGGAGAACAAAGGTTGGCATTTCACATATAAGAACAAAGATGAAGTCTCTGAAGAGTTTCCAGAGGGGGCAGTGGCATACTAGAAAGAGGAGTGGAAGATTTTATAAGAGGGGAAGGATAGAGGGGGAGTAGATCTGTTACACAATATGTGGAAACCCTAGACCAGGACTGCAGTCCTTTAAAACACTTGCCGAATCTAAAGATCTTTATCCAAGGAAGAGAATTTCAGGATTTAAAGAGAAGGATGTAGTGCTGAGTTTTAGAGATAGGGCTATGTTTCACAACCAGGTGATCAGGAAAGTGCAGGAAACCAGAGCACGAAAGAAGTCTTAGCCTACCAGCAGAAAAGAGGAATTGTAAATTTCTAAGAAATGAAGGACATACTGTGAGTTACATGGAGGTGCAAAACAAAGGTGCCACTAACACAGATATTTAATTCTTTTCAGATAAAAATGTCCTTAACAGCACTGTAAGCCAAATTCAGTGGTCATGTCAGAACATCCTTCAAAAGATAAAGAATCATAGAAGTCTCTCTGAAAAATTTAAACATTCAACATACATCAAAAGATCTTTGAAAGCCTGTGCTCAAGAATGAAGACTTTTCACTGTACACCAACATAAAGCAGTTATTATTGGCAGGAATACTCACCTTGCATGATGATTCATATGATTAAAATACGGAGTACTCCCAAGCACTCCCAATGAACTTGGTATATCCATTGCTAAACAGAATTTGTTACCATTATAACAACTATTCTCTGTTCAGAACGGGGACAAGATCATTGTAGAAATGATGTTAATACCAAGTTATCTTACTTTGAGAAAAAATAGAAAAGCAATAATAGAAAAGCAATATTTATATAACACTTTGCAATGTAGCTTGAAGTGGAAGTTATGCAAGCACGGTTTCATGTTTTTGGATGCCATGTACACCCACTTTTTTAAATGCCACCGTTGGGCTGAAAAGTGTAAGTTTAGTGCATTTCACTGTGTTCCTGCAGGGCTGTTTGTAGCACTGAAAGGATTCTAGTAATTGGAAAACTTTGAAGAATGGTGACTCTTGATAATGAGTCAAGAATGAAAGACACATAGCCTGTCTCCTGAAACAACCATTAAATAAATCAAAACTTTATCACTGTCCCTGCCCTCCAACACATGCAGCATGGAACTGCTACAAGCTTTGTCCAATGTAGTTAAACAGGCTCATATAAAGTCACATTATTGAAAAAAAGAAAGGTATGCACTTCTAAAAGATGGACATCTCCATAAGCTGGATACTAATCTTGTCACATGAAAAAATCTCTTTTAGAATTAATAACATTCCTATAGTTGTAAACAGAAAAATGTGCTGCTAATCATCCTTTCAGGGGCCCCATTGGAAAATATTCCCCTACACATTTGGATTTTTTTTTTCTTCAGCTCATGTTTATAACTCCACATCACATCTCCAATTCTTAATACATTCATTTATATGCAGTGAAAATCTGGAAGTGGCTGATAGCCACTAAACAGAATCTCATTTGGGACTAACAGCTTTGGGTGATGGCATCTAAGGCGGTGGGCCAAAAGGAAAAAAAAGGATGGGGGACAAGGGGGGGGAATGTGTTGAACACGACCATTCATCTCATATAAAAGGCAATCGATTGCCATGCAACTCAATAGAACTGCTGATTTGGAATTCATTCAGATACAGGGCTCTGAACAGAATCCTTGAGTGAGTAAACAATTTGCTTTTGTTAAAGACACATGAGTTCTCTCATCATCTGACACTAAAAAACAATACACAGTAAATATTCTGAGTTCAGGTTAACTACAAAAGAAACTTATTAGGTTTTAGAAAGTACTCTAAAAACAATATAATTTAATATTGAACTGAAAAGTGCACTCAATTAGTGCTAGACATATTTGAAAGTTTATGAATAATTCCTTTTACAGATGGTTGACTCTAAAATTTAAGGGCAGATAAGGACACCTATAAAATAACAAAAAATTATAACAACAGGTGAAACTATGTATTTTTTAAAATTATGCATATTTAGTAACTATATGGATATTTGTTTACTGTCCAACCAGTAACATTAGTAGAAGAAAAATAGGTTTGTATTCTTTATAATAAGAATTACATAACTTAAGTGCGTACCTTGCTCTAACTAAAACTTGTCTGAATAGGCAAGGGAGGTTTAAATTGCTTTTTCAAGATAACTGGATAGAAACAACCTGAAGACCATTTTGACAAAATCATACAGAAAACAATAAACTATGTAAAGCAATAAAGTCTCTGGTAAAGTAATTGTGGTGGTTTGACCAGGAAGAAGTGGGAATTCTGGGATGCTGTGGTCAAACCAATGGGTGCTCGGATTTTGATACTGGCACCTGGTGTGGCCAGTGGGGTTTGGACACACCTCTGAGAGCACACAGGGGTTAAAAGCAGAGCTTCGGCCCCGGGAGACTCTCTTGGGACTTCGAGGGAAGGAGGTCTGTCGCCCTGCCCTGCCCAGCCGCTGATGCTGGGCGAGGGAGGGGCAGCCATGTGGTAGGCCTGGGCCTGGCCCTGGACAGAGATGGGGGGTGAGGAGGCCCTTGACGATGGAAGGGTGGAGGAGCCCCAAGAGACATCGGGCAGCCATTCCTCCCCCAGGAGAGAGAGAGCGAGAGCCGGCGACGCCGAATGTGATAGCAGCCGGCCCAGGAGGAGAAGGAAGGGGGGGGAGTGCAGCGAGGAGGTGCCGGCCGGAGCAGCAGCAAGTGTGGGAGTGCCAGAGCTCTGGGACAGGCAGAGACTGAAATTTTTAATCCCTTTCTTTCATGATTGGGACCTCGCAAAAATGCTGATCCACCTCAGAGCTGAATAAGAAGAGAGATAAGAGATGAGATAACAAGGACCTGGCCTGAGGGAAGTGTAGAAGACTGGCTGAGTGGAGAGAGAGATGATTGGAGTGGCCTTTTGGCTGGACTTTTCTTGTGTAGCCATAGACTCAGTTTGTTCCTGTGACACAGAGACTGCACTTAGGGGGAGGCAGTGCCTCAGAACCAGGAGGGTTCAATGTGGGGACCCCTCAGCCCCAGGGGGTGGGAAAAAATGGGGGGGACAGATGTCCCAAAGCAGAGACTGTGCCTTTTTGGAGTGAGACAAGGTGTCATGGTTTGAGCCTGGCACAGAGCCAGTGCCCCCATGAAAATGCCTCACCCTGGTGTCTGCTGTGAGATGTGACCAGGAATAAGCAAAACAGGCTCCAACTTAAACATAAATAACACTTTATTACCTAAAACTACAGGAAAAAAAATAGGAAAGACTATAAGGAAAAGGAAAAAAAAAATTGAAAACCTTACAAAAACCACTTTTCCTCCTCCCCACTCCCTAACTTTCCCAATCCAATACATTCTCTCAAAACAACTGCTCAGCCTTGGCCCCACACGTTAGTATACTCAAACTGCAGTTCATGGAGAGGAAAAAGGAGTCCTTCTTGTTCCATAGGCTTTTCCTGGAAACAGTGAAATCCCGGATGCTTCTTTGTCACTTTGGCACCGCCCGGAAAGTCCATTTTGCCGCTTGTGACATGTTCCTTCCATGCTCAGTGCTCTCACCACCGAGACATGGATCAGAGCTGCTTTTAGGGTGGTCTTTCAAGGATGCCTTGTCTCACTCCAAAAAGGCACAGTCTCTGCTTTTGGGACAACTGTCCCCCCCATATATTTCCAACCCCCTGGGGCCGGGGGGTCCTCACGAATGAACCCTCCTGGTTTTGAGGCACTGCCTCCCCCTAAATGCAGTCTGTGTCACAGGAACAACTGAGTCCATGGCTACAAGAAAACGTCCAGCCCAAAGGCCACTCCAAATCATCTCTCCCCATCCAATCATCTCCACAAACTCCGGGCCAAGGTCCTTATCTCATATCATCTCTCATCTCCCTTCTTATTCAGCTTCGAGGAGGATTAGCATTTTCGCAAGGCCCCAATCATGCAGGAAAGGGTTAAAAGTTTTCAGTCTCTGTCTGTCCTGGGAGGAGATGATACTCCCACACGTGCTGCTGCTGCTGCGGCCGGCCGGGCTCTCTCTCTCTCCCCCGTTCTCCTCCTGGCTGGCTGCCATCACATTCGGTGCCGCCGGCTCTCTCTCTCCGGGAGGGGGGGGGAAGGGGAGCTGGCTGCTCTCCTGGGGGGGGGGAAGGGGAACTGGCTGCCCGATGTCTCTTGGGGCTCCCCCACCCTTCCATCCTTGGAGCCCCCCCGAAGCCCCCTCAAGCCCATCACTGTCCAGGCCCCAGGCCTCACCGCATGGCTGGCCCCTCCCCCGCCCAGCAGCAGCGGGCCGGGCGAGGGAGAGAGGTCTGAACTCCTCGGCCGCGATGTCCAAAAAGAGGAAATGCCAGGGCAGTGCCCTGCTTTTAACCCCTGTGTATTCTCGGAGGTGTGTCCAAACCCCACTGGCTACACCAGGTGTCAGTATGGAACTCAAAACCTTCATTGGTTTGACCACAGCTTCCCAGAATTCCCAACTTCTTCCTGGTCAAACCATGACACAAGGCATCCTTAAAAGACAGCCCTAAAAGCAGCTCTGGTCCATGCCCAGTGGTGAGAGCACCTGGCATGGAGGGAAGATGTCACAAGCAGCAAAAGGACTTTCCAGGCGGTGCCGAGTGACATGGGAGCACACAAGGTTTCAGTGTGTTTCCAGGGGAAGCCTATGGTGCAAGAAGGACTCCTCTCCTCTTCATGGACTGAAGTTTGAGTATTCTAAAGGGTGGTGCCAGACTGGGCAGTTGGTGATTTGGGGCAATGTATCGGATTGGGAAATTTTGGTGGTGGGGAGGAGGAAAGTGCTTTTTGTAAGGTTTTCAATTTTTTCCTTTATAGTTTTTTTTTCTATTTTCTTGTAGTTGAGGTAATAAAGTTTTCTTTATGTTTAAGCTGGAGCCTGCTTTGCTTATTCCTGGTCACATCTCACAGCAGACACCAGGGAGAGGGTATTCTCATGGGGGCACTGGCTCTGTGCAGGCCCAAACCATGACAGGAATTAAGAAAACCAGTTTCTGAGACAAAAGAAAGTCAAATTTGTTTGGCAAGACATTGTTTATGTAAACTCAATTTCCTATTTATGAATAGAATTTTGTTCAAGAAAGGAACCAAGTATATGATTTATCCAGACAATCATAACCTGTTACCTGATAAACTCATATGTTTTAACATCTCATGTTAAATGTTAGCACTCAATGCTACTTGGCTACAAACATAAACATCATCATTTCCACTTCTGAGCACTGGAAAACTGTCACATTTTGAGAGCGTGAGTATGTGGACTGGGGCTGAAATTTCGTTTCTTAAGTACTCTCAAAAAGAACTAAACACTCCCTCCTTATTTTGTGCTAAATCAATAGAAACAAAGACCAGAGGTATGTCTCTTGTCTGAAAATAACAAATCAAGATCTTAAGAATGTTGTGCTGAAGGAACTGGATTCGCAAAATAAAACAAAAGGCAAGAAAAATTACACCCTGTATGTAATAGGCTGCTAATATTCATGTCAAATCTTGGGCTTAGAGTTAATTTTCTTTTGTAAAAATTACCTTGATGATTTTCTAATATGGAAACTTTGTTTCTGAACTGTGAATTTTGGAGCTAAAATTGCAGCAACCTTTGGAGATGCATAGATTTCTGATTCTGGATTATTTTCAATAACTCTCTCTTAAAAAAAAAATCAACATTAACAATGACCCTATAGAAGTGTTTCATCAATAAATAAATGTTTAATATAGGAACAAATATGTCAAAAGGCCTTTCTGAACTATGGTTGCTGAAAGCCAATAGCACCTTACTCTTAATTGCTATCTTAATTTTGCTCAGAGTCAGTAGAGATTAAAATATTCAAAGATTTTTTTCACTGGGCCTTACAGACCAATGTTCCCACAACAGATCTCTACAAGAATCAGGATTTCTGTCGATTAGTCTTGGCCTTCCTAAAGGTTTCTTTTGGCTTCCTTTAACTTTATGCATCTGTGTGGTTTCACAGGTATTGTTATGAGAGCTAGTATCCAAGAGAGAGCTACAACAATAGAACAAGCACTCCATGTCAGTTTAGCTATTCATTACTGTAGCAAAAACTGCAACATACAAGGATAAGTTCTATTTTTTTCTCCAAAATATTGGAGAATATTTTTTCTAACATTTACTATTTATTTCTATTACCTCTGTCGGACATACGTTAAATATTACCATGTATAGATGTGGATGTCTCTTATCTGCTATTGTTCTTAGAATTCCAGTCATCGTTTCAAATCAACCACATGCTGAATTAACTAATTTTTCTTACTTAAGATTATAAGTGGGGGAAAAATATGGTTGCTCATAAAAGGATACAATTTCCTTTTGGCACACAACATAGTCTTTCAAAATGTATATATATATTTCTGATTTATAATCAAATAATGACAGCACAATAATGTGATGGTTTGATGGAATGAAGAAAAAGAAAATTTATTTTATCTTACTGATAAGAAATCTAGATTATAATGCAACTTTTAAATTCAAAATTTACTGAGTTGTTTCAGTCTTTAGGTGTGACAGATGCTCACCAAAACACATATAATCTTTGACTGGTGTGGTTTGTGCAAGATTTCAAGCAAATCCTGAAGCAGAATCAAATGCAGGCACTTGAAAGGCTTTGAAAGTATTATTCCTGAAGAGTAAGTCTTATCCAAATCTTCAATAACTAAAAATATTTGTGAACTATAATATCTAGATAACTTGGTTTATTATTGCCCTTAGATGGACAGGATTTGGTCTACTTTTTGGTGTAACCTATTTGTACTATAAACACACTTAACCCATATGTTTTTGACTGTGGTCTTGTATCTAGAAATGAAGGCATAGGAACAGTTCATTTATTGTGCTTCACACCTCAAGAACCTGAGCTACCAGCTGTTAAAAATAATTTTCATTGAATATTTCTATCTGCATTAACCCAAAGAAATCCTATGACTTTTATTTTTTATCTTTTATTTGCAGTTTATTTTTATTTTGCACAGCTGTGTAACCTGATAAACTCATAGGTTTTTACAACATATGTTAAATGTTAGCACCTCACTCAACACTACGTGGCTGAAAACATTCCACGTCTGAGCACTGGAAAACTGTCACGTTTTGAGAGCATGAGTAGGTGAACTGCAGCAGAAATTTTGATTCTTAGGTACTCTTAGAAAGAACTAAACAATCCCTCCTCATTTGGTGGTAAATCAAGTCTGCTAAACCAAGTCTACAAAACCAAAAACTAGACAATTCTATTTACTAAGTAAAATATTTCTACATCTAACATCAACTGAAGTAATTCTAAGCTCCTAAACTAAATTGGCAGCTATTGGATGCTCTTACTAATTTTTCCAAGGCTTACATTTCAGCTGAGGAGCCCTTGAGAGTTAAGGATTAAGAGTCTGCATATTTTTACATACTGGGGAGAAAGGCTGAGAAATTCTCTTCAGCAGAGAACTGAGGTGGTTTGTGGAAGTTCTTGCTATACTAAGTCTCCCATTTTTCTAAAGGGTATCTAATTATTAGTCATCCTTGAAATATTTTCCCCAGTATTGACCTGCTGAACTATTATCTTCTTGGAGGGAGAAGGAGGGAATGGGGGTGTATTTTCTGAAAGTCTGTTTACATAATCTTAGAAAAGCAGAGAAGCAGAGAAAGGATTTGCCTGCTCTCCAGCTGACCTTGAAGTCTGTAGGGCAAACCACAAAAGTTATGTAACAATTAAAACAGACAAGAGGAAAGGAGGCAAATCCTCTAGAATCCCCAAATATAGAAATGCTATACATGATTAAGCCACCATTGTTTTCAATCTGCTTTGTGCATCTTGTGAGACCAATCTTGGTTTAATTACTGTGATTAAAAAAAATCTTTGCCATTAGTTTATAACACAATGCAATACTATATAAAATAAATATACAAAAATATAATATATAAATACAATTTAATATTAAATAATTTTACAACACAGTTGTTGGAAATTGAATGGCAATAAAATTAATTTCCTAAATTTTAGCTTTCCCGAATTAGTCTGAATTTAATATTCAGATTAAGAAAATAATCCTGTCTTCCAATCACATTTGATTTTTTCATAATGGTAATCCATTATGAACATAATCAGTAATGAAATATAGACAATAACATATAACAATCTTCATAATTTTGGAGCAAATCAAAGTTATTTGAGTATTATACTGAGATCATTTGATAAAAATGCTGATCTGGCACAGGATATAAATGGTAATCTGAAGAGACTGTCACTATATTGTAGCAATCAAGAAAACAGCAGAACCAGCTCCCATTCTATCAAAAAAATAAACTATTGAAAAGAAAAAGTCCAATGTTATTGCCTTTTTAGATTTCCAAATACATTATTCTCCAAGCTAATCCAAACTGAGCAGGCTGGCAGGTATTAGTAGAGAACATTCACAGAAGCAGTCTAAGACAACAGTGGTTTCTGTACACATTCCTCCTCCCTTCCTAAAAGATAACTGGGAAAAGAAGCCTCAACAGATTACTGGTTTTATCATTAATTTAGACCTCATATGGGAATAACTGCACTAGGTGCATACTCTTAAAAGGAGAATGAGATGAGCTCAGGATTGACAAAATGAGCCAAATAATTTAAAATATTAAAAAGTGGTTGTTGGCATAAGATAAAAAAGCAGGTAGTTGATGGATAGGAAGACACTTCTCTGAATATAAAATGTTCTATGAATTACCTAGGACATATGAAATACTAAATTTTAAAGGAGAAAAAGAAATAAGTAAAGCTAGGTGGCGACATGCTACAGCTGTAAAACATTATTTCCTAACTTACAACCTCAGAGTGATTTACCTGTCAGGCATCACATCTCCAGTGACATGACCTTGACCTGTCAGTGTGGATGCATTAAAATGCTTTTTCTGGCCTCTAACACTAATAATGATCACAGGGTAGAGCATAAAGTATTCTTCAGAACGCTCTAAAGAACAAGGGTGAAAGAGAAAGGATGACACAAAATGCTTCACATCACAGTTATAGCCCTGAACTTTTTGTCTGACAAAGGTCAGAGAGGGTAAAGAAGACAGATATTCAAGAAATAAAGGTATGTCTTGTTTTCTTCCAACAATATAAAGGGATTTACTGTAAAAAAGAAACACTGTTGGAGTAGAGGACACAAACCAAGCACTCCACCTACTTTCTTAATGCTCCTTGAGGTATGAAACTTGAAAGTGCAAAATTGTAAGGACCGTGGTCAAAAGCAGAATTGAAGAAGTTTAACAAAATTATTTAAGCAAAATTTTGACATTCTGCATTCAATTTTGGCTACATAGATCTTGGCACATAGGATTCATATGATGTCTATGACATGAATTCTTTGACACAAAAAGAGACAGGAGAAAAAAAACCTAAAACCCACCAATTTACAACTCTCTCACAGGAAGAGGAATACCACTGTTAGTAAAAAATGCTTTCAAAGCATTTCCATTATAAAAGCATATTTCAGAGCAATTACACTAGGCAGAATAATTAGCCTGGCATTTTGTGGATTGATAGCTTTGCACATGTTTTGCCCAAGACTGTCATACCTTCTTAGTGCCACTTCAGCATATGATACAGGCTGATTTCTTAATTGATCCAACTTTCTGTCTATAGGAATCCCATAGAGAAAGGAATCACATGCTGTGAAAAAACTGATAGCATATGTCCTGTTAGCATGTTAGCAGATAGAGCCACTGTTAGGAACACAGCTCATTGTCACCCTGTGCAGAGGGCACAGACTTGCAGACCAGACTCAGCACTCCACTGTCAGTGTCCAAAGTACCCGTGTTCCTGTCAGCAACTATCAGTGTAGGCTAATTGAGTGAGCCTCAGCCAGAGGCTCTTTGGAACTAGGCAACAGTTTTCAGCATAACACTCTCAGGAATGATGAAAATTTAACCCACTTTGGGAGTATCTTGCAATTTTTCTGATCTGTGAATGGAAAAAACAGAAGGAGAGAAACCACAGCAAGCTCAAATGTGTATTTTTATGTTTTCAAAACAAAAATTTGAATGTTCAACTGAGTTCTATCAAATGTACTACAATATTCCCCTCAAAAAAAAAAATAGGAAGTTCCTTCTCTCCTTTGTATTTGTCTCAAATATTATTATGTATTGTTATTAAGTAGTATTTCTCATCCCTTCAAAACATCATTATATTTGCAGTCCTCAGGAATATCCAGTTTGGAGGTTCCAAGAGTCTCTTTTTTACAGATGGCAGAAGAGGTCACTAAAGAGCACTTTTTAATATGGTCATCCACAGTGGGATCTATCAAGAAGGCTGGAGGAAGGCAGTTCACAACATAAACAGCATCTCAGAGCAACCAACTTTTTCCTTAGCCCATATCATCATTTATTAATGTAAGTTTTTCCAGGCTGAAAAAGCCCATCTGTCTCAACTTTGGACAGTACTCAGCTTTTGGATCCTACAAGGAGAATCACATCGCACATCACATCCCTTTCCCCTTAACAGCATGAGAAAAAAATTCTGGAAATTGGTCAGGATCATAGGCAGAGCAGGGCTGCTCTCTCTTCTTCCTCCAGCTTTCACCTTCTCCTGGCACTCAAGAAATAAATGACATTTCCTACATCCACCCAAATTCACTGATCGTTCCCACAAGCTTTTCTTCAAAAACCCTTAGAAAACCCATTTGTCTTTCTAAAGCCCCAGCTATCCAGCATCCCTTCACAAGACTCCTCTTACTGTGTCTGCTGCTGGGCATTCTTGTGCTATCCATGTTTAAGTGGAAGGAAGAAAAATTGAAAACTTACATCTGCAGCAACTCCTTGCTAAAGCAAGAAGTATCTATATTACAGCATTGCTTTATATTTCACAATCAGAGTAATCAGAGCATATAACAAAGGATGGGGCTCCTGCTGATATGGAATAGCAACTGCTTGCTCAAAAATCAAGCTGTAAGAGGTACCCTTTGCTTTCAAGGAGCTGGAAGATAGTGCACTCACTTTATTATAATAACCTATTGTATCAACCAATATTGAAACCAATCTCTTCCACCTTCTAGAGGAACATGATACCTCAAGCTCTCTAAGATCAGAGAAGTGTTCAAAATAAATATTCATATCTTTTTGCTAGGTATGAGTTTTGTGCAAAACATGAAAATTTATAAGACTAGACAGAATATGCACATGGACAAAAATAGGATTTTTTAGCCCAGCAAAAGCTCAGATGGAAGGCAGAGCTCTATTCCTGTTCTGAAGATTGTGATGTCATTTTGTGATGACTATATCACATAAAATGAAGAAACTATTTTTAGAGGGGGTACTGGTGTTTGGGTTTCTCCTGAACCAAGTCTAAAATACTCAAACTCCAGGTTGCATTGTTATCCTTCTTTCTCTGCATTATGAATCTTACCTTTTATTTTTCCTATTGACAAGGGTTCAGCAGTATTTTGTCCTAGGTCCTCCCATCCACCACACATGATGGCCTTGTGTCTTTCTCAAGTTCCTCTCTCAGCCCATGTGCTGGAAAATTTAGGTACTGCATTGCCTAATGCAATCTGTCTGGATCTAGCTCCAAGGGAATGTTCTTAGATCATAAGCATACTCACAGCAAATAGGAAAATGAAGATCTGAGTTTTAGACTAGCTCCAAAAGTCACTACCTATTGTTCATTGGTGACCTGCTAATAAGAGATGGGTTTTATAAATTTGAAGCTGAAATAGGAAAAAAAATATTTACCTCTTAGTACATGCTTTGTTTTCCAAAATTGCATTGAACCCTCAGATGCACTGAAATAATATTGTATACTACAACATCATTCCCTGCTGGGAATTTCAGCACAGGGGATGTTCTTCAGTTCAATTCTGCTCTTTGATATATCTGAGCAGTCATGTCCTCTTCATAACCTATTCCAGTCCTTCCACAATAGGTGGCTTCAATCCCAAGTGTACATTCACTTTCACCACTGTGGTATGGCACAAAGAAGAAAATTGCAATCTGCAGCTATGCTGACAAACAACAGGGCAGACACTAACCAAGCACAGGAGGAGAAGAATAAATGAATGGTAAATTGTCTTGAGACTGTGATAATTTCTGTTTATTTTATTAACATCTATTAGGCAAACTTCTAGAAGGCAAATTTCAGAATGAGTATTTTTGAAAAGAGAATGAAGAGATAAAACAAAAAACCTATCCTTTCAAATTAAGTGCTACAGAGTACTTTGGAAAGTTAAACATTATTTCCAAGAAATATAAAATTGCACATAAAATAACTGGTAGTCTCAAATAGACAGTTATTGAAATAGTATTTTCCTAATGATATGAATATACACACATTTACGTATCACTTCTTATAATGGCCTATTCAAAGGCACCACTTCTTTGCAGAAGATGAATTTCCGGCAAATAATCAATTTCACAGCTACACTACAGGCTCAAAATGTTTTTTGAATAAAAGGAAACACACCCTTTTTCAAAATCCAGTTTCATATTATCATTCAGGCACTGTGAAGTTTTCCAGTCTTTGTATTTCTTTGGGCATAGTAACAGCTGTTACTTTTGTCCATTGTTTTCCTCATAGATGTGTAAGACCAGATGAAATATTGTGTGTTGATAAAAAGATATCTAAGAGAAAAGTCATTAGCTGTAACTTATATATATATATATATTTACACCATGACTAAATTACTTGGAAATAAATATGATTAATTCACAACTCAAAAGTAAATATGAACTGAAGGTGTGATGACTAGACCAGTTGTTTAACTGTGGGCAGCTGTGAAGCAACCAGGAATCACAAGAAAATTCTTTGAATCTTTGATTAACTTTAAAAAGCCAGTTTTCAAAACAAAAGGATATATTATCAAGTGAAAGCACAAAACAGCATAGAAGAGGTATTCATTTCAGCAAACTTGGCTGTACCACAAATTAATCCTCAAAAAATGGATGGATATCCTGATTCTTGCAATCCCTTAGAACATTCCTACTTGTGAGTGGAATACTACCCTTTTTTCTTCATTCTCTCTTATCAGAGCAAAACCCTACGAAATGCCAGAAAAGTTTCATCAACAAAATACTGGATGAACACTGTGAAGATTAAGAGTTAATGAGAATTAGTAAATGAAAATTGCTGTGGGGTAGACTAGCCTGCAATTTCCCAAAGTTATTCAGATGATCTGGCAAAATTTGGTCAATTGCTCTTGTGCATATTGAAAGCTCTGGACCAAAATGCAACTAGACACAGCTTTAGTTATTTCTGTTGTGCTTGAAGAAAATTAGATGTTTTAAAATGCTGATGAGGCCCTAGAAGATAAGAGACTGCTAAAATTAGGAACTCAACACATTTGATGAAGATATTCTGAAACTTCTTATGTAAAACTTTATTTCTTAAGTAACAGCATACTAAAAATGCAAGAAATCACAAATATCATCTACTCTGAATCAATGGCAGTATTTTTTCATTATTACTATTTTACTTGAAATATTCAATTAGTGCTCAATAAAAAGAGAAACTCTATCCTATAAGGTTTTAAAAATTCATTTTTCCAGTTCTGAAGAGAATGGATGAAAAAGCAGAATCAGAAAACTTTTCATTGAAAAGTAGAAACTCTCAGTTCAAACTGTAAAAAAAAAAATCAGTTAGATGTTTTTGATATAAATAAAAAAGATTAAATATTCCTAGTCTGAATATTTAGGACTCGTTTAACTAAGATGTTTATTTTCAGGTGACTAAAAAGGAAATTTAAAATTTCCTGCTGCAGTCTCTTGGATTCCTTTACTTTCTTTGTGTCCTATGGAGCTGTGATATCTAAGAAGGGTTGCACCTTATTCTATTGCCATGGATATTAATGTTGAACAGTGGATGCTGGTGAGATGCAATTTCCACCATGCAGTGCTGCCATTGTATATAAGGGAGTAATTCCAAGATCAAATAGTTTCTCTGAAACTGCAGAGTATCAAGAACCTATTCTGAATATTGCAGTTACAAATTACTAGATCTTGTTGTCTGGATAATTTTATACTTCTAACTAGATTAGACTATAAAGTTCAATATGGATCTGCATATTTTCCTAAAAAATGTTAATGGGCAGATTTTTGGGACTGACAAATCTAGATATTATTACAAAATAAACAGTCACGAAAACTCTGATTTGATTTTTTGTGCATATGTCCTCAACATTAATACTGCATAGAAGACAATCTCCATTACAAGCATGCATAACCTTGAAGAGTAGTTTTCATTCTTTAGCACTCATTGCAGACTTTATTAGGATTTCAGGAAAATTTAAAAAAAAAGGAATTAAATACTGCATCATTCAAATAAAAATAATCTGAATTACATTATTTTGGTTTTGCTGAAAACAAAATTTGGCCAAGACAAGAAGGCAGAGTATGACATTAATGATATTCATGTGAGCAGAATCAATGCATCATGTTGTCATAAAGCTGGCATTTTCATTTCTCACTCCCACAGACATAAAGTAGCAGCATCCAATATGCTGTCAAGGTACTGCATAGCAGTGGGAAAATGCATTCAAACTTTCAGATGTGTAAAACAGATGACTGTTTCAGAGTGTCTTAAGAATGTCTAAAAGTAGACAGAAACATTTAAACTATATTAGAAAAATTATGCTTGAAGAAAACACACAGATCACAGAATCACAGAATCTGGTAGGCTGAATCTAGGAGGTTGGAAAAGACCTTTGAGATCATCAAGTCTGACCTATGACTGAACATCACCTTGTCAACCAGACCATGGCACTAAGTGCTATATCCAATATTTTTTTAAAAACCTTTGGGTACAGTGATTCCACTCCCTCAGCAGCCCATTCCAATGCCCAGTCATCCCCTTGCTGTGAAGAACGTCTTCCTAATGTCAGAATTAAACCTTCTATGGTTCAGTTTAAGACTGTGTCCTCTTGTCACTTGTCGGCTGAGAAAAGAGACCAAACCTCTCCTGCTACAGCGTCCTTTCTGGCCGTTGAAGAGTGTGATACATCCTGCCCTGAGCCTTTTTTCCCAGGGTAAACACCCCCAGCTCCCTCAACTGCTCCTCACTTGTGCTCCAAACCCTTCACCAGCTCTGTTGCCCTTGTCTGGACACCCTCCAGCATCAAAACATCCTTCCTGAAGTAGTGGCCCAGAACTGGACCCAGCACTCAGGGTATGGCCTCACCAGTGCCAGGTACCAGGGAAGAATGACCTCCCTGCTCCTGCTGGCCACACTATTCCTGGTACAGGCCTGCCATTGGCCTTCTTGGTGAACAGACACACGCTGGCTCATGCTTAGTCAGCTGTCAATCAATGTCCCCAGGTCCCTTTCTCCCTGGCCACTGTGCAGCCACTCTGTCCCCGGCCTGTAGAACTGCAGGGGGATGTTGTGGCCAAAGTGCAGGACCTGGCACCCGGCCTTGTTAAACTTCATATTGTTGGACTCTGCCCATCTATTCCTGTCCCTCCCAGAGCCCTCCTTGTCTCCAACAGATTGATATTCCCCCTGCCTTGGTACCATCTGCAAATTTGCTAATGGTGAACTCAATCACCTCATCCAGATCATCAATAAAGATACTTAACAGGACTGGGTCCAACACTGATCCCAGAGGGACACCACTGGGGACTGGCTGCCAGCTGGATGCAGTTCCATTCACCACCACTCCCTGGGCCCGGCCATCCAGCCAGTTATTAACTCAGCCAAGAGTGCTCCTGTACAAGCTGTGAGCTGCCAGCCTTTCCAGAAGGTGGGAGTTTCTGGAAGGTGCTCCATGGGAGCTGGTATCAGATGCATTGCTGAAGTCCAGGTAGACAATACCCACAGCTTTCCCCTCCTCCACTAGGCAGGTCACCAGGTCAGAAAAGAAGATCAGGCCAGTGAGGCAGAACCTGCCCCTCTTAAGTCCATGCTGGCCAGGTCTGATCCCCCATCCATCCTGTAGGCGCCATGTAATTGCACTCAGGATGATCTGTTCCATAATCTCCCAGAGCAGTGAGATCAGGTCTGTGGTTTCCTGGATCCTCCTTCTGGCCTTTCTTGTGAATGGGTATCACATTGGCCACTTTCCAGTGACCTAGGACCTCCTTGGTTAGCCAAGACTGGTGATAAATGATAGAAAGTAACTTAATGAGCTCTTCTGCCAGCCCCCTCATGACCCTTTTTTAATTACCCCGGTACCTTTCTTATCAGCTTCAACACTGCCAACCTGGACAACCAGCAGTGGAAAATAATCAAGGGGCTGAATTAGTTCAGGGAGTGTCCTGGTGAAATCCTGCGCCCAGGCTCCAGAGAGGCAGCAGACTTCTCTGTGGGATGGGTCCAGCTGACAAACAGGAGCCTTCGTTCCCTTTGGAACAGAGTCACCTACTACAATTACCCTTCTTTACTTCTTCATACATGTTGGATATACTGCATATCAGTAAACAATGAGTAGGATAGAAATCTGATTTTGCACTTGCTTTCCCTAGGCTAAACTTGAGATGCAAATGAAGAAAACCAATATGCCTTATGCAAAAAAGTTTACCTATTTTGCCCTCTCTATTCATTCCCTCAAACATTGAACAATTACATGGAAATCTGGATCTTTGAGGATCACTATATTGCACAAATCAGAAACCTAACTATCAAGTTGCAATAGGTCATAATAATTTTTCATTTATTAGCAAAATCTGTCTGATTTTTTCACTGAAGCAGAAAAAATAATGTTGAAAAACAGTCCCACTAAATATACAGAAAGGGAAAACCCACAGAAAAATAGCTAGTTCAGCTTTACTTCTTATCTATTCAGTTTGCACTTTGGACAGGAAATAGTGATTCATATCCATTGACATAATGAGCTCACAAAGAAAATAAAATAGGCAATAAAGAATCTAAAGATGCAAAAAAATTATAAATGTCAATCAACATCAACAATTTTGTCTTATATTGATTTTTATATAGATGAAAATCCACTTATTAAATCTAAGCCATATAGTTTCACTTTGTCTTCGACCTCAGTCAACAGATTCAGAACAAACTAATGTAATTTATGGCATAAAATGTGGTCAACTCCACAGTTTGTGTGATGCTACAATTACATCATCCATAATGATATCCTTCTGTTAGGACAAGTTCAAATTCCTTGTTCTTGACACTCAGTGACCCAAATTACTCAGCCTTAACCTATAATTTTGGCCTTGTCTTCTATGTGCTAAGGACATGAATTCAACACTGCTTTAACTTTCTTCTACCATTTTATTTTCGTGCTCTCTTTCTAGCTGTTTTAGATTCATGGAATGGCCTCTGAATTCTTACTTAAAGACCTCGTTCTTTCATCATTCAAACTACTTCTAAAACCTTTCTCCCAAAATCTTCCATTAAAGCAACTAATGCCCTCAGCAATCAGAAACGCAGACATGTCTGACAGCTAATTGCATAATATTTTATAAAAGTTATAGTCGCGTCTTTATCTTTTTTTTATTCTTGTTTATTTTTTCCTCTTTTTGTGTCACATTTGAGTTCAAATTGTAACCTCTTCATGGTGGGGACCTTTTCATTAGCTGTTCCATCACAATTTTTCACAAAAGCAAAATAATTTGCATTTCCCTATGATGCTACAATATTTAGTAATTCAAAAGTAAGGAATAAATTAATGAGTATGACAAGATGCTAGAAGCTATAAAGAGAAGTACTTTTCTTACAATGGAAATCTGAACATCTTACTCCTTAGAGAATATAATGAGATGTAACTCTGAAACTCCCCTGAAAACAGCACTTATTCATCAAATGTATGCTTTCAACCAATAAAAATCACCAATAATTCACTTTCATGAAAAACCCTAATAACTAAAACTGTGGTATTATACGGAAAGAAGCATGCTGTATGATACTACCACCTGAACCAGGTATCTGATTCAAGATGAATGTCTGAGATCCATACACATTCAGTATTAAAAAAAAATGAAACAATTTATCCTCCTCTAAAATAGATGCTAGAGAAAGGCAAGATGAATCACAGTTTGAAGGATGACTGTATTTTGAATATTTATTATGTAATTTTCATTTTTATTAAAATTGCCTTGTAGAGCCCATTTGATACTACAGAAATCAAGCAGAGAATTGTGGCTGTTTGAGGGTCAATGTCTAAATGGTTCACATCAAACCAAAAGTATCAAAACTCAACTACAGGGCAATATTCATAGTCTCATGCATTCCTGTCAGTTATCTTAAATCCTTGCCTATTTACAGAAGTGTGTTATTTTTCTCAAAAAAAAAAAAAAAAGGTTAAGAGATATTTTACAGCTCTAAAAATGAAATGTTAAGGTACTTATGCATCTTGAAGTGATAGGGAGCAGATTTAGGCCCCATAAACCTGAAGAGAATGGTCAGTGACCTGTTATACCACTTAGACACACAAAAGTCCATGGGGCTGGACCAAATCCAAGGGTACTGAAGAAAGTGGTGGAAGTGTTCAACAAGTCTCTTTCCATCATTTTTTGTCAGTCCTGAGTAACAGGAGAGGTCCCAGATGACTGGAAGTTAGCAAAGGGACACCCATCCACAAGAAAGGCCAGAAAGAACATCCAGGGAGCTACAGCCTGTCAGTCTGACCTTGAGGTAGGGGAAGGTCATGAAGATGATTATCTGAAGTGCCCTCACACAGTGTGTGCAGGACAACTAATGGGCAGTTTCAGGACTGATAGGCTGAGGCTAATTGTGTGAGGTCACAATAACTCCATGGAGCTACAGGCCTGGGGAGGAGTGGCAGGAAAGTTGCCTTGTAAAAAAGGACCTGGGGGTGCTGGTTGACATCCAGCTGATCATGAGCCAGCAGTGAGCCCAGGTGCCCAGGAAGGGCAGTGGCATCCTGGCCTGTTCCAGCAATAGTGTGGCCAGCAGGAGCAGGGCAGGGATTGTCCCCCTGCACTCAGCACTGCTGGGGCCACACCTCCAGTACTGGGTCCAGCTCTGGGCCATCACTGTGAGAAAGACACTGAGGGGCTGGAGTGAGTCCAGGGAAGGGCAGTGGGGCTGGGGCAGGGTCTGGAGCACAAGGGCTGTGAGGAGCAGCTGAGGGAGCTGGGGGTGTTTAGCCTGGAGAGGAGGAGGCTCAGGGAAGACATCATTACTCTTTCCTACTGCTTGAGAGGAGGGGGTTGGTCTCTTATATTAAGCTACAAGTGACAGGTCAGGAGGAAATTTCCTAAAGTTGTGCCAGGAGAGGTTTAGATTGAATATCTGGGAAAAAAATTCATCATGGAAAATGAGATTAAGCACTGGAACAGACTCCCCTGGTAAATGGAAAAGTCACCATCCCTCGAAGTATTTAAAATATGTGTAGATGTGGCAGTTAGGGACATAGTTTAGTGGTGACTTTCCTGAGCTGAATTAATGGTTGAACTGGATGATCTCTTAAGTCCTTTTTAATCTAAATGTTTCTATGATTTCATGATTTCTTTGATCTACAATTCTGAATATTATCTTTTAAATAACTTTCATGTAGCACAAGAGCAGAATAACCAACTAAAATACTTAGTTTGAAATTTAGAAAAAGATCTCATTAAGAACACCTCGCAACATTATTGCACGGAGTATATGGAGAAATTACCCACCTACACATTTAACATAACAAAATAACAGGGGCTTCCTGTTATTACAGGAACTGTAATACAACTGGATTTAAACTATTCCAGGAACTTTTTTTTTTTTTCCCATGGACTTCTGGGGGAATTTAGAATGAATTTTGTGTTCTCTAGTTTATTTACTTCACACCATAAAATCTAATACAATTTGAAATTCAGAATTTCTGTGTTCCTCCAATCTATAAGAGTACTACACTCCCCAATTTTCCCCATTTTGCATCTGTATTCAATTTCTAAAAAATTGATCCCTTTTATCAATGTAGTATTTAAGCTGGTAGATCATATATAAATGAATTAGTTGAATTAGTTGATTACTTGACCTATTTATTATTTTGATTTCGTTTTTTACTTGACACATTTATAATTGAGGGGCTTATTTTGGAAATACATTTATGGATAAAAAATAAAGCTATTTAGGTATTTTCCTAAATAGATAAGTATTTGATGGTATTCCTAAATGCATAATCATGATAGTTAAATTCTAGAGAAATTTGCTTTACAGCAGTCCTATCTTCTACAAATTTAGCATAAGAAATATTTCTAAGACAAATAAAGGAAACTTTGCAATATTTATTTTCCTGTTTTGTAAAGACTTCAGATGTTCAGTGTTCAGAATTGACTGTTAGTTATCTATATGCAATACAATCATGTAACAACCTGTTTTCAAATATGTCATAAGTTGCAAAATATGCATTTGATTTGCTCACATTTTTAATGAAAGTGAAGATTACAAAAAATTCTCTCTCCAAGGCAAGAAAAATTGCTTTTGCTATTCCTTGAACTCCTGGCTAATTATTCCCTGATTTAGGAGAGATGAAGCATAATTTACAGACATAGAAGTGATACAGTAGTTTTTTTGTTATATTTTATATATCTGAATGAGTATATGAAATATACAAGCTATACAGTGTTTATGTCTTGTGAAAACCTGTGGCACATGGATTCTATATGTGGACTTCTCAGTCATATTTTTTCAAGAGAATTTCCTCTTAAACTAGTGGTAAAACACATGCCAACTTCTGCAGCAGACACCACAGATAAATGGCCTTGGTGATACAGACAATTAATTTGTGGCTGGCTTTGCTTCAATGAAGAAGAGATGAAAACAAATCTATGGCTTTTATGATTTTATATGGAAAGTCCTCTTGACTGGAATTTATACTAGGAGAAACACTAGGTATTCACCAGAGACAGCAGTGATCAAGGAGTATATCTCACATCTTCTGCAGAAAGCAGCCCTAGGAGATGCCATCATAAGGGTAGAGATTTGGATGAGAAACTCTTGGGTTCCACAAGGAAAATTTGTTTGACAAGGAATATTGAATAATTTTAAAACTTAAAACCCAAAAAAATCAGTATGCTTTGCCCTAAATATATTGCAGATGTAGAATTCTTCTAATTCTTCTGAAACTTAAAATGGCAAAAAAAAGATGTATTACGGGACTTTTACATATGTACCACCAAAACATGGTACCCTTTAAGCTTCTGCTATGTATGCTATTACTGCTATAAATACCAGGATAACTGGTATTAATAACAATAGATAACTACCATATAGTTAAGTCATGGTAAATTCTACCACCTAATTTACCTTCTAAACTTAATTTTTTGTTAAATTTGGAAGTAGAAAAGTTGAACTCCAACAGGATTATTTTCCCTGTAGTTTATTTGTTCTCACTGCTTTGTTTCACCTTGAAACCTGCTAGTAAATGTATTACATCATGTTCTGTGACCTGCACTCTTCATGCTGGCTCTTGTGTGTTCCAGTGGGGTGATTTTAATTTCATTTTATTACAGTTAAGGTTATCTACATTCTGGTTTAAAACATTAAGTTTGTAATGTGAAAATTCTTCTCTAATTGACCTTGATTTATTTGCCCTATTTATTAATTTGAACCAACTGTGTTTTTGGAACAAAACCTATAAAAGTATCTGATAGTAGCTTCTGTTAGCTTGTTTGGTGAGTGAGTGCTACTCACAGCTTTCTTCCTATATTCCTTCCTTTCTTTTCCTCCTTCCCTCTTTATTTCTTCTTCCCCTCTTCCCTTCATCTCTCCTTCCTTAAACCTGTGGACTCTTCAGCCATACAACAGGAATGACAGAAAATTGGCAGCTGCCCTACATTTCTCAAGTTCATTTAGTGCCGCCTAAAAACTGGGATGATTTAAGAGTGCCAAAAACCTACGAAATCCACAGACTAAATTACAAAACTTGCCTTTACAAAGTACCTACCAAGACTAAACCCAGTTGATAAATATTATATTACCAATATACCAATCGTAGTAAGATAAAGTAAGTCACTTTAAAAACTCATTTCACTTTCTATATAGTTTTCAATATTCTGTATTTCCAACCAAAGCAGTCTGCCCTGCCTATATAAAGCAAAGCATTAAAGGAGAAGACTTGTTTCCTCCTTATCTTTTCTCTTCTCTATTATTTTCACTTCTTTTGAATGTCCATTTTAAAATTTCTGGATATGACAGATGCCTCAACCCCTACAGCAGAATTTTACATTGTTTAGGTAAATGTCTGAAGTCAATGACAGCAAATCCACATCATGCTTCATTTTCAAAATGTTTTCTCATCCCCACTATTGCTTCTTTCTGCCAGCTTGTATCCTCCAGCACACTGATCACTGTTTTAGCAAAGTGCTATAATTTTGTACATTGTACTTTGGAAATCATGTTAATCAGCATTTGGCCCAAGAATAACTGAGTCAGATGGGGAGAGGAAAGAAAAGAAATGAAAATAACATACTGGGTGACTATTTATGTGATACTTAAAAAATTCAGATGGGGTATATATCAGTATTTTTTTCTCAAGTTCATAGGAATTATCAATCTTACATCACTTTGCAGAAAATGGTATTACATTAGTAAAAATGTATCAAGGCTTTGTTTTTTTTTTTTCCTGAAGGAAAATATCGTTTTTCCTTTTTGTATATAGCACACTAAGAATGATTTTCAGTTTTAAGGTTTTTTTAATGCATATTAGAGAATCATTCTTGAATTTCTATTATAAAATTTAGTTTTCAGCACATCTTAATGAAATGAATAAAAATGCCCATAAAAATAATTCAAATTAATAAAGAAACCAGAAAAAAAAAGAAATAAAAATACTTAAAATACTTTAAGGCTGATGAATATCATAATTTGGACTAGACAACCATTCCAGGTCCCTTCCAACTGAAACTATTGTATCCTAAAATTAATACAGATAATCTAATGTCAATAGAAACAATATACAGTGTAACAGAGACAAGGTATTTTCTCTAATCCAATTTAAGGGAAACAGAGGCCATCAAAGTATCTTGGTTTTAAATAACCTTTGAATATTTTTATCACAAAATAGCTTTAAGGTTCATATGGTGCTAATCCTATGAATAACCTATGGGGGTTATTTTCAGGTCAAAATAACTTCATTATTGAAGCTAAATGCTTGTTTTTGAAATTGTCATCTTCAGCCCATTCTTTACCTTCGGTTTTCTTCTAATTCTTCTCCTCATTGGGAGGTCAACACAAATTCTTGAAAGAGCCTACTGCACTCAAGTTTTGGGATCTTAACTTGAAAGTAGCCCTGCAGCACTGGACATGCTGGAGTAATGACACAGAGTGTGCATGTTCTTCACAGAGTACCTGCATAATTTGTCCAATTTGATGCTCTACAGCTTCTTGTGAGGGTTTGCAGAGGGGCAGACACTGAACCCTTCACTGGTGGTCTGTGAGAGGACCCGAGGGAATGGCCTGAAGTTGTGCCAAGGGAGGTGTAGGCTGGATATCAGATTCTTCACCCAGAGGGTGGTTGGGCACTGCCCCAGGGCAGTGGTCACAGCACGGCCTGAGAGAGCTCAAGTGTTTGCACAGTGCTCTTGGGCACGTGGTGTGACTCCTGGGAATGGTGCTGTGCAGGGACAGGAGTTCCATTCGATGATCCTTGTGGATCCCTTCCAATTCAAGAGATTCTATGATTCTATTTTTTCCTAAAACAGCAGACTCATTGCCATCCCATTCAAACATGTCTGCTTACAGTGCCAAGACTCACCCTCACTCACATGTTGGGAATTCCTCTTTTCTGTTTCAATAACTTCAGTTTTGAATAGCTTTTTCAGCCTCTTTTTCTAAGGAGAGGTGTGGTTTGAAAAGATAATGCCAAACTCAGACTACCCATGAGGGCAAATAATTCTTCATTTTACCAGCAGTAATCAGACATTTGATGTGTATGCAAGGATGGTTTAATAATGTGTTTGTGACTGCTGTTGAAACTACAGCAAAGGACAGGTGATGTAAAGACCATAAAAATGATAAGATAATTCTTTAGGGTAACATAAAAAATCCAAGATGCAAGGTTTTCACAGAAACAGGATTTTGGATCAGACAAAATGACAGTTGCTGAAATTGCCCTTGTCAAAGAGTCAAAATAGCATTCAGCTTGAAGCTCATCTTACAAGGTATTCAGGAAAGCAATGTTTCTTTGAAAATAGAGAAAAGCCACACTGGAAAATGAGAGAGTGAGAAAGAAAAAGAGCTTCACTAAAGTTAAGTCCCTTATGAAGGTGAAATGCTCTGGGACTTCTTTGCAGATACAATTTACTTAAGTTTAATACTACTTCCACCACAGCAACAGAGGACAAAGCAATATGTTTCAGCTGAAATTATTGGAAAAGTGAATTCCTAAATTCAGCTCTAAGATGGTGCATAAGTATAGAGATTTGAATATGTGCATACATACACATATATATTTATGCATATATATATATAGGCAGAGTAGAAAGCATTGAAATTTTGTCATAAATATTCTGTAGTATAACCACAGAGATTAACAATCAAATTTATTTTTTTACACTGCAGTATTTCAGATGAACAGAGCATAAAAATAGTTGGACTAGGATTTTGTCTTCTCACAAACAGCATTTGTTACTAAGAACATTTCACAAAATTTGGAAAATTAAAAGTAACTTAATTCTGTACTTTAATAATGCAAAAGTGCTAGTTTTGAATTGCAAGTCTCTTGTCTGTTTTTTCTTACTTTACTGAGCAAAATAAAATATCATAGTCCTTTTTTCACTAAAAGATCAAAGAGTTTTCTAAATTTCATTCTGTCTAATGCACTATCAACAGAATTGCTTTCTAAATTACAGTTACCCAACAAAATGTCTGAAGTCAAAGTACTTTTCAAGTGTCAGCAACAGCATAATTTGAAGTTAATGTAGATGTCCAGACATAATTCACTGACTAAATTTAACTTACAAGACCTTTAGGAACCACAATTCACAAGAAGAATTAAATTTGACTGTGATAGCCAGGCTGACATTGCAGGATATTATTTAAAGTAATTTTATATTTTACTTGTTATGGTATCCTTTAGCTACAAGACAGCTCTGAAACAAGATATATACACTTTTTAAAGCACAGTGATGTTCCAAACACTGAAACAGTATAGAAGACTACCATTCTGACAAATATTTATTAATACCTGACATAAAAATACATCTCAGTATATTTATGTTGGATGTACTAATGCACATATATGAATATTAATATTAAATGTGAAAATTGAGGAAGAGTTATTGGAAATTAGCATTTATCATATTGGAAAAAGTGCACCTTTTCTTTCTGTCCTTACAAACTGGCTAAAGTAAAATAGAAATAGGCTACTGAACTGTCAAAAATGCTGTTACATTCTAGGTTTAATAAGAGCAGATTTAATTCCCATCTTCAATGATGATGGAATAGTGTGGCAATTACCTTTGTAAAACACATTCCTTTGTAAGTGCTAATTAGCTTAATGTCAGTAAAACCTAACCTGTTAGGAAATGTTGGAATGACTAATTACTAGATACCACTCTGATGAATATTAGGATTTATTTTCATTTAATTGAGATTATTGTGTTGCTTTTTCAGTTAGCTTGAGGTAAGGATGTGGGGGTTTTTTGCTGACTTATTATGTGTTGATTGTTTTATAAAACAAAATAAATCTTCAGGGATTTGTAGTATTCTTCCTTCTATCTTCTATAAAAAACCACTGGATTATTTTTTCCAGTTGGGAATTCTGGATGGTATCTCACCTGATGGCTATCTCACTTGAATTTTAACTATGAACTATAAGCCTTTGCATATGTGCAAATGCTTACACTTCATATTTCCCACTATTCAGTGGCATAAGCAAGTGCTGAGAGATTTTTCTTTGGCTTCAGTATTGGATTTGAGTGGCCAGGTTTTGATGGCAGGGGAGCAACAGGGGTTGGAGAAGCTGCCTGAAGCTTCCCCATGTCCAGCAGAGCACATGCCAGATGGTTCCAGGATGGATGTGCCACTGGTGAAGGCTGAGCCCATCAGGAATGATAGTATCACCTCCTTGCCTAGGTATTTAAGATGACAAATCTTATTGGTGAGAACATGAGAGGAGCAGCCCTGCAGACACCAAGCAGGGTCAGTGCAGGAGGAGGGGCAGGAGGTGCTCCAGGCTCCAGAGCTGAGATTCCCCTGCAGCCCCTGGTGCAGCGCATGGTGAGGCAGCTGTGCCCCTGCAGCCCATGGGGATCCACAGGGATGCAGAGATCCACCTGCAGCCCATGGAGGAGACCCACACTGGAGCAGGGGGTGCCTGAGAGGAGGCTGTGACCCTGTGGGAGGCCCGTGCTGGAGCAGGGTCCTGGCAGGGACCTGCAGGGCTGTGGAGAGAGGAGCCCACCCTGGAGCAGGTTTCCTAAAAGGACTTTTGACACTGTGGGGGAGCCAGGCTGGAATAGGCTGTGCCTGAAGCACTGCATCCTGTGGCAGAGTGATCCACATGAAGCAGTTTGTGGAGAGCTGTTGCTCCTGAGATGGACTCACATTGGAGAAGATAATGGAGGACTGTCTCCTATGGGAAGGATCCCAAGTTGGAGCAGTGAAGGAATCCTCTCCCTGAGAAGGAGCAGGAACAGCCTTTAATGAACTGGCCATAACCTCATTCTCATCTTCCTGTGCCAGAGGCAAAGGTAGAGCCAGGATGGGGGGAAGGGTGAGAGAAGGAGTTTTTAAGGTCCTGTTTTATTTCTCATTGTCTTCTTCTTATTTTGCTAGTAATAAATTCAATTATTATCTGTAGGCTGCTGTGCCCACGACAGTATTTGGTGAATGATCTCTCCTGGTCCTTATTTCAACACATGAATCCTCATTATATTTTCCCTCCCCTGTCCAGCTGCAGAGGGCAGTGATAGGGAGGCTTTAGAGGGAGCCTGGCATCCAGCTGGGGCCAGCCCGTTACAGCTTCCCCGCAAATCTGAAAATAGGAGTCATTGCTTCTCCTCCTTATGACAGTCATTTACCTCAGAAAGTTACAGCCAAAATCAGTTTGTGTTTTAAAAAGAAGGGATTAGCAAATACTTAGTGTTCATTTCATATTCTTGCAGCAAAATAAAATAGAGAAACTTCAAAAAGTAATAATAATTAAAAAAAGCTAAATTCTAGCCAAAATCATGGGGAGAAACCCAGAGAAGCTATACAGCTTTTCAATAATTTAATATTTATTCTGACAAGTGATCAAATCAAGGGCTATTGGAAGAAAATATAAAAGGAGATTTTCTTAAATAAATAAAATTTAAAAAAAAACAACAAATAACCTAGATTTTCAAGTAATCACTAAACACATGGTACAATGATGTGGAACAAGAGTTCATTGCCATCAAAGCTTGTAATAAAAACAATATCTTCTATCTTCTTCGATTTCAGTTACCAATGGAAAAAATTTGAGAGCTGATAAATAGATCAAACTGGATTTGGAGACATTATTAGGTTTTTTCCCCATAAGTTTTCCCTGCTGCTGCAAAAAATAATTCAAAATAAGCTTCAACAAAATGTTTGTTGTTATAATATATATAAATGTTATATTAAAAAATTCCATTGAACTTTGCATGCATTGTTTAGAGTGTAATACATAGTATATAAGAGATATTATAACTGAACTCCAAGGAAAACGGACCTGTACACAGCAGGGCTTCTTGTTGTGCTATTAATGTGTTATTGAGAAGGATATAATGCTTCTCCCACAATCTGCAAATTATTTTATTGTCAGTGCTGACAATTAGACTGTAACTACCATAAATAGATGAATCTTAATTGCCTGGCTTAACAATATATTAAAGCACATCTTTGAATCTCAACATATGTGTATGTTTTCAAAGACTCTAATATAGGGGCAGACTGCCTTCAGCCATCTGTGCATACAGGTTTATTTAATAGGTACTTTCATCAGGAAGTCCTGAACAAAAGACAAAACCATGCACCTTTTTAAGGACAAAACCTTTTCAGCCAGGACCGCAGTGTTCATATGGTGTGGGCACATCACCTTGGATCCAGAACATGTATTTTCTCATTAGCTATTCCATCTTTGTAAGTAAGGTCCTAAATTCAATAACTCTCACTGGCAGGCCAATTTGTTTTTAACAGCTACTCTCTTTGCAAGACACCTTGTACTGCAGTCATGGGGTTTTATTCATTTGAATCATATGGCTAAATATAATTATAGCTGTCAATTACTGTGTACTTTCAAAACCACAGAAAATGTCTTAAATTGTATATAAGGCACCATTAGTGGAATTGTTTCCTTCCTAATTGGCAGAGGTTGGAAATATTCTTCAGGCTTTTTGGGTTTCTTCTGTGCTTGCCCTCCCTCCATACATTTCTTCAGGAAAAAAAGCAAGCATTAATTTTATCCAATGACATTTATATGTAAATACTTCAAAGAGCTGGCAGTGCCAACCAGAATATGGACTATAATAATCTGATGTAAGGCATTAAACATCCAGAAAACCTGATTTACCTATGCCATCTTTGCCAAGGTTAACCTTAAATTCTTCACTAATCTGTGGGAGAGCTTCAACAGAAAAGGTAAAACACCTCCTCATCAGGACTAACCTACAGCTAGCCTGGTTAGGACAGTCTGAAACGTGCCCTCTGTTAAAGGAGGGAAAACCAGAACTCCTGCACCCTCACTCTGAGCTACAGTGAAGAACAGGAATATATTTGGGGATGGGGGAGAGGGGAGTGGGGAGTGGAATTGCCTGGACATTCCCCCTTTCCCTCCACAGTTCAAAGAGATAAATGAGCCCTGAATGAATCTTGGAAAGAAAAAGTCGACCTAACCTTCCGCTAATGAAGCAGTCCTCTTAAAGCTACTGCCTAATTACCTTACATCTCTTAGAATTTCACTCCAGGGGCCTTTAAAATACAGTCTTTCCCTTTATTCCTCAAGCCTGGAAGTGACAGCCATATTTAGCATTCATTAAACCCTAGAAATGAGCATGAGTTAGTCTCCATTTACACACCCAAACTCCTTTTCCCAAGCCCACAGAGGCAGCTCCCGGCGCCCAGTGGGGCATTTTGTCAGCAGCCTTGGAGCTAACTCTTGCTCTCAGTGTCTCCCTGGCTTGCTTCCCAAGCACATGGACAGAAGGCAACTCTCAGTAAAGGAACAGGGTGCTTTCAGCCTTAGTCAGGTTTGTCCACATGCTCATGAATCATCTCTCCAGTGTTTGGGTGTGTTATTCAGCTTTACTTTCAGAGACATAGCTTATTACTGAATTTTTCTCTTTCCATCTCTTCCTGCAGAACATCTGAATGTCAATTCTGTTTCAAGCAGCAAGGAATCGTCAGCTGGCTGGGGCTTCGAAGGGTAATTGGTTGGGTTTTTTGGTTTTGGTTTTCTCTTTTTTTCTCCAATTTTTCATGTCTTAGAGCAGATTTAGGATATATTTATAACTTTGCAACATTTTGTTGGCTCCCACCAGAACTGTGTCAACATGCACATATAACTTCGATGATTATTAAATGTTTCCAACACAGTCTTAGGAAACAAGCATTCCTTGGAGAATATGTTACAACAAACTAACCTCCAGATTTCTTTCATAAACATATGATTCAATAATGATATCAGAGGTGATACAGCTCACCTCTGTCGTGGTAATTTTGTTTACTGGATATTTTTAAAATATGCTTCCTAGAAATTCACCTGGTAGTTACTGCAAAATTGCATTAAAATTATAAACAGATGGTTCTCCCCACTTGCTGGCTATCGAATTCATATATCATCACCTTCTCAGAGGTGGTTAATATAAAACAGAAACGTTCAGCAGCCTTTAATAACCATTGGCTCCACAAACTATATTAAGTATATGAGGACAGCTTTTAGCAGCAAATATTTGCAAATATATTTTATCTCTCCAGAGTAATAGCCTCAACTATTGGCAGTGAATTTAAATTAGATTCACAAGATTTTGAGGGAGTCAAAATGCAGCAGGAAAACATCTTACCTAAAGAATAAGGATCTTGAAGTAAAAGATAAGATTAGATTGTTAAATTATTTCTCTTTGTAAAATATTCCTATAGAATGAGACTTCACACAGCAGTTTATGCACCTCATGACTACTCCATCAGTTTTACAAAAGAATTTCAATAATGTATTACAAGTGAATATAAAGTACCGCAACTACTACAAATTTTTATTCACTTAAAATAAAATACCTGTACTGTGCAATTCAGAAGTTAAATATTGCAAAATGACAGTTTTCTACAATTATTGAAGATACTGAATTATGTTGCCAGACTCCATCTGGATCCTAATTTAAGAATGCATACATCACATACATTCCAACTGAAAAACCCCACATCATTAAGCCTAAAATGCTTAATGGTATGTGAAAAATTCATAGCAAATGTAATTTGGAACATCTCTATTGCTGAGGTGAGACATGGCCTTGCTTCTTAGAGACCAAAAGGTCTTCTCACTTTCTGAGCTAGTTCAGAGAATACAACTGAAATTCATTCATCTTTTTTTTTTTTTTTTGAGAAGTGCAGTAGAGGTATTTCCTTCAAGGTGTATGACCTCTACAATGAATCTAGCAACACTGTACCATAGCAAAATGTATTTTAAGAAGCAATTTAAAAAGTAAAAAGTAGTGGAAGGTGTCCCTGCACATGGGACGAGGGCTGGAACTAGGTGACCTTTAAGGTCCCTTTAAACTCAAACCATTTCATGATTCCATGATTCTGTGATGATGATAAACTTCCAATCCAGTGTCTCATATATAGGAATATCAGGCAACCAGGAAAAAAAAATATGAACATCTAATCTCTCTAAGTGATGTGAAGATCAAAAAGATTTCAAATTAAACATTCTTGGATGAAAGATGAACTTTCATCAAGAACTACTTCAGGAGTGTTTTTCAAACTAGTTACATGTTCCAGATAGCAAATCAGTACATAGAATATTAAAGTCCATAAAAAGAGAAAGAATACTAATAATTGCCTAAAAGATCATCGGGAGGGGTCTATAAAACTGGTAAAATACACAAGTAAGCATCTTAATTTCTGTGTACAACCCAAACAGTTTAGAGGTAAACAGTTTGCTGGTTTGCACATACTTACCAAAAGAAAGTGTCATTTGCTGATTTAACAGAGAATGCTATTCTTTCTAAGAACAGGGAGAGATATAGTATTGCAAATCAAACACTATCTGTTCACAAAGAAAAATCTGAATTTCTTCTTAGTCAGGTATCTTACTGGGCCTAAAATATTTTCTCTAAGTAAGAAAAAGAAATATTTTCATTGCAGATAGAATTAAGATTACATGAAAATTTGTTTGATTAAATGACTGTAACATAAAAATGAGTTAATGAACTAGGAAAAAATAGGAAATCATATGAGATGCTAGCCTAAGAATTAAAAAGTAATTAAAGACCATCCAGAAAAGGTCTTGTCTAATGGTAAAGCAAAAAACTAGAAAAGGAATACATAAGGGTGTTGAACAGAATATTTACAAATGTTTATGTGAGGCTGCAAAATGAAGCTACACAATTTTAAAGAAAAATATATTTAAATAATTCAGCTTTTAAATTAAAAAAAAAAAAAAAAGTTAAAATGTTCTTTCCAATGCCTGCATGTAGGATAATTTTGCATATACAGAAAGCCAAAAGCAGAACAGAGCAGATCTTCACCAGGACATGTGTTTGCAGTCTTGGGCACATGCTGTAGTGGCTTTGCCCCTCTGCAGCGCCCCAAACTTTAGGACTGAACATCAGTCTGGGAGCTTCCCATCTCTCAAAACTTGGGAATAGGCTCTGAGGTGTCCCTGAAACAATCTTAACAGAAGAATCTTGTCATGCAGAGCAGCAGGAAGGATGGGAAGAACATTTAGATCAAATTTAGGGAATTCTGAGTTTTGCCTGCCTCTTGATGCCATGGCAGCAGGATGCACTGAGTTCTGAGCAGCTCCTATCATCAGTCTCTCAAGCACTGGTTCTCTTCCAGAAGAATTTGATGGTGAATGAAGTGTTGGCAATCAGCTGGGTCACTTGAGGCTGACCATGAGTAAAGAGCCACTCCACTGTGGAATACGCAAACACTTCAGAGAGGAGTTACAGTCCATGAGCCATGCTTTGGGAACCCTTAAATGAAGCTTACACTGCTTTGAACAGATGAAAATAACATAAGGGGACAGTCACATGAAGTAAAAGCACACCCATGTTCTTTAAAAAAGCATTTTAATTCAACTGTTCCAAACCAGTAGATCAGGCAGCACTGCGACTCTTAAATATTTTTATGGTTTTAATTTGCACTGAAATCCACTTTGGTAATTAAAACTTATGTAATGTTGTGTAATGATTCCAGTGCATCAAGCAGTCATGGATGTAAAAAAAAAAAAAAAAAAAAAAAAAATCCAGCCGCTTATTCTAGTTATTTGAGATTAATTTCCTAACTCAAGGCATTAGGTCACTTTTTTGAACCTGAACACCCAGATTAATACTTTAGTGACAGTAAAGCAGACAGTATAAACATGCCCTAGAGCTTTTACCATGAATCAAACTTGGTTTTCTGATCTTACCAGCATGAACAGCTTGTAAATGCTGTTCCCAAAAGACTGTAGCTGTCTTACGGCTGGATAACATTCTGCCTGGAAGGCTCCGTCTGGAACTGCTGACAGGGTTTCTTGCCAGTACATTTCTTAAAGCTTAAATATCCATTTAACTGTGACTGACTAGTTGGGACACAGAATGACCACCAAGATGCCTTCAGAGTACTCTTTTCCATTTTTCTTACTTTGGATAAATAAAAGTCTTCCTGGTATTCTCCACTGAGAAAGAAAAAGCACAAGTTCTGAGCTTTTAAGTTTAGCTTCTCTTTCTTTACTTTCCTTCAAGGTATCTATCAGCCATTGAAAACGTTAAGGGAAGCATCAATCATGGATAGACAGGAGTTAGAATGGTCTCTTTCTCTGCTGTTCTAATCTGAGAAAGGCCAGGCATCCTCTCACCATGATTACAACCTCTGATGAGACCTTTCTCCCACAGGCCATTTATGTTAAGTGAAAGCACTAAAAAACAGAAGTCAAAAAATACTACATTTCTGTAAATTGGCCAGGCGTGGAAGCTGGCAACTAAGCCTAGCCATGAATGCCATCAAAGTGACCATTATATAATCAATAATCATTCAGAAGAAAGTGGAAAAATTGTTGAAAGAGTAACAAAGTAGCATGTGTCTATTCTGTCTGCATGCTTAGATTAAATAAACAATAAATGGAAGGAAATGACAGAGGATAGTCACAGCAGGTTGCCATTAGAAAGATGTAACCATTTAGATAGAACACTGCTGAAAGATCACAGAATAAAACAGGAGGCTTGGTTGTTTGGGCTTGTTTATTTGCCCAGCTTTTAAAGAAGAATGCCAGTCTCTGCATAACAGATGAAAAGGATACCATCAGGCACAGAATTTAAGTGAAAAAAGGATCTAAAGGGAAACATCAAATGCTGGAAATCAACACAATAAACAAACAGCCAAGTGAAGTTCAGGAGAAAAATACTTACAATGATGGAACAACTGAGAGCAAGACTCACAGTCATGGGCAATAGTCATTTATTGTCAAGCACAAGTGAAAGAAAGGACAAGCTGGAAACATGGGGTAAAAAAAAGGGATAAAATTGTTTCACAACTTGAGCAATAATGAGCATAGGACAGAAATTACAATTAGTAGGAGAAAGTCTGTGCTAGAAAAACGCTGGTTTGATTACAAATCAAATACACAAACTGAGGAAATCTGATTTACACACAGATGTCTCTTTTGCATCTATACATCACTGTATGTATCAGGGACCATATTTAAAAGAAAACAAGCATGAAAAATGATGGAACACTATCAGGTTGACTCTAACAAGTACTTGCTTGCTGTGGGTTTGGCTTTGTGCAAATATACCCAAATTCAAGCAGATTTATTTTCATAATTTAAACTTTTGTGAGGCTGTTTTTCTCACACATTCTTTCACTACAGTTTTTCCTTCTGTTTTCTTTCTTCCATATGATTTCAAAGTTTTTGGGTTTGAGGAAGAAAAATTATATCATATATGTAAATTTTCTCATATTTATAAACACACACTTGGGCCCTGCCAGCAGTGTAAAATAAATGCATTCTACTTAAGTCACATGCTGGCCTGTTTAATGTTATCACATTGTTGACCATATGAGATATGGAATTGTATGGAATTGTTGGACAGGAGAAATTTGTAATAAGAAGGAACACGCCACTGAAACTACATATTGAATGAAGAGAGGCAGTTCAGAGCATGTCACAAAACCAGCTGTTGCATATATAACAATTATCCCTTTCAGCCTCTGACCACTGAATTCAAAGAATATGGATATAATCAGTTCCAATTACAGAAAATCTGCCTATCCTGCGGAAATGTAATAGAATAGTTGATCCTCCTTAATCCATGGAGCACTTATATATCTCTCTCCCTCCTCTTCTCTGATTTCCTCCCAATTGATTCAGATATTTCTGGTACTGAGGTGCTCAGAACTGTACACAATAATAGATGTGTAGTCTAGCCAGTGAAATAGGGTCTGCATCTCTGAACGTGACATGATGCCCCTTCTCTGCAGGCAGCACTAATTATAAAATATTTCTCTGAACACTCTCATTCTATTGTACATCTTAGTGGGAAGAAAGCTCATCCTGCCATTTTGGCATCCCATCCTGTATATCACTGCAATCACAGTAGTGTAAAAAGGATGAGCATCCAACAAGAACTTGAAACATAGGGGTATTTAAAAATGTATTTATTAGTACACTGTTTAATATGCATGTAAGTGGATACAGATGTCAGTTTCTCTGTGTTACATAAATTTGGGTGATGAATATTTTTAATTTTGCTTTTGAAAGCTTTTATTCACAAGACTCCAGATTGTCCCTATATATGGAAATATTAAATGATATTAGGAAATTGTGCAAAGATATCTTTAGTGTGCAAAGTTAATATTTCTGTCATGATTAAAACATCTTTTTAAAAGTATATCATCAGGTCAGAAAATGGGTGTAAATGTACAATATGTGAATGACTGTCTAGACCCAGTCCACATCCTATAAAAATCAGCACAAACGCTACTGTTGCCAGCAGAATATTTAGACTTGTACTTCATAGCATTTCATAAGTGCATTAGAAGGTACCTGCATTTTTGCCTACTCAAATAATGATGCTGTTAAATCCCTATTCCAACAATAAACAGATATTTGCCTTCACCAATCTTTCCCCCAATTCTCAAAAAACCTCCAAAACCAAAACAAAACATACAGACCCTCCAGATTAAGACAATTTTGAGAAATCCTTTAATGTAATATTTGCAATGTTGTTCTGAAATACTCCAGTGTATTAGAATACTTCAAGGTAAACAATAAAATATTTTTACTACTTATTTCCCTACATAAATTCTCTATTACTATGAAGCTTATTATACAGTTACTGTCTTACCTTCTTTGTGATTAATAACATGGGACTTCTTTTTTCCCCACTTATTTTTAACTACTGATTAGATGACAATGCCAAGAAAATTACTATTTCTAATCCACTTTGGAAGAAAACTGTGCGTGGAAGATTGCTAATCTATAATTTGTGAAAGTTGCCTCAGGAAGCAAGATATGATCCAGTCTAGATGAAAGTGATTCTGAGTAAGTTACCAAATACTACCTTTCCAGCAATGAGAAAAATTTAGGTGCCTCTGAGGTTAAAAACCACTTTGAATCAGTATACTTCAAGAGAAACTTTTTATTGTCATGAAGAAGCATGCTTCACGTGAATATATTAAAATTAATCAGTGTATATTTCAATGCAAATTCCAGTAGAGTAAAATATACCTCTAAGATATCGAATTACGGACTTGTAGAATTTTGCAAATTTACCTCATCAGACTTTATGTCACCTTTAAAAGCTACTGATTCTGCCATAAACTCTTTCAAAACCAACTGAAACTTCACAGCTACTATACCAGACTGTAAGACCCATGAATATATGTATATGTTCCTTGATTTCACATCAGTGGTTGTATAAGAGCTATACAGCAAAATATTTTCACTCCCTTAATTTCTGGTGCTGAAATCACTAGCATCCTTAAATCAGCCTGCTGTGGTTTTTTTCCTTTTTTACTTTAAGGTACAAACGTTTTCCATAGAATCTAGGAAGTATCTAGAGTATATCTTAGTTTAAATTAAAATAAGGCTTTAATGTCAGAACTGCAAGATGTTAACAATGCTTAAAACCAAAATTTCCAGAACTTCATAAATATGCTGTAATTGGAAATTCTCAGCTTTGGAGATACTTCTTACAAAGAAATCCTATCAATTCCTGTCTGAGCACACATCATTATGACTGAAAATGCATACTGACCTGGGGGAAGGTTGTTACCTAAACTTTATAATCAGAAAATTGATCAATTCTCATTCAGTTTCACTCTGATACCTAGTACCTGTCTGCAGAGTTGATAAGACATGCAAGAGTACAAAGGTGGGTTTTATCACTTACTTGAATAACACCTTTTAGGGGTTTATCAAACATGTTATCTTCCCTGAATTAACACAAAGAAAGGGGCATTTTATTTTAACACTATTATTAGTTTTCTGTTATTTACAACACGCGGCACAAGAAAAAATGCAGTTAAAAATAATATTATTATAGAAGACCTTACACCAACATTATATGAACTTAGAATTTTAGAAAAAGGAGCTCTGTGATATATGAATTTCTACATACACTATTTTTGTTACAAAACATGAATTATATTTTAGATTAAATATTAAAATAACCCCATATGGATTATAGATTTCTCCCATGTGTTTGACCCTTTCAAATTTGGAAGTAACTGCGTCTGAAATACACCCATACATTTTGACAGCTTTTTCCATGCAAATTTATAGCCAGAAATATGTCTGAAAATTTTGCATATGTAGAAGTACTGTAAGCCTTTTCCTCTCAAAGGAGCTCCATGGAAGAATCACGCCTCTCTTCTTTATTACAGTGTAATAAATGAGTAACTACTCAAAGGGACTCCAGAGAAATCAGTCAAAGTAATTTATAAAGTTATACTCAACTTATTTTTAGGTGTCTAAACCTGTTATTTTGAAATATGCTAAGTGCAAATGCCAGGCGGGAAACTTTCTACAGAAAGCCAATAAATATTAAATAAATAGTCTCTATAACTTTTACCAGCATTTATTTTGTAGAAACCACTGTCTTACTGTTACAGATATTTTGTTTTCTCCTCTGCAAAATATGTTCAAACATATGAGAAAAAAAACATAGAGCTTCTGATTTTGCAAAACCAGTTAACATGTTCTATCTCATAACCAGTTGGTAGGTTCCATCTGCTTCCATGGAAAACAACCCTTGAAATCAGTTTCTTACATGTTCTCAGACATTACTGCATTGTACAGACATTCATTATATTTTATTTATTCTCTTTTGCTTAATTCCTTCATGCATTTTGTTTCACTTTTTAGAAATTTAACTATTCCATATTACCTGCTTGAAATGATCTTGATTGTTTAAAAATATTTAACTCTCTGTACAATAAAGTACAGATGATTACCATTAAATCCATTCTATTAGTAGTTGTTCTATTTATAGATAATTGCTATAAAGGAACTTCTTGGAACATCCAAAGTGTAATTTTCAGTAAAACTTTCCATCAACATTAAATATTAATTACTCCATATTATTAGAGTTTTTTTTTCTTTAAAATCCACCAACTGACATGAAAATTGAACTGAATAATCCTCATTCCTATGAAATCTTCTAAGTCTGGCATATCCTCAAGTGCACTCTACAGCTGTCAGAATTTTTACAGATTTCCTGAGAACAATTTTGCTAATTTTTTTTGGCACTTTAGGATGCAGATTTTTTCAAATATAATAGTTGTAAGTTAATATCCAGACAGAGTAGACTAAACTTCAGGATTTTCCAGTAAACAGGTGAACTGTATGAGAAGGAAGTAGATTTTAGCATCAGCTATTACTTATAAATTTATTGCCAGGTATTGGGTGTGACAAACATTTACAAATCAGAACCCTACTTTGGCAGTGTGACTTGAAAGCAAAAGACACAAGTGTGCCCTACTATCACATAAATACTTAAGAATTATATGCAGGTTTTATTTTTTGCTGTCTTTTCTAAGGTGCAACAATAAAAGTAAAATTCTGTACAGAAAAATGTTGTATTTATTGCCTTTAAAGACCACTACATGAATTACATTTATGCCTGTCTTCAAGCACCTGCATTTCCAAGGCAGAAGCTTTGGCTCTCTAACTCATCAGTGCACATGGACATTTATTCCCAAACGAAAAGTTGAAAATAATGACTGAGCAACCTTCCTGGATATTTCTGGACTTTTGCCTGCACCTTGTGTGCTGTGTAGGATTACTGAGGGGATTTGTCAACATGAGGCTTTTTGTACTAGGTCACACCTTGCCCATTGATTTCTGAGAGTGATCAACAGCAGATCATTGGAAAGCCGTTCAAGAGCAGAACAAATTGAAAGTATTTCAGTGTATAATTCTTCCAGTCATTTGTTTCTACAGAACATTTGCAGCTAGAAGTAATATCTTTCTGTTTATTTGCATCTAATACATTTTCGTTACACGAATTTGTATTTAGAGTTTTTGAACCCCATGGGATTTTGGCAGAGTTACAGAGTTTAACTGTGCACACCTTGCAAGGTTACATTTTTTTGAGGGATTGAACTTGCCACCCAAAGTGTTTAAGGTGTGTGGCTATATTAGTGTTTCAGCTTGGATCAGACATGTGCTTCTGAAGAAAATCTGATCATTCACACTCACCAGGCTTGGATTGGACATAGCAGGGAGAATTCACTTCTCTGCTACATTGCTTTTGGGCAAAACAGACCTGGAAGATGAGCCCTGCGAAGGCACTGAAATGGTTCCACCCAGAAAGCAGCATTTCCATCAGCCCACAGGACCCAGCTGGAGCTATGCTTCTACTATGCCACATTACTTGTAATTTAAACATAACTTTACCTAAGGAATTGTGGAACAGAATTATTTTTCATCCTCTTTTAGGGAGTCATTCCTTCCTTTTTCAGCTAAATACAGCAGTACTTTCAGCAGATCACAGGTTACTACAATCTCTCTTTCTGTACACCAGTTCCCTCCCTGAGAATTAAATAGTATTTCCTGCCGGGAGGAGCATCTCAAAAAGTCCATGTATACCCAGAATAAAGGACAACATCAGACATTTACTTTCCCTTTTTCTTCCCTTAGGGAGAAAAAGAGAACAGTATTACTACTCCTTTTGTACTGAAAGTCACAGCTGGATTGGCTTATAACTCAGGGGTCCAGCCATAGTAACAGTTCCACTGCAATGACTGGATGTGGTGTCCAAGACATTTTGACACCTATGACATGCTCTAGAGCTTTTTTTTTTATTATTAGTAGTGTAACTTTAGAGATAAGACAAGGCAAATTCTAAGATTTCAAGACATCTCACTACAGCAGGGATGCCAGTGATTTCTTAGGAAAGGAACTAGCTGCTGAATACCTCAAAAATCCTTACAGGTGTACTACATTCTGTGGGCAAGGATATGTACATTTTCAAGGAAAAAAAAAAGAAGAAGTAAAAACTCTGCAGCCTTTGAAAATACAACTTGATGAATTTTCTCTCTTTCAGCAATAACCAAAAAGTCATCTTCCTTTCTTTCTGTGACATCATATGTCACAGAATGCTGGAGGCAATGATAAACATCTTTGTGCATATTTTCACTTCTTCATTGATGTCATTCAGAAATTTCATCTTTCACTCAAGACTAAGGGAGACAAAATTATAAGAATTAGCAGATATATTAGGATGGTTGAGGTGAATTGTGAGTAATGAATTCAATAAGTTGATCACTTGACCAGTCCCTACAAATACAAAGAAAAGACATCTAAATGCTAAAAGACCACATCATGTCATATTTCTTCTACATTTTACCAATTCACTAGGAGAAGAAAGATAAAAAAAAAGGAGAAAGATGCAAAAAGCATTTGTTGATGTTCAGCTTCCTGTTGCTCACAAAAGAAAATTAAACCAGGAGATCACTTAATAATAAGGTGATATTGGCCTACTAACTCTAAATACTACTGTAAGCAGGAACTTTCCACTGAATTCTTGGAGTATTCGTTTCTCCCTGGGTTTTTTGTTTGTTTTGGTGATTTTGCCTTTTCTTTTGTTGTTGTTTTTTGTTGAAATTTTGGGGTTTTAATGGTCTTTTTTTCTTTTTTTTCCTGTTGTTTTTCTGTTTGGGTTTTGTTTGTAGGTTTTGCTTTGTCTAAATATTTGTTACATTTGCACAGATATTTTAAAATGTTTTTTTCCTCTAATATCAGGTACAAAAGAAATTATGTTAGTATAAAAGATTGAAGGAGAGAAACAAAAAAAAAAAGGTAAAAGCCATGGGTCAAGATCAAAAAGTTTTACTAGGGAGAAAAATGAGAGGAAAATAATAATAATAATAATAATAATAATAATAATAATAATAATAATAATAATAATAATAATGCTGAGAGATGATGATGACGATGATGATGATGATGATAATGATGATGATGCACAATGCAATTGCTCATCATCCACCGAGATATGCCCAGCCTGTCGCTGAACAGGAGGCTGCCACCCCCAGACCAACTTCCCTCATTTTCTGTCCAGCATGTTCAGCATGGGGCCACATGGTTTGAGAGATCCCTTTGATCAGCTGAGATCAGCTCACCCAGCTGTGTCCTCTCCCAGTATCCTGTACACCCCTGGTCTCTTTGCTGGCAGGGCAGCAGGAAAACCTGGAAAGTCTTTGCATCAGTGTCAGCCCTGCTAGACAACAACTAAAACATCAATGTTACCAGCACTATTCTCATCCTAAATCCAAACAACAGCACTGCTCCAGCCACTAGGAAGAAACAAACTCAATCCTAGCTGAAACCAGGACAGCAAGTAATACCTCAAGAGACCCAAAATCACCTCTCTACCTTACTGCATATTTTGAGTCTGTTTATTCCTACAGACTCAACCACATATATGAATTTCTTTATGGTAAGGTTTGTATTCATGTGCCTAAACCCCATATAAGTAACTGAACCTCCCTGAATTTGGTGCATTTGGGGCCGAACAAACTGAAGAAAGGAAGATCTGTGATATGTGAAAATTGCTGGTGCTGAGTCTGTGTATATGTAAAAACAGAAAATGGACTGCTAAGAGAACATATATACACAAGTTGCCCTCATGTTAGATGAGGGAGAGAAAATGAAAAATGGATGAGAAGAAAGTTAAATTTGTGATTAAGGCTGACAGAGGCTATCAGAATATGAGACAAAGTGACAAGAAAAGAAAGAAGAAAATAAAAATTCAGGAGATGGAGGAGGAAAGAGTGTGAAGCAAGAAATTCTGCACTAGCTGAGATGTCAAGTTACAATGGAAGAAAAATAATTACATCCCACACTTTGAAGTTAGCATACCAAAATAGCTTATACAGAAGAACTGGGAGATGAGAAAAATATTCCCATGACCAGACATTTCTTTAAAACATTTTATTATAAGAACCAAATTTAGAATTTTGACAAGATTTTTATACTACATAAGTTTTCGTTTTCCTTATTAAGCTTTTGTTCTCAAAATGCTAAAGTAAATGGAATATCTCACCTTACCTGTTTCTACCTTCCTATTAATTTCCTAAGGAATTAAAAAAGGCCAAGAGTATAATCACCTTTAGATGATATCCATAAATCACACTCTTATTTCATTTCCTAATAAGGCAGTAGAGTATACTGTTCTGCAATTCTAAGATTCAACACTAGTCTTTCTACTGGTGATCACCAATTGGCATCTTCATGTAAATTAAGTAAAGGACTAGCCAGATCTATAACGTTGGAGAAAATCTGCCTTCATATCCTGGAACATCCTGGAACAGTCCATATCCCACAAGAGGTGGAGTTACTGTTTAGACAGTCTGTAAACCAAGCTCTATCACCACAACAGGCACATAGGTAGGAGCTAATCCTCTCAAAGCCAGGTAACGCCATCTTGAAAAAGTGTAACATCTTCAATGTTACATTATATTAGGCTTATTAACAAGCCTAATAACTTTGCCTGTTGAGGCTGCGCCTCGAGTCCTGTGTCCAATTCTGGGCCCCCAGTTTAGGAATATTAGGATGTTTAAGATGCTGGAGCATGTGCAGAGATGGGCAACAGGGCTGGTGAAGGGTCTGGAACACAAGCCCTGTGAGGAACAGCTGAGGAGCTGGGGTTCTTTAGCCTGGATAAAAGGAGGCTCAAGGGAGACTTTATCACTCTCCAAATGCCTGAAAGGAGCCACGTGGGGGTTGGCCTCTTCTCCAAGGCAAGCAGCAACAGGACAAGAGGAAAGGCCTAAAGTTGTACTAGAGGACTTTGAGATTTAATTTTAGGAAAATAATTTCTTCAGTAAAAGAATGATTAGACACTGGAACAGGCTGTGCAGATAAATGGTAGAATCACTATGCCTGGAAGTTTGTAAAAAACGTGGATGTGGTACCTGGGAATGTGGATTAGTGGTGAGCATGACAGTGCTGTGCTACGGCTGGACATGATGATCTCTGATGATCTTTTCCAATCTGAATGACTCTAGCTATGATTCTATGATTACCAGGTACTGTCTCCAAGAATGTGAGACTTTTAAGTGCATTCAATTTCCCTATTTACACCCTTTTGATTTTAGTTTTCTTCTATTTAAGTTTTATATATTTTTGTTTCTTACCTGACCCCTAATAAAATGATGTGATTTCTTAGAAGTTACACATTGATGTGCATATGGTAACATGACAGGAGGAGAGGACAACACTTCTGTCAGCATTGAAAAAGACACACATCATTCTAAAGTTTAGTATTAAGTGTTTTTGGAAGAGGCAACTCTTCCAAATAATTGATTTTTTAGTTTTGTGAAAGAACTGAAAAATCAATATTTTGCTTTTCTAAAAATATAACATTTACCATATTAAATATATAGGAAACCATTTTGGTATTTTTTTCATTCAAAATGTTAAAATGTTAAGTTTTATTACAAAAATAATGGAATATGTATTTCAGATTTTGAGAATAAATCACTTCACATTAAATTCAGAACTTAAATCTGCATTTTTTAAGTGATTTAGCTTTGAGTACCATTTCCCAATATTTACTCTTTCTCACAGAGATTTTTAAGGAGCAGGTTGATTAGATGAACATTTCTCCTGTCTTAAGTATTTTCTCCTGTGTTATAAAATAGAAAGCTCCATATCTAATGCTGTAAATATTCAGGAGAGATAACAGATTGCATGATACTTCATTCCACATGATACCACCTTGTACCGAAATTTCTCTGACAGACATAGGGAGAACTGTTTGGATACAATGAATGGACCCAGTCTTCTTAATCTTTCAGGAAACTTTTCAATTATTTTTTGAAATTAAATTCTCTTGACATCTGGATATTTTAATTTATGGTCTTACTTTTAAAATTAAATTACATATGAAGAACTAATTTTAGGGTCTTTCCACAGCTGTCTCTTACAGTAAATTTTTCCATGATCTACCTATCAACCAGACATTTAGAGAATCTTTTTGGTAGTGTTTGCTACAGTCCAGGGAATTGAATCTATGTTGCTATCATTGTGTTAAAATACCTCTTTTGGACTAACCTGTATCTCTTTTCTTGATCATGCTTTGCTAGAGGCATACAAATTTTACTAATTTAACTAGTCAATTAAAATGCTCTCAAAACTCTTATTGAAAGAATCTGGCTCAAGTGGCCAAACATATTTCTGAACTACAAGTAACTGACTAAAGAGGCTTTGTTCTCACACTACAACCATATATGCTACCTTGTCGTAACTTAAATATTTGTAACATGCTAAATACCTCTCATAAAAAATCCATTTCCATGCATTAATTTTATAAGATTCTTGGTTTAACATAAAATGCATGGCAAATCTTAAGGATTGAGAAATTATAGAAGCCATGAACAAAGAGACAATTTGTTATGCCAATAGTCACTCTTCTAGGAATACAAATATCAATGTCACATTTGGCTATGTGCTCATCTCAATCCATGACATATTCTATGCTTGATATAAAAGAGAAATCATCATTTGAATACAGTGGTATCTATTATAGTGCCCTATAGTAACCTGTTTTGATAGGATGAAGTATTTTTGCAATTTTAACTGTTTTTATCCATTTTTGCCAAAAAAGACAGAATTAGAATTTTTGATGAATCTCATGATTTATAATACTGTATTAGGAATACAGACCCCTTTTTTAGTTTTTACTGAAATTTTGTGGTTTTGATAAGTGTAGCTCTATAGCTAGAAAAAAAAGAAAAAATATTTGAAATAGACATGAAAATATATGTGTTCTGTAAATGAGAAACAGTAATATGCTGGACACGTTGTTCATATATGTATAAAATTAATTTGAAAGAAAAAAATCAACATAAGTACAAGCATTCTACTATAGGAAATGAGAGGAACAGAATTGAGTGATTAAAATTAATTAGATAATTTTGTACTTCTCATACATTCACCAGTGCTTGAAATTGCAATAAAAGAAGTTGACAACAATAATCTTGCTATTCAATTTTATATGCCCAAGAAATATTTCAGGTAAGAATTATGCAAACATGAGATTTTTGAGTTACTTTATTTGTGTGTTAATTCATGAGACTTTTGAAACTGTAGCAATCTTGGGAGATTTTAGACATTTCACTGATGTTTTCCTTTTACCTTTCCAATCTTACACTTTGAAAGAAATATTTTCTTTCAAAAGACAGATGGGTTATGTTGACAATTCAGTTAAAGAACACAGGTGTCTATTTTAAAAAATACATAATAATTTGAACTGAAAAAAAGCAGCAGTCTTCTGTTTTCAGAAAAACAGGAAAAAAAGACAAGGTTCCAAAGAAAAATCAAAAATCTGGTTCCTTATCTTTGGATTGCATATTGTTGCAGTGAAATTCCTCTGGATGAAATCAATAAGCATGTATTGTTAAATGAATTTTTCCATGCTCAGTCAAAAATATTGATTTTTTTAAAGTCTAATTTTCCTTTTATATGAATACATATAGTAATTCTGTCTAATTGTATCAATCAAGAGCAAGTCACATTTGGTACTGCATAATTTACTCTCCATTATATGCTACTGTTTATCTGTAAAGTGATATTTCATGGTCTGTAATTAGGGAGAGCATAAACAAAACATCAAAACACAGCAGTTTAAAGCTGTACCATTAGGTACACCATGTTTTGTGTTGTACAGCGCAAACAGTACTGCATTCAGAGAACAGGAGATAAACCCCGCAAACTGAGGCCTTTTTTGTAAGATTGTATGTGTGGTTCTGATATCAGTTTATAATAATATTCCTCCCATCTAGAACAGAGGTAGTCTTGCCTAACAACTTTAGCAAATAATATTGAGATTGATATACTAAAAAATCTCATATGCAAACACACAAGTTTCAAAGTATACATCACAATAACCGTGGTGGTAAGATAAATTTAATAGTAAATTTACTATTTCTCCTTGTATTCTCTTCCTCCATATTTTCAATGATCAAACCCAACAGTAAGAGCAACTACAAACAAAAAAAAAAAAGAAATGAATAGGTTGAAATGGTGCTTATTAGATTTCTAGTTAAATTTACAATAACTCTTTGGGTTTGAAGCTCACGTGATTCCTTAATTAAGCCTGAGTTCAATTCTAACTTCTAAATTGAACCACGAAAAATGCAAGAGTTATACATAATTTAATCACCTATTACTTTATTTCTATTCAAAGCTGTTCTTCATTAACAGCTCAGCTATTGAATTAACCAGCATGGGACAACCCAAAAATATGCATATTGAATCTGTCATTTAATCCAAAATAATTCTCCTTGACCTCAGAAGAAGGCCTGTAGTGCTTAAATCATACTGGAAAATAATCTGATCCATAAAACTTATTTATTTTTTTCTTGTGTATTTGCAGTTGAGAAGTGATTTATAACTAAGTTAAAAATAGGTTTGGATTGTTTTAAGAGACAGTTTAGGAGAACCCATTATAAACTGTGGTCATGTCATATCCCAGGTGAAACACCCAGGTAAAACAGGGGACTGCTTTGGAAGAATTCTCATGTAACAGCTATTAATTTCTATAATAGAGATATTAATTACTTCTTTGCAGTTTCTCAAGATAAAATGACATTCAAATAATACATGACATATATATACCAAGGGAAGTATTAAAAGAATGAAACACCCATGTATTTAATACTTCTCAGTATCAAAACCATTTCTTAATACTGTACATGAAAAAAATTTTTTTCATCAAGCATAAGAGATTTAGGTCTTTTGTTCAGTCTGTGTGCATTTACTCATTTAAGGATAATAAATTTTCCCTGTATATTAAATGAAAAGGGATTCTTCACCTGGGAAAAAAAGAAGTGTCATTTATGACTGATAAACCCATTTAACTTTTTTTCCTCACCCTCTCCCATTTTTTCTTTTTGTGGGTGGTTTTAGAAGAAGACAATTGGATTTGAAAAGTAGATCAAGTGAAGGAAAGATTTTATGTTTTTCAGAGGACACCATGTCTTAATCTCTTATCCCTCAACCATAGATGAATTCTGAGTGATCCATGGGGATCCCAGTGCTGTGGCTGACGACTGGCCTGATGTGATGCTTTGTGCAGAAAAAAAACCCTCTCAAAATTTGATACCAAAATTTGATATCAAATTCAATGGTATTTTATGGGTATAACTGCAATTTACACGCTACATAAAGTAAGATTATACATTTGAAAAACCTTTTAAGCAATTATAAACTAAAATTAATAAACCAAATAATGCTTTTTCTGAGCACAGGATTCCAAAGCATATTTAAGCAGACCTTCGGCAACCTGAAAAAACATCAAAGTAAATGGAACATTATTAAAATGTTTATATTTTCAATCTTGGAAAAATCAGAGAAAGGCAACATAAACTAGAGGTTGCTCCTCCATAGGACCCAATGAGAAAGAATTTCTAACTTCCTTGAAGGTTGTTGAAGGTATTTGTGAAACTAATTATGAAATCAACTTTAATAAATATTTATATTTATGGGTCAATACCTCAATATTGCAGAATAAAAATGGAACAGGACTGATCACTTCCATTATATGAGCAGTTGGAAATGTTTTAGGTTTATTAGGATTTGTCACAAATGGTAGAAAAAGTTGAACATGAAACACATTGTTCCTGCACAGAGCCAAGGTGAAGAAGAATGAAGTGAGACTGAAATGAGACTTTACACACAAAACACAATATTAGCAAAATAAATGCTTTATGCTTTAGTTATGCAGTCAGGCTTGCACCAGTTAATGCTAATTACTGTCTACTGAGTGCTCATGGGTCAAGGCATGAGATTAGGGCTCATAAACTGTGACTGACTGCATGACTATTAGAAGACCAGGATAGTCCTAAATTCACAGAATGCTATTTTTGTTCCACCAACATAAGCAGGAATTCTCTAGATGAGAAATCCATTGGAGTTCAGCTGGGTTTAGCCATCTATTTCTCTATGACTTCTAGTGCCTTTTGTCCTATGATCGTGAGCATCTCACATGCATAGTTTCTCCCATAAAACTACCTAGCTTTTCATGATTTTTTTAAATATACTCATGTGTTTTCCTGTGGAACCATTGCTTTTAAGAAATAAATTCCATGTACATGGCTATCTAGATATGCTTGAATCTGTCACTGAATTTCAATTTTAAACTGGCTCTGACAGATGTGCCAAGATTTCCAGTGCACTGAGATATAATACTCAAGCATTCAGATTTCCCAGTAATTTTTGATAACCATGGGGTATGATGCCAGCAAACAGGAATGTGCAGGTAATATTTTTAGAATTCGTTTCTCAAGTCATTCAACAAAGAGATACACATCTGAAATATCAATGCATGCAGAATTAATCAGGTTTCATTATAACATCCCCAATATCACTAGTAGTGATATAATAATCTCTACAAGTTAATTTCTTTTCCACAGAATTCAGAAAACTATGCTATAAATAAAGCACAATGATATTAAAACCCAGTTGTTCTCATGGCTAAGAACAAAAAGGGTCTCTTTCTTAAAAGTAAGTAAATATCCTAACCATGACAAGCTGAAAAAGACTTTTAAAAGATGTCACTTCAGAGACACATTTCATACTTGACAGCTTATTTAATTGATTTAAGCTGTGATCATACTGACTAAAAGTATGTAATAGGATATTTCAAAGAAAAGAAATTATTTCAGTTGGGAGAGACATATTCTATGATAATTTCTATCATTCTATGCCTTTAATTTCCAATCCTTTTTCTAAAAGTTATTATACCATTTAATGGAATTTATTTTTTTTAATGAAGATACCATTAAGGAACACTTCACTTGTTTTAAAAGCTTTTTTAAGTAATTTATAAAAAACGAAGGCATTTGTAAAATTATTTTCTCAGGATTTGCATACAAGTTACTCAGTTTCAATACTGAGGGTCACCTTTGTTTCTTCTCTCCACAATATATGTAAATGCCGACTTAAAAAGAAAAAGAAAAAAATTATATAATGTTCAAGGAGAATTAGTAATAGCCTATTTTATTTCATCATAAATTAATGGAAAACCTCCAACAACTAAAGTGATATATGGCTCCCTGCTTTGTTTTTAGCCACAGCTCTGCTGCAGGAGTAAATTAACAAATAAAATCTCATCAAAAAGGGAAGGGAAGGGAAGGGAAGGGAAGGGAAGGGAAGGGAAGGGAAGGGAAGGGAAGGGAAGGGAAGGGAAGGGAAGGGAAGGGAAGGGAAGGGAAGGGAAGGGAAGGGAAGGGAAGGGAAGGGAGGGAAGGGAAGGGAAGGGAAGGGAAGGGAAGGGAAGGGAAGGGAAGGGAAGGGAAGGGAAGGGAAGGGAAGGGAAGGGAAAATTTTAATATCAACTTCCAAAATTCTGTTAACTTGTTAACTATGAGCAATCCCAAAAATATGAAATAAACTGAAGAAAGACAGACATATTTCTAAAAATTTTACTGCTGAAAAAATTTTGTCTATTTTCACATATAAATAGAAACAAATGTGCAATGACAGCACTGAAGAGACTGCATCTACTTGACACATGCTTATTTTTAGGAACATGAAACACTTCTAAGTTTTAACACTGGTAAGCTTTAACACTTATAAATGCAAATTTACTTCTTTACAGGGAACCTGCTGTGTGCATGCAATGTTTGCAGACTTTTCCCATTCCATAAAATACTGGATAATTAAGTACCACAATTAATATTAAAGTTATCAGCCTGATGGTGTAAATTAGTGACCTAAGCAAAGCACAGAAAAGAATAATAGTCCCAAATGACAACTTCCAATATTAGAATATATAATTTTTTTATTATCGACAATGAATAATCTGAAATTCTCTTTCCCTCCCAGTGGATGGCAGTGCTGTTGGTTACAATGTGCTGGTGAAGAGAGGCATTCAAGCACCCCCTGCAATTTCACAGGTAACATGTGGGGTTGTTCCCTCACGACTGACACAAGGACAGAGACCAGGACCCTGAGGACCCTGACTGGAGTTCTGGCCTGGTTGAGGTGGATGCTTCCCAAATTATTGTTTGCAGGTGTGTTTGCCTCCACAGTACATTGCTTTGAGCAGCAACTGCCAAGGAGCGACCCGCCCTATATATGCTTACACCTGCTTCATGACAATAGCCCATGAATTTTCCCACCTCTTGGCCAAATGAACTTTCTGGGGTAACTTTGGTGCTTCCCCACGGAAAATCCCTCATTTGCCTCACTTCCACTGTGACAGATGGAGACTGAAGCCCCCTCCCAAGGACCGAGACTGAGACCCTTAGAATTCTGACACAGGGGCGCTGGCCTGACTGAAGGGGGATGTCTGCCAAGTGTTGCCTGCAGGTGTGTTCGCTGGTTTTCCCACGGAAACCAGTCCTGAAACAATGGGTCCCGCTCACTGCTGAGATTGACTTATCCTGTTGTGTTTGTATTTTACCTGTTCCCCCCTTGGCAGAGGACTATAATAGACCCCTGAGTTAATCAAGATTTTGAGATTCTCCCCAACGTGACAAGGCGGATCCATTGGCTAGACCACAACGATTTAGTCTCTCCATTGGTAGCTATTCCCCTCCCCCTCTTTCTCTCTCTCCATCCTTTATTCTGCTTTCTAAATCCTTCTGTTGCATTTGCTGTGGGCACTGAATAAGGGTGCATTGTTTTGATTAATACTGAAATCCCCTCTGTGTTTTTTTTTCACTCTGAAATCAGTAAATAAACCATCTCGACCCTTGCTTATACGAGCAAATCGTGACAGGGGTTTCCTTGATCCCACAACTCAGGTCCCTTAGAGGACCTCATACACGTTTCCCAGCACCCACCAGCAAGGCAGGCCTTCCCAGCTGGCTCCTCCACCAGCTTCCTTCAGGCCTCACTCATCAGTCCTCTTGTCTTCTGTAAGGCAAGGAGACACCGTGTTCTGCAAAGTCTCTGTGTGTGATTTCCCAGAGGTTTGATCCATATGCACAGCATAAACTGTAATGCTAATAAGCTCTTCAGAACTTTATGGCTCCAGTTTAGTACCCCTGAAAGCCACAAAATGAACATAGCATTTGCTGTTTTGTAAAAGATCCACTTTACTCTACTATCTAGAGTATTATTAACAATTTTAAGTATTTTTATGGGAAAGTGAAATGTGTCTTTTTTCCTGTTTTCTCTATTTCTAGACTATCCTTCCCAGCACCTGATTATTCAGAAACTTTTACAATAAAGTCAAGAATCCTATCTCCTATCAAGTCAAAAGGAAAGCATGTTCAGCTAAAACAAGATAATAGATTAGTTTAATCTAGTTTTGCAAAAATCTGGCATGTATAGTGACTTTATTCATGTATTTAAATGAACCCCCCTGTTGAAGTTCTTCCTTGAGTGCATGTTTCTTTGACAGCAAACTGAGTGTTCTCAATCTGAATGACTTTGGGGTAAATTATGGTCACAAATCTTAATCTGATGGAAACCACAGTTCCTTAATTGGTGAGGGAGCATGCACACATCTCTTCCAGGAAATGTTCGCATACCGTGAACTTGTGTACTGAAAATGAGACAAGCCACAAGCACAGACTGTACCAGAAAGGATGTTAAGAAGACAGCAGAATGCTTGGATCAGCCTCATGACTTGAGCAGACTTAGTAGACATTTAGTTCACAATATGAACCACAAGCTGGTTGGCAAAAGCAAAGTAAAGGCTTTGAATTTCTCTCCATGCACATAGTGCAAAAGGATCCTCTGAAAAAGAAATTCTGAACAGAAAACCTTCTTGAAGAAGGATAACTGTATCAGTCTGTAGCTTTCACCACCAAGAACTGCACAGAAGAGGAAACTGGGCAGAAAAATGAAATCTAAGTATGTTTGCTTGCTCAGTTAAGCAAGATGGTAAATCCATCTGTGATTACAAACAATACAAATAAAGCCTTTGGAAGGATTTTTGGGGCTGCTATGGTGAAAATTAACTCCATCTCAGCTAGACCCAACCACACTCACTAAGAGAGTGACAAGTTGGACTGCAGCTGCTAACATGCTCTGGCAGCCGGATATATTTTGGTACTGTTAATAAATAAGCTATGACTGCTGAATATCCAATCTATTCACTTCTATCAAATGATCTAAACTAAAACTGAGAGAGAAGATTCAGTGGAGCACATGATTGTTTACACGGTTTCAGTCAAACACAAGGTTGGCCGGAAGAGAAATGCTTATGCATTTAGAGTGGGAGCATGATTAATCCAAGTGGTATGGAGATACAAGAAGAAAACTGATTTTTAGTACAACTTGCTATGTATGTCATCATCACATGTAGAGACAGTGAAACATAAGTTTCAGACCAATTAAAAAAATGGCCTTGTGTGCAAATCTTGGAGTTTCAGAATCAGGACTCAGATCAGGCAGGAATGTATGAGGGCTGTAATTAGATATAGAGAGAGCTAAAAATGACCAGCACCTGCATGCAGAGAATAGCTGTAAGTTTAATGTATCATGGTGAGAAATCAATACCAAACAGAACATCTGTTTGGTTATAACTACTTGCTGTGTGTTGGCAGATGAAGTGGAAGCACTTTGTGAACAAAAAGCTTAGACCTTGGAATATAGTGCAACCTAGGAAGCTGATTATTAGCTGATTATATGCTGCAACCTAGGAAGCTTTGGACATATCTAAGTGCCTGATATTTGAAACATGAGAGGTGGCAAACACTTGCAAGCAGTGTAAGCTTTTTAGCTTGATACTTATGTCCATCACTGCTTCTGCTTTTGAGATAAGTGTGCTAATCAACAACACTAAAATATTTAATGAGATTAGAAAAGTGGGTAAACACTGAGAACTTCAGATAAGGTGGGGAGTACGTGCCTGAAGAGTAAAGGTGTGCTCTTCACTAGAGGTGACTGGTTACTGGCAGGTGATAAGAAATTATTTAATCCTTTGCACTCACCCCATCATGCAGATGTCCAGAGTCTAGTACTTCCTATAACTGTCGGTACAAAGGCAAATTATTTGTCATTTTTATGACAAGCTGTAATATTTAAAGCTTATTCTGAAAAGCAGAAGTCTCATTGAGGATGGATGAGAAAAACTAGAAGACTAGAAGGCTGATGTTTCAGCAAGTGTGGCTGATGTTTCAGCAAGTGTGATATGTGTTAAAGAACAATTTTTGCATGTCTAGATTTTGTGGAGAGAAGCTTTAGCAGCCAAAAGAGGAGACATAATGGTACGGTGAGCAGCGCAATATTTAGTCTCCTCTTGAAAATATTTTGAACAAAAGATCTGCTACAGGAAACTTCTTTCAAATAAACACAGCACCCTGGTGTTTCTTTTCTCTCCTAAATTAATAACTTTTATTGAACCATGCCTTTATGAAAATATTTCAGGACAAAATCTGTCCCCTAATATATGCTTGTTTCTGTCAGAAATTAAGCTATTCAGTATGAAGATCTGTAAACACAAAACTTTGTATCTTGTAACTTTTTTAAATAAAATGCTACTTTCTAGATTTCTGTTATAAAAACCACCTTGCATGAGAAAAACTCACATTTGTCATCTAACCCTTACCTAAATCTGTAAGAGCTTGAAATTAAAAGTAATATTAGAGAAAAGTCATGGCTACTGAGTAAAAAGTTAGTCTAAAGTACTAATATTTCATTTGTTTTACACTAGAAGCAGCAAAATTAATGTTTTTGTTTTGTTTGTTTAGAAAGTTGTTTTATGTAAAAATAAGGAAAACAATTTAGAGGCTTCACTATTTTGAAATAATAAATCTGTTCTGAAAACAGTAGATTGTTAGAAATTACCCAAAGCACATAAGACTACGTTGCCTTTAAAAAGAAAATAGATAATTCAAGAATTTTTTGGTGGGACAGCATTTTCTGTGAAATCATGTTACAAAGCTTATAAAGTAAAAAAAAAAAAAAAATAAAAAAAAAAAAAAATTAAAAGAGAACATCAGCTAATACCCCAAATCTCTCACTGGCTTAGCCTTAATTCCAAGGCATATGTTAGATATGATTGCCAAGGCAGATATAATTCTATTAGTTGTTACTCTAAAGAAGAGAAAATTCTTTTCCTACTATCTCAGGTCCTTAGTTAAGACTAGGTTTATTAATATCTATCCATACAATTTAACTCCTATTCTGATAAAAGAACAAATTCTGAAGTTGAAATTCTCTCTTTACATAAAGCCTTTTGCAGTCCCTGTGCTCCCTGAAAGCATCTTAAGGACCATTGCAATATGCAGCTAAGTTTCAGTTCCTGCCATTGCGGACTGCAATGTCCATGGTACTCTAGATGTCCATCTATGGCAGTGCACCTGATCTGTACCATCCACTGAAACATAGGAGATGCGGTTTGGTTTTTCACATCAGCACTGGGATGCTTCATCTAAGGGTAAAATTAGTCTGTTCCCTTGTCTAGAAGGGATAAGAACTTGGCATATGTTTTGACAGCTCTTAGTCAAGGTTAATGGAATCTCTGCAGGAGCGTGAATGTTAATATGTTTTTTTTTTATGATCATTGTTGTATTAATATCCTTATTTTTTACTTGTACATAACAAACTAATTAAACACTGTGCACTACTGAGTCTCTGTTCTTGTTACTGTGATAAAAGACACCATGATGACTTTTGTTCAAGGGTGTAATATAATGTTACATTTGGATTAAAGCACCTTTGCACTCCCATTTAAGGACTGTTAGATTACCAAGAGAAAGGGAAAAATGTAATGAGAACCTGAACTGCAGATATTTGTTAGTTTAAACTAGAAGAGAGCAGCTATGTCTGAAATATATTGTTTACAAAAACATTAAGTATAAAATCACTGGTTTTCCCAAACACTTGTACATAGGAAAATCTTTTTTAAAAAGTAAAACCATTTCTATGGAGAGGTGCTCAATTCCACACTGCCCTTAAGTAAATATGAATGTTTTTAATGAATCCTATTATTTTAAAATTACTATGTCCAATTTTAAAGTTATTATGTCCATACTAGCCTATTCTTAATTTAAGTAATGACCTCCATGAATGTTTTTACTTCTACCACTGTAGACTACTGTCATTATCACAAAAGCAAATTTGTGATCAAAGAAAAGCTGAGTATTCTGATCTAGCTAAAACTGAGCAATAAAATTCCTAAATAAAACTTTCTACTGTATAAATGCAAAAACAAATAAATACAGATTCAGCTAGGCTGGCCACCTGTTAGAAACAAGCAGCATTCATTTCCACAGATCAGAAAAAAAGGTTTGGTTGAAGGTGTTAAACTACAGAATTCACTCTTATCAGTGAATAAATTTGTGGATTGCTCTTTTGACTAAATCAGATCATGTTTTGGAAATGGAGTTGAATTTAAAAATTTGATTTTCTATGTAAGTTCAAAGTACATCCATAAAAGAAGGTGGTTCTTTTTTTACCTAAAAAAGATTTTTTTAATTCTGAATTCAAATTCCTAGGATATGGTCACTTAAGTAGAAAATTGTTGCTGCTGGAATTCAGGAAAAAACACTCTCCCCAAAAACACCAAGTCACCTGGCTGAGTGTTACTAGCACTGTTCCCTTTGTGCAAGTGTAGAGCCCTTGATTCAACATGCAGTTACTCAAACCTAGAATTCTGCAACTGGAAAGTCCCTTAATCTTGAAGGCTTAAACTAAACATGAACTGTAGTGCCTGGGAGACCTGCCACCCTGAGCACGTTGTTACTTTGCTTCTCTAAAAATTGATCCAGTGGAGATATAAGAGAAAGCTCTGCATACAAAGTGCTTGTCCCAAGGAATTTTGACACTAGATAAGATTATCCAGGTCACAAATGAATTCTGATTACTGTGACAGAATTGTGACATTTCTGCCAGCTATACAGTGAACAGTGCTACTAAATACCACATTCACTACTCATTAACTGATTCTAAAGCACATTCATCAACTCAGTCTAATATACAAAATGAGTCATAACAATTAGAAATTAACTGCAATGCAATGAATACTATCTCTGAATCAATGCTGTATTGTCTGTGCTGGACTTCCTCTCTTCTTTGCACTCATCATCAAAACAAAAACACTTCTTCATCTCAACTCATTGATTCTAGAGTAGCACTAAAGACTGCAACCATTTGCAAAGTAGTCAGTTCACAGATATAGGCAGCAGAGGGAATAACATCTCTGTTAATACAGTTTGCTATTAGTAAATCTTGGTGCAGACAGCACCACGTGGGCTTCTTAAAAATTGGGTAACACTTGTCATCATCACTGAGAATTCTGGACAGTGATTAATGAAGTATACAATTTCCATAAAGAATAAAATGAACAGTATAACCATTGAGAAAAATATAATTTTTAAAAAAGTTCCTCCATTGAAATAGGAATATATCTCATAGTGTAGAAGTATTTTGCTTTAGTCAAAACAAGTTTTAAAGTAAAAATTTTCCCATGACCTTCTAGAACAGTCTTGCACTTAAATTCAATTTTGCAGTTTGAAGGACAAACAAAAACAAAGACAAGCCCCTAAACCCTCCAGCTTGACAGAGTCATCTCTTCTTCAGGTCTGATTCTACAAGACAAGGACAGACATGGCCTCTGTTAATATAGTCATACAAACAAATTCGTGGCAAAATGGTGCCTTTACCACCATCATGCAGAATCTCATTGTCACTACCATGTAGGAAAAAATGGAACTTTCATTCATCCTGTGAGAAACCTTCATTCACACACAGTCAGAGCTTCCCAGTGCACTGGACGAAGTGGATGCAGTTTGGGGAAAGGAAGGAGGTATCAGACTGTCCTGCTATGTTTACCAGGGAATACAACCCTTGGTTATATTCCAGCACACACAGATGAAACCTTTTCTCTGGCTCACATATCAGAAAAAGAAGCTGCTATGCAGCTCTGTCCAAACACATACATCAGCTCTCACAGTTCCTACTAAACCTCGAGATAAATGCATAAATCACATACATTTTATTTTGGGAAAGAGCAAGATTACAAATAGGCAATGATCTAACATTGCTTCCCACACTGGAAACCTAAACTCATGAGCTGAGAGCTAATTTTAGTGTAATAAATTCTTTAGAGACTTGTAGAACTTTTTTTTTAATTTGTGGAAAAAATTTTTGTAAAAATGTGTTTGTAGGATTGGTTGGGCTTTTTTTTTTTTTTTACTTTAGATGTAAAAGGACTAAAACTGAGGAAAAAGCAACAAAACCTAAATTCCCATTGAAGCCAGATAATATAGAAACTCAGTATTGTCCTCTTAGATCACGTTGTGATCCAATACATACACACCTATGAATTATCTGAAAAAGGTGTTCTTTCTCTTCATATTTTATCTTGGTAGAAAGCAACCATATCATGGAATCACCAGATCACTAAGCAGTTTTACAAGTACAAGAAATCTCTGTCTTGGGATCCCACACTGCTCTAAACACAAGATTTAAATTAAATTTTAATTGAATTGACATTGTCTCTTTAATCTGAGGGCAATTTCAAAGGGCAGTTTCTCATATATTTAATATATACATCTAAGATAAATTGAATCCATATTATTTTGTTGCAAAGAAAACAAAGGATACCTAAGTCCATAATATTTTATCATATTAGTTTAGTATACATGATATTATTACAACAAAAATTTTCCAACATTTCCAACATTTTTCTCTTATTCTCTGTCAAAATCCAAAATCATGTCCAGAAGCTATAATGACATTTACAATTCCTCTCAAAATGTGTGTGAATTCACTGAAAAGCACCTGATGTCTACAGGTGATAGTAGAATTTTGTCCCAAAAAATAAAAAGTCCAAAATTTTCTATAAAATCCCTTCTCAATAGAGGTATTCAGTACAGTCATAAAACAGGATGTATTGATGGTTTAAATCAAAACTTATTACTTGCAAATCTTACCAATGAATTTACGGATTATGACACTGATATCTTTAAATAGGTTTCTGTTTCCTTAAGCTAACATGGGAATATTCTACTCCAGGACAGATACTCCTGGATGATTTCCAGACTGGCTCTTCAGAGTTGTGTAGATTAAACAACAGTAACAAAAAGCCATATTTTAGAAAATATTTTTGTTTTAAAAAAGCAATCACTATTTTGTGTTCCACAAATTTTCTCTTTCCATAAGAATTAACTTCTGTGTATACCCTTGGGAGAATTGCAGAGGAAAAAACAATGAAGGGAAAAAAATATTTAGAGGAACTTTGGTGATATTTTAGATTTCTCTGGATGCTGCTCTTTTGCTGCTGACACTTTCTCACTCTCACTTTCTGTGTTAGAGACTACACACAATTTAACTGTGAATTTGCATCAGATTTTCAAAGTGATCCTTGCCCATGAAAAGCCTTTATGGACTTGTGCTACACTGCCACTGTATAAATACATGGAGAAGATGAAATTAAACCTAGGCTATATATATATCTCTTTCAATTCTAGAAGATATTTCACAAAAAGTTATTTAAATTTTTAAATCCAAAAATCATCTTGACCACGCATTTGATATTGAAAAAGCAAACAAAAAAAAGTTAATGTTATGTCTCAAGTCACAAAATATTTTAGAGAAGGATTCAGAAATAAAACTCAGATCCCCTGGTTCTTAGTTTCTGTCTTTGCCTGCTCCTCTCCCTTCAGCCAGTTTTTCACCTCCTTTCAGCTATTCTTGGCAGCTAACAAAAGTGGTAAGCTTTCAGGTGTCTTTGAACTGTAAAGACATTCAGTTGCAAATCATTTTCTTCAAGTTCATCTTCCAAAGTCCAGTGACCCAAAAATAGACTATTGCATTGATATTTTTTCTAGGTCTCCACCTATGATGTGGGAGAGAAGACTGCTGGAGGTCGGTCCTATAAATCTCATGTTAACTATGACTGTCCACATCAAATGCATTTAAACCAAGAATAGTTGCAAAAGTTCAATGCAAAAGTAAATGAACACCAGACTGAAAAAACCCTACCTCATGAATCACTCTAAAGTACAATACAGAAGAATGCTGAGACATACACGACTTCTCAAATATTTTTCCTCTCTATAATGATGTTTTATGGAAGTTAATGTTGTGAGGAAAGACTGATAAACTAAATGGAAGACTGGACTTGTAAAAAAATTACATCTGTCAAGCAAAAAAAACCACTGTCAGACGTGAAAGATACCAGTTCGGCTTGACTTCAATGTGATTGTGAAATAACAAAGGCCAGTAGGTGTGTGAAACATTGCAAATAAAACATCAGGGAGACCTGACAGCATCTTCCATATTACCAGTAAGGAAAACCAAAGCTAAGGGGATCTACCTGTCTTAAAGAGGTAGACTTTAGCATTTACTTCAAACAGTTTTTTGTTACACTTTGAAGATTTGAAACAAAACCAAATGCAGAGGAAAGAAGGTATTCTTTTACTCCTTTTCTGTACATGAAGGGAATGGAGAACAAAATTTTCCACTTAATATATCAGCAAAGGAGAATGTAATGATGGTTTGCAATTCATTTCTGTTCAATGCACTTCACAGCACTGGATCTGAGAGAACTCTGACAGGTCCCTTCAGAAAAAGAATAATTATTTGGAACTGTGACTTAAAGGTAATGGAGAAAGCCTTGTCTTATGAACTATGAGGCACAGCTTAAGTACTTCTCCATCTCCCACTATAGTGAGATGCTTTAATTTCAAGGTAGTGTACTTGGAGTATTGTAGTTGATCATCCTGTTCACAAATAACATTCCATTTTTATAAATGAGTTCATAAAACTTACATGAAAATGCAAAAGTTTCTTCTAAAACAAGGAGGCCTTTTTATTATTATTTTATTACCGTTATGTTGGGAAGAAGGCTTGTATGGAAAGCATATCCTGGTTATAAAAGCTTTTTCCTTTTTCTTCTGCCTCTTCTGGCTACTGCTTCTTATCAGTATTCTTGTTTCCAAGCTTTATTTTCTAAACAACACAAATTCTACCTATTTTCTTAAAGCTGTCAATTTCACAAGCTAAAAAAAAAAATAAACAAGGAACATCTTCTTTTCCCCACCACTTAATGAACTTATTGATGGGAATCAGATTTCAAGTACCAAATGACTCATTTACTCACTAATTTCATTGGGTAAGAGATGTGTGAAAATTGAAATATGACATTTCTCAGGTTGTCCTAAACATTCATGGAACCACAATGTGCTCAATGTGTAGTTTTTTTTTTTTTTTTTTGTAAAGTTAATTTATTACTCCAAGTAATATGACTTTCAGTATTTTCCAATAAAAATCTGTTTGTCAAAAAATTTATGATACTTCTATTTCTTGTCCTAATGCTACTTTCTCTGAATTTATACTAAACACATAAATTGATATTACTAAATACTGAGGATATGGATAACAAGATGAATAAGCCAGCTAGAATGCTCCACAAATCTCTAATTTCGAATTACCATGACATTTGCCACTTCCAACCTTACACTGGTAACTGGCATTTTGTTCAATCATTATAAATTTGTTTAAGTATTTAAATAAAGACAGAAGAACCACTAAGAGGTTTTTGACAGTGTAGCAAATTACACAGGTTTGTTAAATGCTGGTGCATGGCAGTGTGGCTAAGTATTCCCATGGGAACTGGGTGGAGAGCAGGATCAGGGCCAATTTCTCCAGTCTATGCAAGGATATTTATCAAGTGAACCACACTCTGAAACTGTATGCTAAAAACCTATCTACCTGCCAGTAAATGTTAATGCACAATAAAATTAAGCGCACTAGCTGTTTTTCACTGATTTCTCACTTTTACTGCAAACTAAATGCTGGATACTTTTTTTTTTAAATTAAAATAGAGTAAGTTCCTTAGCCTAAGGGCGCTCTCTAGTTACACCTATGGAGGTATTTTGCAGAAAGCTAAAAGCTGTAGTCTGCTCACACTCTGAACCAGCAGGAAGTTTTTTAGTAGCACAAAATGCCACACTGAGCACAACCTAATTGAAAGCTGTATAAAGCAGATTGGACTCTCCCTGTCATATGGGGGTGTGATGCTGCCAGTGCTTAAGGTCCAGTGAACTAATTCAATCTCCTGTGAGCAATCTGAGTGTTCTCAACATCTAGTTAGTGAATGCTCTAAAACCACCCCTGAATTTACCCTATCTTAATTTCTCTAGGCAGATAAGGCCCAATACAACCAATCTACTTCTTTTGTGTCCCACTTTGAGGTGGTCAAGGGAGCAAGGTAGAATCAGAGAAGCTGTAAATTTGCCCCAAGGAAGAGGAAGTCAAGTGTAAATGAGACAAATAAATTCTTACTATATACTTTAGGCTTTAGCTTAGACTCATGGTACTTAAAGAGAAATTTACATATAAGAATAAAAGAAAATAATTACAGTAGAAGGAGCAAAAAGCAGAAGGAAGTCATGGTCAAGATTAAGGTAAAAAGGATGAAGATGGGAAGGAGGGATCTGCTTTATTCAACAAATGCACTTTGTTTTCTCGCATGCAATTTTGCATGCTAAAATTTAAATGCTAAAGCTTAAATGTAATATACTTCATTATTTACCTTACGCATGGATTTCACCAAAAAATTTTAAACCAAGGATGTAAGCTGCCTTGTTTCCTAACTCATTCAGGAAATGATCATCCAGTAAAATCATTGTGGAGACGCTTATCATTCCAATTAAAGGCAACTCTATCAGTATGGTTATTGAAATCACAAACACCTTTTTATTAGTTCTGCCACCCTCTTTTTACATCTGGTGGTGTTTATCCAATTTAGGTGAATGGTTATTTTGTCTACTAAAAGAAAGGTAAGTTATTTACTCACAAAAACCCCATTTACTTATGAACTCTAAAATTCACTCCAGCATAAACTGGATCCAATTAACTAAATCACATGATTTTGCCTGTCTGGAATTACAGAAAACATAGAGCCAGTCTTGAGGCAGTGGGTCTACATCCAGCATGTATGAGGGCTCATTCAATCTCACAGTGTTTTCTGTAAGAAACAAAAAATGGCTGAAGTAGTTGTGGTGGAAGAAAAGAGAAACATGAGACCCAAATATTCACCTGTTTTTCTAAAGGCCTCAGAAAATCTGAGAGAAGTTGTGGCTCCACTATTAGATATTCTGGTAGTATTGGGGCACTGCCAACACCAGCAGGACAGAGCAACATTTCCATGTCTCTCTGAGGCAACAGGAAGATATTTGCCATTGACATACTTGTCTCTTCATCATCTTTTACACAAGTACACACTGCAACCTGCCCCAATGCCTCTGCTGTACGTGTGCATTCACTGAGGTAATATACTTCCCGCTCTATCTCCACTTTATTTCCTCTGTTCAAAGATCCAAGAGTTGTTACGTCAAAAGTATGTCTTTTATTGCCCATAAACATCACTTTAGTGTTAGTACAGCTGCCTTCATTGGACCTGTCTTTACAATTGCAAACAAAAGACTTGATTTAGCACATACTAGACTGCCTTACTGCTGAGCTGGGAA